>NC_087437.1:24958946-25558946 GCF_036321535.1 Camelus dromedarius | reverse complement strand
GATATTTAACCAGCCCCAGGGCTTTTTTTTTTTTTTTCAGTTTCCCATTTTGGATGCTTAAAAAAAGCCTCAATGATCATATTTTGTACTTACATGATTATATCAGTAGAAAAAGTTCCAAACATAATTGTTGATGCAAATTGTTTATACATTCTAAGTTTTTGAAAGATATGTACAAACTGTCCTCTATAAAGGTTACATGAATTTATAATACCAAAAATCTGGCTTGTAGCAAACCTTAAATTTTTCCTAAGTCTGATAAGTGAAAAGTACATTTTTGTTTTGATTTGCATTTCTTTAGTTATGAATGATGTTGAGCTTCTTTTTGTTTTCTCATTTTTTGTAGTTATTTTTCTATTAGTTTGCCCAGTCATGACCTTTGCTCAATTTTCCATTGGGTTGTTCACTGTTTCTCATTTTAAAGAGCTTGTATTATATTAAAGAAATTGGCATTTTACATGTGATGTGTGGCAAATAGCTTTCCCAAGTTCCTGTTTATCTTTTGACTTTATGGTGCTTTTTACAATACAGCCATTTAAATTTTTTTATGTAGCCAAATTCATCAATATTTTTCATTATGGATTTGGAGATTTTTTTAAGTAAGAATTTTTTTTTTTTTTAAGTTAAAGACTTACTCAAGAAGACTGCGTATAGGTTACTTTTTTTTTTTTTTTAACAACAGTGTATACCAACTTCACTATCACATAGTGATATGGGAGAATTTTGACATTAGAAGGACCTATTTTTATCCCTATTTCTTGTTTTTTTTTTTTTTTTTTGTTATAGCAAAAAAATTCCCATTAGATGATTTTTTCCTATAAAATACCACTATGGTGTAAAATCTGTGGACTCTACTATACATTGGGGAAAAAAATAGAGACAGGGTCAGATTTACCAATATCATTCTCTAGAGGGTTAATAGTGGTTTTCTAAGATCTGAAATCTAGAGTGAGTTAGAAGGAAAGTAAAATAAATTCCAAGACAAACAAAGTATGAAATACAGTAGAGGTTCATTATAGGAAAATTTGAAAGCACATGCAAAAGAAAAAATGATGGGGGTAAGGAAAAAGTCACCTTTGATCTTAACCTTGATCTTAATAATCCTCAAAAGCTTTTAAGATTTGTTACATATTTTTCCTAGTGTTCCTTATTTGTTCCACAAATATACAGGCATTTAAAAAAATATCAGTGATTTTACTCACAAATCAGTGCTAATACAACTTTTTTTGTTAGAATATCAATGACCCAAGTAAGACCTTAATGGAACCTTGACAAGAATCTGCCACACACACACACACACACACACACACACACACACACACACACAGATGCACACACGCACGCACACACGCACACACAGGCTCACACCTGATTTATGTTTTATACATCTTTATATTTACTTATGATTACCTTTCCTTGTCATTAAATATTTTAAAATCTACATATAAATATATGATGACCATATAATATTCTCTCATACTGCTTAACCTAGTGGGAATTTAAAAGAATAGATTTGTATTTCTCTCAGAAATCCATTCTATCAAATGCTAGAATACATTCAGGAAATCATTACGTAGGAATCACATCAGATTCTTTTCCATTCCTGATAAAGTGGCAGCAATTAACTGTGTGAAGGTCAAGTGCTGGAAGACATCATGATACAGTGTGTTTTATGTGAAGTGACATCATTTGAATGGAAAGAGAATTAGATTATTAAAGCTGGGTCAGTGGAACATTCCTGTTCTAGGGACACACCATGTAGATTTAGAAGCATGTAAGATGCATTTGAATTGTATAGCAAGAAAAGTTTGGATCAAAAAGTGAAGAAAAGAATACGTAAGATAAAATTGTAAATGTATGAAGTTTACTAGAAGAAATGCTGTGAGATTTTTTTAAAATTTATTTAGGAAAAAACCTGATACAGATTAAATTCAGCCACAGTCACAAATATTTAGGTTTAGTAAGACCATCAGGACTGTAAAGAATCCTAAGAGGATCATCGGTACTTTATCATTTATTAGCACTGGGATATTCTGTCTGCTATATGCAGGATGTCTCCTGGGCACGAATTTCCCTCTAAGCTCTCACTACTTGGCTTTATGGCATCTCTGGGTTGATTTTTGCCCTAAGCCATGACTTACAAGTTAGACAGTGTACTATTAGTGCTGCCGAAAGTTCTAGATCTAAGCAGTTGGTGAATTTCTGTCTCCCAAGGATGTCCTTTTATCATGGAAAAAATCGTGGCTGCTCAGTACCGTTGACACACCTCTCCTCTCAAACATGATCAGAAGGAACCTAGACTCACCTCAGTCTTTTGACCAACATCAGTGAACCCCTGTCAAAACAACAGACATTTGACCAGATCCTCCTGACAGCTCTCAGAGAATCTGTATACACTGGGAGAAATCTTTCAGAGACTGAATCATTTGGGGAGTCACTGGCTTAAAATAAATCACCCTTGCTTGCAGACTGACTGGTTAGTAACCCTATTCAACTAAAGTTTTGTAAACCATGCTTATAGATAAAAAGTGTTTATATCAAAAGCGGAAACAGTGATACGTAATTTGAGTTGGAATGCAGAACAGTTTATGTATGTAGGAAATGGCTTGTTCAATTCAAGACAGAAGTTTTTTAAAAAAAAAAAGTTCATCAGAACACTAAAAGGTTAAAAAAAATAAATTTCAAATAATGATGGGAAAAACAGAGATATCAAATCTTAAGGTTTAAATCATGGGCTTTCTTAGTTCCTGTATTTATTTCCCAGTTAAAGAAGGAATTTCTAGAGTTCTTCATTATTGCAGTTAAAGGTAAGATGACAGGCAAACATCATAACCAAAATGGAATAGATCTTGTTTTTTCTATGAGGGAAGTAGAACTTGATTTCCAATTGTAACTTTAAATAAATTCTCAAATAATTGGCCTTCAAAAGCAGGCAGCCTGGTGTGGAACAGACAGTGTGGGTGGCAGCTCAGAGCACAGGAATCAGAAATTTGTGTTTAAATCTTGATTCTACCAGTTACCACATTTTGATAAGCTACTTATCTTGTTATTACTCAGTATCCTGGTCTATAACATGGGGGTAAAGCAGTGGCCATTACATAGAGATGTTGTGAGGATTAAATAAAACACAGTATTTAAAGGCTGAACATTGTTTGGCATATTGTATGTGCTCAATAAATGTTAGCTTTATTAAAAATGTTAGTTTATTAAAAAGCCAAGAAAATAACCTCTAGGGAATCATTCTGAACAAGACAGAGGTACTGTTCACTCATGCGTCTCTAGCTTTAGTGTGCATTTGAGTCACATGGGGATCTGGTTAAAATGCAGATTCTAATTCAATGGCTTGGGTAGGGTCAAAGGTTCTGTGATTCTGATAAGCTCCCAGGTGATGCCCATGATGCTGGTCTGTGGGCCTTGACACCCGAAGTAATTGTGGATGGTTGTTTCTAATTTGTAATAGATATGGACATTCTCAATAGGCGGAAAGGGGGAAAGGAGGGAAAAGGAAGATGCCGACAATATGTACAGATTTAAAACTGCTCCCCAGGTGATTGTCATACGCTTGCCTTACCTGCTTCCTAAAGCCTGAAGAACCACTGATTTGGTATTTCAACCTTTTATTCTTTTTCATTTCTCTTTTTCTTACCTTCCCCTTGCCATTACAGCTTTAGACTAAAAAATGGTATTAATACTTAGTTCCCCATTAAGTAAGACTAAAGTATCGATTTTAAGTCATTTTATTGTGTGTAATAGGAAATGGTTTCGCTCTAACATTTCTCTTGTACAATATAAGCATCTGAAAATGTATTTAATATTTTCCATAGCTTTAACCAAAAACAAACAGGCAAAAAGGGACTTGTAGAGCATTTAGTAATAGAATACAAGGATGGAATTGGATGTAGTGCATACTATCAAAGGAGTTACAACGCCATGGGGAGGGGAAGATTGTGGTGGTTATTATGGAAGTGGCCAGAATCAGTGTAACCCCATTCAACATTTCCCCTTGGTCTGAAAGGTAGGAGGGTTGTTTTTAAATGGCTGCGCAGCCCAGTGGCATTGAGATGATTAAAGAGACCCGTGTCTAAATATGTACTTAGCTTGACCAACACCTCTCTAGGGCAAAGACCATTTTTATACTTTGGTATGTCCTCAGGGCCTGATATCACTCCGATCCATTATATTTTCTCTGTAAATATCTTCTGCTATTGTTGATGTATTTCATAGATATAACCCTTCATTTTCCAAGGTAGATAAGAGGAGCTTTGATTAATATAAAATGGAAAATAGCTAAAGAAAACTTAGAGAGCAAATTAGCAATCATAAACTCTCTTTAAAAGTACACAACTGAATGAGTATTTTCCAGTATTCTTACTGTGAAGTTAACTAGTCAATGTACTTTAATTCACTTATCTAAATAAGATTTTAACATTATTTGATGAAGAACAAAGCAGCTTATATGTGTATAAAATGAATAAGAAATCACACAAAAGCTGACCCAATGAATGATTATTAATTCTGTGATTTAAAATTTTAAGGACGTCTAGAATTGGGACTTGGAATATGAAGGCACAATGGGATTCTGAAAAAAATGAAGCATATCAATTTCTTACTCATTTTCCATTTTTTGTGTTGGAAAAGTAATTGAATGTGAGATCAGCCAGACAATTTAAAATATTCCTAGTTATAGGAAGGAAAATCAAACAGTAACTGGCAGAGTCTAGACATTTATTTTTACTTAAGACATTTAGATGATACATCTGTTTAGGAGCCAAATAAATAAAAACAAACTCTTCTAAACTAAGCTATAAAAATAACGTAATATAAAGCAGCCATACAGCATTTACAATATATAGTGAATTCTTTATTAGTAAAACAGTTTGAAGAACTTTTGGTTTTCATATTAAAGGGAAGTTTTTCCCCTGTGATCATCTGCTATGAAGAGAAAGAATCAAAATTAGAAAAACTTTTAATGTTAATACAACCACAGCTAATAGCAGGATTCACTTGTCATTTTTATGATTGTTCTAAGTATACACTTTTTTCTAATTGTCAAATTTGTCATTAAAGTAACCATCAACTAACATAGCATTTGGCAAATTTATAGCTCTTTATTTTATTTTATTTTTTTGCTGTGATTTGTTTTAGGTGTATTTTAGAGCTTTAATAGGATAATGGTAGTCATTTGCCAAATCAGTTGAATCTTACCTTAAATCCCCATAGATACTCCCTGATTTAAGATGGCTTTATATAATAAGCCATTGAAAAGTTGATTTTTAGTAAATAAAATCTCTGTTATGTGAATGAAACAGAAAATGTAAAGTGATAGCTAAATTTAGGCTGGAAATGGAACAGAATTTACTTTTGCTTATGGGAGCTTTAATATACTGTTTTAATAAGCACCTATGTGAAAAGAAACACAAACCATGTAATCCAATGATTTAGGCAATTTTGAAAGAGAAATTTTATAACCATTTTGAAGAAAAATAATAGTACTTTCCAATGGTGATAGGTTAAAAGCTGATTTTTCCAATTTGCTAGGTAACATGGGAGAAGTGTTTATAACCCAGACTTGTCTGTTTTGTCATATTTTGTTGCTCTGGCTGTATATTTGTTTATTGCTACAGTGTGTCTTCAAGACAGCTTTTTAATTTTCACAACACTTGGATTTACTTCAAACTTCTAAATAAAATTCTTATTTGGGAGGCTCTCTGGCTTTGCCCATTCATGACTGAGCAGGAAAAGGACTAGGGAAACTAGCGAGCTTGGAGCTAAAGACCAGGTGCCTGCGTCTGGCAGCCAAAATCTCTAAATGTGATGGGACTTGATCTTGGTCCCTGTAACAAATTTGAAAGCAAAACACAGCAACTGTCATCTGCTTGTAAAGGACTGTGTGACAGCACAGATAAAACTACAGGAGACACGCATCATGCATCTTAACTCCTTCTCACCGAAGTATTTCACCTGGGCTTTAGATAAGCAACAGATTGAATTTTCTTTCATTGTTTTCTAGTGTAGGGCAAACAACTAGTCATAGTAACAACAAAAACAGTAATAAGCAGCAGCAGCAGCAGCAGCAGCAGCAGCAGCAGCAGCAAAAACCCCCAAATTATGTACACTCATACACACACAACTCTGACCCAAACTGGGAAAAGGAAAAGACAAAAAAAGTAAGAAACATGAACAATCCACAAAATCACAGTTTGAACACTGGAGCAGAGTAAGAGAGAGAGAGGGGAAAGATTTAAGCTCGGAGCTCTTGGGATGCAGAGCATTGCTGAAGCAACAGTGGCTGAAGGACCCTTTATAAATCTCAAGGAAGATAAACTTTCCCTTCCTTTGGCATCCTTGGAAGAAAACCAGTTTTCTTCTGAGCTGATTCAGTTTAAGGTTGAAGAAGAACTGAGCTAGAAATAAAGGCCTCATGATGGGCACAAAGAACAACAAAGTCAGGAAATAAAAAGGAGGAAACAGAGTAGATAACAGACTTGACACTAAAAATCATGAAACTTCAGCAAATGGTGAGACCTTGCAACTGGGGCCACTCCCTGAGCCTTAAACCAGGTTGTAGGAAGAGCCAGTTGTGATTTGCGGAGGGACACTTGGACCTAATGATTTTCCAGGGCAGAAAATTTACCGGGAGAGCTATTTAGACAGTTTTGAGGGCCACAGACATGGGCTAACAGGGTAGTTATTTTAAACTTTTATTTTTTAAGCAATAACTAGGCAACAAAAGGAATCAAGGAATTCTGTCATTGGAGGGAAACTTACAGGCAGGGACTTGAGGTTCAGAGTTGTGAAATAACTCTAACAGCACATGGCCAGATAAGTAAGAGTCTCCATTCCCAGTGCCCTGTGCTTCCCTGCCCCTGCACTATCTTCCAGAAGGGTTGTGGAATCCACCACAGCCTGAGGAGAGATTATCCACATGGGGCCTTTAGAGCTAGGGAAACACTGCAGGGTACAAGGAAAACCGGCAGTTTCTGTTTTAGAGAAGACTTATAAAGGCATTATAGCTTATGCTAAAGGGAATACATCTGAGGACCCAGGATCCTTCGGTGGCAGCTACCAAGAGAATCACGTTGGGGATGAGGCACCTTTAGGAGATGTAAATTGCTAAAAAAAAGTTATAGAACAGAGCAGCAGGGTGCCAGATTTCCTGCCTCCCTCACTGTTACATTCTCTTCTTGGAATGACACTAGAAGTAAATGTAGCCAAGTTCCAAATGTGATCCCAGGGGAAAGTGAGCACCCAAACTTTGACCAGGAAGAGAGGGCTCCAGAGGGCCACTCCTGAGTGTTTGATTCTTAATGAGGCCATCAGCAAAGATTAGGTAAAGAGGCCCTAGGTGGCTTCATTAGCCAAGTCTCTGAAGGCTGCCCGAAGACAGGGCAGGAGATGCTTTGGGAAAGACTTGCTGAGGCCTTCTGGAGACGTAGCATCTGGCACTGTGGAGATACTTGGCCGGACTTTAAGAGACTTGGAGAATGGGGTGCTAGGTAGAGGAGTGGATGAAGGGAAGGGGCCAGCAACAGGCTCTGTTGGAAGCAAAAGAGCTCCTAAAATCTCTCATTTACAAAAGTGCGCTGGACAGGGTTGTGGGGATTGGGGTGTGGAGAAGCCCAGGTTTTTCCCTTCCCCATTTAGATGAGTCAAAGAGCACTTTACCTAGTTGGAGACTTTGCCCTACGTGGGGGCGGCGTCGGAGAACCCACAGATATGGTTTGCAGGGAGGGGTGTGGGGGAGGTGAGCCGTGCTGGTGCATGGCCAGGGAAACAGTGTGGGGACACTCTTAACTTCACTTTAGAAGTTGCACAGCTTTTAAATGGACGCCCTGCGGAGTCGTACACTCAGGTTACGGTTAAAAGACAAGAGTTAACTAGAAGCCTCGGGAAGAAAGTTTACTTGGTTGCATACCATTTCTACAGATTTCTTGCTTGAGCTCGATAGAATTTGGTTAAATCGGAATGAAATTTCGGGAGCAGGCAGCAAACAAACTCAAATCGTTTCTTCCCAACACAGATGCCCTTCATCAGATTTGGGTAAGGGCGGTCAGCTTCGGGTCGGGGTGGGCGCCGACTGGAAATAACTCTCTCGCGCCTTCGTTCCCGGGATCCTCCCGGCACAGCACCCCCAGTTGACACTTTGGCCTGAAAGTGACCACCCCTGTCCCCAAACCCCGAGCCTGACGGCCAGTCCGCGCCAACTCACCCGCACCCAGGATGCTGCGCCCACGGCGGACAGAGCTGGCGGCGCTGGTTCGGGGCGTGGGCGCGCCGCCTCCGCGTTCCGGCTGTGCGCCCTCACTCCCGGGGTCCGCTCGGGCTCCTCCCCATGGATCGCCGCCTCCCGGCCGCGGAACTGCTAGTCGAGCGTCCGCCCAGACGCTCTGTCGCCCACTGCCTGGGGCGCTTGGCTGACAGGCGCAGGAATCATCCTCTATGAGGCAGCTTCAAATTTATAGTGAGGGGCGTTGCTGCTTCATGGGTTCCAGGGGCGAGGCTGTTTAGCACTCCCTCCTCCTCTGCCCCGCCCGGGAGACCCTCTTGGCCCAACCCCCTTTCCTCTCCAGATGCTGGCGGAAGTGGGATGATGCCACTGTCATCCCAGTGTCATTTATTAGATCTACACGCACCTGGCCCCTGAACCCGGCATCAAGGGAGGGAGTGGAGAAACGGAGCAGGGCTGGGGATGCAGGAGCAGCCATTCACACCTAGACAGATTTTCTCTCTCTTTTTTTTTTTTTTGTCCAACTTGGAAAACTTTTAAGGACGAATTAGGGAACTTTTCTTCCCTGGGAGTAACTCAAACTGAAAATACCGTTGTGGATCACAGCTCCATCCCATAGATTAATTTCAGGGTTGTTACAGAGTGAAAGGGTGGACATTGATTTCCTCCTGTTGGACATGCTACTGGAGTTGCGTTTTTAAAAATACGAAAATAGATAAAGTTAAAAAGCAAAATGTGACCAAATGTTTAAGGAAGAATTAGTGTAAGTTCTTTATAAACTCATCAAAAAACAACAACAACAATAACAACAACAACAACAACAACAAAACCCCAAAAAACAAAAACCAAACCAAAAGAGGAAGTATCACTTCCCAACTCATGCTCTGAGGCCAGTATTACCCTGATACCAAAACCAGTTGAGACATCAGGAGAAAGGAAAACTGCAAATCTCCCTTATGAATGTAGATAAAAATCCTCAATAAAATGTTAGTGAATCGAATCCAGTAAGGTACTAAAAGGATTAAACACCATGACCAAGTGAGATTTATCCCAGGAATGCAAGATTAGTTTACTGAAACATCAGTTAATGGAATATACCGCATCAACAGACTGAAGGACAAAAATCACAGGATCATCTTAATAAATCAGAAGAACATTTGACAAAGTGAAAAACAACTTTTCATGATAAAAATCACTCAATAAACCAGGAATGGAAAGAAACTTCTTCAAACTGTGAAGTCTATGAAAAACTCATGTCATAACTTACTGTTGAAAGACAGTATTTTTGCATCTAAGGATCAGGAAGCAGACAAAGTTGTTGGCTTTCCGCACATCTATCGAACATTGTACTAGAAGTTCTAGCTAGGGCAATGGAACGAGAAAAAGAAATGAAAGGCGTCCAGATTAGAA
Source organism: Camelus dromedarius (assembly GCF_036321535.1). NCBI lineage: Eukaryota > Metazoa > Chordata > Mammalia > Artiodactyla > Camelidae > Camelus > Camelus dromedarius. The sequence goes on along the minus strand of NC_087437.1, from coordinate 25,549,309 downwards.
AGGAAGTGAAACTATTTGTATGTGCAGATGACATGATCTTGGATTTAGGAAATCCTAAGGAATCAATTAAAAAGCTACTAGAGCTAATAAACAAGATCAGAAAGATTTCAGGATACAAGATCAGGATTCAAAATCAGCTGTATTTCTACACACCAGCGGTGAGAAATCCAAAAATGAAATTAAGAAAAAACTGCATTTATCATAGATCAAAGAAATTGAAATAATTAGGAATAAATTTAACAAAAAGATGCAAAGCTTGTACCCTGAAAACAGAAAACATTGTTGAAAGAAATTTAATTAGACCTAAGTAATAGAATGACATTCCATGTTCATGGAAGACAATATTGTTAAAATAACAATAATCTCCAAATAATATACAGAGTAAACACAATCCATAACAAAATCCCAACAAGCTATCTTTGAAGAAATTAAGAAGGTGATCCTAAAATTCATAGGGAAGTGCAAGGGACCCAGAATAGCCAAAACAATCCTGAGAAAGAACAAATGTTGGAGGACTCTAACTTGCCTCCTCGTATCACAGGTATTTGGAATCATTTATCACAGGACCTCTTGTAGAAAAGCAAAAAGTAGGGAAAAACAAAATTCTGGAGATCGTGAGTGATATTAGGAAATGCTCCTGTGATTATCGTTTAAGAATCAGAAGAGTTTTATATTTTTAAACCTATTTAGTGCTTTAAATCATCAGCCGTAGTCAATGTAGCCGTACTACATTTCAACTTGGTTTTAGAAATGATCATAGTTTTGAGGACTGGATGTTTCTTAGAGAGTCAGCTGTTTTGGGTGAAACTTCTCAAAAGGGTGGAGTTTACTCCTAGGGATGTTATGTCATCAGACACAAGCAGATGAGAAGGACAAGTTTCCAAGAAACTGAAGGCATCATCATTATTATTGGGCTGAATCAACTGATTAATATATAGTTTAAACACCCAACACCTAAGCTGAAGCCCAGCTTTGCTGCTTGTTAGCCTGATACACTTATACAAGTTTACCCTCTGATATGGGTTTTTTTTTAAATATATGGAGTACTAATATTCCCTAAGCTTTTGTCAAGATTAAGGGAAAGAGTATATATAAAAGCTTCAGATACTGTGCCTGGTACATAGCAAAGTGTTTAATAATTGGCAGTCATTTTTAGTGGGTAACTGGCAGTTTTCTATACTGGTCAAGGGCATAGTGGCTTTTTGATGCTTTAAAAAGAGATAAACTTCTTGATATCTTTCACCCCATTTATAAAGATTTAGAATAAATATTTACAAGGTTCTGTAACTCACCAGAGAATAAAGATATCCAATAAGCTGGTGAATGTGATAAAACTTATGGAGGCTTGGAAGACTCTCAGGGAGTAAAATATATTATTCAAGTTATATTTTAACTATGAGTTAAATATTTAAAAATTATTTAAATACTTAAGAGGAAAGAGGAGAAAAGTAATAGAAATAAAGCCATTCTTAACTTTAGAGATGAAGTCAGATATAAATGAAGATGGATCAATTTAATTCTATAGAATTAATTTCACTTTCTAAAAAAGGAAACGTCACTATATTCATCAGTAAAAATGTTGATAGATAATAAGAAAGAATGAAACATTTTATTTATTACGCAAATATAATTCCCAACTAGAAAGTTGTGATATGTGAGTGGTTTAACTCTGTGAACATCATTGTTAATAAACATTCAAAAAATAGATCATGCTCTGTACAGAGGAACTGACATACATAAGAAATGCATCAATTTCCTAAACATTTAACTTTAAGAGAAGGAGATTTTATATAATGAATGCTGAAAAATGAAGGTACTGAGAAATGAAATATCTGAGAAGAACAAGGTAGATATTTAGAATGCAGAGAGGATATATTTTGACTGATGTAAAGAACTCAACAGATTTTCATATTAAAAATTCTAGAAAAATGGGTGGTATTTGTAAAATTGTGTTTAAATTTAACTGGCTGAGGAAAGATAAGGAGATTAGGCTGTCCCAATTTTATTTAAATTTCCATTGTCTTCAGAATACAACCCAAATATTTTCCACCATATTTCTTATTTTGGTTCAATTTTGGTAAGTGGTCCCTTCTTTACTATCAAATAGTTTATTCATACAATCATGCTGGCAGTCCTTTACTAACTACAGAGGTCATGATAACAGGCTGTCCACTTTGCCTGATGCCTGTCTGGCATCCTGCCACTTTGTGAACACCCCTACTGGCTCAGGGCACACTCCCGCCCTGCTCACTGAGCTGCATGATTCCTGGTCCAAGCAGAAGGCTCCTCCCTAATCGGTGAAAGGCGTGTCTATGACAGAGGGGAGATGTTTATAGCTGATCTGAGCTGCCTTGGTTAGAGACAACTCCTAATCAATGAAGCTGCTTCTAGCCCATTTCGAATCTTCAACTTGACCCTGCAGTCCAAATAATTCCTTACACATAAGCAAATTATACCTAAAAAAGTAAAACTTGATGCACTCACCTGCAGCCCCTGGATTGCTAACAGCTGTCTTCTTGTCAGGATTTCATCTACACTAGTTTTCGTGCTGGAAGAGGCATTCACTGAGTAGTCCAGATTTGGCTGGCTTGAAAGCCACTTATTAGCAAGACTTGAGCAATTTTTTTGGCAAGGGGAGATGAAGTATGAATATTGAAGCAAAGCCATCGGCACTCATCTGTACCACTTGGAGTTCAGTGGTGGAGGCATGACTGGGTTGAAGATATCCTCTGAAATAGCAGATTTTTTTCCCCTTGAATTAAGTGCCGTCTTTTCCAGTACAAAAGTCCAATGTTAATCTTATACTTATCCTTATAGGATTGTTTTAATTTAAAGCGCTTTTTCACATGGCTATTGGTATAAAAAAATAACAATGACAAATTCAGGTTTCTTTGGCTGACTCTGCCTGTACTCACACTTTCTGTTTGGTTTGTAATCCATGGTCTTTCTACATGAACTCATGCTGCTAGTTGCTCATTAAATTGTTCTTGCCTAAGTACTTCCTGATCAATTCTATTATTATTTGTTCTTTTCTTTCCTAGTATTGATGTTAACTGCTTGGTAATTTCCTGGATCTCCCCTTTGGCACATCTTAAAAGATTAGAATAGTTATTATTATAATTTTTTTCTTGAATCTTTCTGCAGCCAGTCCACCATTCTCTGTTTTCTGCATTTTTATGACTTACCCATCTACAAGATGTAAATCTAGTATTGATATAAGACAAATATCTTATTGTGAGGATAATATTCTCAACTATTTCTTAGCAAAGAGATTTCTATTTCACTAAAATATACTTTGAAAATACTAAGTAAGAAACAAAATTAGAGGGTAACATAAGCACTGACAGCTAAATATAGCTTTACAAGCAACTTATTTGGCTTTTCCTGAATTAAAAAAATTTAAAAGTCAAATTTTAAAAATTAGTTACTTAAATATGCAAATAAAATACTATTTTATTCATATTATTTAACCACGAGCAACGTATGTTGTCGCTTTAAATATTCCTTTACTATTTGACTTTTTCAACTATTGCTTATTAATATAGTGTAGATATAAGCCAGTTTTTGGCCTTTAGTCACTGAAGAGACACAACTAATTAATCAAAGCACTGACAATGACTACTACCTGCATTAGGCATGGGGACGTATAAGACACAGCCCCAGAACATGAGATGTTCACAATCGAGTGAGGTAAGAGTAGTAGGAATGCATAATACTGTGTTTAAATAGTACAGATATGCTCAGAGAATACAAAAAAGGCAATAATTAAATCAGATAGCTGCAAATTGGAGAAAGTTCCCATACCAGAGGTATTTGAGCCATGCCTTGAAAGTTAGGGTATTCTAAATGAAGGTCACTACATGTGCAGATGGCACTATGACAGTGTGCCTTTTCCAATACAGGTAGAAGGGAAATTTGATGGTTCTTTGTTTAACCTTGATCTCTTCTGCTGGACTGGACTCCCTCAGCAAGCAGAGACCCTGTTGCTTTTATTCACTGCTGTGTCCATAGTCTGGCATAACACGTGGTACACAGTATATGTTCAATAAATATTTGTTGAAGGAACGAATGGAGGTAAGGACAAGATTGTGAAAAGCTAGGTTCAAGTGTTTGGATTTATCCTATGGTTAATGAGAGTTACAGGGGTCCTTGAGCAAGGAGTCCTATGACCCTGTTTATTGTGGAAGAAGATGAAAAGTAATTCTGTAGAAGTATAGAGGATAAATCCAAATGGGACCAGACTGCAGGCTCATTGAGTGAGAAATTCCAGACAAGACACGAAGAGGCCTTATCAGAGAAGAAGGAGCTTTTCCAGGAAAGGCATCCTGAAACCTTGACTGGAGGGAGTTTAAGTAGGCATATGCAGACTTTTTCTGTAAAGGACCAGACAGTAAATATTTCAGGCTTTTTGGGCTCTACTGTCTTTGTGGTAACTACTTAGCTCTGCCTCTGAGGCACAAAGGTAGCTACAGACAAGTAAATGTGGCTATGTTCTAATGACATTTTTGTTTATGGACACTGACGTTCTAATTTCATATAATTTTTGTATGTCAAAAAATCCTTTCTTTTGATTTTTTAAATTATTGAAAAATGTGAAAACTAATCTAAACTCATGGGCTATATTGAAAATGGGGAGCAGGCTGTGGTTTGCCATCCTTGGTTTAGAGAAAAGTAGGGTGTTAAGTGTCAGATGAAGACATATGAGCCTAAAAGTATCACTGAATCTTGCAAATAGGAGGTAGTTAATGATCCGGCAGAAGTGGTTTCAGTAGGGTGGAGGGGCAAAAACCCTATTGTGATAGGTTGGGGGATAATTAGGACATCAGTAGAGTAAATTTAGAGGCTTTATTAGCAAGGTTGGCAAGGAAGAAAGACAGAATTAAGGTGATACTTTAAGGGAAAGACAATGTCTAGAGAGGTTTTTTGTTTTGTTTCTTCATTTTGGGGTTTAGGCAATTTGATCATTTTTTGGAGGTAAAGGAGCTATATAAAAAAAGAAGAGAGATTATCAATTTAGGAGAGAAGAGATCATTGGCAGAACAACATCCCTTGGAAGACAGGAGGATGTAGGGTTCCGTGCACACATACCTTTGGTTGAAGTTGGACTACCCCACCCTATCCTGTTCTGTGATCCCTATTTGGAATGGTGCTTTTGAAATAGCTTCTAAGATGAATAACAGGAATTCTAATTGATCCTTAAAATAATCTTGTCTGACAGATAAGTCTGGTGTTATACTCTACATTTTACAGATGAAGAACCCAAGGGTCAAGAGTTAAATGTATCCAAAGACTTCTAGCTAACAGATAGCAGCTTAGAATGTAGACATGCTAATTCTTGCTCCAGTTCTCTTCCATTCCATTGTATTCTGCTTCCTTTCCTACTTCTAAGGGAATTTACAACATACAAGAGAATTTAGTGGTGATATTTTACATAAGCTTTGAACGAAACATTCATTTATTGACTAGTATTTAGAGATCTTTTGATTTAAGGGCTTATGTTAACATGGGGCTATATCCCTGGTAGTTTTCCATTCTGGAAGCCTAAAGTAAATGTATATTGATTTCTTTTATAATTAGAGTTTTGTTTCAGATTCTAATTGTTAAGATCCTTCAGGAAACTTGAATTACAACTCATAGATACGTAACTGTATTTAGGTAATTCAGATATATATGCATAGGACCTGCTCTGCTGACATCATTTGTAGGACAGTTGACATGGCATGGCTATCTCTCAGTCTTAGAAAGCCACTAGACAGATAGCAGGCAAATGGATAATTCCTGAGGGTGAGAAAAATTTGCCAAAAACTTAGGGATGTTTGTAAATAATTGAAAAATTATGGAGACTGTTTAACCTATGCTGAAATAATTTTAATATTAACCACATCAAAAGTTCCATCTTTTTTCCCACTACTTTCAAAATAATTGAGGAGTATTGTGGAGATATAATCTAAGAATAGTGAGGGAGCACAAGCAGTGATGTTTAAAGACTAAATTCTACCTGCAGTTTGAATTTTTCTAGGGCTTCCGTAGATCCATAGCGGTTTAGAGACAATGCTACGTCATCTGACAAAGAAGTAGCTGTTTCCTTTGGCTAGTCCCCCCAGTCCCTCCTGGCCAGTGTAACAGTTCCTCCCATGATTGCATCAATTCCTAAACCCTTCAACTCTGTGAGTCCTTAATGTGTGCTAAGCAGGAGGGGCAAGGAGGCTCTGGGGAAAGTCATTTAAAAGGAAAAATGAACAAGCATAAAAACAGTTAATGCATGTGGAAATATTTTAGGTCACGAGAAAAATATGTTGGGAAAAAGAGTTTGCCAGAGGAAGGAAGTCTTCATACAGCTTCAGAACACATTTCATTTAAAAACAGAGAAAAAATTAAAGAAAATTGACAGAAAAGGATAATATTCAAATTCACTAAATTATTATTTAAATATTTCTCATTACTTATTATAAGTGACATCTCCAACATGCTTGTATGTGACAGAAAAATAATGCCAAGATGTAACGGAACTTTTCTAAATTTCAAGGAATAGGAATCAAATATGTTGTATTAAGACTGGATTATTCTTAGAAATAATTCTAAATTATTTCTCAGCTTTAATTAGGATACTATTTTAAGTTACGTTGAATTTCATTAGGGCTTTTCCCTCCTGCTCCAGGCCATATCCCTGAGGACATCACTATCTCATTACTAACCTTGACCCTTACCCTGATAAACCCCTGAGTGCAGAGTCACCCAGAATCCAATTTTATATATTTTTTTACATACAGATATTATTTTAATTATTACTTAATGATGTTTCCATACACTAACTCTTCTCTGTTGAGATCAAATCATGCAGTTATATTTTCTATGCTATATTTCCTTCCAAAGGCAGATGGTTGGCACACGTGTTCTGGGACAAATTGTTTTCATCAATAGAGAAACATGTAAATGTCTTTTCTAAAGAAGTTTCAGAAACAAAATGTTTTGGATTTTTCCTTCTAATTTATTCTATCTGGTGAGTGCTATAATTAAAGATTAGGAACCAAAGGAAATTATTTGAAAGTTCCTGGAAAGGAATTATCTGCCTAATTACCAAGAAGGCTCCTCATTGTAAAACTCAAAATTTTCAAGTAAAAGAGACTCGGGTAAGAATTTAAAAAATATTTTTATTGTGAAACATTATATGCATATAGGAAAAAATACACAGAATAAATGTATACTGTGGTAAATAATTCTAAAGCAAATATCCACGTAAACACTATCTGTTATAGACTGAATTGTGTCCTCCCAAAATTCCTATGTTGAAACCCTAGCCTCACCGTGTGACTGTATTTGGAGACAGGGCCTCCAAGGAGATAATAAAGGTTAAGTGAGATCCTAAGAGCGGGCCTTAGTCTTACTGGACTGGTGTCCTCATGAGAAGAGGAGGAGGCACAAGAGAGCTTTCTCCCGCCCCACGGGCACGCAGAGGAAAGGCCACACGAGGACGAGGACGCGCAGGGCAGCCAGCCAGCTGAAAGCCAGGAAGCAAGGTCTCAGTAAGCGAGGGCACCTTGGTCTTGGTCTTGGTCTCACAGCCTCCAGAGTTGTGAGAAAAGACATGTCTGCTCTTCAAGCCACTGAGAGTCTGGTTCTTGTTGCGGCAGCCCTAGACTACAACACCATCCAGAGTGGGTGACAGAACATGGCCAGGATGTCAGAGCCCCCACGTGTCTCTTTTCTGTCACTTTCTTTTTAGAGGTCACCACTGTGCTGACCTTTATGATAATCATCTCCTTCTTTTTATTTACACTTTTATTTTTATGTACGAGTGTATTTCTAAACAATATAGATTTTAAGCTTCATAGAGATAGACCTATACTGTTAATGTATTTGTCTCTATCTTGCTACTTTTGCTCAACATATTGTTAGTAAGAATTTTATGTGTTTCTATGCATAGCTCTAGTCTGTTCACTTTAGCGTATGTCATTGTGTGAATAGACGTACCACATGAATTCTATGGTGGATAGACACTTGGGTTGACATTTTGGCTATCATGGGTATTGCTGGAATGAACATCCCTGTACATGGCTCCACTTACATACACATTTCTCCAGGGTATATACCTGGAGTAGAATAGCTGGATTATAGGGCTGTTAAAAGAGTAATTTTCAAGTATAAATTGTTTTAGAAATGTAACTTCATCCTTCTATTCTTCACTCCAGAACACAGGATCATGCCTTGTAGCAGAGGAAAAAGTCAACGAGCATAAGCTTACATTGGTCATTTGTAATAGCTTTGTAACAACCATTCTCTGAGGAAATAAATTCAAGTGTTTTTTTCTTTTCATGCTGTTGTCACTTGGTGAACCCAAAGAACATCCTGTTTACTTTTCCAATCCCTGTCTTAAATCTAAAGGGCACTTAGCTATTCTGGAAGGCTGATTACCTTCATCCGCACCCCTACATCTCTACACCTCCTGAGCCCATTCTCTCTCCTTCTCTATGCTGCTCTATTTCTTAGCAGACTGACTCCCACTGAGGTTATTTCCTGATCTTCTTGCTGTTGATTTCTGGTTGGATTTGGGCTGTAGGAGATTGGGTCTAGATTCTGGTTCTGGCATCGTGTTGGGTTTGGCTAATAGGAGGCAAAGGCAGGAGATCCGAGGGGTGAACGGTTAGAGTATTTCTTCCTGGCTCCTTCCCAGCTGTAACATTGAGTCTCTAGCAGTACTTCCACTCCTCCATGTGTCTAGTTCCTTCTGGGAGGCTCATTCTTGGCTCCTGTTTTCACTGGCTTCCAGGACCACCATTTCGTCCACTAGTCTCTTTAGTCCTAGGGGTGGTAATGGCTTCTCACTATTGAGTGTCTCTAAGCACCTTACTGTACCTTATTTATTCTATAAGGCTTTGAAAGTCTTTACTGATCCTTCTGGGGTGACTTCTTACTGGGACTCTGCCTGATGCCTGGGTTTTGAATTTCTATGAGGTAGAAATTGCAAGTGTTTCTTTAAGTACAATGTCTATTCAAATTTTCTGAATAGTTGTCACATTTTATTTTAGGTTTAAGAAGAAAAATATTGCTAAAAATGAAAACCTCGATCCAAATATAAAAAGAGATATAAAAAACTGACTAGTGTAATTGGAAAATTAGGCAATGTGCCTGAAAGTAAACTAAAATATGCGGCACATGAACTAATCCAGGATCACAAATTGGAGCCCATATGCCTTGTCTGCAACTTGGTGACTAGTCAAATCATTCCTCTTTTTCTAAATCTCTAATATTCAAGGGTTTCTTATTTACCTCAATATTACAAGTATGTTTAAGAGGCTCTTCTTTAAGATCAATTATGCTATTCCCCTGCATTTTATCTGACTTCCTTTCGTTCTGGTCTCTGCACAGAGTACAGTGTACTCATAAATGTGGTAACAAGGCTGGATCTCTAAAAGAACTAGGAATTTCAGCATTTCACCTGGCTGTAGGTTATACCTCTATTTTCCAACACCTAATCTTAGAAGAAGAAAACAGGCACAACCTTTCCATAATCCCTGCTCTGTCAAGCTCTGTACAGTGTATGATCCCAGTGTAGCTTTTATAAGCATTGTTGCCACACATGTCTCTAAGCATGGCAAAGGTTCCTCATCTACACTGGGTACACACCTGTGTTGGCTAAGCTATTTTTGTCTTGAGTATTTTGATTTTATCAAACTCCAGCCCCAGTGACTATAGGACTTACTTTTTTTAAGTTGTAGTTTAATTTGAACATTAAATATAAAAAGCAGTCTTTCTCTAGAACCATTTGTATTATTTTTGAATGTACAAGCATGGACTATTTAAGCACAAGCACCCAAACACCCAAAAGTTCCACATTTATACAAGGAAGAAAAATTAAAAATAATGAGCTACATATACAATTGACCCTAGTATTACTCTTGGATAAGTGTAAGTGGCAAACATTTTATTTGTTGAAATATTTTAGTTGGCTACTGTGAATACATAAACCTTTGTATGTATCTAAAATAATATAAGAAATCTTGGTGTATTATTTCTAAGGAAAAGGAGGGGTAATATTGCCAATGATATTCCTATAGCTCAGAACAGTGCCTGGCACAGTGTAGATGCTCGATAAAGATTAAATGTTGTTGCTGTTGAGAGAGCCAAATGTCATCCATTCACTGAAGAATCCATTCTGATTCTTCATATCAGTCAAATGTTCATTATCATATAAGCCTCATTTGCTATCCTAGCCATTCTGTTGCTTATAGCTTTAGTGTTTTGCGTACAGTATAAAGATGAACTCCTATGGAATATGCTGCATTTGAGGCCAGTTCCCAACCACCAAGATGCTGTTTGTACTGCTTAATAGCCTCTGAAATCAGTATGAGACTAATGTACGGTTAATAATTTTACAACTGTCCTCTCCTAACATACAGCATAAGGCTTTTAAATAAAGATAACAAGTTTAAATATAATTTGCGTCAACACATTACGGTAACATTTGTACCTAGGGAAAAGAAAAGAATGGAACAGGGTTTAATGCACACTGCAGAGCAAGTAGATGCTTAGCATTACTTTGACATTGCAGTGTCTTTATAGTTTCCAGAATTAACTATTTTTCCTTTTCTATTAACTTTTAATTACTTAAAGTTCTTAAATAAGTGAAATTTCTGAGGATTTGGAATGAATCTGTTGTTTTGTGTGTGTGTGTGTGCGCATACACATAAACTATATAGGTACATAAGTAGGTATATATACTCTTTTAAAGTTACATAGTTACTGATTCTGGCTTCTGAGCATTGGCTATGTTTTAATTGAATGTGTTCAAGACTTGGAAAAATACAAGATGAGACCAGTTAATATTGTGGAAAAAACCAGTGCTAAGGTAGGGTGCCAAAACAAAAAATAGGGTATAAGTAATATTAACAATAGAAGGAGCAAGTTTAGCAGTACCCAGTCAACATTTCCAGGTGAATTGGTTAAAGTTCTTGGGTGCTTTAGAGCTGGGTAACAAGAAAGTGTGCATAGAAAAACATTTAGCACAGTCTGGAGCATGGAAAGAGTTCAGTGCATTATTAGCAACATCCATCTCTCCTCTCCTAGGGGGACAATATCCCATCTATGTGGTGTGTTGTAATTCACCCACACATTCTTTAAAGCTTCCCTGTTGAGTAAAATTTGTATAGATTTCTCTTTTCTCACTGCAGACTCAGAGAAGCATGTGGAAAGTGCCCTGTGAAGGCACACTGATTTATCAGATTCTTAGAGGTGTAGAGAGCTGTGAAGAACTTGGAGTGCCCTCTCATTGCATAGATGAGGAAAGTGAAGCCAGAGTAGTTAAGCAACTCATCCAGATTCACTTGCTGCTGATGAAACCAGCACCAGAAATCAAATCTCCTAACTCCCTATTCAGTGCTCTATAATTTAGCACTCATCAATGATGAATTAAATTTAAAAGTGTTGTGATTGGTCAGGGGAAAAAGACTCCACTATTCTTAGGAGTTTTAATCCCCAAACTGATGCTTATATGGATTATTAGGGTACAAATGTCTTTCACACCAGAAAAAAAAAAAAAAGCACTAAATGTGTAGGGTCAGGGCACTCAGGGTGGGTGTTCCCTTGCTCTCTATACATCCTCTGCTTGAATAGACTAGTACCTGCTTCACCTGTACCCTATTCACAGGACTAACCTTCCTACATACTTGCCCCTGCCCCAGCTGGTGATCTCATCAAAGGGGTGATGAGGGGCTTGACCCTCTGCTGGTTTCCCTGTAACTGATGAGCCAACCTGATGTCAACCCCCCCTGTAACTACTCACCTCTCCCTGCCCCTGGGAGCAAAGACTGTGGCCATGTCCTGCCCGCCAGCCACTGCATGTGGTGGGGAGTTGCTCCAGGACCTTCTTCAGACCTGTAAGATCCCCCTGTCCATTAAGTCATTGATGTCACTCTCATTGACTTCGGGCTCTTTCTTTGGTCTTGAGGCTCGGCAAGTACAGGCCTTTCAGCCTGCGGGGTGCAGCCCAGCAAAATGTAACAAAAAAATTCTAACTGTCTTAAAGGAAACTGTGATATGACAAGGAAACAAGAATTTTTACTATTGCCATGCATTTCACAGGTTGATAATTTTAACCTATTTTATAGAAAGAGTAGAGAAGAAGGAATACAGATTGGGAAAAGAGTGGAGACTTGGAGTTATCATGTCTCAGCTATTTGACTTTGGAACAATGAACTTTTCAGAGTCTCAGCCAACTCTGATTTGAAAACAGATATATTTTCTCTTGGTTTTGATGAGAAGATCATGTGATAGCATTTTGTAAACTGCAAAGCATTACATAAAGTAAGGTGTTATCATTGCTAGGTGGAACATAGTAGTTAAGATTGACTCAAACTACACTGTCTATTTCTCTCTAGGCCCCTTTTTCTTCGTCTATAAAAGATATAATAGTAGCACTTAACCTCAAAGATTGGGTGAAGATTAAATTGATTAATTTACATGAAACTGCCATAGTACCATTATGTTTTTCCACACTACTGGTAATGACTTCAAAATGTTTTTATTTTATAAAATTAATATTTGTTACACTGCATAATTAATAGTATGATATAATAATGGTAATTATTAAGAAAGGAAAATATTAAATTATCCTAAAATAGTCATTCATTAAAATCTATGACATACTGGTCAAAACTAAGTAACCTTAAACAAATTCACATGGAGTGACTCAAGAATGAACATCAGGGCTATTTAAAGATCAGGCTAATAGCTATCCTTACTTAGAATTCTTCTCATTTCTTGGCTCAAGTGACCGTTATAACCTTATTTGTCTTAATGATGATTTCTCATTTTACTCTCAGCTGTGCACCATGTCCCAGAATCATAGAGGAAAGAAATTGACAGATTTTGGCCTGAGTCTAGTCTTCAGGAGAGCAATTAAACATGTGGAGATTAGTAGTTTGTACGCTGCATGTGAAAAAGAAGGAAATGAGAATCAATAAGCAACAGGTAAATAGGATTTTAAATAGACCCCTAGGATTTTTGATCCCCGGGTAATTCCCTCTCCAGAGTTTAACAGTGTAACTTATTCAGTTAAACTTTTTTCATAAAAAAACGTGTATTGAATAGGGAGGAAGAGATTCATTTTGCAGAAAGAAAATATCAGAAACTCAGACTGTCAAGTTTTTGAGTTGATAGAGGTATAGATTCTTTACTTTGGGGGAAATGATGTAATTACTTGAGTGAACAACCATGAAAATTTTATCCCCAATATAATTTTAGGGAAATTTAATATTTTAATTGCCTCACTAGCATTCACTGATACTGAAAGAACTCATTGTTGAGCAAACAAAGGGAAGTGACCCTCTGAGCTCACATCGGGTCTTGGTGAGGAGCATTTATTATAGGAAACCCACAGCAGTGGGACCTTTGCAGCGGTGTTAACCAGCACTCTGAGGAGACACACAGAAACCCAGCAGTATCACATGCCATTGCCAGACTCAAAGAGAGGGAGGCCTTAGGCTGTGGATTTTTAAGCTGAATGACCTCACCCTGCCATGATCAGGAGCTGCATGAACATCCCTCAGACATGGTGAGGGGACTTCATATCTTCTTTTCAGTTGTACGTGGGATAGTTGTATCATATTAGCTGGAAGCATCACCTTGTAATTGTTTTTATTTGGAAGTTAAATATGATTTAAAGACATATATGGGTGTCATGTCAAAAAGGGGTAGACCATAGTGGCTTTGTGATATGTCAGCTTGGCTAGACTCAACTTCATTTCCCTGAATTCCCTTCATTGTATGTTTCTAACTGGGGTAGGCCACAAGAGATATTTTTTGCAGCATCTGGTAGATGGAAAAGATGTAGCTTCCATATTGTTTTTACACTCAGAAAGTCAGTGCAGGTGCTGTTACAGCTCACTCATAGTGTCAGCATGAGGGCAGCAATGAGGCCAGGAGCGGCTTCATCTTCCTCCGAATCCTCTTTCCAGCTTCCTCAGCTTCTGGGCGAGTTGTGTGTTTAGTTCCTTGATAAAGAGCACCACTTTTTTGGTAACACACCCATGCCATCAAAGTCAGAGGTAGTGAGAGTCTGATTAGGTTGCAGCCTGTCTTGTGGGCTCCAGTTTGAGCCTTGGGTTGCGGCTCTCCCTGTAACCCACAAGAGGGAATAACTCTCTTTTTCCCCATTTCATATGCATCTTCTTCTTAATTGCTATCATGCAAACATCCTAAGGTCCAGATATACCTAAAATTATTAGCAATTCATCACATGTTCTCACCTCCTTACCAGTTTTAAGACTCAGTTCAGGAATCCGCTGTTGATTTTCTTTGATCACTTAAGATTAGCCAGGATCTTTATACACTCCTTGTGGAACATTTCATATAGTACTTAAATTATTCAGTTACTTCTCTGTCTCCCACACCCGACACGAGACTTTTTGGCAACCGATATTCCTTTAATACAGTATGACTTCAATGCGTAATTTTTGTTTCAAGGTACATAAATAGATGGGAAATGGAGCATGGCTTGGTTTGGCTGAGGAATCAAAGTCTTCCTTGGGAACTATCTTTCCAGATTGTCTCTTTTTCTCTCTTCTATGAGATAAAATTAGTGCATAAATCCCCCTAATTATTCTGTGAATCTCCAAGGGACCTTACTTATTCCTGTTTCTTAAAGAAAATGGTTTCCCCTCTTTTAAAACCTTTAAAAACATAAAAAACATTAAAATGGGAGTTTTCTAACAGAGTTATGCAGTGTTTTCTTCATAAGGGTTAGGAGTTAGCCAAGCAATGAGTGACCGTTTTTCTCGGGTCATTGATGTTTGCCCAGCATGTAGAACTGTACCCGGCATGCTGTGTGCACTCAGTAGGTGTCTGTGGAGTAACCCTTTTCATGAGACTATTGTGACTATCTTAATGAGACTGACTTATCAATTTTTTAAAAAAAGGGAAATTTGATTCTTTTTGTAATAATTTAAGGTTCTTAAAGACTTAGTCTACTTTTTTCCCATTTAATAACTTCTGAGGGCTTTTAAGACATTACCTCGTTTTTGACTGCTTTTATTAATTTTATACAAACACCAGCATACCTTTTGGTAGACTGTTGGTTGAAGCAAATGCACTCTCTTTTCATTGATGAGGTATTTTAAATTATAATAACAGTTATGTTACTGCAGAAAGTGGAGCCTTTTTTCAGTCATTTTTTTCTTTTATTTCTCATGTATGGGTGTACATCTGAGTGTGTACTTGCATATCTGTGTGTGTGTGTATTTGTGGCAGGGAGGGAGAGACTGTGGCAATAATTATTTAGTAGTTAACACAAATTTTTGCGAAGTCATTTTGTTACATTACCTTTGCTGCATTTGATTTCAGGAACTTAATCATATATACCTGCTCAGCACTTAAGATTCAATGAACAAACAGTTAAAGTCCTTCACTGAAACAAGGGTGAAACATGGAGAGTTTCATTCATTTAAAAAAAGTGCTTAACTCATTTTTTTTTGGTTTTAATATATTCTGCTTGAAATTAATGCATATCATTTTACTCTCCACATGTAATATGTGCCTATAAATTGGATAAGTAGTGCTTTCTTAGAACTAGCATGTCACTGTAAACAAGTTATCAGTAAAACTGAGCCACCTACAATGCTAGTAATTTACTTAATTTATTAAAAATGCATAAGGTCTTTGAATTTATGTATAAAGTTTCAGATACTTGAATGATGAACAATTTCCCAAGATACAGATCATTTCTTTTCCTGCAGTAATAAAACCCTGCCTTAGCCAGGCAAAATAAGCAGAGGAAATTCTAGAAATAAAGGCCATTTATCAAAAATTTCTCCCTTGTTGGTTTTAGGATTTTTTTCTATAATGCCATCATTCCAGCCAGGTAGATCATATGTCTCTTCCTAAAGGCAGAGTGACTGGAGATATCCAAAGACTGTGCTTTGCTTTATTTGTCCATCCATCCACCCATCCATCTATCCATCCTGCTTGCTTGTTCATTAAGTGCAAATATTTATTGGATACCTACTATAAGCCATACACTGTACTGGGGGCTTCACTACCTTTACTTCATTTAATATTTAAAAAACTTAGTATGCATTAATTTAACAGATGAGGAAACTGAGGCTCAAACTGGTCAAGTAACTTGTCCAAGGTCCAAGTCTATAAGCACTTGACTGGGGATCAAATTCAAGTGTGCCTGACTCTAGACACTACACTTAGTTGAGTCTTTTGGTAATTTTTCTCTGGAATGGAAGGAGTTGGGGAAGGGAAGAAATGAGGGAGATCAGCGGTAGTTTGGCTGAATCAACTTTTCTTAAATGATTTTGTATTGGAGGTTCAACATTGGAGGGGTTGGGGAAAGGGTAGTTTACATTATTCCTTTTTATGAATTAGAAAAAGGCACTCTTCCTCTAAGTGAGAGCACATAGGTCAGAGAGCAGAGCACGCAGACTCTGTTTTAGCTCCTGGTCACCTCCTTGCCAGGTATCCTTGTCCAGGGTGCAACCTGCACAAGCACTGTGCTAGAGGCATGTATGTGGAGGGCTGATGGGGTGAGTGTAGGAACACAGAGCAGAAGACTTCCCTTGAAGCTGACTCCCACCTGATCCTTGCACTCTCCCCTCTAACTCCTCTGCTGCATTTATGGAGGAAGATAAAAAGTACAATATTATAAGTGTGTATTAAAAGTTAGCTAATTTCCCCCATGCTGCAAGCAAGGGAAGTGCATGGTTCAGAATCCTTGGCTGGGCTTGCTGTCTGGCTGTGAACCATCTTACTTGTACTTGCCCAGCATGACTTCTGCTCTGCACAGCATTTTCAAGTATGTGGTATTTTATACTGAACAGGGTAGGAAAATTCTAATAATTAATAAGTGGAAAAATAATCTAGAAACTAATAAAATATAAAAAACCTAGCAGATTAAAAAAACATGTAAGATAAATATACTGTGTTGTATCCCAAGTTAAATACTAGAATAAAATAAAAATAAAGTTGACTTTTGCCACATAAATGCTATGGAGAGATAATGTTCAAGAGAGTTGAGAATATTGACAAGTAATAGGTGAAGAACCAAAATATTGAAGCTAATCTCGAGAGGAAAATGATGAAGCATGGAGGGGTTGGTAGTTTGAAATAAAGTGGAGGGGTTGTGGGACTGGAGAACCCAGAAATTTAAGAAACAGGAAAGGGAGTAACTGTAGCAGATAGCTGGTGGGGATGAAGTTTGAGATGCCAAAGCAGGATGCTTTCACTTAGTTTTTAGAGGTGCCTATTTAGAGTTCAAGATGGCTGTGAGTGAACTGGATATCTGGGATCCTGGCAATGAGAAGACCAAGGAAAGAGGTCAGGGTACTGGGTAGTTTGTGTGGATCTTGGGGGTGGAGATTTGTGACAAGAGGGGAGTCATAATGTCTTCCAACAGTGGTGGTGGTGTGGAGGATATTGTGAGCGAGGGAAAGCATCAGAGAGGCAGATGTTTGCTACACAAGTTGGAGAGAGGTGTCAAGGTCCGGAGGTGGCACTGGGAAGTGAGCTGACATGGTCTTCCCTTGTGAAGCCACAGGAGACGTGGTGTCTCATGAGAAAAGCCAGTTTCTATACAGGGAGGTGGGAGATGTAATGTTCAGTCAAGAATCTGAGGAGAGATAACACTCTGTTTATAATTCTGCAGATGCTCCAGAGGGCACAGCAATGAGCTCTGAGGGGAGAGTGGATCTGTGGGGGTGGGAGCTCAGTGCAGGATGCAGATTGGCCAAGGAAAGATGTGAGACGTGAAGACTTTCGCTGCTCCCACGTTTCCCACTAAGTATTCCCAGCTGTCTCCGGTATCTGATGAAAGGAGAGAAGGACCAGGTCTCTCCGGAGGGGTTAACTGCTTCTGAGATGAGCCACTTATCCTGGGAACTCTTGGTCCAGATGATCAGGCTGGTCTCAGGATCTCCACTGCTCATACGTCCATTAAGTAAAGTGTTTTGCACTAATGATTGGCACTTTTTACTTGAGGGTCTTGTGGACGATAAAGCAAAGTACCCATGAGACAAAGCAGCTAATTCCAGGCTCCTTGATTTATAAGACTGAATTTCAACTATGTGTTTTATTTCTTAGAGAGATGAATTGACTTTTCAGATTAATCTTGGACCAGAGATACGTCTTATGAATGGAAAATGGCACATGAGCATTGAGAGGGCAGTGATTCCCTCATGTGAGCACTTCCATCCCCAGGGTGGAGGAAATGAGCATGGACAAATGATAGATGATGTCCTGAGGGAGGGCTAAGAGTGTGGAGTCGGTGTTGAAACTCAGAGGAGGAGCAACTACCTCCGGCTGTGAGGGGACCAGGTGAAAGTGTCTGCCTTAGGAGTTTCTTCCTGAGCTGTCTGACCTGAGGATGACTTGCAAGGGGCTGTGCAGCCAGTCCTGTTGATCGGCTGTAGACTCAATGGGAATAAAACCTTTTCTGAAACACCAGTTATCTTACCCACAAGTACTTCAGTAGCTCTAAGACCATAGGAGATGAGGGATGTGGACATTCACTCATTGCCCTGGTTCACCAGGTAGAGTAAGGGAGCAAGGGCATTGCATAAGAAGAAGGGTGTGTGTAGCACCACTGAGGGGTGAAATACCGTGGAATGCTTGGGAATACTGGGAAAAGCAGAAGTCACAGGGAGACTACAAGTCAGGTAGGATGGTTGGCAGCCCGGCTGTGAGCCTAGTCCCAGGGTCTGAACGTCATCTGTGAACTGCATGCCTGTGCTGTATAAGGCAGATACCAGGTGGTATAACAGTGTGGCTGCTTAGATTCCTATGGAGTTGGTGGGACTCTGGGTCTCCGGAAACAGAAGCAGAGCACAGAACACCTACCCTACATTCTTAAGCAATGGTTTACTTGCTTTTATCTCCAAAAATCCCAGAGAGCTTCTTATGCTAATTGCTTCTTCTGATGAAATCCTTGGCCATCCCAAACAATCTCAACCCACTTCTGCTATCAAGAGAAAGAGCAGTATTGTTATGGACAGTTAGGAATCTGTCAAGGTCTTTGCTGGGTAGTTTAGCAAGCCAACAGGTAAATAAATTATTGCTCACAGGGTAAGGAAGAAATTATGGATAATATTAAAAACTTTTACAAAACAGATTTGAAATGAAAGATTATATCAGAAAATAATTTCAGCTCATTCCCAAGCAAAGCATGAAGATAATTTTAAAAGTTTGGAAATGAGCTTTTGGAATTTAGAAGTGTGAAAATTGCCCTTGAAAAGGTGAAGAAAGTCTCAGTATATTCAAGTATTTTCTCCCGACACTGATTATGAACTTCTAGAATAGATGGATTGTGTCTTAATAACTTTTGTAACAACCAAGAGCAGTAATCATTAATCAATATCTATTAGTTGAACCTAATTGAATTAGAGAAAAGTGTAGTGCAGATTCAATTAAATAGAGCAGACCACATATTGTTGTGCCTAATATCATGGAGATATCAAAAACACATGAGATACTTCCAGAAAGAAAGCCATTATTCAGTTCCTATGCTAAAATTGTATTTCTCTTTTCTTATCTGTTTGTGATGTTATACTCTTAAGGCTTGCCGAAAGAGAACAACTCAGGCTGAAATGCTTCTGATAGCTTTGATACTGATTGTAAGATTTTCAAATTGTTTATGGTAAAGGGTAGAAGTGGGGAATAGGCAGGGAGAGATGGGGGCCAAGCAAGGGGGGAAAAAGTAGGATCTGGTTAAAGTAATAAATTAAACACTATTTACAAATTTCCTATTTAGAAAACTAGAAATAGGGTTGGCCCAGACCCATAAAAACCATCTGTAATTTTACTTTTCTTAATCTTTTTAGGGTGACCTCTTGGGAAGTAAAAGAACCCTCGAATAATAAATGCTAAGGAAAGAACAATTTGAGCCATTACCTGAATGCATTTACATAGGTTGAGACAGAATTTGCTAAAAAAGAATCATCTAACTACCTGTCTGTTCATTTATTTATTTTTAGATTTCAGATGTACCGAGTGGAGTTAAGCACAGCCCTCAATTCATGTCAATTATCTACATTGGCCCATGCAAGCCCTTTCTTTCTTCTTCTTCTTTTTTTTGTTGGTTTATTTATTCGTTCCTTGTAAACCTATTCCCCCACCAAGGCAATGACCCCAGTGTGTTTGATGTGAGTCCTTCTATATATGTGTGTTGTAACTATGCAGAGATGTTGATGCACACATCTATTTACTGCATATAAATGGTGTCTTAGACTGGGTTCTCTGGCAGCGGAGCCAGAGACAGTAATTTTTGTTCAAGTGATTTACTGAAGGAGCATTTTCAGAAGGGGAGCAAGAATGTGGCCTCAGAGACCAGCTTCAGTTTGAGTCCACAAGGAAGCTCTCAAGCACAAGCTGCACTACAGAGGTGGTGCACCTTAAAGTAAGGGGGATGGCCTTTTGCATGCCTACCAGTCAATCGCTGGCTGAGGTCCTTCCATTCTAGGTATGTTGAGGGCGGTGTACTGGTTTCCAGGACCAAGAGACTCGCAGAAGTGGGAAGCTGGGGGCCATTAGCAGCCAACACTCAAATCAGCTGGGAGAGGGGCACACCAGACAGAAAGGGAGTCTAGGCTAGTCATCAGTAGTGTCACTACAGACTTCCTCTTGCATCCTTTAGAAACACTTGCTTTCACCTTATTTTACTCTAGGCACAGCTTCTCCAGGTTTCTGTTTGGTTACAGTCTGAACACTTACAAGAAGAACATTACTGGGATGGCAGCTCTGATGCTGCAGTGGATCCCCAGGCTGTAACTAATCCTCCTCATTGTCTTCCTCTATCCCTCATTCTAGAGCCCCTTCCCTTTGGTTAGCACTTCTGCTGGGCTAGATTTAAGTTTAATTATATCCTTCTAGTGGAATTCTCCCTTATGGGGAATTAAGACCTCTGGTCTCACTGTGCTGGAAGTTGCAGAAATAGGAAGCACAAATTCCCCAAGTGGGTCACTGGGAATGATGGTGAGCAGTCCACTCCTACTTCTGCCTCTTGGTTTTTGGATCCATGTGTTTAACAATTGATGACATGGTACCATATAATGGCTTTGGTTTAATGTGTGTGTCACATCCTCAAAGGTGTACCTTATCCTTACAGGATGTCATATCCAAGCTGACACTTAGCTGTGCCTTCAAGAGGCCACATCCTTGCTGATAAGAATGGCACCTTCTGAATTGTGTGGTACATGATAGGATTATTGAATCACATACTCATTTACTCATCATAGCATTTCCTTTGCTTTAAAATGAGTCTCTTGGTTTAAGATATGTTACGTGGGATTCCATGAAGGCAGAACAGATCCTTTATGATGCCTTAGATGATGGTGCTGGTTGAGGCACAGCAGGCTGGAAAGGCACCCGTACCTAAAATACATGGGTGCTCTTAGTCAACATGAAACAAGGCACAAGGGGCTTGATGTAATCAACTTGACCCCAGGTGGCTGGATGTTTCCAGTGAGGAATGGTACCTAGATAGGGAGCTCAGCATTGGTCTGTGTTGCTGGCAGGTCATTTGTGGAAGTATCTAGATCAACTCTGGTGCTGGTGAGACTACGCTGTTGGGACCAGGCTCACCATGGTTTCTCTCTTCTTGAGATAAATGTACAAACACTGGGGTAGCCATAGACGGAGGCTGGCTGACATCTATGGACTGAGTCCACTTGATTTGTTAGCATCTCTCTCGCAGTCAGTGCTCTTTGGTGGGCATTAGTTGTAATAAAAATATCTTTGCACTTTGTGGTCACTGTCATAGGTCAGTTTCTAATTTTCCAGTCTCATTTCTTCCAGGCCTCTGGCCAATATCCAGACCATTTTACATTGTTCATGAATCTGTGTGGATTCTTACTTTGGGCCCCTTCTCTCTCCATACAAAGTAAAAGTCCAGATATGTTTCCCATTGGAGGACTCTCCATCACCACTGTCTTTCAGGCCAGCCCTGAATGGGGCTGTTGCAGTACCAGTCCACTGTTGTCCTGTAATCATTTACTAAGCCAAACCATTCCTGAACCCAGCCCAGGCTTTTTCTTTCTTCATCTCCTGGTCATGGGTGTCAGCTGATGAAATGGTGTCAGTGTGATGATGGCAGGTGACCTGAGATGTGGAGCATCTTTTACTTCAGCCATCTTTGCCCTCTGAACTTCATCCTAAAACCAGTCCCTTTGGGCCACTAAAACAAAATATCATAAATAGACTGGGTAGCTTATGAAAAACAGAAATTTATTTCTCACAGTTTTAAGGCTGGGAAGTCCAGGGTCATGGCTAACAGATTTGGTGTTTGGTAAGACCCCGATTTCTGGATCATAGATGGAACCTTCATGTGGCGTCCTACACGGTGGAGGAGCAAGGGATCTCTGTGGGGCCTCTTTTCTAAGAACACCAATCTCATTCATGAAGACTCTACTCTCATGACCTAAGAACCTCCTAAAAGCCCCACTTCTTAATACCATAATTTTTGGAGGGGTTAGGATTTCAACATGAATTTTGGGGGAGACAGTCAGTCCCTAGTACCAGCAGTGTCTCTTCCATTTAATAATGGGTTGCTACTGCTCTCTCAGCTGTAGGACTTTATTGGTTCGATAGAAACCAGCTCATGATCACCAGTTCTGTCTGTATGGTCAATTGATACCCCATGGTCATATGCTCAGTTTCTGTCAGGGACCAGTAGCAGGCCAGGACCAGTGATGTATTTTTGAATGATATACTTTTCTCTGCTAGAGTGACCTGGCCTTGCTGTAGAAACCTAGAGGTCTTCACTGCAACTCTCCCAGGATGCCAGAGATTTCCTACAATGTTTCCTTGGCCAGTGCCTAGGTCTGTAGCAAGCTCTATTCTAGGCCCTATTCAAAACAACCAGCTTTCTGTATTATCCAATAAAAGTCATTGCAGTATTTCCAGGTGTGGAATGTGCTGTTTCTAAAAACCAAAGAGACCCACCAAGGATTGTGCTTTTTTTCCTTAGTGGTGTAGCTATTTCTTACTTATAAAGAGTATATTCCAGCGTGTGTCAGACCACTGTATGCCTAAAAACCTCACTTATACTGAAGGTCCTTGATCATTATAGGATTTTTCTTCAACCTTCTAAAGCTTGTATATCTTCCAAGGCATCCAGAGTGCTTACTATTTCTTTACTATCAGGTCTGAGGAACATGATTTATCAATATAGTGGACCAAAGTGATATTCTATATGATGATCAAATCATGCAGGTCCTTTTGGACAATTATGATAGAGAGCTGAAGAATTAACATAAATTTAGGGCAAAACCTTGAAAGGCAGTGCTGTCCATTTCAATTTCTCTTAAACTGTTTCTGATCCTTCTTTCTAATAGGTATGGAAACAAGCATTTGCTGTATCAGCAGCTGCATAAGACAGACCTGAGGCTCTGTTCATCTCTTCCAATAAAATACCGTACTCAGCACAACAGTTGCAACTGGAAATATAACTTGATTAAGTTTGTGGTAGTCCACTCTCATCCATCATTATATATCTAGTTTCTGCAAAGACCAAACTGGTGAATTAAGTAGTGATATTTTAGAGACTGCAACCTCTACAACTTAGTGTCACCTTCAAAGACCATCTTTGCCATCTTCAAAGACATTTTAGGCCCTTGAAGGTGGCGCAAATCTCTGCTCTCCCCCTGGGTTGCAACATTGTTTTTAACTTACTATCTTGGTGGGGTAGAAGAGTAGTCTCAGGGGCTTCTACTTGCATTTCTTACTATAATAATTCTTGATTCTGTAGGTCAAAAAAATCAATTAAAAGTTCTACCAATGCTTAGTTTATCCAGCCCAATTATTTATTTGAGAAGTGGTGAAATGACCACAAGGTGGATCCTCTCTGTGAGACAGATGTGAGCTGGGACTCTAGTGATCACCTGACACCCAGATGTCCCTGTTTTAACAGAGGAGCCATAATGGTGCATTAAATGCCTATGTCAACAGTAACTTTGGCCCCGCATCTGACAGGTACAGATGGTCCCTGACTTAACAATGGTTCGACTTGACAATTTTCCACTTTACAATGGTGTAAAGGTGGTACACATTCAGTAGAAACTGTACTTCAAATTTTGAATTTCGATCTCTTCCCAGGCTATTGATTGCCATGCAGTGCTCTCTTATAATGCTGGCCAGAGGCCACAGCCTCAGCTCTGTCAGCCACGTGGCCACCAGGGGGAACAGCCAACCAGTCCACCTACAACCATTCTCTTTTTTCACTTTCAGTACAGTGTTCAATAAATTACATGAGACATTCATTACTTTATTATGAAATACACTTTGTGTTAAGTGATTTTGTTCTACTATAGGCTAATATAAGTGTTTCAAGTGTATTTAAGGTAGGCTAGGCTAAGCTGTGATGTCGATAGGTTTGATGTATTAAATGCATTTTTGACCTATGATATCTTCAACCTATGATGGGTTTATCAGGACAGAACCCCATGATAAGTGGAGGAAGATCTGTGTTCCCTTCCCTCAGTGTATGGATACCCAAGTAAGTGGCTGTAGGTCCTTTGGGAAGAGGACTTGTGTTATCACTGCTATTCACATTTACTTGGTGTTGCATATTTCTTTAAATAAACTGTGGTACCTCCAGACAATGAAATATTTTTCAGGGCTGAAAAAGAAAAAAAAGCTGTCAAGCCATGAAAAGACATGCAGGAACCTTAAATGCATACCAGTAAGTGAAAGAAGCTCTTCTGAAAAGGCTACGTGCTGTATGACTCCAACCATATGACATTCTGAAAAAAGCAAAACTATGGACATGGTAAAAACATGAGTGGTTGCCAGAGTTTGGGGAGGGGGTGGGAAGAGGCAGATTGTAGAGCACAGAGGATCTCTAGGGCAGTGAAAATACTCTGTGTAATACCATAGTGATGGATGCATGTTATTGTACATTTGTCCAAACCGCAGAATCCACAACACCAAGGGTGAACCCTAGTGTAAACTCCACAGTTTACTGTAAACCCTAGTGTGAACTCCACAGTGACTGTAACTCCACAGTCACTTTGGGTGACTTAAGATGTGTTAAAGCAGGTAGCTCAATAGTGTTAAATGTATTCCTCTGCTGGGGGACGATAGTGAGGGAGGCTGTGCACGTGTTGGGGCAGAGGATATGTGGGAAATCTCTGTACGTTTGCCTCAATTTTGCTGTGAACCTTAAACTGCTCTGAAAAGATAAAGTCTTAAGAAATTGGACAGTAAACAGCATTTGTTGACAAATACAAAAATTGGAAATAAAGATTCCAGAGGAAAAGTCAGCTTCTGAGGGGTACACAGCACGGTAATTCCTTCAAGGGGTTCACAATCCAATTATGGAATCCATATCTAGACACATGGAAAGGTTACTGAAGTCTGTTAAGTAGATTGCCTATTACAGTTCATCATAAAAGAATTTTCTGAGTATTTTTGAGCTCACCCAACATTGGTGTGGTCAGAGAAATGAGATTTTCAAAATCTGCTTTTGCAAGATTAATATTAGTCCTAGCACTATGTTCCACATATAAAACTAGAATTCTTTGCAGACTCAACTCCTCTGACAAAAATGTAAATTTTCTTCTTTTTCTATTTAGGCAGCTTTAATTAGTAGTAGAGCCACATATAGTCGCTTGCTAGGAATTGGAATAAAATTCAAAATGCATGTAACCCCTGAAATTGAGTGGATTAAAAATGAGGAAATAAGAAATGACCCTCTTCTGTTAACAAGTAAATATTATATACAATCTGCATGGAAAACCCCATAGAAATACAAACTAAATTTTCTCTGTACTAGAGATATGCTTCCCCAATGTTAGTCATATCTCCCTTGGTTCCCAGGAGATGATATTTCCAGGGAAATATCTAGAGGAATCTATAGGAGGTAATTTTCATTTGGCTCAAATGATGCACCAGGGATTTCTTAAATCCAAGCTTAAATAGGTTAAGTTTACTTTTATTTACAGTCTCTTCAAATAACTTCCTTTAAAATCATCATTCTTTTAAGTAAGGATTCTTCACTTACCCCAAGTTCTCCCTTAATTTCAAAAAGCCCAATAAAATGCTTCCAAGTAAAAAAAGTTTTCTTAGTTTTGATGATTATTTTTTAGAAAAGGGAACCTCAGTTTTTTCAGGGTACTCCTTTATCTTTTTACAGCTTTCACAATTGATCAGATATTTCAGTCGTACATATGTTCCTGAAGTAAATACAAATATTTTAATATTTAATATTTAAAAATACTATATATGCAAATATAGTAGGTTTCCTTTTGTAACAAGGAGCATTAGAAATAGATTTCCGGGGGAGCGTTTAGCTCAGTGATAGAGTGCACGCTTAACATGTACGAGGTCCTGGGTTCAACCCCCAGTGCCTCCACTAAATAAACAAACAAACAAACCTCATTACCCCCCCAAATAAATAAAAACAAAAAAAAATTTAAAAAAGGAAAGAGTTTTCCATATTTTCATACTCCAAATTGTATGCAGTTAAAAAATACTGTAGTTTAAATAAACTTCCAATTTGAAAGCTAGTAGTAAAAGAAATATAATTTCTGGAAACAGTGTCCTTAAATGCCATCAGGAGAAGGAAGTCAAAACATGTTCTAGAATATAGAAATAGTTGTAGTCCTTCTTACACATGTTGCTCTGTCCTACCTGGCAAACTTGGTTTATGTTTTACCTTCTGAGATAACCCCTTTTTGCCCACTACTTTCAGATTCTTTAAGCCCAGTTTAATGGCCATCTCATCCAAGAAAGCCCCTCTGATACCCACACTGGGCCAACTTCCCCCTCTTTGTGTTCCTGGTGTTTTGACTCTTTCGATCAAACCATGAGCCCTGAACCCTCAGGGACTATATGTCTTAGTAAAGTGCCCTTCATGGGGTTCTGCCAACA
Source organism: Camelus dromedarius (assembly GCF_036321535.1). Classification (NCBI taxonomy): domain Eukaryota; kingdom Metazoa; phylum Chordata; class Mammalia; order Artiodactyla; family Camelidae; genus Camelus; species Camelus dromedarius. The sequence goes on along the minus strand of NC_087437.1, from coordinate 25,522,453 downwards.
AATATTAAAATTTTGAATTCATTTTGTGTTGTTTAAAAAAATTTATTATTTTAAATAAGTTCTAAGGATTTTTTCAAACTTGAGCAGATATTGCTTGTGACATGGTAGAAGTTATTTGGAATGTGGATCTGATTTAAAAACACACTGGGCACCAACCGTAATAGATATAGAAGTTAAAGAAAACACCGCTAGCTTCCCCATAATTTGTTTTTCCCACTGAGAATTATTCTCAGTGAAATTTAGTAAGCCAAGAAGTCTGTTTGTTTTTCCCTAAGTTGTGTTTATGAAATGCTGTGTTTAACACATATTTTTCTGAGTTAGATGAATTCCACACAAGTTTGTCCACTTAGCACAAAACACTTGGCCCTCATTTCATTTCATTCTTCTAATCAATTTGAATGTACCACTAGCCTCCCTCCCACGTATTTCAATATTCATTCCACTCCTTTACTCACCCCTTCCCCTCAAGTAACCTTCAGAGGAGGAACAATTATTTGAGAAAATGGAATCAAGTAAATAAGCTCTATTAAAAGAGAAACCAAGTAGCCAGCCATATTAAAGATATGTTGGTGTGCCTGGGTAAAACAACAGTAAATATTTATTGTGATGCTTTTTTATGAGCATTTCAGGGCCCATCTGTGGTATTAATGGCTTATCAAGCAAACCTATGCATTAAGAGAAACTGTTTTCATTTAGATAAATGAAAGCAGAGGCAAAGGAAAATGATGCGAGTTTCACCTTGTAAAAGTCACAAATTAGATCTGAAGCACTGCCACAGGCAAATCTGAATTCAATAGAACAAAGCTGGCAGCCATGAACATAAGGTAATAGGCTTATCAAATGAGACTTTTTTTTTATAATGTACATTTTATGGGGACCAGTGTAAAACTAGTCACTAGAATAAAATATAATTTGAAAAGAAAAATTCAATGAGAGATTCTCTTTCTAAATTGAAAAACAACTTGTCTCAAATTTGCACCAAATGAAGGTTGCAGAAAAGTTTGTAAATAGGCTCTCTCACCTCGTAATGTCTTATAGTTATCCACAGTGTGTCTTTTCCTGTGGGTCATCCTCCAATCCCTCCTCATTAAAGGATGGAGAGGAGGAAGACCCCAGGTCACCACTTAGGTTACAAAACCACACGGATTTGGCTTATAATGTAGTTATTGTTTTAGTCACTGGCATCATTCTGTAGGTACATTTACCCAACATTTATTGAATACTCATTATGTTTCAGGTCCTATTCTAGGTGCTTTTACATGTATTACCTCATTTAATTCTCACAAAAATTCCAGCAAAAGCCAGGATTGCATCTTTTCGATTAACATCCATTTACATATATTAAAATGCAAATACTGCATGCCATAAAAGGCCTTGTTGAAACACTGTTATTGACCTAGGGAATCAGACCTTGCCTCTATATTAGGATCATGTCTCCCTTGAACTGCCAAATTTAGAAATCTGTAGAACTGCACATGATTTTCTTGTTTCCTTATTTGCAAGCTTGTGTTGCTGGTACTCATTTAGTGAATAATTAGCAGCACACACCAAGATTCCTTCCTTCATTGCTGTCCCGTCTTCCAGTGGTTAACAGTTTTTGTTTTTGATCCTCCATGGATCAGATTAATTTAAAATAAACAAAGTCCTAGTTAGGTAGGAACCCAGTATATAGTCATAAATCGTCTCTTCTGTAGCACCAGTCTACTAGGAGCTTTAGAATGTAGAAACATGACAAATGTGTGTGTTGTAAGGTTGACATATTTATAAACAGAGAGTTCTAAAATATTCTGACATGTGCGAAAGTGGAATTATGTACAAACTGAAGAAGCACATGGCAGGAATGGAGCCCACTGACAGAATAATGCTTCACAGAAGCTTAGGAGTGGGTTTGTAAGGATTAATACAAGTTTGATCAAGGATAAAGGGCCAGAAAGGAGAAAGAATATGTAGAGAAAATCAGGTATTGCAAGCAGAAGGATCAGCTTATAAACACATGGAAGCATGAACCTTCATATTCCATCTGGGAAATTGCACATACGTTGTTATTGCATAAAGTACAATTGGTAGGGGACTGTATTTATTAGTAAACTTATTACTATAATCCTTGCTGCTGTAATAAGTAAATCTCCAAATTTCAGTGGCTTTACAGAACACAGATTTATTTCTTATTCATTTAAGGGGCCAGTGAGCGTATTCCTGCTTGGAAGTACCTTTCTTCTGTGCCTGTTCAGTGACTCAGGGATCCACGCTCCTTTCATTCTGTGGTTCTGCCATCCCCTAAGACTTTGTGTCTCTTGTACCCAGCTGGCCAAAGAGGAAAGAGGGAGGGAGGAGAAGGCACATCTACTTCTTCAAATACTTTAGCTCTTACTTCTGTTGATAGCCCATTGGCAAGAACTAGACGCATTGGCTCTACCTAGATGCAAGGAGAGCCAGAAAATGTAGTCTCTGGCTGGGCAGCCATTTCTTAACATCAGCTTATATTATGGAAGAGGTGAACACCAAGTACGGTGGACAGCTAACTGTCTCAGCCATGGGGAACAATTTTTCCCTTTAGCCATGTTGACTTCTCACTGATCAGCTGAATTCAAGGCTGAAACTAGAGCTCAAGAAGTAGTAGCTGGTAGACGGTGCATGGATAGTAGAAGCATAGTTGTTCTTTCCACCCTTCCCGAAGGCCCTAATTTTTCCAGAGCAAGTGGCAATCCATTGAAGGGTCATATTTGTAAATCTTTTGAATCAACCTTCCCTTCAGTGGATCCACAACAAGATTATAACCTATGATTAAGTCCTAATTTAATTGAAACATCAAAGAATTAATGTTCATTTTACTCATTCACTGATGGAAGTCTCAGATTAATTTTTTTAGGAGCAGCATTTATTGTGAAATCACCTGTCCCACCATGATTTCAAGAATTTTAGGGTGTAAATCAAATGTTTAAGTTTTGAGTTATAGGAAAATCTTGCATTTATTCATGCATTGATTTACTCATTTATTCAACAATATTTCTCGAACACTTACTACATACCAGGCATGGTGCCTCTGGGTGGGTGGAATTCAGAATAGTAATTCTCAACTTTTCCTTTAAAGACGTACATAAAGAATACCACTTATTCATAAGTCAACAACAGTGGCTCATTCTGGGGCTGATTTTCAGTGCATTTATCTTCCATTCCCACTTGCCAGGGGAAGTGATACCAAATCTCCAGTGACGGGTGTCTCTATGTGCAGCTTGACGAAGTACTATGGGATTCTGATACGACACTCTTTGGCAAGCCATGTCCCTATCCTGTGTCCCACCGGTAACTGCTGATTCTGAGATTCAGCTACCACCTCAGTAAGACTGAATGTGTTCCCCGTGAGTAAGCTGGAGATTTCACTAGTTAGAAACAGGGGCTCTAGGAAGGAGAAAAGGCGATAGGGAATACAGTGTTGTAACAAGGACAGCTGTATCCCAGTAAAGAATTGTTTTAAAAATGTTATATACCAACTCTTGCTAAACCACCCGACTGGGCAATAGCTACCTAATTACCAAAGATAGCTTTTTGACACATATTATCTGTGTGTATTTTTTCACTTGAAATCAAAAGAAAAGAATACAAGTATGTGAGTTTAAGATACAAAAATACAAGGAAAAGTTTCAGAACTTGATGTTCGTATGCCATTTGATGATGCTGATGGGCTTGAGCTGCTGTTGAATAGAAAGGCCCAATTATGATGGGTATTGGAAATGTTCAACGAAATAGGTCCCCAGTGAGTCCCAGGTCCTTTGAAAAGTGTATGTTATACAACCACTGAGAATTGATTGCACAAAATCAAGTACCTGGTCTGCTTATACTTTGCTACATAAAACTCTCTCACGTTATCTAGATGAATTAATAATCACTGCAGTTTCTAGCTTCGTAATAAGCAGAGGCTCTATCTTGAATGTTTATAGAAGGAAACAATTTGCTGCTATTGTGGATGGATATCAATTGTCAGCTCGGCTTCCACAGGCCTGGAATAGTTTTTCACCTTCTGTCACTTTGGGGTCAGTTTCTTATTATGAATGAGAAGCTGCCTTTGCCCTTCAAGGAAATGAAATAAAACTAGAATAACCTTCCTACCTTCCTGATTCCACTGCTTGCCTTCCTAGCCTAGTGTTTCAGCTTCTGAAGAGATTATTTTTGGATGTCATTAAATATAGCTAGTGATCCTTTAAATGAAATGGATTAAATGGCAAATGGCTTCTCATCTTCTACCCTTCGGTTTAGTCACCTGAAAAAATTCACAATTCAAAATATGATTTATAAAGTAACCCTACCTCATCTCTATTTCTATTATTTCTTGGGGAAAAAAGTCTTTCATCGGTGCTAAGGCTGCAGTGTATGCTGATGTGAGTGTCTTACATCAGCATCTTCCTGTGGTAGAAAAGATACTCACCAATCGAGGGATTGTCTCACTTCAGGTTTGACAGTTGCCATGGCTTCCAAGAGTCTACAGGGGAAGGAGAAATGTATTCCCCCAAAGATATATTTTGCCATTGGAGAGTTTCTTTTCTTTAGGAATTTCATAGATGTGTGATTTTTTGAGCTACTTATTTAATTCTGACAAGCTTTTACAAATAGTCATGTCTGTAAAAGCTAGGAATATACTGTAGTTCTATCTATGACTTAAGTGATTGTGTATATATATATATATGTATATATATGTAGTGTGTGTAAGTGTATATGCAAAATATATATGTGTATATATATATAGATATAGCTGATGAAATTATTTGAACATATTGAGTGATAACTGTAAATAAAGTCTTTTTAAAACTAAAGAACATTATCTCACACCCACCCTTTCTTTTTTTATTTCGAAACCAAAGTCTTTTCTTTTGTGATAAGATTCAGAATTGATTAGAAATATAAGCAATTATGGACCTAATTGTCATTAAGGGGAGTCTTGAGTAAAATATCAGGAAAGCTTTTTCTTTTAAAAGAACTGATTTGTCTCATTGTGAAAGTCATTGGATGTAACAAATATGTATTGAACATCATCTGTAAGTCTAAAGGTGAGTATTGGAGAAGGGCGTGTGGAGTGAAACACAGAAGAAATCTTCCGGTTCCCAGCCCCTCCGGAAGTGACAGTTTAGGACTGGGCTTAACTATGGGGCTTCCATAATTTGTATGAAAATAAATCAGAATCTGACACAATACAACCCTTTTCTTTCACTGTTTTCTCTCGTATTGTCAGAGCTATTTTAATAGCCTAGGATGTGTAGAAATCCACACGAGCCATGCACTTAGTAAGTCCTTCCTCAAAGGACAATAACATGTAAAGTGGATTTCTCACATAAAGTTAACTCACCTTATGGTTTCAGCTAAAGGATTAAAAGGCAAAATATTCTTAGCTTAACCTTCTTCTCTAAGTTTCCTCAGTTACATAAGAAGATTAACAGAAGTGCAGAAAGGGAATCTGTGGCAAACTGTAGTTTTGTATTAGGATTAATACAAATGAATTATTAAAATATATAAAGTAATTCATTTTATTAATCCTAATACATTTCAGAGAGAGAAAGAAAAGTACCGTATGATATCACTCATACGTGGAATCTAAAAAAAGAAAAAAAGAATATTTATGAACTCATCTATAAAACAGAAACAGACTCTCAGACATAGTAAATCATATGGTTATGGGGGAAAAGGGGGTGGGAAGGGATAAATGTGGGAATTTGAAATTTGCAAATGTTAGCCATTATATATAAAAATTGATTAAAAAACCCCAAATTTCTTCTGTATAGCACAGGGAACTATATTCAATATCTTGTAATAACCTTTAATGAAAAGGAATATGAAAATGAATATATGTGTATATTTGCATGACTGGGACATTGTGCTGTACACCAGAAATTGACACATTGTAACTGACTATACTTCAATTAAAAAAATAATAATAAATAAACAAAATATAGGAGAAAGAAAAAAATAGGCTGAAAATTCCATGTCTAACAATGTTTTAGAAATTATTATCTAATAGGGGAGAAATATGTGAATGCTTACCATGTAGGCAATCTGCCAGAGAAATACTGATTTACGCAAGTGTGGGATAGCCCACCCACCTCTGCTTCACCCTTGCTGACATTGAGTGTCCGTATTTCACTTATCCTTTCCAGATCAATAAAGTGTAAGTAGAATACTGTGGCCCATGTGAGCAGAGGAGAGGAGGGCTAGTGGGTCGAAACAGATGTTTGGAGGATCTGATGGTAGGAATATCCAACTGTAAAAAAATTTTTGGAGAATAATTTGGTGAGAAGGATTAAGAATTAAATACATTCATTGGTTCAGCTATGCCACTACTAGGAGCTCAGCCTAAGGAAAAAAAAATCAAAAGATTGTACAAAGATGAATGTAGACAAATGGTTATTCATCATAAGGCTTTTGTAATAGTGAAAAATCCTCCAAAATTGGGAATTATTTAATCAGAAATAATAAGCTAAGTGAAAGGTAACTGAAATTAGTGAAGCGGGCTGGGTGTAGGATTATAAGGATTAGTGGCGAATCCGGAGTGTGGCACACCATGCAGGGCAGCTCTAGCGGATGGTTGCTACGTGGGGGTGTGGTTCAGGCTTGCCGGAATTTTTGATTATCAAAATAAACTAGAAATCCATGGGCGTTTTTCGTGAACTGTTTTGCAATTTTTAAAATTATGTGCAGGAAAAACCAAAATAATTGTGGGCCCTGAGTCATGGGCTGCCAGTATACAACATTTTAACAAATAACTTATATGAAAATCTACAGTGGAACCAAATGCCATTACTAAAAAATGCTGCTATGTCTGTGTCTTTATTGACCTATAAAGATGCTCCAGATGTTGCAAAGTAGCATATGTAATCTGATCCCAATTTTTGTGCATACATATAACATATATTTGTTACATTTGTATGCAGAAGGAAAAGGCTTGCATTATATCCGCTGTAATCATCCTATCTGTCTCTGGGAGAGGAATTCAGGACATTTTGATTTTGTATTTTCTAATTTTTCTACTTTGAACATATATTGTATAATACATTTTAATTTAAAATAGCAAAATATGTTTGATTCTACAGTGGAGAGTGCGACACAGAGTGCAACAGGAGAACAGAATGAGGAAAACATAATGATGACAGTGGATTTGATAGGAAATTAAGAATGCACTGAAACTGTTGGGGAAAAAAATCAATGCATTTCAGAATCAATTGATAAAGATGTTTTATATTGCTAGTGAGATTATTTTCCAAAAGGGTACCAGAGTTACAAAGATAAATAAGACGGAATCTCTTACCTCTAGGAGTCCACAGTCTAACGAGGGCCTCCGAGTGTTGCCTTTTAATTATGTAGCTTAGAAATGTAATCACAGAATAAAATAAGAACATAAGAGCAAAGGAATTTAGAAATTGGAAAAGTTGTAATTGAAAAATTTTTGTGACCTGGTTTAAAATGTCAGGATGATAGAAGTCTTAGAAATCAATATTACTATAGCATTATGCTTGATTTTAACCAGGAAAATGTCATAATTTAGAACTACTTTAAAATACAGGAAGAAATTGAAAACTAATACTATTACCAGAAAATTCTATACAGAAAAGTTACAGTGATTTATGTAATTTGTTTTCTTGGGATTCCAAATATAATTAGGTAAATGCCGTGTTCCAAATACAGTGGTTGCTCCCTGAAGCAGGCTTGTCATGGACAAAAATCTGAAGTTTAGTTGCCAGAAATGCTTCTCACCATTAAAAGATGTTAAAAGAGTCACGGACTCCAAAAAATGACACTTTCAGGAGATGTTGATGTATTTTTTTTACTATAATAAAAAATACTGACAAGATTTAAAAAATTTTAATTTCTGCTTTATAAAAGCATCTTGTAGAGCCTCACGTGAAGACAGTTACAATATATGAATAAACAAACCACTTGCAAAATGAAACATGAATTGATGTGATGATATGTACAAATGACGTAAAATGATGATGGGGAATGCTAGGCGTTAAAGGATGTGACAAAACTGAGGAAGCTGGCTGGCGAGAAAGATCATGTGTCAATAAGTGGCATCTGTAATTCAGTGCAGAGAAATGTAAGGTAATGATCCTAGACACTAAATTCAAAAGGAATGTGCTGTCAGCAGCCACATGCTCCAAAATATTTAGGAGAAAAAGAATCTCTGGATATTGGTAGAAGAGCCTATAAAGTTTCTGCCTAGGTTTTCATAGCAATAACTCCCCTGAACAATTCCAAGAGGCACTAATAAGAGCATCGGGCTTAAATAGAGGGAATTATAAAAGGTTTTTTTTTTTTTAAATGTCACTGGGATTATGTAGAGAAAGCCACATATACTTTCTTTTACTTTTAAAGTAGAGAAATGATAAAGCTTAGAAAAACAGAGTGCAATACCGAAATGATAAATATGTAAGATTTACTGAAAATAGAAAAGGCAATACACAAAAGAGGACCAGTCACAGTCAAGGCTCAAAGAAAAGGTTTAGGTCACAAATCAGTACTTTCCTAGGGATATCTCTTTTTAAAAATCACGTTTTCAAATATCTCTCATTTTTATAAATACATTTTCTTCAGTGTTTTTGTTGTATTGATATGAAGACTGGACTCTCTCCAAACAAAACCAAGTTGACTGAATAAAGAGGCTCTTAAACCTTTACCCTTAAAGACTGCACCTGGTGGTGCAAAACTCATCGTCCTGTTGCACGTTGTTGCACGTTTTCCTGTGAACTTCCCCAGGCCCAGTTTTCCCAGGCACATTGGGCTGAGGAGTGAGACCCTGGCCTTAGCTTCAGTTCACCGAGCAGAGGCCTAGGTGAGGACCCTTGATGAAGCACAGCAGGCTTTAGGGAACAAACCTTTTCCTTCTCCCTGATCCTTGCTATCACTTCATCCTCTTCCTCTTTTGAAACCAACTCCCTTGTCCCTTTGAAGTCCAAGGTGTAACCTCCATTGTCACAGGCCAAATCATGCAGAGTAAGAAAAGGGTACTTGTTCTGTGGTGACTCCTGGAATTAATATTTTATATAAATTTGAATTATGATCATTTGAAATATGACTTAAAATATTATTGGAATCTTACTGTTACATCAAATTGGAAATAAGTGACATCTCTGTGGTAACTTTTCTCACATCTCTTTCTTACGACCCGAAAGTTCAGGAGGAACCTGAGGTCCTGCTTGCATGTTTGCACTGATTCTGGAAATCAAGATGCAGAGAGTTTCCCTCTATCCTTCCAAATTAAAAACAAAGACAAAACCAGCAAAATCAAGACTTGTATAGTGTCAATGCTGACGGCCCAGTAAGTGGCAAATTAGGCTATCTCTATAGCTGGTCAACAGATACGACGGCTAGCCATGTCACAGTCTTACAGAGACTGGCACATCTTGGGGGAGGGGTCTGTGTTACTGTTTTACTCTTCTTTTAACCTTTGTGGTTTTTATATTTTGAAATCTTAGGAAATATCCTCTAATGGCTTCATGAGCAATCCTCAAGTAATGGAGGTGGAGCTAGCACTGGACAACTCCCCTGAGTGCCAGTAACTCTGGCACTAAAGTTAGATGTCAGGAGACCACCGCCACACTAATTTAGGAGAGGGCACTCTGCAAAATTTCTGCCATAATATTGAGAAAAGTTAAAACAGCAGCATTAAGCAAAATTACATTCTAAAGATTGTAGCTTTATTCAGGCCAGGATTTATTCCATTGGGAAAGTTCATCTTGAATACAGCCAGTTTTGAATTATGGGGGGCTTTCAGGAATGCATGCCTTCACTGCGTAAAACTCAGCCACCCACCCTGTAACTCTAGGATTGCCAGGAGAGGTGACCCTAGCTATAGCCCTTCCTGTCCACCTGTCCCCTGACTCCTGTGTGCGCCCAGCAGTCTGGAGCTTCAGCTTGCTCCAGTAACCCAGACAACACACACTCCAGAGCACCAGCAGGACTGGAAAATCTGCCTGCTTGTTTCGCTGCTGCGTGGTGTCATGCAAGTGAACGCAGTTCAGTTTCTGTAGTAATAGAAGATAAACCAATAGGCTTGACTGTGTACTTTTAAAGACTTATTTTCTTTAGGTCATTGTTTGCCTAGAATTTCTTTTTTGTTAGGGGGTGTGTTCATACAGATCAGTGTTGAAAAACCTGGATATACATCCCTGGTATAAACCCTGAGCTTCTTGGGGAGATGGGCTTTATTGATTATATTAGCACCCCCAGTTTCTTAGGTTGTGCCCAGTTGGTACTTATAAACACATGTCAGAATGATGGAAAGTATGAAATACATTTTATGGTTTTGCCTAGCTGCCTAAACAATATTCGTAATATTTCATCTGTAGTAAATATGTTCTGAGCTCCCAGTCATCAAGTTATAAATGTGCTGTTGGAACTTACTATGTTGATTTAAATTGAGGCTGGTTTATAAACAGTAAGTTGAGAAACATTGCTGCAAATGGAGTATTTGTGTCCACAATTACAGAAAGCAACTATGCTATATATTTTAGGCAGAAAAATCCTTTTCTAGTGAAGCTATGATGATTGTTTTTAACTTCTTCCATCTTCAAGAAATGAATCCATTCTTTTCGGTTGTAATCATCTTGCCTCAAAAGACCTAGTTGTTTTTTTGTTTGTTTGTTTGTTTTCTGCAAAGACCTTTGATTCATCATAAGAAACAGAAACTGGCCAAAATAAATTGTGCAAGGGAAATTAGGGAAAAGAGCTACATAACTAATTGTGGATTTTCCAGTTGGTGTTCTTTGTATAAACTGTGTTCTTTTAAATTCACCAAAACAAAATAACACAGAACAAACAAACAAAACCCACAACCTTTCACTTAGGACATTTTGTTCATGATAGTTTGTATCTTTAATAAAAATTCATATGTATTTATGTCAATACTAGACTAATCATGCCCAGGAAATCTGAAATTGCAGTCTCTGGAAAGGAACATGCATCACTGTCACACTGTGTCTTGGCCTCACATTGGTTCAAAAAGATAAATACATCTAATGATTACTGTACCACCTAATGACCACCTGGATCTGTAAGAGATTTTTTATAGATAAGTTTCAAAGATTGTGAAAAGCAAAATTATGATTTGAAGATCAAGTCAAGATTTTCTGGTTTTAACAATAGAACACTGAAGATGGAGGACATCTTGCAAGCTGCTGAATGTTCCCAGCTTATGAATTATATTCCCCAAATTGTCATGTTTCTTATTTTTTTCCCAGATAGAACTTTAAAAACTTACAAAAGGAGCTCATATATAGCAAGAGTGTGAGCTAACATGGAAGATGTTAATAGTGCTATTAGCCAGTGTGATTTCTGTCATTATCAGCCATTATTCTCAGAATGGTAAGTGGCAGATAAAGAGCTCAACCGAAATTTCCATCTTTTTTGTAGTCAGCATGTAAAATGCATATACTCTGTCTCTGAATTGTCACCCTTTTGTCACAAATTGCTCATTATATTTGCTTAGACTTGTGAAATGGAAAATATTTTATTTAAAGGAAATAAAAGGCAGGGAACACTGAGTAAAAGACCTGTGAATTTTTCAAGAATGTATGTTTTAAAATCTTTAGCATTGGGCATAAATTGAGTTGGGCATAAAAGAGTTGATAGAAGCTAAGAATTCTGGTAATTAAAAAAAAAGAGAGAGAGAAAAAAGCTGAATTGTGACCAGTGGGATCTGGAGAGGAGCTCTAGTTTTTGTTTGTTTGTTTGTTTGTTTGTTTGTTTGTTTCTTTCTTTCTGTAATAAAAAGTAATTTTGAAAACCTCACTTGAAAGGGACTTTGATGAAGCAGTTCAGGAAGCTTTTGAAATCATGCGTAAGTGATCTGTTTCAATCAGGAGTTATGCTGGTTAACCTTTGGTGATTATATGTGCATTTGTAAGTGAATATAATGCCACATATAAAAAGTTGTTAACACTTAGATGTCACATTCAAAGATCAAAATGCAGATAGAATATACTAGAATTTTGGTCTGATCTAAAGACCAGAAGAAAGAAAAGAAAGTGGGGAAACAAGGATAGAGTTTATATTGTTCTCTTTAGGAGAAAATGCAGAAAGATTAATTTAGCTCCAGGATAATATATTATAGTCTTTGACATTTAGTTTTTATTCTTCTTGTGGGGCTGTTTCTTAGATGCTTAGTGTTGGGACAATGGCTTGACATCCAAAAGCCAGAAGATAGCATGTTTCAGAATTTGAATTTATGTTAAAGTTCCCTTTATGAAGAATTCAGACAGTTTGTACTCTGTAAAATACTCAGTAGACAGAGTTGAAGTGCATGTGTTGTACAAGGAGAATGGCTGTACATAGCAATAACCCCCAAACTAACACATCTTCAGATGATTTTTGAACCATCATTGTGAAAAAATTGAATTTTGTTCCTGTGTAAAACTTATTTTTCCTAAACTTGAATTCAGTAAGAATTTGGAATATGTATATAACATGTATGAAATCTCTCTGCTTATCAAAAAATTGTTAACTATCTTCTGCCATTCTGAATGCATTAGAACTGACTGCATCATATTATGACCTCTAAAAATGCTATTTAAAACCAAAATGTTTCATGATTGGTAAGCTTTTATAATACAGAGGCCATTATTATAAATACTGTTTTTAAAATGTATTTATAAAAATAAACATTTTTTAACCTACTAGAGATACCTTAAATGAATAACTGTGGTTTGACATATACTATTTTAAGCCAGAACACTAAAACATTACATCAATAGTGTGTGTAGTTTCTAATAAATGCTTTTTAATCATTTTTCTTGCTTCTTCAAGCAAAAACAACAACTTCCACTCATCAGCATTAAATGACAGAAAACACAGTTAGCAATTCTGGTTGAAGTCTTTTGTTAATACCTCATATTTATCAAAAAATTCCCTGTTCTAGGTTATAATGTATACTGCAATTGAAAAACACAAATGGTACCAGAGAGCATACGGTTTTTTAATTTCCTTAAAAATAAAAAGCTAGGGAATTAAATGCCTGCTAATGAAGTGTTACATTTCTTAGTTTTCTGCAACTCATTTTAATTGAAAAAAATCCCTTAAAGTGTCTCGCATTTTCCTATTCTCAGTAGAGAAATAAGAATGATCTATAAAAGAACCTGCAGTTCAGTAACTGAAAAACTAATGTAAAAAGGAGGCATTTTAAAAATCTTCCATTCCTTTTATATATGAGGAGAGGTGCAGGGTTCAGATGTTCATAAATTCATTTTTAACAGATTTTTCAAACATTCGGATAGATATTTCAGTAGAGTAATTTTAGTAGTTTACGAGAGTGACAGATGAACATTTTAGGCTCACCTTACTGCAAGCAACGTTGAACTAAATTACTTCTTCTCCAAATGGAGCTCTCTATACATCTTCCTCTTCCTTGAATGGCTGATTAAAACAGCAAGAGGCTGATGAAAAATATATTGTGTTGACACAGGAATAAAGCAGTACCAGAAATGTGTGAGATCATAGTGTGGCTCAGGGACCAGGTACACCTGGGCTTGTAAGATCTGAGGAGACTTCCGGAGGCTTGGTGCCATCCACAGGGAATCGGCTGAGGCCTGGGGAAAGCTTGAGATGAGGGCCCAAGGGAGGCAGGCTGAGTTTGTTTCTGTAAGGGCCTTGGATGACCTGGGACACCTAATTTCTCCTCTATGCTCTGCCTTTGACTCAAGGCAATAATTGTGCTATTAACAAGGGACCACGTTGCAACAACTTCCTTGATTTCGAGAAACTTTATTAGACGTGGAAGAAATGTAGGAAGCCCAGAGAAGGTTCCCACATGTTTAAGACGTTGCCTCAACAGCCCTTTCAGAAGCTAAAGAGGGAGAAGGTGATAGGGAATATGGAAGAAACGGGAGGGAGAGGCGTGCCTGAAGGGAAAGCAGGCACGGGGGAAGAAGAAGGAGTGGAAGGAGAAAGGGGAAGAGGAGATGGAGGAAGAAAAGTAGAAATAGGGTGAAAGAAGGCTGATATCTGTCTTTTCAAGTGAAGCATGCTCACTTAGAAATCATATGCGGGAAATGGTCAAATGCTATTGTGTGCTCCGTGTACATGAGCTAAACGTGAGCCCTCATGATCTGCATGGCTTCCAACCATTTGATGCAGCTGTTTTATTTACCCGGTCCCTGCCTCTTCCTGGAAGGATGCTGTATCTCATAGCTGAACAGGGAAAATGATAGTTATCGGCTTCAAAATACGAAAGTTAATGGGTTTATATCTGAATGAACTTATCTTTTTGATAAGAATGTACTCTTCTAGAAAATCTGAAACATTTATAGCCTGCAACTTTTACACATTTCCCCAGAGGACAAATATTTCTTTTACTAATTTACTGTGTACCTATTTTTGCCACTTGCGATTCAAAGCAGCGGTAGAGACCATATGCATGGGGCTGAAATTTTTAGAAAATGGATCATGAGAATAGTTGAGCAGGAAACAAATAAAGTAAGGGGTGAATAGCCCTATAATAAATTAATTATTCTTTTTATAAATCAGTTCAGCAATGAATTCTTTTAAAAGTCAAGCTAATGGCATGCACTGATTATTGACTTATTTGACACAGATGAAGGAAAAGATGACATTTGATGTTAAAATTTAGGTACCACAAATGGATGAAGATCAATTACAACAAGGGGAGGGGAGAGAAAAAGAATACTGTTGCCAGAAATTTAATTCGTATACATTCTTCCCTTCCAGACTTCAGAGCTAAATTCTGAGACATTTGGGGGAACATGTTACAAATTGATTGAACAAATTCACCAGAGGCCTTTTTGCACTGGGGCTGAGGATTCTCCTCGGAAAGCACTTGCCCTGAAGAAAAAGGCACCTGAATCAAGACATTGAATGAGAGAGAAAGCCTTTTTGAGTAGAACACTGTAACTAACCTTTAGCTTTATTTTGTGGCTCAAGCATCCCTCCCCCGATGCATGGGTGGGTCCTGTGCAGATTAGAGACCTAGTGACCTATACGCTTTGTAAGTCAGTCTGAATACAAATAGCACAGCTTTAGAGATGCCTGTAACATAGTGAAGAAGGAAGGGGAGAGGTACCTTGTGAGCCCTGAAGTGAGTGGTGCTCCTCGGGACGATGCTTGCTTGAACACTGAGGATATCAACTGGCAAGTCTGGCTCCTGGTGAAAGATGGGAGAACAGTGTCACAGCTTGTTGGAGTCTGTGGTGCCTCATGAGTATTCTTGTTTTTGAGGCAGTTCTTGGGGACCCACATAAATATTCAACGGGAATCGTGTAGGGTGGGGAAGATTTTGAATCTTCTGTCAAAGGCAAGAGCCAGTGAAATGTGAGTTACAATTCTTGCTGTAATTCTGTTCTTTCACGAAGCCCAGGAATATTGAGTTTAAACAGAAATCTATATTTTGGGGTAAGATGAGCTGGAAACTTTGGCCCGGCTTGAAGGTTTTGCGGGCTTACAACAATAATATTGGCTTGCAGGCATTTTGGATGACCCTCGTGACAAGGAAGAGACTCCTGGTTTCAGAAACTGTCAGAATGATTTAGCGCTTTGAGGGATCTAGACTGAGGGTTATGTTCTTGCCAATAGAAACGGATATAAAACAACTCTAGGCTCACAGTTACAAAGGCTTAAACCACGGCCAATATTTTAGGAGCTTTCCTGGACTGTGTCTGGAAGGTGTTTCTGCATGAGCCGGTTGCCATACCAGCTCCATGCACCTGGCAGCTCGGTAATCTGGCATCCATGTGAAATGCCTTGGTAGTAGATCTCTACGAAGTTTATCCGCAGTAAAATCCTCCTTGACAAGAGGTCAGACTCCCAGCACCCTCTGTTCCCTGGAATGCAAACTCAGAAATAAGCAAAAGAGATCCCTGAGTACCCAAAATAGATTTCCATGTCCCTAGACTAAAGCCACGGACTTTCCTTCTTAAAGGCTTATGTGCTTTCACTTAGAGACTGTTTATTCTAACTTAACCAAGGTCATAATAATTGTGGGTTTTCTGGTTTCCCAGCTCAAAGTAGATTATAAATGACAAATTAGAAAGGAGTGAGGGAATATGAAAGGCAAGGAAACTGGCAGCAATGAAGTGACAGTTGTTAAATAAGGAAGGAGGAAGCAGAAAATTAAGAACCCAGACACAGAACTGTGTGTGTTTTACAGAATTATGCAGATAGTGTTTCATTATGATGGCACAGCCAAATTATATTCAGCAGTTGCTGTTTTAAAAAGGCAGGAGAAGAATTTAATAAAATTTTCAAAAATTTACATAAAATGATGTAAAAAATAGGTTCGAGCATCCAAAGGAGGAAGTTTGAGCTATCTAAATGAAATGCATGGCCTGCCTCCTTCCCAAAGATGATTACTGTATTTGAATTCGCAAAGCACTCGATTTGTACCTTTCTAATGGCACTTGCTGTTTTCATCTTTGTATTACAGTCATTTGAGTTCATGCTAAATGCCATTTAACTCACTTGGAGGCATGGAGGAAGCTGGATTTAATTTCTGTTACGCCATGATATATATAACTTTGATGAATCAGTCTCTCTGTGCTTTAGCTTTTTAGTTTGTAAGACATAGGATTTGGAACAAATGAACTTGAGGTTCCTCTAGTTTATGAGTTGCATTCCTTTATATAGTGAATGATAAGAATTTTATAGTGAGGTAGAAGGATTCCAACTTTACACATTAAAGACATCTGTAGTCACAGCCAAACCGATTATATGGGTCTGTGGCCTAATGAACACCCATCCTTTGCAACATATATAAAGGTGATTTTTTTTCAAAGTTATGTTTGGCATCTTTTGTTCTTACTTACTTGGCAGCCATTTTCTTTTTTGATATTACTTTTGGAAAAATGCCTTTGTTATTATCTCAGTCTATGTGGTCCTAGTGAAGTGACCTCATCCTTTGGCTCTAGAATAGTCAAATAACCCAGGCCTAACCAATGACATAAGCCATCCCTTTGGGCAGAGTGATTGGTGCAGTGATGGGCATGTGACCCAAGCTGATCCATTAAAAGCCAATTCCAGGACTTTTGGAACTATTGACACATTCAGGAAATGTGTAAACATTGTACCATGTTAATGTTTTGTATTTTCTAGAAGAGTACATTTCTGTAAAAATATAAATGCACTGAGATATTGCTCCCATTAATATATAAATCAACTTATGTCAACAATTAAAACATACATTTCTTTTGAATTAAATTATTTAATAGCAAAAATTGTTTATAAGTCATCCTAATCAGTTCCAGAATTTTGCTGATTTCAGATATTATTGAAGTGACTTTTTGTTACATGCATCTGTCCCTTGCTAATAATGCTCCATCCAGGCCATGATTTGAAATAGGAAATAACATTAAACCCTTCCAATGAATTTACTGTCATTGCAGTCTTGTTTTAGGACATGCTCATCATTCCCCAAAGAAGTTACATGTCTATTAACAGTCATGCCTTATTCCTCCTCCACTTACACCACCCTCCTTCCCTCACCACAACACCCTCCACTGGCTCTAAGCAACCACTTATTTACCTTCTATCTCTATCAGTTTGCCTACGTCAGACATTTTATATAAATGGCATCATACAACATGTGGTCTTTTTGCCTGACATTTCACTAATATAATGTTTTTAAAATCTGTCAGTGTTGTAGCATGCATAAGTACTTTATTCCTTTCCATTGTTCCATTACATCCCAGTGCATGGACGTGCTTGTTTTGTTTATCCATTCATCAGCGAATGGAAATTTGGCTGTTTCCATTTAGGGATACTATGAATAATACTGCTATAAACATTTTGTGTACAAGTTTTGTGAGGACATGTGTTTTCATTTCTCTTGAGTACATACCTAAGAGTGGAATTGTTCAGCGATCTTAAACCCAAGTCTGCCTGACTGTAAGCTCTGCTCTCTTCTCTTCCAATTACTCAAGACTGCTTTTCCATCTTCCATATAATTTCTGTAGAAGAATTTTATGCTGAGATTTTAACTTCAACTTTGTTCTTGCTTCTATGGGAAATTGAATGAACAGTGAATAGTTTTCTTCATTCTGTCCCTCACATTACCCAACATACCATCTTTATAAGGTAGTCTTGTCAGTTTGTTCCTGTATTTCTTGTCCCAAAGGAAATTAAAACTACTTTGTATTTTAAAGGCAATAAACAAGCCACATGTACGACATTGTGGGGATCGGGAGAAGGAAAGGTATTGGGAGAACGGAGGATTTGGATTTGGTGAATTTCTATGAGATAATCAAGTCGTGCTCTCTAAATGGAGGGAATGGTTCTGTGTATTTGCTGGGATGATTCTGGGGAGCAGTTTTCTGTGGAGGAGAGTCCCACAGTGTGAGAGTACAGCGAGATTACGGCTAGCTATCAAGGGCATCTCTGTGACCTATCTGGAGACACAGTGAAGGACCAGAAGGTAACAATGTCATTGAAGAGTAAATGGGATTGTTAGTGACCACCAAGGATAGGTCCATTCCCTGGTCTCCTGGAGCCACATAAATTTCCAGGATCCATGCATAATCTTGAAGGTGACAGCCTCAACAATGACCAGAACAGGACCAAAACTGCCAAATTTGGTAAGTATAGCTGTATTGATTTAGGAAAAAAAAGTGACTTAGGTGCTAAAAGGGGACTAGTTACATCTGTTTTAAGTTTATGAAGGATGCCAAGTTATGTAAGTCTTTTAAGATATATAAGCCATCATGCTTTTAAACAGCATAAATAACACTATTTTCAACTATATAATTTCTTTATTTCAAATAAATGATAACTAATAGGGGAATTTTACTGAGCCATAGAGAAAATGATTACCAGTATAAAGACCACATGACATTCTGTAATGTCCAGATGTGAAAATTGGCAGCCATATGCATTACGTTTTCTCCATGCCATTGGAAAGCCATTTTTAAATCAGGAAATGTTTATATGAAAACTGTTCAGCAGTGGATGTTTAACAAGTTATATTAAAATGAGCACAACTTTCAGTGTTTTTTTTCCCTCTTTGAAAGTTTATTTTGGCCTCAAGTTTTTCACACATCTAATTGTAGGTATGTGTGTGTGTATATAAACAATCACCTTGAGAAAACAATTGTAGTCAACAATTTATTGATTGCCTACTGGTTCTTGATACTTGCTGGATGCTTTGCATAATTTTTTCTTCTGATTTTTACAATGAAAGTTTTTGGTAGATGTTATTTTAATCCTTTTATTGATGAAAAACAGGGCCTTAAAAAATCAAGGAATAGGCCTGGAATCAAACATATGGCAATCTAGCTTTTCGTTTTGGTCTTTCCACCATGTTTTTCTCTGAGAATCATTAATTATGATAATAATTCAAATTTACTATTGAACACCACTATGTGACAGGCACTGGGTTAGAGTGTCAGAGATGGAGCATTCTAGCTGAGTCCTCCCACGTTGTCACTTAAATTTTAACTGTCACCTGACACTTTCTTTCATCTCCTCCTCAGCTGCTTGTTTCTTCCTTCTCATCTCCCTGTTTACATCCCATCAGCACCACCACCTTTTTAATGATGTCCTGACAGTACACCCTGTAAAACAAGTTATATATGCCATAAAGCAAGAAAGAAAAACAAAGAGGCAGTGAAAATTCAACATTGCACCCACCAGTCTTCCTGGGAACGGCACACAAATGTAAGGTTTAAGGAGGTTTAAGGGAAAAATAATTCACAATGTTAACCACTTTATGGACATTGGTACATTTTATGCCACAATCAACCAAAGCACATCAATAAGACCTTTAAAGTACAGTCTTAATGTAATAAAATGCAGTTTCAGCAATACAGTATGGCTTGAAGACAGATGGAGCAATTTGAAAGTACCAGAATCACGTAAGGAATTAACCCTAAATTAAGCCTATTTTAAATCACATGGGTTCATATTCTTTCTTCCAAATATGAGAACCAGGAAGAAACGGATTACTTGATTAGATTTTGGCCATGCACATAAACATATAGGAAAAATCAACCAAAAAATGTGAAAGCGGGACACTGGTTCTTAGTGGGCTGAACTTTCTTCCTAAACCTTACATATACAGAAAGAAAGGAAAGGAGGATGGAATGATGGAAGGCAGGAAGAAAAAAAGTAAAAACAAGGCAAAACAAAAAACCTCAAATGCCAAAAATAAACCAAAGGTGAAACACCATGTAAAATATTTCTTCTTTCTGCCCTAAATGCTTTTGTGGGATAAGTCAACTTGAAGGAATTCAAGTTCTGTTTTGACTTTCTCCACTTACATTGCCTACCCTAGGGACCCATGCCTTACCTAACTTAGCACCAAAATCCTGAAAATAGAGTAAATGTTTGGTGTGTACACCCCTACTCAAAGAGTATTGGAAGTATTAAGCTCTAGACTGAGACCAAATGCTCTGGATGGGTCTGTGGATGAGGGCAATTGTGTCTGAATTTGTTTATTTTCGCCAAGAAGGTAATTAAATTTTATCTCATATGTTACTGTATACCAAGAATGAATTAGTTCTGTTTTAAAACAAAAGCATTTTGAATTGCTTTGTTTTCAACAATTCCCATATTTTGTCATTTTTAATGTTCTTTTTATTAGTAGAGATAATATTTTGTATAACAGAATTATAAAAACACTTCATTCTAATTTTACATTGGTTTAATCTCTTATCTGAATGTACAGCTGTTTTTCATTATTTTATTACTTACATGCATTTTCATGACTGCTTCCTTAAGTGAAAGAGGAATGTATTGAAATGACCCAAGGCAATCTAAGAAGATTTTTTTTTTAAAAAAAAGGAAGTTTCTCTGCCTGTGTAGAAAGTATCACATTCATTTTTTTCCCCAGCAAGTGAATACAGAAAAGTATTTTGGAGATAATCAACCAGGGTTGGGGTCTATTATGCAAGTCTGGTATTTCATTTACCAACACCTTAATGTACTTGAAATTTTCTTTCTTTTCCACTGTTGACCAGTTCTAACCACTGCGAGTTAACATTTAACATGTAACTATTTTTTTGTCTTTTAATTATGATGACCTTGAGAGAATATGGACGCTATGATTGTTTTGGAACATTTGTTGAAGAGATAGTTTAAAAATCATTTCAATGTTGCAAATATATTTTTAAAGAAAACTTCAAAAAAGGCATATACTTCTATATATAGAAAAATGCTCACATCATAAGTGTATGTTTCAATCACAAAGTGAACACACCCAAATAAACACCAGCCAATTCAAGAAATACAGTATTGTCAACAGTACTAGAAGCCCTCATGTCTCCTCTCAATAATACTCCCTCCCTTCTTCCTAAAGAGATACTATTCTGTCTTCTAACACCGGAATACTCTTGAATGTTTTAAAAATTTACCCACTAGCATAATAATGTTGGGTCTGACGGTTTTCATTCAACATATACTCGTGGAATCATTCATGTTCTTTGTAGAAGTTGTTTATTTGCATTTTGTATTATATTTCATTATATGGCTTGGCAGTGAATTACTTAATTTGTTATCATTTTTTTTTTTTTTACTACTGATGGGACTTTGAATTGTTTCCAGTCTTCAGCTATTCCAGTTAATGCTACTATGAACATTCTTGTGCATGACTTCTGACAAACATATGCCCTTCTTTGTATTGGGTATATACCTAGGAATGGAATTGTGTCAAGGAATGTGCACGTATTCTTTCAGCTTCACTGGATATTGTCAGAGAGTGTTTCAAGATGGTACCAGTTTAGACTTCTGCCAGCACAATATTAGAGTTCTAGCTGTTCTACATTCTCAATATCACTTGGTATTGTTAGTCTTTTAAAAATTTTTACCCATTCTGATATGTGTAGAGTGATGTCATATTTTGGATTTAATTTGCATTTCCTCGATGATTAATGTAGTTGATCACCCTTTAGTGTATTTATTATGCATTTGAATATCCTTCCGTGAGCTGTCTATTCCAGTCTTTTGTCCTTTTTTTCTATTTTCTTGTCTTTTCCGCATGATTTGTGGGAGTTCTTTATATATTTGAAATATAAACCCTTTGTCAATTACATGTGCCAAAGTTAATCGTCTCCATCTTTGTGGCTTACTTGTTCACACATTTAATAAAATATTTTGTTGAAAATAAGTTTAACATTTTCGTATCATGTAACTAACTTTTCTTGTATGGTTGGTGCTCTTAATGTTCTACCCAAGCAGTCTTTGGTGTCCCAAGATTGTGACCACATTCTACGATGTTTTCTCAGAGTTCTATTCTTATTCCATTTTTAGATTTGCAATCCACTTGGAACTGATTTTTCCATGTGGTTTGAGGAAGGGTTCTAGTTTCATTTATTTCCATATGGATAGCTAATTCTTCCAGCACCACTTAAGAAGTCTTTTTTAAAAAAATGTTTTTATTGAAGTATAGTCAGTTTACAATGTTGTGTTAATTTCTTATGTACAGCACAATACTTCAGTCATATAGGAACATACATATATTCGTTTTCATATTCTTTTCCACTATAAGTTACTATAAGATATTGAATATAGTTCCCTGTGCTATACAGTATAAACTTGTTGTTTATCTATTTCATGTATATTAGTATTTGCAAATCTCCAACTCCCAATTTATCTCTTCCCACCCCCTTCCTACCCTAGTAACCATAAGTTTGTTTTCTATGTCTGTGAGTCTGCTTCTGTTTTGTAAATAAGTTTGTTTGTCTTTTTTTTTTTTTAGATTCCACATATGAGTGATATCATATGGTATTTTTCTTTCTCTTTCTGGCTTACCTCACTTAGAATGACATTCTCCAGGTCCATGCATATTGCTGCAAATGGCATTATTTTATTATTTTTTATGGCTGAGTAGTATTCCATTGTATAAATATACCACTTCTTCTTTATCCAGTGATCTGTCAATGGACATCTAGGTTGTTTCCATGTCTTGGCTGTTGTAAATAGTGCTGCTACGAACATTGGGGTGGAGGTATCTTTTTGAATTAAGGTTCCCTTTAGATATATGCCCAGGAGTGGGATTGCTAAATCATATGGTAAGTCTATTTTTAGTTTTTTGAGGAATCTCCATACTGTTTTCCATAGCGGCTGCACCAAATTGCATTCCCACCAGCAGTGTAGGAGGGTTCCCTTTTCTCCACACCTTCTCCAGCATTTATCATTTGTGAACTTTTGAAAGATGGCCATTCTGACTGGTATAAGGTGATACCTCACTGTAATTTTGATTTGCATTTCTCTGATAATTAGTGATATTGACCATTTTTTCATATGCCTATTGGCCATTTATGTCTTCACTGAAGAATTGCTTGTTTATGTCTTCTGCCCATTTTTCGATTGGGTTGTTTGCTTTTTTCTTCTTAAGCTGTATGAGCTGTTTATATATTCTGAAGATTAAGCCTCTATCAGTCTCATCTTTTGCAAATACTTTCTCCCATTCCATAGGTTGTCTTTTTGTTTTGCTCATGGTTTCCTTTGCTGTGCTAAAGCTTATAAGTTTAATTAGGTCCCATTTGTTTATTTTCGCTTTTATTTCTATTTCCATTTAAGAAGTGTTTAGCCACTGCTCTGCAGTGCCATCTTTGTCATAAAGCAAATTTATCCCAAATGTGTGCGTCTGCTTCTGAACTCCTATTCTGCTCCCCATTGGTCTATATTTGTCTAGTTTTGCACCAATAAAACTGTCTTAATTACTATACCACAATAATAATTCCTGATGTTCAGCACACTAAGTAGAGTAATCCTTCAACTTATTTCTTCAAGATTTGCTCTGAATTCTGACAAAGAGAGGCTGGTTTATTCTTGTTCTCAGCTTCTAATTTGTAGAACAGGAACCTTAAAACAACTGATTTGCTTGGCATATTACTGAGAGTAATAAAGTGATTGCTAAGCTTTGAGGAAAGTGGTACAAAGACATTACTTTCTTAGTATATTTGGGTTTCCAAACACAACATCTTTGTTAACAAACGAACAAATGTTAAAGCTGTTGCTATTAAAACAAATGCTTTCAAAAGCAAGGTATATAATAGCTGGAAATATATACGTGGTTTTGTATTTACCTTAACAATTATACTTGTAAATGGATATTTCTCTTGCCTTGATTCTGCTGTGGGCTTGAAACATCAAAATGTAATAACTGCCAAATAATCATCAATGTGTAATAAGTTGAAATATCAACATATAATAATTACTAAATTCAAAAGCAAGGTATTTTTTGAAATGATTTCAGAATAGCATAAACATTTTTAGGGTTATCTTGGGATACAGAAATAACTTGAAATTATAATTATATAATTAAAAGTATATTAAAAATTATAATTATATAATAACAGCCAATGCGTTTGTCTTGAAACATTTAAAATTTACAGTTGATGTTTCTTTTTTTTCTGTTCCAAAAAATAGTAGAGATTAACTTGCACCATTAAATGATAAACCTTTAATTTTTCATTATTAGTATTTTAGCAGAGAATACTGTGTACTTTTAAATGTTTTTGCATCTCCTTATCACAGAAATATCAAACAGAAGATGGATAATGGGAAAATTGATGTTAATGTCTTCTAGCTCAGAATGTAAGTTATTATTTGATAGCTAAGTCCAAAGTAATGGAAACCGGTGCCCTCCTGCATAGTTATTTAATTTTTATGCCTGGTTTCATGTCACATAAAATAATTTCTGTAATATTTCCCAGTTTAAAGTAATGCATTAAAGCAGTCACTGTAGGGGAAATCATCATAATAAACATAATTTAGTGTAAGTTTTAATGGCTTAAAAGCAATAGTTAGTGTTCTTAGTCCTTTCTTCTTTGGAAATGGCTAACTTTATTCATCTCACATATTTATTTCTGGAATATTTAATGATAATTTCTTAGAATCTTGTTATTGCTTCATGAAAGCAGTTTTAATTGTCATTGGTGACTGAGGTATCACAGTCTGGAAAGCAACATATGATCCCTTTATGTCAGAAACAAAAAACATTAAGGCAAGGATGAGTTTTTCTTACATAATAAACTTTCTATTTTATACATGGAAATAATTTCTGTATTTCCACTGTTTTGTGACTAGTAATTTACTTTTAAAAAAAATAGACTTAATTTTTTTAGAGCAGTTTCAGGTTCACAGCAGAATTGAGTAGAAATACAGAGAGTTTGCATACAGCCCTCCCCACCCACACATATATCCTCCCCTACCCTCAACATCCCTCATCAGAGTGGCATATTTGGTACAATTGATGAACCAACATGGACACATTATTATCAGCCAAAGTTCTTAGTTTACATTATGGTTCCTCTTGATGTTGTACATTCTATGGGCTTTGACAAATGCATAATGACATGTAGCCACCACTATAGTATCATACAGAATAATTTCATTGCCCTAAAAATTCCTTGTGCTCCATCTATTCATTCCTCCCTCCCTCCCTCTCCCCAAACCCCTGGAAAACACTATCTTTTTATTGTTTCTGTAGTTGTGCCTTTTCCAGAATGTCACTTGGTTGGAATCGTACAGTTTGTCGCCTTTTCAGACTGGCCTCTGTCATTTAGTAATGTCTTTTAAGTTTCTTCCATGTCTTTCATGGCTTGATAGCTCATTTTTTTTTACTGCATATGTATTTTTAATTTACATATATATACTGTTAATTATTTCTAAGAACGTTTAGAGCTTTAGCTTTTTAAACTTACATAGTTATCAAAGGAATAAAGCCAACCACAAAATAAGAATTAATTCAAAAAGATACATACACCCTGCTATTAACAGCAATATTATTTATAATTGCCAAGATACGGAAGCATCCTAAGTGCACATCACTAGTTGAATAGATAATGAAGATGCAGCATATATATATGTAATGGAATACAACTCACCCATAAGAAAGAAGGATATTTTGCCATTTGTGGCCCTTCATTCACTTTTTTTTTTCACTTCAAAAACCAGAATTTTATAACCAGCATAAACATTTCCATTTCATCAAAAACAACAAAATACCCAGAAATAAACCTAACCACAGATGTATAACTACTAATCTACTTTTAAAAAGTCAAAGCCTCTTTGACATAATTTCATGACTCATATTTAGTCAGTATTAGTTTTAATGGCTCTTACAATACAAAAAATTTTACAATGGCCTTGAAAATAGGAAAACAGTATAAATAATCCAAAACAGAATATTTGAGGCCATTATAAATTAAAAATGCTTAGTACTTTTCCCTTTTTATACATATTCAAGTTCTGGTTGTCATGAATTCTGCCCATTTTTCTTCTTCTTGATTTGAATGGGATCCAATGATACAACATTTCTTAGAAAATATGGCTAGTTCTTTGCAGTAAAGAGGGAGTCCTAGGAATTTTTTCTAAAAATTAAGTTTATTGTAGACTATAATAATCAAATGACAACAGAATTTGTCCTGTTATAATTACTTAATTTAAAAAATGTTTATTATTCCAATCATTTATCTTATTTATAATTTCACCCATTAGTGACTATAGGCATTTTTATTTATTTATTTTTTTGGCGGGGTGATAACTAGGTTTATTTATTTATTTATTTTAAATTATTATTATTATTTTTAAAATTGAGGTACTAGGAATTGAAACCAGGCATTTGTGCATGTCAAGCTCACACTCTACCACTGTGCTGTATGCTCCCCACCTCACTATATGTATTTTTATCATTAATCTACTGACGTGATATCAGCAACTGAATGCTCCTATCTTATCTAGAGTGTCATCATTCTTATTTTGAAGAATATTGTCACAGAAAGGACATATAATTGACCATTAAATGATTTGAGTCTTACTACCAGTTCTATTTTAACTGCCTGTGTGACCTAGGGTAAGGCATTTAACTGTTTGAGACCTCAAGACCTTAGTTCTGTCACTTTTAAAAAAGAAGATTAAACTAAACGTATCTCTGGTCCTGCTGCTTCCAAAGTTCTGTGAGTCCATGATCCAATATTTCTAGTATGGCAGCCCAACCTCAGAGTCCTCTTGTTGGCTGGCAAGAAGATGACTGGAATGGATGTTTTTTAATGTCCTCCTGGCATCCATACCTCCCTTCCTTTAGCCTAAATTATTGTGATTTTTTTCTGGTATCCTCTCATCCTCCTTCTCACACCACACACACACATGCACGCACGCACACCCCCCGCCCCAACAGGTCCAGGAGTGAACTCTGATTAGTTCATGCAAATCAGAGCGGTCACATTCCTTAGCCAGTGATTGGCTCAGGAATAGACAAGCAATGCGATTTGGGGCAATGAGTTACCTCGGTGAGGGATTTCTGGGAAAATTTTTCATTCATCATCTGAAGGAACTTTTAAGGGGCAGAGTCTTCAACTGTATGTGTAAGAAAAGGGTGTAGCTTTGGTTCTATTTTTGGCAGCTGGCCTTTGAGGAAGGCAGCTACGATGAGGTTGATGCTGTGAAAAGCAGAGCAAATAATTAGGATCCTTGATAACATCATTAAGGTGCCAAGATTAGTCAACACTGGAGAATCTTAATATTTTTAGAAACTGTGTGTTTTATTATTGTTTCCAGATTGAGTTGTTTTCTGTTAATGGCAGTTGAAACATCCGTATACAACACATTGTATCTCACCAGAAAACATATGTGGAAGTGCCCCTAGGAAGTAAAAAGTGTTATAAAAATTCAAGGATTGAATTGTTTGATGGAACTACTTCTCTGCAATTAAAGTGATATATAAAAGTATTTTTTCCTACAAATATTTATTGAGAGCTTGAGATGTGCTAGGCACCTTATTAGGAGGTTAGCTTTAGGACACATTCCAATTAACTGGCTTCCTCAAGGCCACACAAGGGATGAAGCAGAGAAAGATGAAAGACCGGGAATCTTGATTTTTAATACAACTAAAGGACTTTATTTTAGGCCTTTTAGTACCCTGATAAAAACTTTTCACTTCTGATAAAGAGATATTTAAAAGTTGGATATGTTACTCATAAGACAAATGACTTAGGACATTCCTAGCTAAAAACAAATTATTTTACTTCTATGATGCTGTTCTAGAAGGGAAACTAGGTGATGGAATGAGCAAACTATTCCAAATCCATTATTACTATGGGGAAATTCAGATATTTGAGCAAATATTTCTGTTGCCTTTTAGTACATCATGTCTGAAATCCAGACATGATTGTTGAATATCTCCTTATTTTCATTGCCAGTTTCTCTGGTGGGGAACCTTTTAACTTCATGATTTGTGTAATGTCATACTTTCTCCATTCACTCAACAAATATTAAGTTCCTACTGTATGCCAGGCATTATGCTGCTAGAATCTGGAAGTCCTTCTTGCTTCATACCCTACATGCCACCTAAGGATTTCTAATAAGTTGGCAACAGTCTTTACCTGTCTTTCAAGATCTTCACATTCAACCTACCTTTGAACTCATCACCTGCCACTCAATTTCAGGATTTTTCTTCTGCTGTAAGTAGATCCTTCTTGGTCCCCAAATGTTCTTTGCAATTTATTTTTGCTGGCCAATTTACACTACTTTTACTTTTAGAACACTTTTATTCTTGCTTTTCTTGGTTAACTTCTTTTAATTGTCCCAAATATAGCTTAAAGTCTAATTTGTTCTGATGAAAATTATTTTAAACCTAGGCTTTTGCACCCAAAGTATTAGGTGTAAGGGTAAAATAAAAACAGTTTTGGAAAACAAGGACTCTTGTTGTACAAAGTACATAGTCATTTCATGACGTATGTAAGTCAAATCATTGTGCTGTATACCTTAAAATTATGTAGTGCTATATGTCAATTATATCTCAATAAAACTAGAAGAAAAAGCAACAAAAAAGAAAAATTGTCTACACACTCCATTCATAAAATTATTGCTTGAAAGTATAATTTAGTAAAACAAAAAAGGCCCACTATCATCACTCCTGTTCAACATAGTCTTGGAAGTCCTAGCCACAGCAGTCAGGCAAGAGAGAGAAATAAAAGGGATCCAAACTGGAAAAGAAGAGGTAAAAGTGTCACTATATGCAGATGACATGATACTAAATATAGAAAACCCTAACAGGTCCACACAAAAACTACTAGAGCTGATCAAAGAATTCAGCAAGGTAGCAGGTTACAAGATTAACGTTCAAAAATCAGTTGCATTTCTTTACACTAATGATGAATCAACAGAAAAAGAAAGTAAAGAAACAATCCCCTTTAAAATAGCACCCAAAGTAATAAAATACCTAGGAGTAAATCTAACCAAGGAAGTGAAAGACATACATGGAAAACTATAAAGCAGTGATGAAGGAAATTAAAGAAGACTTAAAAAAATGGAAAGATATCCCATGCTCCTGGGTTGGAAGAATCAATATTGTTAAAATGGTCACACTGCCCAAGGCAATCTACAGATTTAATGCAATCCCTATCAAATTACTCAGGACATATTTCACAGAACTAGAACAAATCATAATAAAATGTATACAGAACCACAGAAGACCTAGAATTGCCAAAGCATTACTGAAGAAAAAGAAAGAGGCTGGAGGAATAACTCTCCCAGACTTCAGACAATACTATAGAGCTACAGTCATCAAGACAGCATGGTATTGGTACAAAAACAGACATATAGACCAATGGAACAGAATAGCCCAGAAATGAACCCACAAACTTTTGGTCAACTCATCTTCGACAAAGGAGGCAAGAATATACAATGGAATAAAGACAGTCTCTTCAGCAAATGGTGTTGGGAAAACTGGACAGCAGCATGTAAAGCAATGAAGCTAGAACACTCCCTTACACCATACACAAAAATCAACTCAAAATGGATCAAACACTTAAACATAAGAAAAGATACAATAAACTTCCTAGAAGAAAATATAGGCAAAACATTATCTCACATACATCTCAAAAATACTCTCCTAGGGCAGTCTACCCAAGCAATAGAAATAAAAGCAAGAATAAACAAATGGGACCTAATTAAACTTACAAGCTTCTGCACAGCAAAGGAAACCATAAATAAAACAAAATGACAACCTACAGAATGGGAGAAAATTTTTGCAAATGAAACCGACAAAGGCTTGATCTCCAGAATATATAAGCAGATCATACGACTTAATAAGAAACAAACAAACAACCCAATCCAAAAATGGGCAGAAAACCTAAACAAGCAATTCTCCAAGGACGAAATACAAATGATCAATAGGCACATGAAAAAATGCTCAGTATAACTAATTATCAGAGAAATGCAAATCAAAACTACAATGAGGTATCATCTCACACCAGTCAGAGTGGCCATCATTCAAAAGTCCACAAATGACAAATGCTGGAGAGGCTATGGAGAAAAGGGAACCCTCTTACACTTCTGGTGGGAATGCAGTTTAGTGCAGCCACTGTGGAAAACAGAATGGAGATTCCTCAAAAGACTAGGAATAGACTTACCATATGACCCAGGAATCCCGCTCCTGGGCATATATCCAGAAGGAACCCTACTTCAAAATGACACCTGAACCCCAACGTTCAAGCAGCACTATTTACAATAGCCAAGACATGGAAACAGCCTAAATGTCCATCAACAGATGACTGGATGAAGAAGAAGTGGTATATTAATACAGTGGAATACTATTCAGCCATAAAAACAGACAACGCCATTTGCAGCAACATGGATGCTCCTGGAGAATGTCATTCTAAGTGAAGTAAGTCAGAAAGAGAAAGAAAAATATCATATGAGATCGCTCATATGCGGAATCTAAAAAAAAACATAAATACAAAACAGAAACAGACTCATAGACATAGAATACAAACTTGTGGTTGCCAGGGGGGACAGAGGGGTGGGAAGGGACAGACTGGGATTTCAAAATATAGAATAGATAAACAAGATTGTACTGTGTAGCACAGGGAAATATATATAGGATCTTGTGGTGGCTCACAGCAAAAGACAATGTGACAATGAATGCATGTATGCTCATGTATAACTGAAAAATTGTGCTCTACACTGGAATCTGACACAACATTGTAAAATGACTATAACTCAATTAAAAAAATGTTAAAAAAAAAGAAGTAGGACAACATGAAAAACAACATAGTGTATGTTAATAACTTCCCTTAATCTGAGTAGAGTGAAGTTTAATTCAGATAGAATTGAATACTTAGTAATATATTAACAGTGGTCATGTTTTTTGTGGTGAGATTAGGATTTTTAATATTCTTCCAAGATGTTCTTCTACATTTTCTGAATTTTCTACTATAAACAGGCATTATTTTGAATACTAAGATAAAAAATCATACAATTTAAAGATATATAACTATTGCTTTATAATGAAGACAAAAAGTTTTTATTTGGAAAAGTCTTGATGATGCAATCAGAAATACATTTAGAGTCTTAGCAGTCAATTACTAAGCTATTACTTTCACAAAATGCCTACTTCTATTGGAATTATTCAAAATATCCAACCATAGGGTCTTATTTATATGTTAATTTTTATATGTCCTTATCATAGAGAACTATGTAATACTAAAAACTGATGACATAAAAGCATGTCTGTTGACATGGAAGGGTGTTAGTGATTTTTCACTCAGTGAAAGGAAGTATAATTTTAGTTTTTAGAATAAAACATGATGAGGAGACATTAAAATGGTAGTAGTGATTTTTTCCTAGGTAATTGAATTATGGGCAGTTTTGATTTCTGCTTTCTACTTTCTATATTTTTTATGAATATGAATTTCATATATAACAAAATTCTTTCCTATATGTACTCTTCAGATTCTTGAGGTAAGAGAGGAGTTACTTGATTTGATAGAAACTAACTGCAGTTATATGTAAGGGCCCAGATCCTCCACAACCAAAGTGTAAAGTAGGCTTCCAAAGGTCAGTCAGCCTGAGCCTGAAGTATCAGTCTTCCCTGTTCCCTTGACATTTATATTACCAAGGAGAGGTTATAACCGGTGAGGCTTGCCATGCTGTGATGTGTTGCGGAGTGCTGTTTGGCAGTGCTCGGGCCAGATGTCCTTGGAGGCACAAGCCAGCTCTGTGCAGCTCTCAGCTAATGCGTCTAACTGCTTAATCAAGTTGTTAATCAAATGTGAGGGTAAAACAAATGATTCTTGGAAAGCAACAGCTCCTTAGGAGGATGATGCTGACTGAGATTTGACGGTTCATTCCGGTGAGGTAGTCACTAGGTATATATCTTCTTTGTGGCCTTATCCAGCTCCTGTATTTCATCCAACAGTACTTGATTCAAAGAGCCAAGAACTTTGAGTCGCTTGTTTGTGCCAGGGACTGTGCTAAAGGCAGTGTAGGGCAAACACACAGGTTAGCTGTCTTTACTTAGAAAAGTTGCTTTTAGGATTATAGTGTGTTTATGTCTTATGGTGTTTAACTGTATCTCTAGTTATATCTACTTCTGTACCCATATCTACATCTGTCAGTTCCCCTCAAACACGGAAGCTGTGGTTCCATTTAGGCTGGGTACTTGGCACAGCTGATTAGAAGTCTGATGCCAGGCTGGTTCTCATTTCTTGGTTGATATCAAATTTTAACATTTTGGAACCCTTCAGAATTCTTTCTCTATCCACTTAATTATTTCTCTAAATGTGTACCTTTTTCTGTTTTTTTTTTTTTTCCTGCTTAGATGTGAATGGGCCCATTTAATCTAAAACGCCTATCTTCGAGTTTGGAAAGTTTTCTTCTGCAACTATTATCTTGATTATTTTATTACCTCCTTGAGTCCTATTTTGTCTACCTGTAGTTACCTTTTATATTGTTAATTTCTATCTTTGTTTTTGTCTTAGAAGATTTATTCAATCTTCTGTGTCACAGATTTGGTCTTCAGAAGTGTTTATTCTGTGATTCAGCATTTTTGAAATTTTTGTTAATAACTTTATGACCTACTTTTCCAAGAACATTTTCTCTTTCTTTGCTCCCTTTTTATAGCAGTATGTTTTAGTTTTATGGATGTCAAGTGTTGTCACGTTTCTCTGACATTAATTTAGAATCATTTCAAATTTCTCTTCTTCAGTATCACTGTTTCCTCTAGAGTTAGGGGCTCTGTATATTTATCATGGTCCTTTTCTCTCATACTGTTCATTTTCCTCAGATGCTTACTGACTCTGGGTTGTCCTTTCAAATTTATGAAGGAAGAACTAGTTTGATAATTCTGGGCAACTCATATTGTGCTTCTTCTGCAGTTGGGTAGTCCAATTTACACAGATGGTCTCTCCCTGGACTGGCGGAGGCTAAATTAGGGCTTCCCTTTAGAGACTGTGGGATAAATGAGGCCCCCAGGACTGATGAAGTTAGGAGTTTGTTATGTCAGGCTCTGTTTTGTTTATCTTTGGCGCTAACACCCATACTGGGATGGCTTGCCAGGATGGTCTTTCACTTTATTTGGAAATATCTGTGCTGGTCTGGAGCCTGTGCCTCGGATTCATTCCTTGCCTTTGCTCTGCTCCTTATCACAGGAAAACTGGCTTGCAGGCTGTGTTTCCTGGGTCTCATCTAAAGT
This sequence comes from Camelus dromedarius, assembly GCF_036321535.1. Lineage (NCBI taxonomy): Eukaryota > Metazoa > Chordata > Mammalia > Artiodactyla > Camelidae > Camelus > Camelus dromedarius. Next base: position 25,489,056 of record NC_087437.1, on the reverse strand, counting down.
GGTTCTGGCTGAGTTTGGCCAGTGGGGGACACAGAGGTGGCAGATTGGGATGTGGAGGAGGACAATGAAAAAGACCCTTCTCACCCTCCTTCTTCCTGTCTGTCTCAAGCAGTGTCTCCAGAAGTAGCTTCAGCTTTCCCCGACGTGCTTCCTCCAAGCTTCTACTGAGCGACCTTACCCTTTGCCATCAGGAACGTCACATCCACCCCGCTTCCTACTTTTGCCCTTTATCCCTGTGTGCCTCTCAGCAACACTATCCTCTGTGTACTTGGTTACCTGCATTAAATTCCTTCTAGTGTAAATATATTTTTTTCTGCTTCCCTGGTTGGACCCTGACTGATACAGTAGCCGGCTCTAGGGTGAGGACAAATTCTGCCGCTGCACTGTTTTGGGGGAGGGGAGAATGGCTGATTAGTCTAGATGCATTGTAGACATTTTTAAAATTTAATGTCTTGTTGATGATTGTCTGATAGCCTGCCACTACTCATGAATGTCCTCCCTCCATGAATCTGTTTTCTTGTAGAATTTCTTTAAAATTTTTAGTCTACTGAAAGAACCATTTCTTATCTTCATCACTTTTATTGATTTCTTCCTCCTTCTCCCTCTCCCGCTTCCTCTCCTCCTTCTCCTGTCTCTTCTTCGTTTCCTTTTCTTCACTGGCAGTGAGCATAGGGGCTCCCTTCGTGGGCTCTGGATTAAAACCCTGACTCCACTAAATATGGTTTTGTGACTTAACACAAGTTCCTTAGCTTTTTTGTGCCTCCGTATGTTCACCCATAAAATGCGTGTTGCTGAAGATTAAATGATGTACGTTCAGAAGAGTGCCTGAAACATGATAGTTGCTCAGTAGAAACTAGCTAGTATTATTTTAGCTGCTGTTATTACTGTTTTTAACATTTTAATCAGATTTTGGGAAGGAAGGTTGATAAATGCCTGAGTTCAGTCCACAATTTGAACTGGAAGCATGCAGCCTGATTTCAAACTGTTAGAATGTTAATTAGCATGTGTTGAAACAGCACATACAGAGGGAAAAGTGCAAAGGAAAATGGATAAACTTGCTCTTGATAAGGTCAAGAAGATAGGCGGTGATTACAGAGAGCAGCCTAACAGTTAACATTTGCATGTGGACGCGGCATCAAATATTTTTTCAAAGTAAGTAGCCTGGTCTCTAAGACTTGCTTTTCCTCCATCCCTGCTTCTTTTCTAGCTCTATTTCTGTATCGAAGCTTTCTTTTCTAGGATGAAGTAAGGGTTTTCTTTCCCAGATGCAGTTTTAAACGTCTGCAATAATAATTCATATTGGCACTATCCCTTCTCTATAATTGTTTTTGTAATCTGCTGAAATAAGTCTTCAACAGGAGGTAAATAACATGCAACAAAATGTTCTGTTTTCTATAAGCCCTGAGAAATTTTTTTCTCATATTTGTACAAAATGGCATGTAAAACTCAACAATAACATAGGTTGAGCCAGTTCTTGACAATAACGTAGGTTGAGCCAATTCTGATTCTTTGGGATTTTTCTTTCATTTTTATCAATAATTCAACTTGCAGTTTGGTTTTAATTTAATTGCAAGATTTAAGAGCAAAAGTTTCTTGGAAGCTATCTGGATGCCAGGTTGATTATGTTACATTTTTTGTAGAAAATTTGTTTTTCCATATATAAAGGCCCTAAACTCCTGGCTGATACAGTCTCAAGTTTTTGTTTAATTCATATCTTGATGGCAAGAATCTTCTTGGGGAGAAAGTGACAGACTTTGAGAGCATAGAGATATGCTTAATGTCTGTATGATTCTGACTTTATTATGAAATTTCTCTTTTATGTAAAAAGTACTTTCTTGCTCAGCAGTTCATCAGCTACTATAAAAGCTATTTTTCTTTGTTCCTTATAATTCTTGTGAATCTTAAGTTGCAAAATTATTTGAAAACCAAAAGTAAGTTATGATAGATGTATAAGGAAATACTATATTTTGGAATAAATGCAAAATTCACACTGGAAGTTGTAAAAGAAAAAAAGGACTTAAAGAATTATTTTCTTTAATATCGACTATTTTAAAAAGTTTGATTTTAATATAATTTTTTAAAGTTGTATTTTATACATGAAGCATTCTCAAAATGATATGCTTATGCCATATGTCAATTCTCCTTTAACTGAAAAAAGTATATGAAAAAAGTGTATATCTGAAGACAACATGGAAAAAAATCTGCATGAACTTTGTGCCTTTTTGCTTTTCTGGTTGTTTTTGTTGCTGAGCGTTTGTTTAAAAATATCTATATGATGAGGAATAAGTGATTACAGGTCCCATGGTATTACAGCTGTAAGACTCTAAACCTATCAAAACACATTTATTATGCCTTAAAAAATACTTTACAAAATGCACTTTGTACTAAATAGTGAAAGATTTGAGCATGGGGATAAACTTGACCAAATTTTTCATTGTTGTTGTTCTTTGAAAAAGTCAGTACTTGCCAAAATGTACATCTGTTTGTTCTACTGTGGTTAATAATCTGTTTCTTGGAGTTTTCAGTATCCCTTTGGGTTTATGCACATGTGGCAAACTCTTTTTTCATGAGAATGAGTGAAAACTTAATCTCAATAATCCAAAAACAACTCTAAACGTTGTCTATTTATTTGTGTTCAAAAGCCTCAGCAATTTTAGTTCCAATTCAAGAATCCAAGGAAGGAAAAGAACACACTGTGCCTTAGGAAGTATCTGGGATACTTCAGAAGTTTAGTGACCTATGGGGAATATTTCCAGTGAAGTAGGTCCTAGTAATTGCTGGGAGACACAGTGGAATGTCAGAAACTAAAAAGTTGGCAAAGTGATGATCCTTAAACAACCATATCCTCCTATTACAGTTGTCAATTTTGTAAAACAAATGTTTGACAATAGTGAAATGAAGAATAAATTATTCTAAATAGGTACAAGCCCTTCTTCTTGATCTGTCTACATGGTCAGTTGTTTTATCGGAAATTAAAAAATAATATAATTTACATATGACTACATCAGAGAGAAATGTAAATAATTGCAGCAAAATATAATTTTAACCATTAATCTCAGCTGAATAAGACTAATGAAGTTTAATGAAGACTCTTCTATTCCTGTACACAAAATGCCAATTACATCTATTCTTTCTGAAGAACAGGATCTCCAGACACATTTACTTCAATAAAATGAGTTTATTAAGCCTAGTCTAAATAGAAGACAATCCAGAGAGTGAATAAACAGAAATATTCAAGGGCATAATGTTTATGAAACAGTGTATCATGTATTTAATTCAAGGAAATAATTGATATTTCAGGAGATTTCAGGATTAAAGACAGTTATAAAAAAAGTAAAAATATGATGTATATGTATGCACCCGTATCAAGTTTTGAAAAATACTGTTATAGTAATATGAGAGCCAATGCTACCATATATATATTTCTACTTGACATAATATACACATATATTTAGCACAATGGAAAATGACGGTAATATAATCTTTTCATCATGTGGAAATGGGAAGTGGAAGACAGTTTAGAAACTCAGTTCACCTCCTACGCACACACACACACAGCCCAGACACACCCACCATATTGGGTGAATCCTACCTTCAAGATGATGTACTATCATCAAAAGTTATGATATGTATTTTCTCTTTCAATGTTTTCAGTATTTTTTCTTTTATATTCCCATTTTGAGATTTCCATCGTATTTCGCGTATCACCTGTATTATTATTTGCTGAAAACAACTTAATTTTAAAATGTAAGTTTATCAAAAGAGAAATCTCACTGTCCCTACTATACAGTCAGCATCATTTGCAGTACATAGGCAACAAAAACAAAATAATAATAATAAGTTCTAGCTAGATGTTGTTGCCCACCAAATGTTCTGAGCACAAGGCCTGCTTTCTCTGAGTTAAAACGTTAGGTGTTAAAGGCTAGCTCCAAACTGAGACTTTTTTTCCTGATGGGATTAAAAGATTGAAGGAAAATATGAAAGGAAATAACTTTCTTATTATGATTTTTTAATAATCGTCATTTTCCTAGTTAGAGTACCACCTGACATCAACAGTCTCGCTTAACAGAGTCATCTCAAGTGCCAGTAGCATCCCACCCTGTGGGAGGCATTGCTGTTCTTCAGTCTCTTTTTCTCCTGTTTTAGATAGGAGAATGAGAAGAAGTGAGGTGGCTCAGTAAATGTGTTTTTCTATTTTCTTCGGTGGGCAGGACATATAAATAATGGGAAGAGTGGGCTAGCTAATCCAGCAGAGATGAAAAGAGCTTATTAAACAGCCTGCATCATTGGTATAAGATTGGCAACTCCACCAGTAATGGAGCATCTCTTTTCTTTACTGCCCAATAATGCCCCAGGACTGGAAGACAAACGTGAACTTGGGATTGGAAGCTAATAAATGGGACACTTTTTCTAAGAGGCCGAGAGTAGCAGGGTTAATGAATTACAGATGAGGTTGTTTACATGGGTGAGCACTGTTTGCTTTTCCTGTCATCAATTTTATCTTTTCCAGTAAGAGTAAGTACACTTGTGATGAAAGTGGGGGAGGGAAACTAACATAGCTCTAAAACAATGTTTAATTTTTTTTAAAAAAATCTGTACTTCTAAAAGACTGTTATTGCTGCCTCTTTTCTAGTGCTGAGAAAGGTTAATTTCTAGTTGACTCCTAATGCTTATAAGCTTTGATGCCTGATAGGAAACGTTTCTGAAGCAAGAGGTTCTTGTTCAGGGACAAAGTTGGTGTGGGCTCATGTTTGAGGGTGGGGCTTTGTGTGTTCTTTACTTTTTATACATCTGAGAGAAATTTTAGAAGTTATCTGGATCAGTATGGGGCATAGATATCAGAACAGGATTCTGGCATCTTCTGTTTCCTACTGTTAGAATTAGTATGAGCCAGGAACGGGCAACTACTGAACTACAGATCCTCTCAGAGTTGGTCTTGAAAAACAATGGTGAAGGTGAATCCCCAGAAAAGGCAGGACTTCAGGTTGTCCATGTGGTTGAACATCTATTCTGGAAGGAAAGAAGGCCTGCATGGGAAAGTATTTGATTGATAAACTGTGGCTAATGGATTGATGCCTATTTATTGGGTCCATTACAAAGTGGCCATAGCATCAAGAATGGAAGTTATACATGGGCTCAATGACATGGACCTGCTCTCACCAAGGCTGATCTGGCTTCCAGACACTCAACTGAGTGTTCAGCCTGACTGCAGCAAAGGATGACAGTGGGTTTCTGCACTACTTACAAAGGGAACAGCTTACTGCCGCTTGCTCTTCAGGGAGGAGGCAGCACTTGTCCACACAGGGACAGACTTATTCAGGAACACATTTTCCTTCCCTGCCTTCAAGGTGTCTGCCAGCATGTTGGTTCATGGATTTCTGATTGCTGTACCCATGGCACTCCATAGGACATCACCTCTGACCGGGGGCTCATTTCATAGTGAAGGAAGTGCGGCATTGGACTCATGGAATTCACTCTGGTCTTACTTTGTGCCCTATCCTCCCCAAATAGTTATTGTGACAAAACAATGTAATGGCATGAGGAAGGCTCAATTACAGTGTCAGGTGGGGAAAAATACTTTGGGAGGTTTAGAACCATTATGTAGAACGCAGCTAATATACCTTAAGCCAGCAGCTGATATTCAGTTCTATCTACATAGTCAGCATATGTCTAGGAGCCAAGGATGGAGATGAGATTGGCTTTTTATCACAATTTTGACTAATAATGCACTGATGGAGTATCTTTCTTTTGTCTTCATGACCCTGGGCTCACTGAATTTTAAAGATCTAGAGAGGACTGCTTCTACTAGAAGACTCAATCAAACTTTTGATAAATTAGATGCTCCCTGGCTATTCTGGGTTCTAAATTCTTCTAAACCATTCATCTATCTTTGGGCTTCTGGTAGAGTTCAAGCAATGAAGAGCCCTTGTGGGAGAGTGGAGGGAGGAGGAAATGTGAAGTCAGGGTGTTTATTTTCCTAGACCCCCTTCTCGTAATTAGCAGATTAGGGACTACTTGGTGTTTGCCTCTCATCTTATATTTGAGAAACTTGAACTGAGAAATGATGTGATTTACACAGAGGAAAAATTTTAAAAGATTTTATTCGATTAAGCCTCAGGTAGAGTCTGATTAGGCCAGAGGTAGTAAACTCAAATAGCATTCTGTGCGATCAAATGTCAGACAGGTCGGGGAAGGTGATTTGGTCAGTAGAAGCATGAGTATCACATGAATTGTTGGGAACTGGAGAGGGCATTATCCCCTCTCCAAATGCAGCACCTTCTACTTAGTGTTACCTGGCTGCCACACAGGTGGGAATGCAGGGGCCAGTGCTGGCGTGTGGAGTTTTTGAGAAAACCTGAAAAATCTGGATTTTTTTATTCAAGTATAATTGACTTACAATATTGTGTTAGCTTCAGATGTACAACAAAGTGATTCAGTATTTTTATATATTTCAAAATGATCACCATGATAAGTCTACTTACCATCTGTCACCACACAAATTTATTACAATTTATTATTAGCTGTATTCCCTGTGCTGTGTATTAAATTCCTGGGACTTATTTATACCTAGAAGTTTGTGCCTCTTAATCTCCCTCACCTATTTCATTCATCCTTCCCAGGGCCTTCCCCTCTGGCAGCCACTGATTTGTTCTCTGTATCTGAGTCTGTTTCTGTTTAGTTATTCTTTTAAACTGTAGTGTAGTTGATTTACAGTATTATATTAGTTTCAGGTGTATAGCATTGTGAGTCAATATTTTACAGACTATACTCCATTAAAAGTTATTACAAGATAATGGTTATAATTCCCTGTGCTGTATAATATATCCTTGTTGTTTATCTATTTTATATATAGTTTGTATCTCTTCATTTCATACCCCTGACTTTCCCCTTTGGTAACCACCAGTTCGGTTTCTGTATCTGTGAGTCTGTTTCTGTTTTGCATATACATTGGTTTACATTAATTTTAATTCTACATATAAGTGATATCATACAGTATTTGTCTTTCTTTGACTTATTTCTTTAAACAATATTTTCAAGATCCATCCACGTTGCTGCAAAAGGCAGAATTTCATTGTTTTTTATAGCTGAATAATATTCCATTGTATGTATGTGTGTGTGTGTATATATATATAAAATCATCTTTATACATTTGTCTGCTGTTAGACATCTAGGTAGCTTTCATATCTTGGCTATTATAAATATTGCTGCTATGAATATTGTGGTTCATGTACCTTTTTGAATTAGTGTTTTCATTTTTTCCCAGTGTTTTCATTTTTTCCAGATGTATACCCAGAAGTAAAATTGCTGAATCATATGGTAGTTTTATTTTTAGTTTTTTGAGGAACTTTCATAGTGTTTTCCATAGTGGCTGCACCAATTTACATTCCTTCCAACCGTGTATGAGGGTTCCCTTTTCTCCACATCCTCTTCAGCATTTGTTTGCAGACTTTTTATAATAGCCATTCTGATAGATGTGAGGTGATTTCTCATTGTGGTTTTAATTTGTATTTCTCTAACAATTAGGAATGTTGCACATCTTTTTGTGTGTCTATTTATAATTAAAACAATTCTCAGGTTTTTTCGGGGGTAAACATGCCATACAACAAATTGAGGAAAGGCATGAGGAGGTGTAGCTAGTTGTACAGGGAGGGTGGGGTATCTAGAGAGAAAGGTAGCATGCTCAATTGGAGATATAACTGAAGGTATACAGACGACTAAAGCAACTACAAATTTGCGTGTGACTTTTTGAAGTCGGGTCAACTGGGAGCAGCAACTGGGATTTGAGATCCTGATGATCAGTGAGGTGAGAAGCAAAGAGAGATAATTAGGATACCCAGGGAGCATCAACCTTTAAAGTGGCACTTTTTAACCTTACTCCCCACAGAAAACCCTTTCATAATGATAATGCATCACTGCAAGGTACACAGGAGTTCAGTACTTACAACACGTGCTGAGAAGAATGTAGAAAGCAATGTATGATTTTTTTCTGGTAAACTAATTGCAGGAGTATATGAAAACACAATGTTTGTATGCATGTTTTTACTTATAACAAAACCAAAAATTACCATAATAAAAACTTAGACACATATTTTTATTTTTTGACAATAAAATGTATCAACATTTTAATAGAATATAACATACTGGATTTTCTAATATCGTAATGACATCTCTATGTGTGATTTATTTTGTTTTGTTGCTTGCTTCGTTTACACCCTCATTTTTCATTAGGGACCGTGTTGCTGAGCTGGACTCTCATATTGATTGCCCCTTCAAGACTACTTCCATATTGGGCTTTCATTGCAACGTAGTGTGAATTTGCTGTTTCATGCAAATATGTTGTGGGAAAGGTAAAAATATACACATTTTAGAAAATCCTGCTACTCCTTAATTAGGCTGATCAAGAATTACTAATTGCTTCTTTTTGGAGATCTCACTTTCCCTTTTTTTCTTTTTCTTCTTTTTATTAAATTATAGTTGGTTTACAATATTATGTTAATTTCTGGTGTACGGCATAATGATTCAGTTATCTATCTACCTATACATATATAGATATATGTATATGTCTTCCTTACATCACTTTTTTCAAATACAACAAAATTTGTGCTTATCTTCATTTTCACTTGTTGAGAGATATTTTGAAAACTAAAATTTTTCTTTTCATTTAAATATTTCTTCTCTTAGCCACAAATTAATGAGGCCTGACTTTGTGTAAACATAAACATTTAATATAGAGTAAATATTGTGTGATACTATGAGTTTGTGTATTATAAATATTTGATACAGGATAAAGATTAAATAGTATCTATTCATTCAATAAATATTTATTGCATTTGTACTTTGTACAAATTCTCTTTTAGGTATTTGATAAATAACCATAAATAAAATAGATAAAACCCTCTACCTTTATGAATCTTATATTTTGGTGGGGAGAAACACAAAAGTAAAAATTTACGTGTCTGGACAAATCACATTGTTGAGTGTCTAGATTTCATTGTCTTCCTTTAAAGAGCACTTGTGGATCAGCTTCATTCTTTCCAAGCTTGCTTTTACGTTTTGTCAGGGAAGGTACAGGGTAGCTTTTATTCTAGAGATAGTTTAGTCCTACTACCAAGATGTGGCCACTTTTGGGGTTCCTACTGAATGTACTGGGTGTTCAATGAGGTCTTCCCACTCTGACTGGTCAAAACAGGAATGCCTCCTGCCCCTATGCAAGCTATGGAAAATGTTCCCCTTTAACTCCCCAGTCATCCGTGCCTGTGCTCGTGGAGATTCACCCTATGCCTGCCTAACTTACTATTCACACAAAGATGCAAGAAGATTCTTATGCATATTTCTAGTGCTTTTTCTCTGCATAGCTCCCCTCTCTGCAGATCTTTGACTTCTTGACCCAGTGAGACAGCTGTGCTTTGCCTGGGAGCCCTTAGCTAGGTCACAATCTTGAAAGCGCCTCCAAACAGAAACCCAGGGCCCACATTGGAGGGCCCACATCATATACTTTTCTTCTCTGAAGAAACACAATCCTGAGCTATTGTCAAATGTCATGTATTTTTGTCTAGTTGTCCAGTTTTTTGCTGTGGGAGGGCAAGTCTGGAGCCTGTCACTCTGTCATAGACAGAAGGGTCCTTTTTGACCCTTGGAATGTCACTTTCCTCACTGTAGTGTAATTGATTTGATTTTTTAAGTAAAAAATAAAATCCCCAAACAACCTCAGCAAATTTTCTGTGCCTCTGCAATTACAAGGCAACATTAAAATTGTCATAAAGGCAATATGGGCTCAGTTCAGAAGAAGAGATGACAACTCTGAAGTGGTCCTGGTAGGATCTACAGAGGAGAGATTGCAAAGCTCAAAGAGATAAATTTGAGTAAAAATATTAAAAAATAATAAGGCCAGTACTGTGTGTGTGCATGTGTGCATGGGTGCCGTGCACTCCAGTTTGGCTGGAGTACAGGTCATCTAGGAAAACAGGTGATGATAGGAGGAGAATTGTAAGTCAGGACAACTGTAGAGGGGTTTGTAGATTAAGTGGAAAGGATGTTCTTAGTATTTGAACAAGACACCAGTCTAATAGGCTTGGAGATCAAGCAGGCTCTTCTCTTTGTCTGTTTGGGCTATTGAGTCAATTCTGAAACACAAGGAGAGATGTCAGTTCCTGAGAACACTTTTCCATTGCCAGTGCCATCCTTGTCCCCAGGTCTGTTTTGCATTTGTGATATCAAGCAGTAGTAAACATGTCTTAAAATAGCATCATGCCTTTCAATACAAAGGTTCTTAATGTACTTTTTGTCCCACACATAAATAAATCCTGTAGGAGTACTCACTCCATAATGTGCTGAAAGGCAGCCATTTCTGGGAAAGAGAGAAAGACCTAATAACTGTTTACAGACTAAAAGTAATAGCAATGAGAAGAAAATGTATCTCTTGTGACCCTTCTTAGTTTAGCGCTCTCCTTTCTCCACCCATGTCTGTTGCCTGTTTCTCTCTCTCTTTCACACACACACACACCCCCCTGCACCTGAATGTATGCATAAACCTTTAGTAAACTGGAACAGTAGGGAATAATACAAACCTGTTTTTCCCACTCTCAATGCACTCCACTCGGGTCCACCCCTGTTCAAGTAAAAACTAGAATATAAGAAAAGCCACAATAATTAGTTCAACCGTATTTCATTTCTGATAGAGACAGTCCAGTCCAATTTGCTTTCTGAAAGATTAGCATTAAAATGTATAAGATAAATTTCTAAACTACCTATAGTTCTTGAATGACTTGTCATGGGCTATCAACACTAAATTACTAAGCCTTTCTTATATCTGTTTTGTAATTAACACATTAATTTTGTGTTTAGTTAATTTCACATAATTCTGAATGAATTACATATGACATAAAGTCCAACAAGTACAAGATGATATGCCTCACTCCCATAAGCACTCAGTTCTCTTCCCTGGAGGCAATCACTGTTACTTATTTTGTGTGTGTAATTTTCTAGAGATTATAAATATAAACCTACACACACATATACCTGTATGTAAGCATTTGTAGAAAATGAATATGTGTGTATGTATATATATTTTTACACAATGCTTTTCTCAAAATATATTAATATAATTGTTTTAACAAATACTCACATATGCATAGTATCTGCATACTGTTCTTTTATATGGATAAGTCTTAATTGATTTGGCTACTCCATAATTTATGAACCTTGGTTAATTTCAGCTCTTTTGCTGTTATAAATATTGGTGCAACAAATAGTCATGCACAGAAATCAGTTTTGAAATGTGTGTGTATATAAAACAAATTTTTTAAAGTGTGATTATTCAAATGGTATATGCATTTTGCATTATGTTTGATACTCCAAATTTCCTTGCATAGATGTTGCTTCAATTTACATGCCCATCACAAATGTATGAGAGTGCTGTTCCCTCATGCCCTTGTAACACAGGCTAGTGCTTTTTGATATCTGGCAATTAGCTAGGTAAAAAATTAGTTATCTCTTTTTAGTTTTAATTTGTATACCTCTGTTTTTATAAGTGAAAATTGGCCATATTTTCATATATGTAAGAGCTGTTCAAATTTCTGTTCTCTGAATAGTTTGTCTGTTGCTGCTTTTGCTGTTGGGTTGTTGATTTATTTGTAGGAGTTTCTAGCTTGGTAAATTACTTCTTTTCTGTGATGTGTTACAGATATTTTACCCATGTTTTCATATGCCTTTCACTACTGATAATGGTGTTTTTACCTAGATGTTTCAAACTTTTAAATAGTTGAAATTATCAATCATTTCTTTCATGGCTTCTAGGTTTTGTATCACACTTGGAAAGGCCTTCAGTACTCTAAATCTATAAATACATTTTCTCATGTTTTATACCTTTTATGGTTACACTTTTCACGTTTAAAATCTTAATCTACTTGAACTTTATTTTGATGTAAGAAGTAAGTGAGGATCAAATACTATCTTATTCTGGAGGGCTACCAGTGTTCCATTATCATTTTTGACAAATTATCATTTCCTCTTTGATACATAATGCTACTTTAATATACACCTATATAGGAATAAATTCACTTGGAATTTAGGTCTATTCCTGGCATATCAATTCTATTCCATTGACTTAGTCTTCTTTTATTTTATTTATTTTTCAGATTTTTAATTATTGTTTATTTTTCCATATGAATGGAGAAATAAATTTCTCATTATAAAATTAGAAGTGATAGTAAATTTATTGAGATCATTAAATCTGTAGGTTAACAGAGGGGGAATTGATATCTTTATGATGTTCAGAGGCAGAAGGACTTCTGATGGGTATATAGCAACAGACTGCCAGACTACCTGTTCTTAAGTTCAGACTACCACTTACTAGCTTTGTGATCTGGGGTAGTAAGTAAAGGTTTCTCTTTCTCTTCCTGAATGATTAAAAAAAAAAAACCAAAACCAAAAACAATAATAGTACTAACATCATAGAGCACTTATAAAGATTATGAATTAATACACATAAAAGGCTTAGAACAACACATCATACTCACTAAATTATAAATCTTAACAATATCATTGAATCTTCCTATCCAAGAGAATGAGATGACTTTGTATGTATTAAAGTCTCATTTTGTGTCCTTTATAACATTTTAAGCTCTTTTATTCAAATATATCTTTTTTTAAAATGTAGATCTCACATACTTCTTTTTATATTTATTCCTGGTCATTTTTTTTTCCTTTTAGTGACTGTGGTAAATGGAAATTAAAAAAAACTTACTGAGATAATGTATACAGTTATCTTTTTGCATTGATTTAAAGTGTGCATTTGATACATTATAACAAATGTATATCATTGTATAACAACCACCAAAATTATAATATACGATAATTCTATCACCTCCCAAAGTTCCCACGCCCCTTATTTCAGTCAATATTTTTCCCTCCCTTCAAGCCCTTTCCTTTGGCAACCACTTACAGCTTTCTGTCTTCACAGTTTTGCTCTTTCTAGAATTTAGTATAAATGGAATTATATAGTACATCATTTTTTGTGTCTGACTTCTTTCATTCAGCATATTGTTTTTAAGATTCATCCATGCTGTTTACAGTAGTTATTTACTTTTTATTGCTGAATAGTATTCCATTTTATGGATGGGTATACAACAGCATTTTGTTTATTCATTCACCAGTTGATGGATAAGTGGATTGCTTCCAGTTCTATACTATTATGAATTAAGCTGCTCTGGTATGAACATTCAAGTACTATTTTTAGTTTGGAAATAAAATTTTATTTTTCTTGGATAAAGTCTTAGAATTGAGATTATTGGGTTGTATGATAAATGTATATTTTAATTTGAAAGAAATTGCTAAAATGTTTTCCAAATATGGCTGCATTATTTTTCATTTCTACCAGTAATATGTGAATACTCCAGTCTTCCTATATCCTCACCAACACTTGGTATTGTCAGCCTTTTAAATTTTAGCCAATATAGTGAGTATGTAGTAGTAGTTCATTGTGATTCTAATTTGTATTTTCCTAATGACTAATGATGTTGAGTATCTTTTGTGTGCTTATCTGCTCACTTTTTAATTGAGTTAATTTATTATTGAATTGTAAGAGTTTATATATTCTGGATATAGTTCTTTATCAGATAATTTTCTCTCAGTCTCTGCCTTGCCTTCTCATTTTCTTAACAGTCTCTTTTGAAGAACAAAAGTTTATAATTTTTATGAATCTCAAGATAAGAAATATTTGCCTAACCTAATGGCACAGAGATTTTCTTAAGTTTCCTTCTAGAAATTTTACAGTTTTAGCTTTTATGTTTAGATCCATTTCTTTTTGAGTTCATTTTTTACATATAATGTAAAATTAGGGTCAAATTTCTTGGGGGTGGGTTTTGAGCATATGGACATCCAGTTTTTCCAGCACTATTTTTGTGAAGACTGTCCTTTTCCTCATTAAATTACTTGGCGTTTTTGTTGAAATCGATTAGCTATATATGTGTGTATGTCTGTTTCTGGGCTGTTCATTATAACCCCGTGATCTGTTTCTGTCCTTATCCCAGTACCAAACTATTTTGATTATTGTAGCTTTGTAAGTCTTCAAATTAGTGTATGTTTTCTAAATTTATTTTTTGAAATTATTTTGGCCATTCTAGTTCATCTGCTTTTCATATAAATTTCAGAATCAGTTTATTAATATCATCAGAAAAATGCAAGGATGTCCACCCTATCTGTATTTTTACTAGAGATGTATCTATAGATCAATTCGACTGGGAATGCATTGAGAGATCAATTTGGGGAGAATTGACATCTTAAAATACTGGTTATTTTATTTATAAACCTGTTGTATCTCTGTATTTTTAGGTCTTCTTTAATTTCTCTTGGCATTGTTTTATAGTTTTTAGCATGCAATTCTTGCACATTTTATTAAAGTTATTCTTAAATATTTTATACTTGCAAGTGCTATTAAAAATGGAATTTAAAAATTTCAATCTAAGATTGCTTGTTGCTGATATAGAGAAACATAACCAACATTTGTAAATTGTACTTGTGCCATGTGACCCTGCTAACCTCAATTTTTTGTTCTAGTGCCTTTTTTTGTAGATTCCTTAGGGCCTTCTACATAGAAGGTTATGTTATCTGTGAATGGTTTTACCTCTTTCTTTCCAATTTGTGTCTAATTTTTTAAAATTGCCTTATTGCACTGGGCTGGACCTAGTATATACAGTGGTGAATAGATGTGCTAAAACTGGACATCCTTGAATTGTTTCTAATCTAGGTAGAAAACATTCAACTTATCACAGTGAGGTAAGATGTTAGCTGTGGGTTGTTTGTAGATGTCTCTTATTGAGGTTGAGTTTCTGTTCCTAGTTTACTGACAGTTTTTATCATGACTGGATATTGAATTTTGTTAGATGTTTTTCTTTCATCTATCAAGATAATCATATACTTTTTCTTTTCTTTTTTTTTTTTGTCTTTTAAATGGTGAGTTACATTGACTTTTGAATGTTAAGTCAACAGTACATTACCAAGGTAAAACCCAATTCAACATAATATATGATCCTTTGTATATATTTCTGGATTCTAATTGCTTCAACTTTTTGAAGAATTTTTGTGTTTATGTTCATGAGGGGTATTTTCCATAGTTTACTTATAATGTCTACCTGCACTTGGTATCAGGGTAATGTTGGCCTCATAAAATGAGTAAGGTAGTGTTTCCTCCTCTTCTGGTTTCCTAGAAGCTTTAATGTAGACTTGGCATGACTCTTCTTTCAATGTTTGGGATAATTCATCATTTAAACCATCTGGACCTAGATTTATCTTTGTGGGAAGTTTTTAAAATTTGAGTTAAATTTATTCAATAGGTATAGAGGTATTTATTCAGGTTATCTACTTCTTCTTGAATGAGCTTTGGGGGGTTTTGATTTTTGAGACACTTCTAAATGATCAATTTAATTAGCATACAGTTTATTATAATGTTATACTATTATATTTTTGATGTTTGTAAGATCTCTCTAGTGATGTCTGTTTTTAATTTCTGATGTTAGAAACTTGTCTATTTTCTCTGATCAGTCTGACTAGAAGTTTATGAATTTTATTGATCTTTTTAAAGATCCAGGTTTTGATTGCATTGATTTTCCTTTTTCTGTTTTTAATTTTATTGACTTATTTTCTTATTTCCTTCCTTATACTTTGACTGGATTTAATTTATTCTTCTACTGATTTCGTAAGGTAGAAATGTCTAGGTCGTCTAGATCAATCCTTTTTTCTTTTAAACACAAGTGTTAAATAATATACATTTTCCTCAAACCACTGCTTTAACTTAACTCCACAAATTTTGATATATTATGTTTTTGTTTTCATTCAGTGTCAAATTTTCTTAAATTTCCTTGTGAATTTATCTTTGACTTTTGGGTTACTTAGAAGTGTCTTGTTTAATTTTCCAACATTCGGGAGATTTTCCAAATATCTTTCTCTCAGTCATCACTTTGGTTTAATTCCATTTTGGACAATGAATATATTCTGCATGATTTCTATATTATTCATCAATTGTTCTTATTACCTAGAATACAGTTTTATTTTTTATTTGCGAATGTTTCATACGCACTTGGAAAGTATGTGTAGTCTGCAGTTATTGAGTTGAGTATTCTGTTAATGTCAGTTAAGGCAAGTTGGCTGATAGTAATGTTCAGGTCTTCTATGTTCTTGGTTTTCTGTCTGTAATCTGATAGTCTTTCTCTTTTAATTGGAGTGTTTATACCACTTGTGCTTTTTTTTTAATTCTGTAGAATTTTTAATGACATGAGAAAATTATCACAATATAACACTAAGTGAAAAAAGAATTCAATAAATACAGTTGTGTATACAGTATACTCCTCATTTTGTGTACACAGAGTTCCCAGCTGGAGCTTAGGCAATATTTACCCTTAGGATTGAGACATGTCTGGAAATGGTGGGTGGAATGGTGGGAGGAGTCCAGCGGAATTGTTCTTGAAGAGAAGTTTCAGCTTCAGGAGGGAGGGAGCCAGGCAGACAAGTTTAACCAAACACAGTGCCTCATACATAGGCAGGGCAGGGGCTATTCTGAGGGAGGCAGGATGCCTGTTACTCGGTTCATAAGAGACTCAGAATGTATCTGAGCCAGGAGAGGAGGTCCTACGGTTTAGATTATGTTACTGTGTAGCAACCTACCCCCAAATTTTGTGGCTTAAAACAGCAATTTATTCTTTTCATTCATGATTCTGTGAACTAACTGGGCTCAGCAGGGCAGTCTTCTCTCAGGGTCTCTTACATGGTTGCAGTCAAGTGGGGTTTGGGCTGGAGTCACCTGATGGCTTGACTCTCTGGAAATCCAAGATGGTGCACTCATATGCCTGGTGCTGACTGTAGGAACACCTACATGTGGACCCTCTGTAAGGCTTCTCATCCTATGATGGCCGGGCTCTGAGAGGAAGCAGGCCAAGAATGAGCATTCCGAGAGACACAGGTAGAAGTGGCAAACCTTGTTATGACCTAATCTTAGAAGTCCCAGAACATGCTTTAGGATACATCCTATTGGTAGTAAGTCACTAGGACCAGCCCCGATTCAAAGGGTAGCGGATTCGATTTCACCTCTTGATGTGAGGGGCAGCAGGTGCCTGCAGGGAAAGAAGGAGTTGATGGTGGCCATCTTTCAAGCCTATTTACCACAGCTGTTTTCAACAAAGGGCTCTAGTAGACATTGCTACATAGGACCTAAAGCAGGGCTGTTTGTACCCCAAAGTATAAACATGAATCCCATTTGTGTTTAAAATCATTATCAGTATTTTTCTATTTAAATCCACCCTTCCACTTTCTGTCTACTTTATCTGATCTACTTTATTTGATATTAATATAACCATTCTTTCTTTTGATTAGTATTTTATGGTATATCTTTTTTTACCCTTTAAATTTTACCCTGTTCCTTTATATTTATAGAGACTTATTGTAGACAGTGCATATTTGGGTTTTTAAAAAAAATCTGAGAATCTGTCTTTTAATTGGGCATGTTTCAGCTATCCACATTTAGTGCAATTTCCGCCATCATTGGTTTTAAATCCATTTTACTATTCTTTTTCTATTTGTCCCATCATCTTTCCTCTGTTTTTCTTATTTTTCTCCATTATTTTCTACTATTCTATAAAGAGTTAAGTTTTATTCCTTTTTCAAATTCAATTTTATTATCACTATTTTCTTCTTACTTATACTTAAATCTTTTTAGTGTTTGCACTAGGGGTTAGAATGTATATCTTTAACTTATCACTATTTACCTTCAAATAAAATTATTCTGCTTCACATATAGTGTAACAACCTTAAAACAATATACTTCTATACACCTTTTTGTCTTTTGTGCTTCTGTTGTGATAAATTTGTCTTCTTAAATCCTATAAACTGCACAATACATTCATGTTATTTTTGCTTGAAATAGTCAATTATCTTTTAAAGAGATTTTTAAATGAGGAAAAAATATTTAAGTGTGGTCACATATGTGCCACGTATTTGTAATTTCTAGCACCCTTCATGACTTTCTGTAGACAAGATTTCCATCTGTTATAATTCATCTGGCATGAATTCTTCTTTAAATATTTTTTTTATATATCCTTTACCACTTCTCTCCTCCTTCTGGGATTCCAATTACACTGTTTGATATTTTCCCACAGGTTGCTAGTCATTTTTTTTTCATTTATTTTTCTCGTGATTCCACATGTTTTATCCATATGCTTTCAAGCTCTTTTCCTCCCTGTCTTGTAGAATGTGCTATTTATTCCAGTTCAGTGTATTTCATTTCAGAGATTGCATTTTCATCTCTAAATATTCTGTTTGGGTCTTTTATATCTTCTATTTCTCTGGTCATTGTGATATGTTTTTCATATCCGTCTTGAAAATATGGATCATATCCATAATGCTGTTTTATCAGCTGTATCTGCTAATTTTTTCTATCATTTCTTGTTCTGTTTTTATTGATTGATTTTTTTAAAAATCTTGGTTATGGTTTGTATTTTCCAGCTTCTTTGCATGCTTGGTAATTTTGGATTGGATGCTGAGTACTGTGAATATTCCATTCTTGAGGCTAGATTTTTCTCATATGTCTTAAAAATGTATTGGATTTTGCTCAGTGAGGCAGTTAAATTAGTTGAGTCAGTTGGATCTTTTCAAGACTTGCTTTTAAAGTTTTGTTAAGGTAGTTCCAAATCAGCCTTAATCTAGGACTAATTTAATCTCACTACTAGGTCTATATCCTTCTTACTACTCTACCTGATGCCTCATATATTGAAAGCTCTCACTCTGGCTGGTGATCTTATTCCAAGTCCTGTATCGTCTCCAGAAATTATTCTGCCTGCTGTTTTCCATGGATTCTGTCTTCAGTCCCAAATAGCTTCTTCTCATGGATATGCAGAGCAATACTTAGCTGTAGACTGAGGAAATCTGTAAATCTCCAATATTCTCTTTTGCATAGGTCCTACTTCTTTGATATTCTGCTCTTCCCCCTCAGTTTTATTGAGATATAATTTACATACATTACAAGTTTAAGGTATACAAAATAATGGTTTGACTTACACACATTGTGAAATGATTACCACAATAAGTTTAGTTAGCATCCATCATCTCATATAGGTACAATAAAAATAAAGTTTGTTTCTTGTGATGAGCTCTCTTAGGATTTGCTCCCTTACCAAAGTTCACATACATCATACAGCAGTGTTAACTGTAGTCATCATATTGTGTGTTACATCCCTCATACTTACTTATCTTATATCTGGAAATTAGTATCTTTTGAAAATTGCTGGTGTCTCAGTCTCCCCACACTCTCATTTCTGTCTCTTCAAATAAGTGAAATGACTAGGATCTGTTTGGGTTGCCCCTCTTTGCACCGCAGTCTGCAAGATTCCTCCATACAGTAAGCTGGTGCATTTGTAGGGCCCAGCTTAGCCAACTTCTGTCAGGGATCACAGTCTTGGTCTGATGCTGTCTATTGTCTGACATGTGAAAACTGGTTTTGTGTATAGCGAGGGATTTTTCTGGTTGTTTAATGTAAGAGGCTAAATCCTGTCTCTGTTATTCCATCTCTTCTGGAAGTATAAGTATGGATTCCTTTATTTTATTAAAACAGGTAAATGATTGCTGCTTGTATATGAATAATTTTGGTATTTGCCCAGTAATGTCATACCTACCAATCTTACATTATTCTCTTATTTTGGCAATAGATTTTTAATCAATTAGGGTTTTCCTAGTACATTGTCCTACCATAGACAATATTGCCTACATTTTTCTAATTTTATACCTTTTCTTTTTTTCTTTTATTTAATCACATTGGATAACACTTCCACTAATATTAAATAATAGTGATGATAGTGCATAATCCATGTCTTTATGTGTATTTATATATCTAATTAGTGTCAAATATTTTCGACATGAATTCTGAGTATATACAATCTGCTAACTAAAATGGTACTTTTTTGTTTTCTTAAAACTACCATTAAATTTCAAGCTAACTGAATAAATATTTGATAATGATACTTTGTGCCTCATCCTTAGGCACCACTTGAACCAAAAAAAGAAAAAGCTTCATTTTTCTTTCATCCAAATATTTCTAACTGTAATCTTTACAAAACACGCCTTCTTCTTTTCTGTTATTGTACTTTTTTCACAGGATATTTGTAAAAATCCAGTATTAAACAAATTAAAATTTATTTCAAGACTTTTCTAATTATGCGTAGCTTATTGTTGTTTTAAAAGATAATTTTAGAGAACAATTTATAATAGCACCTAGATCCTTTTGGGGACTGCAATTGAGAGTTCAGAGCCTGTTAAAGGGTTTTAAACAATTTTTACTATTTAGTTCAATTTTTTTTGGTCTTAAACCTACCCTTACAGAAACTCACCAGCCTCTTGTTTGCTCTTCTTTCATACAACTTCATAACATGATATATTGAGGTTGCTTTTTACTCCCGAAAGGTCTTTTATCTTTGTGATTGGTAACCCTTCTCCTGGATCAGTTGGACCAAGGAATCTTCCTGGCATATACTGTGCCTTCAGGTAGCCTCCACCTGACTTCTCCTTCAGTGATTCTCGATGTCTTGGATAAACTTGCAATATCTTGGATATAGAACAATTTAATTATGATTATAATGTTGCAAATATTTACCTTGTTTTGGGTTTATTTTCACATTTGCAACCTGTTTCATTTACTTTTTGAAATATTATTTTCTTGTTTCCTGTTGGAAAAAAATCACTAATTCTGTTTAAAAGAGGTAAAAGACAAAATCTGAATAAATGAAATTTTAGATTTTGTGGAAAAAAACAAATATAATTTTATTATCAAGTATATAGTAATTCCAATAGTAGCAAACAATGGATTACAACTTGCAGTCTTTGAGGGAACTATTTAAGGAGGAGATAAAAATAATTAAAGTACTCATTTGTAAGTAGGTTCTACAAAAATGATGAAAGTATTTTGGCTTCTTAAATAGATTATGCTTGCTTGCTCAGAAGTTGTTTTTTTACATTTACTTCATTATAGAAATTAAACATCAAAACAACCCTAATATTATAAATGGTTATGTATCTGACCTTACAAATGGTTAAAAAAGGAAAAAGAATGGGGCTTAATGGCATGAATCTACAACTATACAGTTAATCTTTCGTTCTATGATAACACAGTCTACAAACTGCTTTTTGGTTGGTATGTCAGTAAAGAGGAGAAAAATATTTTAGTCCCAACAAATTTTGACAATAGTGTAATCATTCAATAAATACTGTGGTAGAATGCATCACTGGCCCAAATTCTCTTCTCTCTTTGAGTCTGTGGCCTTTGTCACATAGCTTTTCGTTGTTCTTCCCCTTGGACTCTGGGCTCAGCAATGTGGTTTTCTTTGGCCAATGGAGATTAGAAGATTTGATACAGCAGAGGATTGGATGGAATGTCCTTATTTCCACTCTGGCCATTGCTGTGGGAACATTCTGGGGTAGCCTTATAGAGGATCAGAGACGTGGAATAACCCCACCCAGAGGTAGGTAAGTAAGCCAGACAAAGTACAGATGTGAATGAACCTAGTCACTGCCAACCTATAGCAGCTGGCCAACCTAGCCAGCCAACCCTAGATGAGTGAGTGAGCTATTTAGATCCGCAGAGCCACCTAATGGACACCTCAGATGTGTGAGCAATAAGTGCTTGTTTTATGTCACTAAGGTTTTCTTGTTGCTTGCTTTGTAGCATTATTGTGGCGATAGGTAACTGATGTTCCCATTAAATGAACAAATCTTATCTGAATGCTTTTATTATCTCACATTACATTTATTAACTTTCTAAATAGAGGAAACTTGAGGTCCAGAAGTCAGCTTCTTGATGTCTTATATCTCCACCTGCCTTGACCATCTTACTCCACACTCTAGTGAATTTTCAGCATAATTGTCATCTAATCCTATCAAACTTTTACATTTGCTTATTTTAAACTTGTGGTATTAAATTCTAATAGTTTTTGAAAGATTCTCTTTGGAGCTCTTAATTCTTATGGCCACCTTGTTGTATCTTTTTGAACAGACGTTGATAAAGTGATACACTACTTTAAAATTACTCAGGTAAGTTTATAACTGAAATTGAATTGATGTAAAAAATATCTATACATGCAAACACGAAACACATACATATTTATATGGATAGACAATTAAAATTATGCTAAACAGACTATACTTTTTTGCTTTCAAAAACGTTGCCATTTTTGCAACTTTAATTATTTTATACAATTCCTTCACGCAATAAAGAAAATCAACCTTTGCTAAGAGAATCTAACCTTGCATTTTCTTTTTTTCTCCCTTTAATAGCAAATATGCAATCTCAACATTACATTAACATAGATTTTTGCATTTAATATGCAATAAAGTGAGTTGGTAAACATTAAATTGTAACAGTGATAAGCATTTAATGTAGTTAAATATGGCAAAACAAATCAGTACTTGGTTCTTAATTGATTTTGATTGTATTGTGTAGACAATCTCATTGGATTATATGTTCATTATGGAAAAGAAAGCAAAATCAAAACAAACAAATCAGCCCTCCAGTGTTTTCAGCCCTTGTATCCATCCACATGCATTCTCCAGTGTGAATATTAAAGGGAATTAATTTTGAGCCACTGACACTAATAGATGTCATTTCCTTAAGAATCTGTTTAGTTACCCTGAAATGAAGAAATAATTTGAAAAAATTCTGATGCAGATCAACTAGTAGCAAAAGATGTCCTAATGTTTTCAAAATTATGATTCAAAGAGACATAGTTCAGTATACTGACAATACTGAAGCACATTTAGAGAACTGTTCAAGTGTTTAATATATAGCCATGTGTATTTCCCTGTCTGTGTATATTTGTGTTACCTAAAAAAGTGTGAGCACCAAGCAAGAATGGAAATTTCAAGATATCAGTTCAAAATAATGGAGTGACTTTGCTGGCTCTAAGAGGATTTAAAGAAGACATATTTTCATTCTAAATAAGTGTTTTTTTAAAAACTGGGAATAACATCAATGAATACTATCTGATTACTTTGATATTGAATGTATACATAAGGTAGAATTTCAGTGGAGCAAAAATAAAAGTGCAAAAAATTTAAGAATTACTTGTCATTTTATTGTTCATTTCTTTAAGCTAAAATACCAGGTTGTCTGATTATCGTGAGGTCAGTTTCCCTAGCTCAGAACCGAAGTTGGAGATTCTTATGCAAATGAAGTTGTTTCCTTCCTTCCCTCTTTCCTTCCTTCTTTTTTTCCTTCCTGCCTTCCTCCCTTCCTTCTTTCTTTTTTCCTTTGGACATAATCTCAGGAAAAAAAATGTAAACAGGTGACAAAAGTTGTATAGAATAGCGCAGATAAAGAAGCTAAGAAAGAATATGATTTTAGCAGAAGTCTATGCTCAGCCTGACTCCACAGGTAGCTCTAGAGTATGAATGGTACCCCAGATTGTCTCATTAAGACAAACTGAATTTTGTAGCCTGTATCAATTATTGGCTGCAGGCTAAGCTCCTCCCCAGGTGGGTGGGAATTTCCATAACCACAAAGATATCTCTGGGAAAGGGGTCTCCATTTGGCCCAGCACAATTACTATCAGGAGGAGGGGGCAGCTGTGTGCCAATGTAGCCAAAACTTACAGCAAGTGGGGGAGGGGTACAGTGGCAGGTAAGGGGGTCTGGGAATGGAATTAATGGCGTCTGCTACAATTGTAAGGTAGGTCTAGCTCTTGGTCAAATAAATTATTTTCTATATTTCTAATGTTCTTTTAGCCCTATTTCTCATATTTCTTATTGATTAAGGTATTTCCCTACTTGTTTATTATTGTTTCTAACTAGTTCTAATCTCTTTTTAAAAATGTCTGCATTTTGAGATATCTCAAAATGTTTTTAAATACTCAGTTCATCACAATATCTGATTGTCAATTCAATAATTGCCTACAATTGCTTAGTGAGAAGTAAATTTAAGCGTAATTTACCAATGACTTTTATTAGTTCATCAAAAACATATGATGAGAGAATCCTTAGCTGTTTCTAAGAAAGCATTTTTCTTAATCTAGTTTTATCCATGAGGGCAGAGCTTCCCCTTAACAAGCGTGGAATAAGTGCAGAGATGGTATTTTTCACGCAGGATGGCCAAACTGGCATATTGTATGACATATTCCTTTTTATTTTGTTGTTAGCTAACCGATCATCTAAAAAATACTGTGAGCTGATGGTCACATTGAATTTTTATGAAAAAAAGCATTTGGAATTTTGCAAAAGCTCTTTTTTCCTTTTTCCTGTTGCAATTTATGTTCATTCTAGATTTGGGGGAAAAAAAGCCTATTCTTTAGTGCTCAGGGAATATCAGCAAGAATGACTTAATTTGGGCAATTTTATTGATTAATTTCCTTTGTCTGGAGATATTTGGAAACCCTGAAAATGTCAAAGTGAAATTAAGTCCTTTGTACTTAATTAAAAGGTTGTATGAAGTCATACATTGGTATGATGACTTCCAAATTCCTATTGTCAACACTAGGAGTCAAGCCCATTGAACCTTTTCCTGACTATGTTCAGAATAAGATAATAAATCCTCAATCATATTTAAACAATCGGGTTTTCTCCCTATCTTATTCTCTTTATGTCTTTGTAAGAAAAAGAAACCTTAGCCAAAAAGGAGGAAAATAGTGCATTTAACTAGAACATTATACCATTTCTTGATGAATTCAAGTTATAATATATCTTATAAATAAAAATATGATGATGTTACCAAATCAGATGTTTCCAGGCTGTCATGTATCGTGCGTGGTACCCCAGATCCTTAATATTAGATTATGTTATAATTCCAAAAGAACGCCTTGCTGTGTTGCCGCTGATGGAGCCAGCACTGCACGCCGGGCTCTGCTCTGGGACCTCAGTGTCAGGTGCAAGGACCCAGCCCAGTGCTTCCTACATGGCCTGGTTGATTGATGGAACAGGAGGAGGGGGCCTCACTGAGGCTGCTAGGATGGTTTTCTTGGCATTTTAATGCACTTCTTTTCCTGTGGATAGGAATCTCACTGCTTTTGAGGGTAATATGTGTCATTATTATTGCATACACATATTTTATTGCCAAGCAACCATTAGGAATTTGAAGCCCACGTTCTGCTACATTTATTTTGATCATTTTGCATTTGTTCTCACCTCCAAGTAGTGTGGGGAGATTTTGTCTAATCACATTTCATTTATGGTGAAAATGGTTTTGCGTTAGAAGTGATAAAGAAAGGAAAGCTTTTGTCAACTGGCAGTTACATGAACTTTGTTGGCACGTGATAATAAAATGCATGAAGCTTCTGAGGTATAATCTTGATTTTACTTTATAAACCTTGTGCATTTTACTCTGAATGCAAACTAACTTCTAGTTTCGGTAAAAATAAAACCAAATAGTTTTTTACTAATATTTATCTGTTTGACTATCTGGACACTTGTTCTTTAGGGATAGCCATCTTGAACTTGAGGTGAAATTTAATTCAAGCCCTTTGGCAAAGCAACAAACTATCTGTACCCTACTACCTAGGAGTTTCTTATTTTATATCTCAATTCAAAAATATTTCAAGATCTTTTATTTCTTTGTCTCTTCTGTCCAGAATTGAGTATGTTGTTAGCAGTTTACACCAGCTTTTGACTGAACTGAGTTGATTTAGAGAGAAAAATGCTTTATTGCTGTATTATAGTTGTTTGTATGATCAGAATGTTGGGATAAGTTAATTGACAGGTATTATATTGAAAGTCAGAATATGAATCCAAACACTTTTACTAAGAAAATGGAAGAAACATCCTGATTCCAAATGCACCTCCACTCTCTGGCTCCTGGTGATGGACTGAGACTATGACATTTCATAACAAGTGACTTTTTATTGATATACCAATTAATATTAGCCATGATATGTCCTTTCTCAGGCTTATAACTTGTATTTCTGTCTAAAGGTGGGATATTTCCAGTACCAGTATGCTTGTGTATAAATGTGGAAATGTCTACATATAAACATCAACACACAAACTTTAAAGGGCACTGAATTAAAACATTTCAAAGAAACTTTTTGTTAACTGATGTGGATTATAGTTAGCAGGTAGTTCTTTCTAAAAGAAAGCTTTATTAAAATTACAGAAGAGACTGATTTTCACAACACCAGTCAAAGAATAAGAAGACAAAACTGATGAACTTAATTTTGTCATCTTGAGGTTAACGCCATCATTTTGTTGAGCAGTTCCCAATGTTTTGGCATTTCTACACTCCCTTATTAGAAAGAGAAGGAAAAATGTAATATCTTAGTTCCTGGATGTCAACTCTTTTAGACAAAACAGATCTTTAATGCATTTTTTCCCCCAAATGCATGTCACAGACAATTACTTCTGAGGAGTAAGAGCACACACTACGTCTCCGGAAATAAAGCTGAAATCAGTAGTTTACAAGACTAAGAATCCAGGCCTATGTTAATGTAAGTTGACTGGCCTGGCAATAGTTTCTAAAATAGTATTTGTTTTATTGAAATTAATTCAGATTTGGTTGTTAACGTTTTATCATTTTTATATAATTAGTTTTAATGACTTTAGTTATCATAGCAATGGCCCATTTGAACCTTGAACTTTAAAGATACTGGATCTTTCGATTTAAAAACATTTGCTATTCTGATTAAGTGGTGACATCAGAGTTTGACCTGGAAACTGAATGCATAATTGTGTGATCGAGTCAGTGTAAAATTGGCCAAAGCTCTTCTGAAATTAGCGAAAATTGCCTCCAGTAGGCTGGGATGATGACTAACAAAGGAGCTCAACCAAAGTAACCAGTCACATACTCATGCTCTGGTTAAGAGCTCATTCAGCTCCTCCATGCTGATGCTTCCTCTGTCGATGGTGTTTCCTTGCCTCGGCCCACTGGGCTCTAAATCACAGAGACCTGCAGAATGGAAACATATCTCATTTACCTAGCTACTTGCAAACTCTGAGGGTGTTTTCTTCAGTTGTGTTTTATGTGGTCTGTATTTTGAGGGCATATATTGGGCTTAGTTCTTGTTTTTTAACTTTCTATTTTGAAATGATTATAGAGTCATAGGAAGTGGCAAAAATGTGCAGGTAGTTCCCGTATACCTTTCACCCAATTTCTCCCAATGATAACATCTTGCATAACTATAGCATAATATCAAAACCAGAAAATTAACATTGGCACAATCCACAGAGCTTATTCAGATGTCATCAGTTTGATATGCATTTGTGTGTGTGTGTGTGTGTGTGTGTGTGTGTGTAGTTCTATGCAATTTTATCACTTGTTTAGATTTATGTAATCACCATGACAACCAGGATATATAACTGTTCCATCATCACAAGGCTTGCTCCTGCGGCCACTTATAGGCACATCCATCCCCCTTCTCCCCACCTCTAACACTTGGCAAACACTAATCCATTCTACCTGTTTATAGTTATGTTATTTCAAGAATGATATACACAGAATCACACAGTGTGTAACTTGGTGAGATTGGCTTTTTCATTCAGTGTAGTTCCCTTGATTTCAAACCAAGTTGTTAGTGTTTTAGTGATGGGTTCTTTTTTATTGCTGAGTAGCAATCCATGCTATGGAGGTACCAGTTTGTTTAGCCAATTACTAATTGAAGTGTAGGTGGGTTGTTTCTAACTTTTGGCTATTACGAATAAAGCTGCTTTCCACATTCATGTACAGGCTTCTGTGTGAATGTAACTTCACACAAAAACTGGGATAAAGGTCCAAGAGCACAATTGTTTGACTGAACAGTAAGTGCATGTTTGGTTTGAGGAGAAACTTCCAAACTGTTTTTCAGAGTGGCTATACTATTTTACATTTCTACCAGCAGTGTATAAGTAATCCAGTTTCTCTGCGTCCTTGTCAGCATTCGGTCTTGTCCCTATTTTTATTTTAGCTGTTCTAATAGCAGCTTAGTGAAATCCCACTGTGGCTTAAATTTCATTTCCCCAATGGGAAATATTAAAAAGATCATGTCAAATACCTTTTCATGTGCTTATTTGCCACTTGTATATCCTCTTTGGTTAAATGTCTCTTCATGTCTTTTGCCCTAACTGATTTTTTTAAAACCGTAGAGTTATTTTTTTCCCCAAATATGTATTGTGTTCAAGTCACTTTGTCAAGGTCACAGTGGCTAACAATATAATATACATTGTACTTTCTTTTTTAAAATTACTTAAAAAAATTTTTAGCTGAATTATAGTTTTTGAGAGTTCTTTATATCTTCTAGATACAAGTCCTTTGTCAGATAAGTTTTCTCCCAGTTTGTAGCTTCTCTATGTGCTCTCTTAATAGAGTCTTTTGCAGAGCATATTTTTAAATTTTGAAGCCCACTATATTGATCTTTCCTTTTATGATTGTGCTTTTGGCATCAAGTCTAAGAATTCTTTGCCTGCCTCTGAGTTCCAAAGATTTTCTCCTTTGTCATTTTCTAAAACTTTCATAGTTTTATTTTTTACATTTAAGTCTATGAGTCCATGTATAAGGTGTGAAGTTTAGGTCAAAGTTCTTTTATTTTTTTCCTGTCTATGGATGACTAACTTCTCAAGCACCATTTGTTGGAAAGGCTATATACTTCTTTCATTGAATTGACTTTTCATCTTTGTCAGTATCACTTGGACATATTTGTGTGGGACTATTTCTAGTTCTCCATTCTGTTTCGTTGTCTACCGTTCTGCCAACAACACACGATCTTGAGTACTGGAGCTCTACAGTCTGACTTAACATTGGGTAGTGTGAGTCCTATTTTCTTCTTTCCTTTGAAAATTGTTTTAGCAACTGTAGGCTCTGCTTTTTCATATACTTTGTAGACTAAGATGGCCTATGTCTATAAAATGCTAGAATTTTGAAAGGAATTGCATTAAACCTATAGAACAATTTTAGGAGAATTAACACCTTTACTGTGTTGTATTTTCAAATCCGTGAACAAGGTATGGCTCTATTTATGTAGGTCTTTGATTTCTTTCATCAGCATTTTGTATTCATCATACAGATACCGTACATGTTTTGTTAGTTTCATACCAAAGTCTTTAATTTTCTTTGAATTGACTGTAAAAATGGTACTGTGTTTTAAACTTTGGTTTCCATATGCTTAATGTTA
Organism: Camelus dromedarius; assembly: GCF_036321535.1. Classification (NCBI taxonomy): domain Eukaryota; kingdom Metazoa; phylum Chordata; class Mammalia; order Artiodactyla; family Camelidae; genus Camelus; species Camelus dromedarius. The sequence goes on along the minus strand of NC_087437.1, from coordinate 25,459,960 downwards.
GTATATAGAAATATGAGTGATTTCTTTGTGTTGATCTTGTATCTTGCAGCCTTGCTAAACTAACTTCATGGGTCTAGGAGTTTTTTGTAGATTCCTTGGGGTTTTCTATGCAGAAAATCATGTCACCTGCAAATAGTATAGTCTTAGTTTTGGAGCTTATATACCTGTGCTTTTACATTTATGATGAATATTTATTCTTTTTGAAATTATTCTCTATTATATGTGGTTTCTATAACTTGGAGTGGATCAAGGATATTCTAAAATAACTCCTAAGTCAATGGTTCTTAAAGTGTGATCAGGCACTCCCAGGAGTCCCTTGAGACATTTTCATTGGGCCCACAGGGTCAAATTTTTGTTGAAAATTATATTGGGATGTTATTTGTCATTTTCCTCTTATTCTTTCATGAACCTGCAGTGGAATATTCCAGAGGCTATCTGACATGTGATATTACACTAGATTTAGGAATCCAGCAGTCTTCCATTATGTAACACATTGAATAGATTTGCAAAAGTGCAAAATAATATCACTCACTAATTACTTTTGTTTTAAAAAATATAGGGTTTTTTTGTAGATTAATGTATAGTAACATAAATATATGTTAACATGCATGCATTTATTTTAAAAATGAATTATTAAATAAATGTCTAAATTTTCTCAGAAACTAAAATAATTTCTAATATGAAAAATATTGATAGATATAACTCATAAAGAAAAACTCTTTAAGGTTGTTTATAATTTCTAAGAGTTTGGGGCTCCAAATTGAAAAAGTTTGAGAATCTCTAATTTAGTTCAAAGTGAATTCTCTGGGTTACCAATTTATCATCTAGCACATTATCTGGTGTTAAATAAACATAGGTTGATTTTAAGAAAATACCTTTATCTTACTAGTTTGTTTATGGCAGAGAAAAGGATTCTGTCAGCTTTACAACTCTTTCTTTGAATGAAATTTTACATGAAGGTCCAGAATTTAAGAGTGAGAACAGCTGCAGTGATAGGGCTCTGTCCTCACACCACAGGGGCCACCGTAGAACACATTCCAGGGATCCTTTGAACGTAATATGAAAATAGAGAATTAATTGCATAACTATGTTCTATCAGCACTGAGGACTTAAATCCAGAATCATGCTTAGTGGCTGACACAGAGTAGGGCTCAACAAATGTGTCACAGGAATGACAGACTACTGGAATGTGGACATCGCTTCAGATCATTTTTGAAATAGTAGTCATTGAAGTGAAACTTTATCAACAGAAAAAAAACAAGCTTTATTTACATGCGGTCATAGCCACTTAATGTATTTCACATCTAAGTGTATTCAGACAAATATCTGATTTACATGTAATTAATAAATGAATAAATAAGAAAACTTAGGCAAGAAGTCACTGTTGATGCTATGTTTCTGGGAAAGAAAGGGAATGCATAAAAGCTGAGAGGAAAGCTGCTTTACTTGTAGAATGTAAGGAAAATGACCAATCAAGAGCAGTTTTTAACAACACCTTCCTTATTGCATGAATTATGCCCAATTATTATCACTATAAATTTTCTCACTCATACAACTAAGCACATCCAAGTGCCTACTGGTGATGTCTGCAGAGTAGAGAAGTGTTATAAAAGAAGACCCATCCATCAGACTAAATCATCATTGAAAGAAACAACATGTGCCTTTCCTGAAGCTGTTCCAGAAATGAAAAAGAAAAAGATGATTATATTAATGGATGCACAGAAATTAAAAAAAATAAAAACTTGATGGGATAGTTTAAGGCAGTTGCTTGTTAAACTAGGAGGCCTTCTGCACAGTCTGGCTTGCCACATTGCTGATTCTCATGGGTTCCATGTGCTGTGACATTGGCCTTGGTTGGCTGTGACAGGAGTGATTTCCAGTAGCTCTCCTTATCTCAAGACTAGGCTAAATGCAAACAAACTAAGGCCACCATGCCACCTAGGACCCTGTTTCTCACAGTCAGCCGGAAACACATTCTTTATAAGATTTCTATTTTTATTTATAAAAAATGTGGGGCTGTTTGTTCTATCATCATTAAAACAGTCAGAGGATAAAGAAAGGTTGATGGATAACTTCCTGACATAAATGAATGTCTTTTTTTTAAAACTCCCCTAAGAGTAGAGGTCAGTAACATGCCCCAGGGCATGTTAAAACACAGATTTTACTACTTATAAGAGGAAACCTTGACAGTAATGTCCTAAGCTTGCTAAGAGTTCCATGCAAGGCAAAGCAAAGGAAGAAGGGTTGAATAAAAGTGAAGGAAAGCACTATCATCCAGTGATGAACTGCATGTTCTCATTAATATTTGTACCCAATCAGTGGATATATCATTTATTCCTGGCTATAATTCCAGAAGAGGCAGAACATCTTAGCTCCAGAGCAAGGGAGGCCACAGCTGGCTCAGATTTCCATGCCTGCTTGCCCTCCAGTGTACCTGGTACATTGTTATTTGCTTGCAATGAGAAGACACGGTCCATGGAAACAAAGATTTCTGTTTACTTTACCACTGTCTAGCCATTGCACAAAACAAACTTTCCTTATGTGTATATCTATGTAAAGTTTCCAAAAGTGAATTTTTGGGTTTGGTTGTGTTGCTCTTTATTAGCTGAAAGAGAAGAATAATACAGACTTTCAAGGACAAGTTAATAAGAATCACAAAAAAGAATCCCTGTAAATGTGACTCATACACACATTATAGAAATTACGTCTCCAGTAACATTCCTACTTGCAGGGCAAATATCATAAACACCAACTATAGTAAAATTTAAAGATTTTTGTCAGCTGATAGCAATGATTCTCAAACTTTTTCATCTCAGGACCACTTCACATTTTTAAAATTTATTGAGGACCCTAAAGATGTGCAATATTTATAGATATTTACCATATCAAAAATTAAAATGGATATAATTTTATAATATTTATTTATTAATTCATTAAAATAACATAGCATATTTTTATAGACATTTACTACAGTTCCAAAACATAAAGTGAAAGGGTAGCCTTTTTTTTTTTTAACAGTTTTGCTAATCTCCTTAACGTCTAGCTAATAGAAGCTACCCACTTCTATTTCCTATCTGCTCCTAATTTCAATCTATTGCAGTGTCTCATATGAGATTGAAAAAGACAATGCCTTTTGTTCAAGTAAGTAGATCCACAAAATATCACAGATAACATTATACTTAATGGTTAAAGAGTGAATACTTTTCCCCTCAGATCAGAAACAAAGTAAAGATATCTACTCTCACCTCTCTTATTCAGCACGGTACTGGGAATGTTAACCAGTGCAACAGGGAAAGAAAAAGTTAAAAAAAAAAAAGGGGGGCATACAGATTAGGAAGCAAGAAAGAGAACTGTCCCTATTTGCTGATGACATAATTGTCTACATAAAAAGTCCCATGGAATCTATGAAACAAAACAAAAACAAGTACCCTCCCCCAAAAAACTGCCATAACTAATTACGATCTTGCCAAAACAGCAAGATCATAGGCTACAAGATCACTATTAAATGTTTAAAAAATTTCTACATGCTACCAATAAAAATGTAGACATAGAAATTAAAATACAATATGATTTACAAGCACTCAAAAAATGAAACACTTAAGTGTAAATCTAACAACATATAATATAGAATTTGTAAGCTTTAAACTATAATATAATTAAAGAAATAAAAATAATCTAAATAAATGTTTATGGACTAGAGGATACCATAGTAAAGATGCCAGTTCTCCTCAAATTGATATACAGATATAACACAATTCCCATCAAAACACCAGCAAGTTTTTTTAATAAGCATATACAAACTTACTCTAAAATTGTATGGACTTGAAAAGGGCTTATAATAGCTAAGACATTTGGAACAGAAGAAAAAAGTGGGAGGAGTCTTCCTACATAGGTTCAGTAATTATGACTGGCAAAGTGATAGAACATTGAAACAGAATAGAGTACCTAGACATAGACCAACACAAATATGCCAAGTGACATTTGACAGAGGTGCGAATGCAATTCAATGAAGAAAGGACAGCTTTTTCGACAAATGGTTCTGGAGCAATAGGACATCCATAGGCAAACAATCGAACCTCACTCTGAACTTTACACCCTATACATAAATTAAAATGGATCATTAACTCATAAGTAAAATTATAAAATTTTTAGAAAAAAGTATGGGGTAATCTTTGAGTTTTGAGGCTAGGCCAACAGTTCTAACTTAGACTTGACATCAAAACACAATCCATAAAAGGAAAAATTGGTAAACTCAATCTTATCAAAATTAAAAACTTTTGCTCTAAGAAAGACCCTGTCAAGAGGATGTAGACAAGGTATATACTTGGAGAAAATATTTGCAAATGACGTATCTGACAAAGGACTTTGTCCAAAATATATGAAGAACTCTCAAAGTCCAACAACAAACAGACAAACAATTCAATTAGAAAATGGATAAGAGATGTGAAGAGACTCTTCCCTGAAGAGGATATATAGATGGCAAATAAGCACATGAAAAGCTATTCAATATCATTAGCCATTAGGAAAATGCAAATTTGAGCCATGATGAGATATCACTATATAGTTATCAGGATGGCTAAAATGAAAAATAGTGATGACACCAAATGCCGGGGAGGATGTGGAGAAAGTGTTGGTGGAATGCAAAATGACATGGACACTCTCGTAGACAGTACAACAGTCTCTTAAAAACTATGCATACAACTACCTTCTGACCAAGCAGTGGTGCTCCTTGACATTTATCCCAGAGAAATGGAGACATGTTCACACAGAAGCCTGTACACAGATGTTTAGAGCAACTTTATTCATAATAGCTCCAAGCTGGAATCAGTCCAGATGTCCTTCAGCAAGTGAATGGCTAAACATACTGTGGTGCATCCGTACCTATATCCATACCATGGAATATCAGGAAGAGCCAACAAGTTGGATAAACATCCAAATACCAAAAGTTATATACTCTATGATTACATTTGGATAGCATCCTTTACATGTCGAAAGTACAGAAGTGGAGAACAGATGATTGGTTGCCCATTGTTAAGGACAGCAGGCAGGGTGGAAGAGGAAAGTCACTGCTTAAAAGAGTTACTCTTAAAAGAGTAAAAGGAAGACGCCTGTGGTGATGGGATGGTTCTGTATCTTGACTGTATCAGTGTCAGTGTCCTTGCTATGATATCGTGCTACAGCTTTGAAGATGTTACTAAAGTTTGGGGAAAACTGGGTAAAGGGTACTTGGAATCTCTCTGTGTTATTTCTTTCAACTACATTTGAAGCTACAATTAGCTCTCAAAATAAAAAGTATGTATTTGGCAAAGCTTTAATTTGTAAACTGGAGATAACTTCACTGACTTTGGTATCTAGAATGGCATAGAGCTAGTTAAAATTAGTTTCTTGATTTTTAAAAGCCTGAAGATGTCATGACTAGTACTATTCTAAGAATTTAAGTTAACACTTTTCACAATAGTGGAAGAGTGTGTACTAGGAGTGTTAAGTTTCTTCTAAATATGTTGTAACTGGGATCATTTAACTGGTGTATTCTTACTCTTGTAAAGTTACAACTGCAAGATCTTTGTGACTTTTCAGATCTCATAAGCACTAAAAATTTGTTGCCAAGGAAAGCTGCTCATTTTCAACTGTGTTTTCATTGTCTTAAAAGACTTATTCAGGAGCTCTTGCTTGCAATGATAGTGGGAGAGAATGTAAAGGGATAGATAATCTAAATGAATGTACTGAGAAATGGCATTTTGATATCTATAATCCAATTTTCTTTCAAATGATCAGAGTTTTATACTTTAAGTGGTGTCAGCATCAAGGGAGTTTTGGTATATTGATTTTTAAAAACCACCTAAGGGATAAATCAATTTGTTTATTTTGGTGTAACCTATTTAAATTATATTGGCGTAGTATTAATAGAAAGAGCAGAATGGGTGTTGTTAAAGACGAAATATTTGTGCCCCTCCCCAGATTCACATGTTGAAACCCTAACCCCCAATGTGAAGGTATTAGATGATGGGATCTTTGGAAGGTGTTTAGGTCATGAGGATGGGGTCCTCATGAAAGGCACTAGTGCCCTTGTAAGAAAAGGAATGAAAGAGGTGATCTCTGCTCTCTGCCCTGTGATGGTATAATGAGAAGATGGCTATCTGCAAACCTGGAAGAGTGTTCTCACCAGGCACTAAATCTCTTGACACCTTGATCTTGGATTTTCCAGTTTTCAGAACTGTGAAAAGGAAGTTTGTTGTTTAAGCTATCCAGTCGACAGTTTTTTTTTTTTACAGTAGTCCAAGCTGACTAAAACAGATGTTATTATAGTACTTTAAGAATTCATAAGGGTGATTATATGAAAGGGTGAAAAATTAGAGTTGCCATGGAAACCTGTCTTGCAGAGGCCAGAGCCTCTTGCCGTGTGGTTTCACAGCAAGAACAGGACCGGCTGAGGAGGCCTGCCCGCTGACCTGGCCCCCAAGACAAGATGCCATTCAGTAAAGTGATTCCCCTTAGCATCTCAGTGTCTGCTGTGGGAGGTTGGAAGGCAGTTAGAAAAGCGAAAAGGACTGATTGTTTTCCTTTTATCTTGTAGGATTGGGAGGAAAAAAAATATAAAAACCTTTTCAAAGGGTCCTTTAGTCAAGCTATTGAGTCTATAAACCTCTTGAGCGTGGGAAAACACTCTGCTTGTTCTTATCTGCGTCTGTAGACAGACCAGTTAGAGTTAATTGGAGCAGCATTGTTTTCATAAAAATACTAAGAGCCTGTGTATCACTTTTGACCAAATATAAAAAGTTATTTATGCCAGCAAAAATAATATAGACATTAGCACATTATAAAAAATAACACTTCCTTAGCAATTACTGAGTCTAATCTCCTTATTTCACACATGCGGGAAACCAAAGTTCTGTGAAGTGAGTGGATTTCCAAAGACCAAAAACTAATTAGTGGCCAAGCAAGTTCCAGACTCTAGGTCTTTGACTTCAAGCTCATGGTTGTTAATTATGCTATTTTATTAACAGACAAGATGTATTCTAGTGACAAACTGTCTTTTTTTTTTTTTTTTTTGTCCTTCCTCTCCTCAAAATGGTAGGAAAATATAGAATGCATAAATACTCTATAATGTTTGCTGCAGCCATTTGGAATGGTGTAACAGTGTATTTGAGGCCCTGTCCAGTGTTCTTCCCATTTTGCAGAGGCTGGAAAACAAAAAAATTGTATTTCCAAGATTCCCTTCGGGTAGATTCCTAAAGTTATTTGCTTTCTGCCAATTATGTGCATTGTGGCAAGACTTGGATTCAGGTCTGAGTTATGAGGGGAGGAAGACAAGGGACAAGTCATCCACTTCATGGCATGGTCATGGTAGAGGCAGCTGGCTTCTGCAGTTGTGGCTCTCTGCTGCTCCGGGGCCTTGTTCCCACTCACAGACAATGCAGTGTGATTCTGAGTGCTGGGAGTGACCTGGAAGTTTACCCTAGAGCCCACTCCCCCACCTATAATATACCTGGTTGCAAATTCCTTTTTGCTTAACTTTATTAGAGTGGTTTCTGTTATGTTCAGGCGAACCCTAAGCAACTCAGGGTTATAGGATGAAAAACAAGTAAAATATACTAAAATGCAGAAATGGAAACCTGAGGGTCTTGAACTAAGAAAGGAAAGTGGGGTTTGGGCTATTAGGAGATGGGGCCTGTTTCAGGGGAAAAAAAAGAGCTTTGGAAGGAAACATGATTCCAAGTCCTAGAAGAAATCAGTGGTGATAGAGTCCCTTTTATACTATGACTGCATTCTACAAATGAACCTCCAGCAAGCACATGGGCCCCTTCTGAGTACCTGTATCACCAGTTGGCCTCGTGGAAATTGCATTAAAAGAAGTAAAGAAGTATGACTTCAGAGCAGCTTTGTAGTAGACTTTCTGTGTTGGCAAAGTATCTCCTGATCTGCTTGCTGAGGTCTGAAATTTCTGTATCAGGGAGCAAATTATACGTAATTAGAAATAAAAGTGTCAAAATGCAAATGCTGATTGAGTTGATGCACAAAACTCATTAATAGCAAAGGGTAATAGGTTAATTTAGAGTTAATGGTCATTTTAAAACTCATTGTTTTGGTCATAGAACTGATTAACGTTTATAGAGGACCTACTGTGAGCCTGGCACAGGGCCTCTTGCTTTTACACACTGTTTCATTTAGTGTCTCTACAACTCTGTAGTTCTCTGTACAGTATTTTTAGTCCCATTTTCTGGGTATAGAGATTGAGATTCAGAGAGATTAAAAAACTTGCCCTATGTCAAGAAGCCAAGGCCTGGGACAGAGGCTTCTCCAGTTTCACAATTTTGAATCAGGTTAGTTCTATTTGCTTTTACATCGTTAGGGACAAATCGAAACTGTGTTCAGATACAGTTTTCTCATGGGAAGGCAGGCAGGAAGTTCTGTTTTACTTGATTTGTGGCTTTTCCCCTTTAAGATGGGTTTCTTTTTTAATAAAGGATTTATTTGCCTCAGAGGATTCATTAATAAGAACAACAACAACAAATAGCATTTGTGTATCAGTTGGCAGCCTGCTCTGCTTTCTTGCAATGCATTTTCTTATACGTTGTCTCATTTTATATTCACAAGTGCCCAGGAGAGATAAGTAGTATTCTTTTCTAATTTTAAGATGTAAACTGAGTCCTGAAAGTTGAAGTTATTGCCTCAAATCACACAGTAAATGGAGATTCTGGGTCCCAAATGCAAGAATTCAGTCCCTACTCCTCACAAGAATCTATTATTACTTATGAGAGATAACCACCAACCTGGAGATCCCTAATCTGAGCCACAGAAAGGAACAAGGCTACAGAAAAAAATGGTCTGTTTAATACTTTATCCATTTCATTTCCATTAGGCACCCCACCCATGCTGTTGATCATTTTATGGGTTAACTGTTTGTGTCTGTCTTCTCAATATTCTGTATGGTCCAGACTATGAGGGCTGCCATTTTGCCTTATTCAATTTAATATTTCTTACAGTTAACACAATGCATTGCATGGAGTAGGCACTCAATATATATTGATGAATGAGTACTTTCAAAATATAAACTTTCAAAGCAGAATAAAAGCAATGAATTTTTCACTCCAGTGTTTTAACTGAATTTTTTTTCCTTTATCAGCATGATGGATTTGGTTTTTAGTGACCAGCATGATGAATAACAAATATTGGTACTAAACTAATTAGTGTATTTTGAAACACCTCATTTTTACTACCAGCTATATCTGGCCAAATAGTTTACCAAATATTTTACTGCTAATTGAAAGATCTTGATAGAAGCACCTTCTGTAGATGGGTACACTATTGTCATTTCCTCCCTCCACACACCAAAATAAAACAAATCCCATTGAAACAGTGATTTCTTTTTTGTACTGAAACCAAATGGCAGTGGTACCTGCCTTTGGAATCATGATAAACGAAGTTTCTCCAACGTGAAATTCAATCTGAGCCTTGAGTCATATTGCCAAATGCTGGCCAGTGAAAACAACCATTAAGAGAAAGTCCTGATTTATTTCTTCAATTTTCTCATTCAGACAGAGCATTTGTGGTCAAGTGCTCTGTGGTCAAATGGCACCTAAATTGAATAAAAGCATTCCAATTTTAAGTCTTTGTTTTTCTGACCTTTGTATATGATGGAAGACTACTGCAGATCTGCTCTGGAAATGTCCCAGGTTTGAATAGATGTTTGCATTGCAGAATGTCCTAGCTTTTGTTATGTGTCCTTAAGGTAGTGGTTACTGTCTGACGTTTTATTTATTTATTTATTTACTCATTAACTACAGGGAGCATCTAGTTCTGTTGAAAATGTTCATCTAGTTTTCAGATCATTTTGCAGCTGTGGATACATAAATGCTTCAGAGAGCTGTTGACTCTGACATATTATAGGTGTGGCCTACAGGATTTATGATGTGGAAAAGGCAGAAGGAAATAGAGCAGTAGTGTGATGACCCCAACCATTCTAAATCACCTTGCTGCTAGGAAATATGCTTTTCTTGTCAGTTGCTTATCATACCAAATAATATTAGCCTCTGTTTAGAGATGTTTATTGCGAAGAATTTTTAATTAATTTGCATACACTGGGTTTATTTAGGAATCAATAACTAACAATTACAGAGATAATGGTCTCTGAAGGATCAGAAAGAATTATATAAGAATATGAAATGAAAGTAGATTCAGAATTGGGTCAAGTCATGATCTTTTCATGTATTGATTTTAGCACTATTCATCTTGTATTAGAGTTAGCCATTTCTTTGGTTTATCCACTAGATTACTATCTTATCAGTGTTAGCGGCTGAAATTTATTTATTTTTCAAAATCAAAATGTTGCCTGTGTAATCTAGTGCCATTATAAAGCAAGTGCATAGCACATAATGGAGGCTCAGAAAATAGTTGTTGAAACTTCAAATACTCTGTATATATTTTATATGAATACTTCCCTTTAGTTGTATTCTGTGATGAACACATACCAAATAGATTTAAATTATTCACTTTAATATAAAATAAATCCTTTAATATAACTAACATTTCAGATTATAGAGCTTTTTTGAACTGGTTCTTTTGAGATTTCTGCTACAAAAATTTCGATTATTTTTATTTCAGAAAGAGAGAGAGATTCTCTGAATAAATTAGGCAGATTAATTTGGTGCATTATAATTTTTTTGGAATTTACACAGAAATATACTATATATCTTTTGTTTCTCCAAATAATGCTGTGAGGTAGAAACATTAGGTATATTATTATTAATTCCACTTTACAAAAGAGAAAGGCAAGTGGTTTTTCTTAAATTTTTTGCCTAATAGGTATTGGGCAAAGGATTGGAACACAAATTTTCTGACTTTTAAGTACTCTGAATTTTCCCACTAATGCCATTTTTCATTTTAACCTACATTTGATGGAGTTAAAATTTGTTGACTTTGTTGGTAGTTAAACTTAGAAAATGAGGTGTCCGTTCTGGTTTATTCCGTAAATATGAAACCATACTTGGAGGCTGAGGGGTATGGTTAAAAAGTGCCTGGATTTGAAGTCAGAGTTTGCATCTCAGCTGTGCCACATGGATGTGACTTTAATGACAAATCTCTATAGAATTCATCGGTAAAATACAAATAAACAAAATAAATAAGAAGGGACAAATGAGACAGAAAAAATCTGTATGAATTTGAAACAGTACTTAACCGTTTGGTAACACAGTTTTCCCATCTGTAAAATGGAACTGATTATACTTATGGCACAGGATTGGATAGAAGATAAAGCAAAAAGCACCCTCATTTGAACTTGTGTATCATATTGGTTATAATAATACAGGCTGCCTCCTGCCAGAAAGACAGATGATTCATTTGACCTTCTACATTTTATTTGAATATATACCTAGGTTTAAAAACATTCTATAGTTTCAAAATAAATTATAACATTTCTCATTTATATTGTCATCTTTTCTAAAAATATATGCTTATAATCTATGTTGTAAGTTTGTTGTAGTTCTGTTTCTGCATGAACTTGGGGAAAACATAGTGTCAGATAACTTTGTAAAATGTTAGTTCTGTTGATTGAAATGCTATAATGTCATTCATGCTGCTGATATTTAAATTTTCAAAATCTTTTTCTCACTCAAAAAAGTTTATGAAATGGTATAATTAATATGATATACCTCATTTGTCAAAGCCCCGTCAGGATGTTCTTTCTGCCTTAATTCATAAATAAGATGAATGTATCTTTTACTGGATGGTGTAGTCTGACAATTTTCAGTATAAATAGCAGTTTATTTTCTTACTCAGTGTTTGAACTATGGCCTCTTTCTGGAAGTTGTAACTAAAAATTGCAAAAAAAAAAAAAAAGGAGTCTTTTAAATATAATATATTTGACATTAATTAGTTTCCATTCTTGGATACTGGTATGAAGAGCATAAATTTATTTCTTGGACTCAGGAGACCACACTTAATAAATAGATGAATATTTAGAAAACAAAAACAAAACAGCATTGCATGTAAAATGCTTCTAAGTAGGAGCCTATGTTAAGAGAAAAGAATGGGTAACAGCCTTTCCTATGTATTAGGCATACGGAATAAAGATTTAGAGAATATCAAATGATCTGACATTAAAGAAATTCTTCCTATTTTTTGTCATTTTACTTTAAGTCTTTATTATATGTATTGAAAATACTAGTCACATATATTTATGACAACTAAGTATATATCAAGAATTAATGACGATCATCTTATTCGATTCCTATGATTAATTAAAATGGAAAACGTTAATGCCAGGTAGGGCACTTATCATGATGACCCTTCACATTTGGTAATGATGCTTAAAACATTTCCATAAACAGTTACTTCTATGTACTTCTTGTACACGACATCTCTTTTAAGTTTTTTCGACATTTGTAGATTTGTTTTGCTCAGCGGCCCTTTCCCTCAAAAGAATGCAGGTGTAATACTTCCCAATGATGCGGATGTCATGGCAACTTGCAGAGAACAGAGTATATTGCAACACAGAGGCTGGGGTCAGGGGACTCATTTAGATGGCAGGTCAGTGGTCATACATAGCTCTGGTAACCAGTGTGAGGCTGAAATACAGATTTTTCTGTCATGAGGACAAATAAGAAGTAATAACTATTTTTTGTAGAGATTATGCCCTTTCAAATTCAGTTTATGGCCATTTAGTTTGAAAATTATAGAGATGGTTGGTGGCAGTTATCTTTTTTCTTTTTTTTTTAAGGTGGTTGGTTATTTGGCAAATTAAGAGTGGCCTTGACCTATCTAGCCTCCCAATTAAAAAAAACAAACAAACTGGTTTGTGAAATCCTGAAGTCTGAGAATCAACAAATTAAGAAGATTTAAGAGATCTAACCCCTACACAGTAGCCTTTCTGAGTTGGTGATTAAATTTATGGCTCAGCAAAACAAAACAAAATTGAAACAAACAAAACCCCACTTGTCATGACCCTTAAAAGATCACTTGAAATAGTTAAGAGTTAATGGAAAATGTGTGAACCCAAATTGTCTACTATCCTTATGTAAAAACTAGCTGCTTTTTTAAAGGTTTGTCTATCAAAATGCTATTATGTTTTGACTTTGTATGGTTTCTCTTTAAAGACATTTGCTTAGGTGATATATGAGACATTTAAAAGCCACTGCCATATAAAGCTGACCGGCTTTTGTAGGAAAGCCATGATGGAAAGTGGATGTACAGATGATGAAGATTTTTGGAAAATGCAGAGACTCAGATGTAGAGGGGATGGTGACTTAGACTTTTCCTTGCCAAGACTTTTCTAATGGTCAGGGCAGCTATGGGTACTGCCATGTGGGTTGAGATGACTGGAGAGTCAGCTGTAGGAAAGCAGCCAAAAGGCAGGGGATCAGTGTTCCCCCGAAGCCTATCAGAAAAGACAGGAAAGCTTCTCTACATCCTCTCTCTGGTGGGAAAGCCTTCTTAATTATAATTGATGCAATAGTAAGTACAGTGCCCACCATTCTTGGCCATCACCAGAAAAAAACAGGTGTGAGGGTCTGAGTAAGAGCAGACCAGTAGTCTGGAGAAAGCTTTTAGGTAGTAAGATACATTTTGATGTTTAGACTTTTTTATTTTCTCAATTAAAATCATGCTTTAAACTAGATTTCTATTTTTAATTTGCATTTCTGTATGTCATAGGGTTCACAGATGTGCTTTAGGGGCATCTGCAAATCATGGAATGTTTACACTAAATTTTATTTTCAGATATATTTTTCTTGGGGGAAGGCTCACAATTTTCTTTTTAATTACTTTATATTTCTGCTTTGTGTTTTATTATTTTTCTTCTGTTTGATTTCCTATGCTACTTACTTGATTCTCAGCAAGTGATTATTCTTAATTTAGTTGATATATTAACTTTGGGAGGGTGGAGTACTTGATAAATCTTATCTATGGTGTAGTAAAGCCTCCTTGAATTTTTGCTCCTATTTTGTTGTTTTTGTTAAAGTCGTTATTTGTCTCTTCTAAAAGTTCTATTTCCCTGAGAACTGCTTCTGTGTGTTCTTGATTGTCCTCTTGTTGCTAGTAGTTTTTCTTTACTTACTCGTGAGTCTATTTAGAGTCAGGAAGGAATGAGAATTCTCTGCAACTGTGGAACATTGATGGGAAATTTTCATCCTTCTCTTGAGGGCACTTTGTGCTCCTACATCCTCCCAATGGTGAGGATCCCACTCTCACTGCTCCTATTCATCATAGAAGTGGGATATCTACACATATCCCACTCTCACCACTCCTATCCTTCATAGTACCAGAAGTCCAAGCTAGAGCAATCAGGCAAGAAAAAGAAATAAAAAGCATCAGAATTGGAAAGGACGGAGTAAAACTGTCTCTATATGCAGATGGCATGATATTATACATAGACAATCCTAAATACTCGATCAAAGAACTCTTAGAACTAATCAGTGAATTCAGTAAGGTTGCAGGATACAAAATTAGCATACAAAAATCAGTAGGGTTTCTATACACTAATAATGATTTTTCTGAAAAAGAAATAAAAAATTCAGTACCATTTACAACAGCAGTAAAAATAATGAAATACTTAGAAATAAATTTAACCAAGTAGGTGAAAGATCTTTACTCTTCAAACTACGAGACATTTATGAAAGAAATTGAAGAAGACAAAAATAAATGGAAAGGTACCCTGTGTTCACAGATTGGAAAAATTAGTATTTTTAAAATGTCAGTACTACCAAAAGTCATCTATAGATTTAATGCAATCCCTATCAAGATTTCAATGGCATTTTTTACAGAAAAAATAAACACTCCTAAAAATTATATGCAACCACAAAAGACTGAGAATAGCCAAAGAAATCCTGAGAAAGATGAACAAAGCAGGAGGCATCACACTTCCTAAATTCAAGCTACACCATAAACCTGTAGTAATTAAAACAGTATGGTGTTGGCATAAAAACAGACAAACTAGACCAATGGGACAGAATTGAGAGCCCAGAAATAAATTCGAGCATATACGGTCAACTCATTTTTGACAGGGGAGCCAAGAATACTCAGTGGAGAAAAGATAATATATTGTGCCCAGGAAATTGGCTATTCACATGTAAAAGAATGAAATTTGACCTTAATCATATACCATTCAAAAAAATTAACTGGAAATAGATTAAAGACTTAAATGTAATACCTGAATCTATGCGGCTCGTAAAAGAAAACATAGGAAAAAAATTCCTTTTAAAAAAAAATTCAAATGATACATTTATTGGCGCTGTGCCTTTTCTACAATGCTAGATTAAATAAACTTGTCAAAAAATATGGTTTAGGTGTGATTTCCTAGAGCACAAGCAACAAAATAAAAACAAGTGGGACTAATCAAACTTAAAAGATTTTGCACAGCAAAAGAAACCATCAACAGAGAGAAAAGACAATCTGTGCAATGGGAGAAAATATTTGCAAATCTTGTATCTGATAAAGGGTCAATATTCAAAATATATAAAGAACTCACACAATTCAATAGCAAAAATACAAATAATCCAATTTAAAAATGGGCAAAGGGCCTGAATAGACGTTTTTCCAAAAAAGATATATAAAAATAGTCAACAAGTATATGAAATAATACTCAGCATCACTAGTTACTAGGGAAATGCAGATTAAAACCAAATTGAGATCTCACTTAACACCTATTAGTATGGCCATCATCAAAGAGACAAGAGATAAATGCTGACATGGATTCGGAGAAAAAGGAAAACTTAAACACTTTTGGTGGGATTGTAAATTGGTCACAGTCATTATGGAAAGTAGTATGTAGGTTCCTCAAAAAATAAAAAACAGAACTACCATATGAAGCAGCAATTCCACTTCTGAGAATATCTCCAACAGAAACAAAAACACTAACTGAAAAAGATATCTGCACTTCCATGTTCATAGAAGTGTTATTTACAATAGCCATGACGTGGAAACAACTAAGTGTCCACTGATGGATGAGTGAATCAAGAAGAATAATATGGAATGTTACTCAGCTGTAAAAAATGAGGAAATGCTACTATTTGTGACAACATGGTTGGACTTCAAGGGCACTATGCTAAGTGATGAAAGTCAGACTGAGAAAGACAAATACTGTATGATTTCACTTATATGTGGGATCTAAAAACAAAACAAAACAAAAATGCCAAACTCATAGAAAAAGAGCTTAGATTTGTGGTTACCAGAAGTGGGAGGTAAAGGGAGGGAGAATTGGAAGAAAGTGGTCAAAAGGTACAAAATTCCAGTTATAAGATAAATAAATGCTAGGGATATAATATACAAAATAATGGCACTACTGTATGATACATGGGAAAGTTGTTAAGAGGGTGGATCCTAAGAGTTCTCATCACAAGGAGAATTTTTTTTCTTTTTATTGTATCTATATAAGAAGATGGGTATTATTAAACCTATTGTGGTAATCATTTCACAAGATATGTAAATCAAACCATCATGCAGTGTACCTTAAACTTATACAACAACATATGTCAGTTATTTCTCAATAAAACTGGAAAAACGTCATGTTACCACAAATTTCAATTGTTTAATTAAAATACTTGTTCAATGTAAAAAGTCTAATAAGGAGATGTTAACATCTGCGTAATGTTAAACTTTTCTGTCAAGGGGAAAAATAGAGAAGAGGTAGTTCAGCCTCTGTATAGCTCTCTCTCAGCTCCTCCTGGGCTGCAGCAGCACCTCCTAGGACACGATTTTGAGGGTTTCAGGACTTCAGTGGAATAAGTAACTGCAGATGTGTTGGAAATAGCAGAAGAACTAGAATTATAAGTGGAGCCTGAAAATGTGACTGGATTGCTGCAATCTCACGATAAACCTTTCATGGATTAGGAGTGGCTTGTTGTGGATGAAAAAAGAAAGTGGTTTCTTGGGATGGAATCTACTTTTGGTGAAGATACCGTGAGGCTGTTGAAATGACACCAAAGGATTTAGAATACTACATAAACTTAGTTGGTAAAGCTGTGACAGGGTTCGAGAGAAGTGACTCCAATTTTGAAAGAAGTTCCACTGAGGGTAAAATGCTATCAAACAGCATTGCATGCTACAGAGAAATCACTTGTGAAGGGAAGAGTCAGTCCATGTGGCAAAAATTATTGTTGTCTTATCTTAAGAAATTGCCACAGCCACCCCAACTTTTAGCAACCACCGTGATCAGTAATCAGTAAGCAGCCACCAGCACTGAGCAAGACTCTCCACCAGCAAAAAGATTATGACTCACTGAAGGCTCAGATGATAGGATTTTTTCAGCAATAAAGTATTTTTAAATTAAGGTATGTACCTTGTTTTTCTAGACATAATGCTATTGCACTTGAAAGACTATATAGTATAAGCATAACATTTATATGCACTGGGAAACCAAAAAAATCTATGTGACTCACTTTATTGAGAAATTCAGTTCATTGCAGTGGTCTGGAACCAAACCCACAATATTCCCAGGGTATGTGTATAGGGCTGCAATGAACATGGTGGTGCATTTACCTTTTCATTTTCAGATAAATACTCAGGGGTGGAATTACTGGATCATGTGGTAGTTCTTTCTTAAATTTTTTGAGGAACCTCCATATTGTTTTTCATAGTGGCTGCACCAGTTTATATTCCCACCTACAGATACAAGGATTCCCTTTTTCCCACATCCTGGTTAACATTTTTTATTTCCTGTATTTTTGATAATAGCCATTATTACTGGTGTGAAGTGTTATCTTGTTGTAGTTTTGATTTGCATTTCTCTGATGATTAATGATGCTGAGCATCTTTTCATGTGCCTGTCCTCTTTGGAAAAATGTTCATTAAGATTTTCTGCCTAATTTTTAATTCGTCTACTTTTTTGTTGTTGTTGTTATTGAGTTGTATGAATTCTTCATGTATTTTGGATATTGACACCTCATCAGATACATGATTTGCAAATATTTTCTCCCATTCAAGAGGTTGCCTTTTTATTTTGTTGATGGTTTTCTTTGCTGTGCAGGAGTTTTTTAGTTTGATGTAGTCAACTTGTTTATCTTTGCTTTTGTTGCTTTTACTTTTGGTGTCAGATTTAAAAAAAAATTGCCAAAATTTTTTTAAAATTTTGTTTTAGGGGGAGGTAATTAGATTTTTATTTGTTTATTTATTTAATGGAGGTACTGGGGATTGAACCCAGGACCTTGTGCATGCTAGGCACACACTCTACCCCTGAGCTATACCCTCCCCAAATTATTGCCAAAATTTATGTCAAGGAGCTTACTACCTATGTTTTCTTTTAGGAGTTTTATGGTTTCAGGTCTTATGTTCAAGTCTTTAACCCATTTTGAGTTGATTTTTGTGTATGGTGTAAGATGGTAGTCTAGTTTCATTCTTTTGCATGTGGCTGTCCAGTTTTCCATTTATTTAAGACACTGTTCTTTCCCCATTGTATATTCTTGGTTCCTTTGTCGTAAATTAATTGACCATATATGTGTGGGTTTATTTTAGACTCGCTAATTACCACTTTATTTCCTTCCAAATTAAAACATTTTGAATAAGTTTATTATAAAGATTAACCTACATCACAGGCTCAAATAACACAACTACAGCAATAAAAGCACTCCTTGAATTGCCCTCTAAAAGAAAGATAAAACATTAACCTACCTCAAGACATTCACAAGTTTATCAGAGCAGTCATCTTTGAAGGCTAATTGGGTTTTGAAGTATTTATAGACACAAAAATATTTAATGCTACTGACCTCCAGAAAGACATTTAATGGCTAATAAACAACAAAAATGTTGAAGGTTGTCACTCTTAAATGTGTATGATATTTTAGTGATCAAATGTCTCATGGATCATAGATTACTAATTAGATTTCTTTTGAACTGTTGAATGTATTCCCTCATGCTTGAAACTAGGAATAGGAGGGCCCAGTTAACCTTGTGGCTGATTCAAATCCTTGCAGAATCTTTTCTCGTGAAGTTCAGGTTGTTCTGTAAGCACAGTTTTCTGACCCATTAATCTGAAAGACATCTTGTGTCTTCAGCAACCTCATAATTTTTCCTTAAATATAAACGATGATAGTACTTATCTGATGATGTTGCTATACAGATAAAATGGGTTAATTCATTTAAAGTGCCTAGAACAGTGCCTGGAATGTAGTAAAAACTAAAAAAAAATATTATTTGCTCTTATCATTACTTCCCCTGTCAAATTTGAAAATGAAAGGATACACGTGTATTTAAGCAGTATTCTCCTGAAAGCACTCGATTCAAAATATTACTAAGGCAAAAATGTATTAAGTTACCTCTATCTTATCTTGATTCTAATCTCAAAAATAGGTTACTATTTATATACTGTTTGCTTTCATTTTGGTTTCTAGGAAAGGCTTTGAATCAGAACAATCTGTTTTGAATCTTGTCACTTGTATTTACTAGTTACATGACCCTGGTAAAGTTAATCTTTCTAAGCTTCTCTTCATTCAGCTGTAAAGCAAGGATAATACTTATGGGTTCTTAGTAAAGTCAAAGAAAATAATGTGTGTAAATATCTAAACACCTAACATCTAGCCTATAATAGGTACTCAGTAACTATTCCTTTTCCATTCCTATTTCATTGTTTTCAAAGTGATGATCTGAAAATAATGATGACTTTGATAAGAGTAAAGCCAAATTTTAGCTCAAGGCAACAGGCTAATTTTAATCTATTCTCCATTGCTTTAAAATAAAGAAAATCTTATAGTTAAGGATCAATTATTTTGATTTTTTTATTAATTCAGAATTAGGCATGAATTTGTGAAAATAAAGGATTGTTACTGTTTTACTAAATTTCTTCTCTGATACATTCTTGACAACTTGTCGTAATTCTTTTCTTAAAATTTTATAATAAAAAAAACTTGTCTTATTCCTTCTCTAGAAAACCCTTATTGATTACTTTTACTTAGATCAAGGGAATATCATATATAACATAAACAACAAACATTTAGATTTGTCCAGGAAATCACTCTAAGTTTTTTTTTAATTTTATCTTTTATGTTGCCAGAGAAGTGAATACTTCTGTGACTATGACTGAGAAATTTAGAAAAATAAAAAGTAATAGAAAAAAAGATCACCCATACAAAAAAACTCTGTTTAACGTATTTCCATTTTTAATATTTTTTTTTGCAGAAAATCCAGTTCATTGTCAACTATTTCATAAACTTATCTCCCATTGGAAAAACAATGGAAAACTTCACAAAGGTGAAGCTTTTTGGAGTGTGAGCCAGTACAAGTAGCATGGGTTCCTTGAAAGAGGGACTGGAGTGGCCCCCTCAGAGCCATTCTGGGCAGCAGCGCCACCTGGAGTCCTCAGGATGCTGGATGGGGAGGAAGTGAAATTATTTGGAGGAGCCTGTTACTTCCTTGGGTTGAGGTCTACTGGGTGTAAGGGAAAGATTGCATCTAGTCAGAGGTAGCTTTAAGCACGCCTTAAGGTGCAGGGAGATCTCACCAACATGAGCAGGACTGAGTAAAGAGCAGATCTTTGCTCCCTATCTCCCTTCTCAAACTTACATCAGGCACCCACTCTTTGAGAGGAAGGACAGATGGAGCCTCCGAGCTACATAAATTTAAATCATTCTCTCTCCCTGATTCTTTCCTCCTCTTTTGCATAGAGCACAGTGTTGAATTCTGAGAAGTTAAATGTTCCTATGAAATACTTTTATTACGTTGCACTTATTTTTCTTGTAGCTGTAAGCATGTCTAGTATAAGTGCATTTAGAATTATGGTAGACTTCATGGCTATATTATTACACATTTGATAATATATGGTTATCTGTCAATCCTGGAAAATCCTCCTCCAGTCTTTTATTGGCAGACCATTTAGAAAAAATATATTCAGAGTTCCTTTATTTGTTGGGCTGTTCTATTATAAGAGCTTCTAGAGTCAATATGAGTTTAGGAGATGTTGCTGGGTTATCTGAGCGCTGGGCTTTTCACCACTCTAGCCAATGTGTTTAATAGGAACGGTATGAAACATACTAGGAATTAAAAAGCCACAAATGGCCTTAACATCTTAAAAATTCTATAATGCTAATATGGATCCAGAAAGAGTTGTAGGTACTCCTTCAGGAACTGCAGGATGACTTAAAATTCCACGCACAACTCCCTTCTAGTTTTATAGTAAATGCTAGAAACCTCATAGACCAGAGAGAGGTGTTCTGAGTATGGACCATTTGTCTAGGTGCCTCAGAAAGAAACGTCTTTATTAAATATGGAAGTACTTCGTAATAAAACTCGGGGTAGGAGAGGAGCATAACAAGGCCAGGGTTTTATTTCATATGGAATAATATCAAGGTCATTAGTAGCAGAAAAGTAGAAGTTTGAGACTAAAGATGCTCTTTGGAGGAAATTAATCCCTATGGTGCCAAGATGTGATTGATTTTAGGCACTTTATAATAAAATCAGCCACAGCCTGGAGTGAAAGAACATCACCATATTTTTTTTCTCCTCTCCCTCAACTCGGAGGTCACTCCTCTGCTACCGGGGGTGGGGGGTGGTGGAAAAAAACTGCAAATGTCTGGAAAACACCTCAGATGGAAAATGTATTTGTAAGACCAAAATCAGCACTGGGGGATGGATAGTCAATGTCCTGTGGGAAAGGGTGGTACCTCACAAGAGAGAAAGGGCTGGGAAGGGTTCAGGGCTAGAATTTTGGAGGGAGGCAGACAGGAGAAAATTATGGAAACATGGAGAACACTTGGGATAAGCCATCAGACCTTGACCCTTGTGGGGCTAAAAGGAGTTCATTTGCTAAACTAGAGGAAAGATGTTCCCTACATCAGACTCTCCAGGTTTCAAGTTCTTGCTGAGATGTTTTAGTTAAGGATAGTTTTTTAAATCTCCCTTGGGATCCAGAGTGTTACGATCTAGATAAGGAGAGGTAAAGCAAAATTTGAGCCAGAGAAAGGGAACTTTGTCCTGATCTGCCCCTCCTCCAAGACAGGTAGCGGGGAAAGGATGGTGAGGGGGAAGTTCTGGTCCTCTAGATCACAAAAGAAAGAAACAGAGGCCAGCTATAAACCTGGGTTAGGCATTGTGACACCAGAAAAATCTCTGCCTTTATTTCTCTAATGACCTATGGGAGACAGAGATGAATTGACAACTATTAATTATTGTTTTTCCAGCTATATTAAGATATAATTGACAAATAAAATTGTAATATATTTAAAGTGTACAACAGGATGATTTGATATATATTATGCATTGTGAAAGGATTCCCACAATTGAGTTAATTAACACATCCATCATTTCATGTATTTATCTTCTTCTTTTTTTTTTTTTTTTTTTTGGTGAGAATGCTTAAGCTCTACTCTCTTAGCAAATTTCAGTTATACAATACAGTATTATCAGTTATGGCCACCATGCTATACATTAGCATAGATCCTCAGACCTTACTCATCTTATAATTAGGGTGAATTAAAAATTTGTAGCCTCTCCCCATTTTCCCCACCCCAAGCCCTGACAATTGTTACTTATTGAGCAGATGATCAGGTGATCAAAAAGTTAATTTTGACAGAGAAGGAAGAGAAGAGGGAGCTGAAATATATTTAACAAGAACAAAAAATTCCTATCTTTATAAATGTGCTATGCATGTGACATAGACAAAGCTCTCAGAACCCCAGGGCCAAAGGCTGTAACTAAAATGCGAACACACTTTTAAGGTAGAGAGTTTGGTAGAGAGCTTAAAGTGGAGGTGGGTGGGGATTTGCCTTCTTAATTGAAACTCCTATGGGAGAAGACAGAGTTTATGTTGATCTTATTGGAAGTATTCTTATTTCAAGCATAGGAAATAAAAGATTCTGTTTCGCTGGCTCCAGCTAACTTGATAATTCAATGTTAATTTGCAGATTAGACATTTTAGCAAGATAAACGTTAGGCAGAGATGTTTGCTGTTGCATGGAGAGGAAATACAGTGTAGCAAATTGCACCAACACGTTCCTTACTTGCAGCAAAAGCAGATTTCAGTTTATGTGTGTGTCTTTGTGTGAACTCTTCTTTGGAAAATGGCCACTTGTAATTCCTTTTGAGCAAACTCTTAGCTCTTTTAATGTACACTCAAGATGGTTCAGTAATTAGCCTAAGATCCAGAATGCCTTTTGTTCCATTAGGTGATGATTTCAAGCTACACTGGTGCTCTCTAATGGGCACCAAAAGTACCCATTTTGAATTCTGATCGACTTTGGTTTTTAATATTGGTGCAAATAGAATCACAGAAGCCAAATTCCTCCCCACGATTGGGATACAGGGCCCCTTGTTCTTGTATCGGTTATAGGAGTGTCTCTAGTTCTCATCTTCTCATATACAAAATTTAAACATCTGTGAAAAATGTTACCCTGGCCTAAAAATGTAAATTCACTGTGAAGAATCACATACCCTAACTCATTTGTTGAGAGTGTAGTTGGACGTTTGCTTACATTTATCTCAAGATTTTGAGAAAATGAATTCCAAGATGGATGTCATGTATTCACAGCTAGTAGACAACTGATGCATTTCTAAAAATTGACGTATTCTAGCATAGTAGAAGGCATACATAATATAGTTGAATAGTGACTATTGATAATGTAGTTCAGGAACCTCATTGTAATATAACCCAAATTTGGTACTAAATATGTATGAGTTTTTCACTGTATACAGGCTACATTGGCTATTTGAATGGGCAAAATGGGGAGATACTGATGCACTTAACAGTCATATTCATAGTGGTGCTTGCTTGGTTTTTGTTTTTGTTTTTGTTTTTGTTTGTTTGTTTTTTACAGATATGACAAGGGCCTCCAGTAGCACATACGATGCTTTTGTGAAAATTAGAAAAGACATACCTTCTGGGTGAACAAATTATAAATCTTTATATCTATCTATTTAGATTCTGTCTAGGTAGATGTATACATATATAAAGATGTATAGACAGATAAACAGATAAATAGATCTTTATCTGTATCCTTGGTTGACAGTTATCATACCCCACTCGTCTCTAATCTTGAGCACAGCTTTTCCAAGCTGGCTTTGCAGATGTGCTCACTTATGAGCCTTTGAGTCAGTGGCATTTTCTTCATTATACTAATGAGGAAACTGAACCTCAGTGAATAACTTTATCAAGGACACACTTTTGTAGGTGGTGTACCAAGGACTGAAAAATAAGCATGCCTCACTTCAGTATCTGTGCTAAGCAGCCCTACTCTTTAGGAAACTGATACATGAATTTAATGCCATTTTATGCCTACAGCTGAGATAACTGGCACATTAATATTCACCATCATTTTCATAATGGCACACAAATTTTCTCTTGTGATATTAACTGAAAGTTTGCCTGCATCCTCATAGAAAAGACTAATGGGATTAATTCCAATTCAGGTTCAGTGAACATTTGTTGAGTGCTAAATGTAGCAAGTGCTAATTGATATGGGAGATAAAAAGGCAACCCAGCCAAGCAAGACCCCTTCATTAAGCAAGTTCCACTCATGCAGCCAGCAAAGAGAGAAACGAAGGACTGAGTCTGTTTGTGGCAGATTTTGTTTGCCAGAGATGGCCACACCATATGAGCTGTTGCACGTGCTCCTTTACAACGCAAACTTGCTACTCCTCCATTCAAAGGCAGAGTTTTATTCCCCTTTCTTGAATCTGGTTGGGCTTTGAGTCTGCTTTGACTGATAGAGTACAGCAGAAGTGAGCCTCTTGAGGCTGAGTTGTACGAAGTTAAGTGGCTTTTACTTTATTCACTGGACACTATCTCTTGGATTCTTCAGCTGCCAGGTAAGAGATCCAGCAACCCTGTAAGATGGCCATGTGGCAAGGAAGTCAGGCCATGTAGAGAGAGCTCTTGTAGGTACTCTTGTTGACAGTTGCAGTATATGTCATCCTAGCTCAGGTGCCAGCTAGGTTGAGATAAGGATGCTCTAGATAATTTCAGTCCTCAGCCATCCTGACTCCCTAGCCTTAGATTCTTCATGTCCCCAGACATAGAGCAGAGATATACCATCCCGGAGGAATCTTGCCCACACCTACAGGATCCATTAGCATAAGAAACTAGTTGTTATTTTATGCCATTAAATTTTGGGCTGATTTGTTATGCAGCAATAGTAACAGAAACATCATTCTTCTGAGATAAGGCTGGGGTTGTGTGAGGCAGGGGAGTACTGTCAGGGTCTGCATACAGAGGTCCATTTTTTCGCCTGTAGCTTTATCTAACACTTTTTATAAAGGGGAAACAAGACCTTGGAAGATAAGTAAACCAATCTATATAAAGGTCATTTTCCCAAGTGGTTTCTAACTTTAGAAGTACTATAATAGTATTTTATCAAATTGAACCAAAATATATATAAAATGTTCTAAAGGAAGGAGTACAGTATGTTTCAAGACAAATGAACATTAAAAAAAATTTCCTGAGACACTGTCTCCTTGATGTGGTTTCAAATGCTAACAGGAGATGAGGAAGTGCTGTCATTACTTTTATTATATATTATTTGGTGCCTGAGCTATATTTTATCCAAGATAGAAAAACCTCTATTGCTGCCCTCAGGGCATACAGTTTAAATCAGAGAGACATTATAAGTGTCTCTGACAGAACACAGAGTGTTCTGGTTTCTTTATGCTGATTTGGAAGTTTTCAAATAACCTAATCACCACACTGTAAAGATACCAAGTGAAATGGAAAGCAATGACAGAACTCTCTCCAGAGTTTCAAGTCTTTATTTCAACAGGATAATTTCCTATTTTCAGTTCTTCATAAAAGAAGCCAATTGCATGCTCCATAATAGTTATAAGAATTACAAGATGCTGAGTTCAGTGATGTGCAGAGAATAGTTTAAATGAATATTAAAAAAAGATACATCTTTGGAATTTGGCTATACATCTGTTAACAAAATAAAAACAAAACCTACTAATTAGATGCAAGGACAATCTGAATTAGGAATAAGTCTGAATCACACATTGTGATAAGGAAATGTGATTTTATTACCTCACAATGAAGTAAAATAACTTCTGCCATTAGAAAGCTGTTTCTAACTACAAGTTCTGCATGGCTATTTTTTTACTAAATGGATAATTTACAACTTGCATCATTGATCAACTGACCCCACCATCCCCCTTATTTGCTGAGAACTTGCCTTTGCTAAGAACTCATACATACCGCAAATATCAACCATCTTATGTAGTTCCTAGCCTAGGGGGTGTGGAGAATTCTAGCCAAAACAAAGGTAGCCGTCTTGCTCTCCAGGAGCTTAAATTCTGATCGGGAAGTTATTTATAAGAAACAGCTAAGAATGCAAAATGGTTTATAATTCTACCTTATGCTACAGGAATTCTGCGAGAAGTCAGATCCAAGGAATTGCTAAAGATTTCTTGAACAATATTGCCTTGACTATAGTAGAAGAGTGGAAATTACTTAAATTTTTAAAGACAAGGAACTCTATTTGGACAATAAGACATGAAAGTCTTAATTTGATTTGCTTTCTATATTGTAGTAGTTTGATTAAAAAACTTTTTTCTGGTTGTAAAAAGGTAAAGCTTGGTTCAGACTAGCATCTAAATCTAGATGACTTAATTAGTGCCACCTCAATGAGATTTTAAAATTTTTAACTTTTAAAATAATCACTTGCATGCGCACACACACACCCTATATAAATATGAATGCTAAATCAAAATATCAAAGAAAGTAAACTATCAATGCTAAGGGTCACCAGTTATTGGCTATAGGGTTGACTTGAATTACTAGTGAATTTGAAGGCTTTCTCTGAGACATCATATTGGGGAGAAATAACAGACTTAGACTCAAAAGACATGAATTTGTGTCCTCTTGCTACTCGCTACCAGTTTTTTGTTGAGGAAGCCATTTAAACATCTGTAAATCAGTTTGAGTTAATAAGGAGTCTCAATCACACTTAAGATAGAGAAAAGCATTTTTAAAAATTTATTTACTATAAATAAATATATACATATAAATAAAATAATTTTAGCCCTTAGAAAGTGATTTTCAGGTAAAAGTTGGAAGACCTCTAAATTAAAGTTTCCTCATCTACAAAACAGAGCCAGTGATACCCACTTCATGGAGTTTTGTGGGGATTAAATGAGATGGAAGTGAATGAGAGAATTTTAAGAGGAAATGTGATACACAAACTAAAGGCTATCATTATGATTCTCTAATTTTGTTTTTCTAAAGGCATTCAGAAAAAAGAATCAACCTTATTCTGCAAATAAGGATTCTTTTCTGGAAGTAGTATCAAACCAATAGAGATGTACCGATCAACTGCAGTGCTGCCCTCCTTCCTAGTCTGGAGAGCCCTATGACGATAATAGCATATCTTGATGTGTGATACTGACAATTTAACAGTTTTGAGCATCTGACTTAAAATGGACTTTAGGTTGAAATAAAGTGTAGAGTAATCGTTTGTTTATCTAACATGATTTCTAACCATCTAGTTTGGCAGTCCTTTCCCCCAAAAAGCTATGAAAGAGTTTAGTTTTCATAGTAGTTGCTAGTAGGTGTATGAGAAGGAGAAAAAGCAAAGAACAAAACTTAACGCTTAGGGAAAATGTAACCGCGTCTTTTGGAGCATTTACAGAAGTCAAGCAGTCTGAGTTTCCTCCAAGGACCCTCAGGCCCACTGGGTGAAAGAGTTTACTGTGTCCTGCGTCATCATAACTGGCTTGTAACTCCCTGTTTCCCTTTCTTCCCGGGCGTTCGCTAAGGAACTTCTAGTAGTGGCCCTGGGCTTCCTCACTGATATTCACATCAGGATTTTACCCAGGGTGTTCCAAAAAGTACATGGAGTTTCAGGTTCTTCCTTGGATCTTGCTCATACCAATCCTCTACAATCCTAAAGAGTAAATTTATTCTTATGTAGATAGCTGCCCAGTGAGTACAGGAGAAAGTTTAACCTTCCTTGTAACCTGGACCCAGTCTACCTTTTAGCGTTCTTTGTTACCACTCTGTCATCCCCGCTCAGCGCTCTCCCTGTAGAGAACTGTCAGCTTCACCCACCTCTGCCGTGCTCTTGCTTTCATGCTTGGATAAAGCTCTCCACCAGGAATGCCCATTTTCTCTCATCTCTACAAATAAATGTCTGCTCATCTTCTGTTCTAAAGCTGCCCCCAACCCCCTTATAAAGTCTTCTTCACTTACCCTAAGACAAGATCAGTTATAAGCATGTCATAGAACATTGTATAAGCTTCTGTTAGAGCAGTTATTTCAATATCTATTCATTTACAAATTACTTTTTCTATTTTACTCAATAGAATGTAAGCATCTTGAGGGTAGAACTCTGTTTCATAAATTCTTAACTTCTCTTCTGTGACTTGGCACCAGTTATGTGCTAGATATTTCCTAAATGTTAAATGAAGATATTTTAAATTTTATACTGAATTTGGCAAAAAGAGAAAATATGCTCACTCTTTACTAGCAAAATGAAAAAGGCACTTACACTTCCTCTGTATAACATATGGGGACATGTATATGAACAGACTGTTAAAATCATAAGGCATTGCACAAATGTCAGGTGTCTTTTGTTGACTTGATCCATTCATTCATGGAGAAGCAGTGAAATGTAGCAGCTAAATGTATGAAAACTCTCTGCTGACTGCCTGGTTTGGAATCCTGGCTGCATCACTTACTAGCTGTGCACTCTTGGGCAAGATAGTTAAAATCTCTATGCCTCAGTTTCCTTGACTATAAAATGGGACTAGTTTCTTTGCTAGTTGTAGCATGGATGTAGAAAAAAAAAGACAACTAAATGGTGTTTAGAGTACAACTCTATCTCATAGGGTTGTTGTGAGTATTTAAGTGGGTTAATACAAGCAAAAATACTTACACAGAACTTGCACATATATACCAAGTACTATATAAGGGCAAGCAATTGGTAATTCATTGAACATGTGGAGTATTCATTAACAAAAATATTTATCAAATGTCTGCTATGTGCTGGCACTGTCTACATAAAACAAACCAATAAATAAATAAAATATGACATATGCTATGGAGGAAATTAGAACAGGGAAGGGGCAGAGGAAGGGAGGGATTGGTGTTTCAAACAGGATGGTCAGGAAAAGCCTCCACTGAAAATCCCAAGTATAGCTAAGGAAAGATTGCTCTAGATGGGGGAATAGCAAATGCACAGGCCCCAGCCAGGAAGATGGTGGAGTGTTTGAGGAATGGCTATGGTCAGCGTGGCTCAGACAGAGTGGCCAGGAGGAGAGTAATAAGGGATAAAGGCACAGAGGGGCCAGAGGCTGGATCCTGAAGGATGTGGTGGCCTTGCCTTTTACCTTGGCTGGTTGTTTTGGGGGCAAGGAGAGATGTGAGCTCTTAAATTTAAAAGGCTTGCAACAGATTTGAGGACAGGTTGGAGCAGGAAGACTAGATATGAGACTATTGCACTAATTCAGACTTTGGTGATAATAATTATTTTCTGCTATTTTAAAACAAAAATGCCTAATGAACAAACATTGTTGTACGTTTGTTAACCTTTTTTCACTATTTTTTCACTTGAGATAATATATCAGAATCATATTTGGTATTAAAATACTCATTCCTTTTATTTCTAGTCTTAATGATTAAGAATTGTTTACTTACTTTCACATTTTTGGATTTTTCACTGTGATGTTCTGCATGAAGTTTAAACAAGAAACCAAATGCTGTAACAGTTGTCTATCATCCATCATCCCACACTCATCAAATACCAGGCATGTTGTAAATGGCTTATAGTAACTAGATTTTACTGTAAATTTAGGTTGGAAAAGAAATACTTTTTATCACTTGTATCCCTTTTTATTTTGTATTTCTTTTGATAAGGAACTCATTTCTTCTTCTACAACAAAGCTACCACCTTTTAATATCTTTTCTTCATCTTTTTCGTTCACACTCTCTCTTACCACCTGTCTCACCCTCTTTTCTCTCCTTTTCACTCTGTCTTCTCTCTTGACTGTCCCCCATCCCCGAATGTGCCTACTGATGACTATTTCCATTTGTCTTCAATGAATTTTCCTTCAGTGAGTTTTCCACATTGATATATTATCATTCTTTATATTCAGATTTTACTTTTTTTTAATTTCCTAAAACTAGTTTAAATCTCAGGTGCCAAAATAATTTCTTGATATGCCCCATGTAAATATTCACAAATAGGTCTGTAGGTTCTCTTCACTGCGTATTGCTCAGTAACAAGAAATATTAAATGATGGTTACTCTGCTGAAGCATTGACCTTTCGGATGATCAGTGACAAATAACTCTCAATGAACTTTGTACATTGTTGTTTATTTGGACTGTGAATTCTAGTTCAATCATGAGAAATGTTTATTTTCCCACCCGAGTGTGTATAGTTATGCTAAAATACTTCTTTTTTATTTGTTTTTAAAACCTGAGCTGCTGAATAGAGGACAAAAAAGGTAAAATGGATGTAAAGTTATTGTTGTAAAGCCTCTGGAAAAAAGTAATATGAAGAGAAAGATTAAAAATTAAAAAAGAATGTCAGCATGAGTTAACCTAACTTAACGAACTGAGACCGAGAGTTCACAGATGACTAATTCTGGGGACAGATATTTACAAAAGCCAGCTGGTGTTGGGTTAAATGTCTAGGCAGAATGAAGGCGGGATGCCCAGAACATCTTGTTGACTTTGTCTTCTATTACCACAGACAGCAACATCTCAAGTAGTTGTGTAAAATGGGGCTGGCTTCAGAGGCCTGCGATCCTGATTAGCAATTACAGCAACTGAAGTAAAGCAAAACCCCATCGTAGGCTGGCCTCCTTGATTACACAGAGGATCCTGTAAGAACCCAATTAAGTACCTGATGTTAGGTGAGGGAGATGAGGATAAAAATAGAAGAATGAACAGTCTAACATGAGAACCACTCACTCGAAGTGATCGAGATGTACTGAGTTCATCTGTATTTCCAAATAGATACACTTGTTTACCTGCTTTTATACCACAGTTCCTTGAAAAAATCTTGTTTCAGATACAACATATCCTTCTTTGACCTGAGGAAAGCTTACTCTCATTTGAATTTTCCTATTCAAAACAACTGTTTTAAAGTGAGAGATCTGACAAAGATGCTTCGATTACAAGTGATTTTGTGTTTCCCAAGATATGTGAGGAAAAGTTAAAATACTTGGCAGAATGGTTGGGAAATTTAAAATCGGGTAGGTTACTGTTGGTTGTGTTTACTTCCACAGTGCAGATACAGTAAGCCAATGGCTTGGTTAAGTTCTAGTGCTGTTTCTGGTTCCCATTGCTTTAGCTAAAGCAGCAGTCAGGTTTTAATAAGGTTGTTGAGTAGCTTCAGGCAAGAATTTTTCATTAAAATATTCTGTATCAGTGTGTTTGCATGTGGGAGATGGATAGGTAGGTAGTGGTCGAGTCTGCTGAAACCCAAATCAGACAAAGGGAGAAACAGAACTTTTCCAAAGCAATAAACCCCCCAAACTACCGACATTTCCCTGTGAGCAATGTGGAACATTTTCCCTGAACGAGAAAGGAAGACATTTTTATTTTACACCAGAGAATTTCATCTTCTCTAACATTCGGAATTACTGATCTGGGACCTTGAAGCAATTACTGAACATCTTACAAATATATATCGTTAGCCCAGACTTCTTTCCTTCACTCCAGGGGTGCATTTCCAACTTTCCTGGAAGTCCTTTCCCTAGATATTTCACGAGCACTCCAAACTCAGCCTGTCAGAAGTGGAACCACTCTTTTATGCCTCAAATTGGATTCTCCTACTCTATTTTCTCTCTCCATTATGGTGCCACCAATCACCCAAGCCAGAATACTTAGCATCTTTGGTTGATAGCTTTATATCACTCTCCACATCCTATTGATCACCAAGTTCCATGCATGTTTACTTGTATTGTGTTTAAAAACTGGCCATTTTCCTGCATTGTTCTTATTTTCCTGTGCAAGGTGTTCAATTGCTGACAGGTATTTTTTGAGTACTTTCTATGTGTCAGGCATAGTGGAGGTCACTGGGGATACAGGATTGAAGAAGACAAAGCCTGAATTCAAGCACATGAACAAAGAAATATTGTAATCTTTCTCCCTTCCAAGCAGTCCTCCTCACTGGTGCCCTGGAGATCACTCTAAAATATGGATCCAGTACTTTGGCTTGAAATTGGTTTTTCATCCCATGAGATAAAACCAATCTCTATGCAAAGCTCTAAAAGACCAGGGTTCCTGCCCAGATTTCTAGTTTTGCCTTCCCTTATTATCCTTCTCTCCTCTCTCACAATTTATGTTACAACCACACTAAATGTAACCACCCGCAATTCAAGAGAGTATTGTCATTATCTTGTAAATTTCTTCTGCTCACTCCTTCCTATACCAAATGCTTCCCTCCTACTTGGACAACAGACAACACAGTAACGCACATAGAAAGGGGGAACTCATTGCCAGGAGCCCTCACTCTCTGCAGGCGGAGGACAACATCCTGCCCTGAGCACGGGCCCCAGCGCTTCACCAGTGGGCCTGGGGCCAGACACAGGACCCACCCAGACGCCCTGCTCCCCGGGCATCCCCACAGGGCTGAGTGGCCCCGTGGGGTATGAGGCCCAACCACTGGCAGGGGACTCACAGCCCAGGCCGACCTTCCCTCCAGCAGATCCTGGAGCTACCCTGTGGTGTGCCCCACATGCTGACGGTGGCATGGACTGAACCCAAAACTGATCAGAGGATCCTGTGTGTGTTTTAAGGATTTCCTATGTTTGGCGTGTTCCCCCACAGAAACGTAGAAGGGTTTTCTGGTGCACATAGAGGCTCCAACAAGACCTCAGTCTCCACTCTGTGCTGCTGAGGGGGGACACGGGCCCTGCAGAGGCCACGGGGACAGCAGCCCGAGGAGCACAGGGCCTGGGCCATGTCCGACTCCTGGGGGCCCCGCCCCACACCTCCACAATCAGCCGCCTGTCCTGTTCTGTCCAAGTGTGGGAAATGCCTGGCAGGTCCCCAAGGCAGAAGATAAAAGCAGGAAAGCTAACCTAAGCCCAGGCTCTCTAAGGAAGCCAGCATCTAGAAACGTCCAACACGTGGCCCTGACAAGGCTGCCGGCCGCCCTGATGTCCCTGGTGGGTGGGTGGGCAGCCCGAGATGCAGCAGTGGTGGTGGCTAGGCAGCTGAGAGGCAGGCCTGGTGGATACTCTGGGCCCAGGTGTTGAGCAGGGCCTTAACCGAGTGCTTGTCAGGGAGCTGCAGCAGCCTGGAGGTCATGCACCGGTGCACCGACTGCAGGAAGGGGTTGGCGTCATACTGCCACTGTCGGTCAACCCAAAGCGGGCTCTGGGCAGGGTAGTCAGCAGGCTGAAGTTTATGATGTTTATTTGCTTAACTTTCTTTACAGATTGCATGTACCTTTTTCATCTTTATATGACTTTAACCATACTATGTATCCTCTGGCAAAGAGGTAGTGCAACTTACTACTTTTTACAAAGATCAGGACTGATGTAGATAGCTGTATGATATGATGTTGTGTAAGTATGCCACACTTTAACTCTCAACTATTAATGGATGTGTTTACTCTTAACAGCAGTGCTGCTCCTAACATCTGCACACATGTGTCTCCTTGCACACGTGAACATGTTTCTCTAGACCCTGTAGTCTTAGGTTCATATGTAGCTGCAGAGTTGTTTAATTATAAGGGATGCACATTTCACATTTTATTAGACAATGCTAAATTGTTTCCCAAATTTCTTTCATCAGTTTACTTTCCTTTGAACAGGATGTAATTTTTCAGGTTGTCTTCATTTTCACCAAGACTTGATGCTGTTAACCTTTAAATTATTGCCAATCTCTGTGGGAAAAGGTCTTCTGTTTTTGTTTTAATTTGCATTTCTCTGATGATTCCTGAGGTAGAGAGATTTTTCACATGTTAATAGAAATTGATTTTTTCCCCTTTTCTGTGAAATGTCTGGTCAAGCCTTTTACCCACTTTTATTAATTTTTTTTCTTACTGACTTGGACTAACGTCATGCATATATCCTGGGTACTAAAATTTTGTAAATTAAAAGTTTTGCAAACTGATCCATTCATTTTGTAGCTTCTTTTCACCCTCTTTATGGTGTCTTTTGACCAGCATAAATTCTACATTTTAATGTGATTAAATTTGTCAGTTGTTTTCTCTGTGATTTTCACTTTTGCATCCCCATCCAGACTTTATACCAATACCATTATGTGATATTTTCTAAACATACTATAATTTTAAATTTCAGATTTATGTTTCCTATCTGATGCAAATATTTTCTGACTCAAAGTTTTTTCTTAGAATTAGTAAGCATGGTTAATTTATAATTTTTATCTAGTGAATCCAACATCTTCAGTTTCTGTTGCCTGCTTTTTCTCACTTATTGTGCTTTGTTTCCTTGTGCTTTTATTATCTGGGGCTCAGACCTGCTCATTTTTTTTTTTTTTTTTTTGGACATTTTATTGTGGGAGTTGTTAAGACCTAGGAACATGATGTCTTTGTTCAGATTGGCTGGTTTGTGGTTGTAAACTCTCAAGGATGTTTTCCCCCTTCACCTTGTTTCCTTAGTGTCAAAGCTACTTTCTTTGATGTCACCTGTAGGTTCGGGTTTATTCTGGATAATTCATACTCATACTGAGGATTTAGTTTTTTAGGGTTCCAACTTTATGGGAGAGGAAGGTATCCTATTACATCTCCCCATCATCTGAGGCTGTGCCATAGTTTCCTCATCTGTAAAGTGGAGGTAATATTAATAACGGGGAACTCAGTGGGTTTGGTAAAGATTGTAAAAGTTAATATGTGTAATGTGCTCAGAACAGTGCCTTATATGTAGGAAGTTCTATGTGTTTAATATTATTTTTATTTATTATTACTAAGCAGTCCTTGGTTTTGTGTTATGTCTCTTGCTCCTTGAAGCCACCAACATGTGGCTTGATTATGCCTGGGTGAGCAAAATCCCTAGGGCAAAAGTGAGGTAGGCTTATTTTCCTCTGCAGGTCTTGGCCTGGTGGTTCATTGTTAGAATTTGATGATTTAAGAAAGAAAATTATCTGTCCATCTATTTATCTTTCTATGATTTTCTGTCTTAGTTTCAACAAGAATGTTAGGTTTACCAAATAATCAGAAACAGAACTCTTTTTTTATTTTTGTCTTTTCATCCCCTTCATCCTAATTTCTTTGACTCACCATATTATTTTTTTCTAACTCTTGAAAATAGCACATATCAAGTTTTTCATCTTTTCTAATATAAATCTTAAATCTAGAAATACTTCACTCTGAACCACTGTAGTAGTATATTGGAAACTTAATGTTTTCATTACCCTCACTCATAATTTTTCTAGTTTATTATTTATTCTTGATCCCTCTGTTATCTAGAAGTACCTTTTAAAATTCCAAAATGCATTTTTTATTTGTTATATTTTTGTTGCATATTCCTGTCTTAATTACATTTGTCTACAGAATGTGGTCTGTATTCTTTGATACTTACTGGTGCCTGATAAATTTTCTTTTCCATTTTTTTATAACCTTCTAAAGTGTTTATATCTTTATGTTTAAGCATATTTATATATTTTATAGGATATATATGGCTTAGTAAACTTAATCTAACCAGTGATCTGTTTTAATTAGTTAGTTTTGTCTGTAATATTTATTGTGATCATTTATATATGGATTTATTTCTACCATCTTTTAGGAGTTTTCTATTTAACTTGCTTTTTCTATGCTTCTTTTGTCCCTTTATTTCCTGCCTCTTACTGGGTTTTTAAAATTTTTCCTTTTACATTTTAATAGTTAGAATTTAATCTAAATACTTAAAATCCAAAGTTAGTATCACTACCCTCCTTTAAAAAAAAGCTTTCAGAAATCCTGAACTCTGAGTCTCCTTTTATCTTTTGTTATTGTTTTCCAACTTTTATCTCAACTTTGTTCTCATTTCCCAAATGAGGGCTTATCATTGATTATTGTCGTTTTATCTGTCAATGATTGTGTAGCTTTCTCTACAAATTTGTCTATTTCTTTATCTAAACCTGAATTTAATTGGCCTGTGCTTATAAATCCTTAAGAGAGCCTTTTTTAGACCCTGGAGCCTAGGCTGAGACAAACAAGCTCCCTTCTCATCTGTCTGTGCAGGAAGACACTTATCTGTTTGTTTTCTTATTCATTATAGTTTTCATTGAATCTGTAGCTCTTGGAAGGTTCTAGCTTATGAGGGAGTTTTGCTCCAATTTACTGCATTGCTTTTTACTTGAGGCTTCGTCCCCTCTCCAAGCCCTTTCTTGCTGGATCAGCCCTTCTCCCCAGGATATTCCCAGAATCAGTTTGTTTTCATCTCTCTGGAATTTATTTCTTCTAGATCTCAGCTTCTGGGAATTCCCCTTACTTTCTTAACTGAGAAACCATTCCGTGAACAAGATGGTTAACAGGAATGGTTTAACTATTACTTTTCCAGGACTACTAGATGTTTTATGGTTTAAGAGTTGTCAGGTTATTTAGTCTACCATATTGTTGTAAATGGAAGTTACACTCTTTTTTCTTTCTTTTATTTTTAATTTTAAATACTCACAACTTGGTCCCCTGAATAGGCTAGTAGTGGTTTGAAGATGCAGAAATATTTGGCAAGTATGTGTAAACCTGGGCTTTTAATCTGCCCTTTAGTCAAAGGATTTAGTAAAAGCAGATAACTTTACAATTTTTATGAAATTGTCCTTGACTGAAAAGGCACGTGCCACCAGCTCACTGTATCCATTGAAGCTCTGCGATTTGAAGTGTGCAATGATAATGCATTTCAAATTATTTTGGCATGTTTTTCCCACTGATACTTTCTCGTTATTTTTCCAGTGTGCGGTATAGTTTTGGGTAAGTCATTGGTGCTAATTTTGCTGAAATTGGGCATGAATAAATACACACCCAATATAAATACATAAACACACAGTACTAAGAAAGTTAGGAAGTGAGGGAATGAATTATTTTGTTCTATTTTCTGTCTCAATATTGAAGTGGTAAATTGTTTAAACAATTGTTGAATCACTCCAGTTGTAATTCTAATATAATAATACATAGACCATTGCATCCAATGTGAATCAAATCTCAGGTATGAGATACCACAGCATCTCAAACCTCAGGTTTTATTTCCTTTATTAACACATGTTTCAACTTCAGACCTACAAAGTAATTTTCACTACCTTAACTCTGACTAAAATAACGAACTAGAAGTAACTCATTGTGAGCTGACTGGTTCACTTTTAAACTCACATCCTTTAACAGAATATTATACTTCAAATCATTAATAAATATATCAGAAACTGCCTTGGACAGGCAGGTAATCTAATCCATAAATGTTTGTTGAGTTTGATCACTCAGAGACATAAATGTGATAAAATAATTATTCTGATTGTAACCAAAAATGGATGTATGTCATAAAAACACACTTTAAGAGACACTATGCTAAAGTTAAAAAACCTGACAATTTTCAAAGGGAGCATTTTAAGAACATTTAAATTTCATTCCTACTCCTGATGCTTGATACTAAAAATACACAAATTTCAGAAAATCAAACGGAGTTTTTTTCTACAGAAATTTCATTTCAGCACTTATTGCTTATTATATTATTAAAACAAAA
This sequence comes from Camelus dromedarius, assembly GCF_036321535.1. Lineage (NCBI taxonomy): Eukaryota > Metazoa > Chordata > Mammalia > Artiodactyla > Camelidae > Camelus > Camelus dromedarius. The sequence continues at coordinate 25,422,435 of NC_087437.1, read as the reverse complement.
GAAATTTTTTATTTAAAATGGAGCAAGAAGCAAATTTAGTAACAGGATATTGTCAAATGTGATTAAAATAAATGCAATTTAAATCAAAATCCCAATGTGAAATTTATTTCAAAGCCTCCAATTCTTGGTCTGCTTTAAAATTTTCCTCTAGTAACTAATATGGTCAGTCCTTATCCATTGCCATAATAAAATATAACCTCAATTTTTTACATCATTTGTTTGTTTACCAAAAGCCTTTGATATGACGTTAAACAGGAGTTCTTGAGACAAAAAAAGAAAAGAAAGAAAGAAGAAAGAAAGAAAGAAAGAAAGAAAGAAAGAAAGAAAGAAAGAAAGAAAGAAAGAAAGAAAAAGAAAACAACCTAATCACATTATTCAACACACAACTTTGCCATCTACAAAGTTCTTTCCTATAGTCTCCATCTGATTCCTCATTAAAATCACCTGAGAAACTTAAAAAATACCCATTCCACAGCCCCACGCTGGTCCAGTTAAATTGACTTTTTTCCTATACACATTCTGTTGTTAATGCACATTGAGTTGGCAAGTGTTTTTAAAATAATAAATATCTGAAGGAAAGTGAAATATTTACTCTAAGTCAGATGTGTCTATTATTAACTGTGCTTGTTCTGAACATAATACCTGGCGCAAGTGCGGCAGTTTAAGTGCATAGAACAAGCAAAGGTTGGGCAGCAAGGCTTTTATTTATAATCTGAGTGGAGGTCTGGGAAGCAGGCAGTGCTTGGGTCAGTATGTGTCTTGGCTTTTTAAAAAGAGCTGTTTATTATCAAAGCAGTTTGATTTATTAATTTTTTTGTCCCCTTCTCCCTCCTTTTGATTAAAAAGGGAAAAGATTGATGTAGAGGTTTTCCAAATCCACCATCATTGGATCTGTTAGAGCTATTAGAAGGTTCGGGGTTTGTTTGATTTTCCTTTTTATGAGAAGACAAAAATTTTTTGATTAAAAATAGAAAACACAAGTAGATATTCTAAATAAGATCCTTTCAGGTCCTGGATTGATAAGAGAGATGAAGAGAAAAGGCTGTAATATAGTGGATAGTTTAGATATAGGAAGGAATTAATATTTAAGATGAAATATATAATGAAAATAAGATTTTATAAAAATAAAATAGGGGAAATTGCTCAGCATTTAACATTTTGTTCTTTCTCCATTTGAAAATATATTGCTTACATTATTGGTTTGTTCCTGGATAAAACCATTCACATTCTGGGAAATAATAGGCATATTAAGGTATGTTTATTCATTATATTTGCTCTCTGGACTGTTTCCTAACTTTTTCCCTGAGAAAATCCTGATTTATAATACTATTTATGAAGAATCTGAGATGCAGACTTATGAGAACTTCTTTGTTTTTCCATTTTCTCCTGAGACTGATGTGATGAAAAGGGCATAGATTCCCCCTCCCCTTTAAATATGGAATAGTGAGGCAATTCCTTGGTATTTAATAATAAAAGAATGCACGTGTCACCATGAGTGATTTTCCAACTAAGACCTTGCAAAAATGTGTCCATTTATGTTCTTGGCTACCCTTTATCTCAATGGGAATGAAAAGATACACACTGTGACCCTGTATGTAAATTCGGTATGATGTTATTGTTATTGAATATTTAAAATGATCTGTTATATTGTTATGGAGGTTGATCTTTAAACATATTTTTTAATTGAAACCCGATTTGGGAAATTTTAGTTTATTAGAAAAGTTCATCACCATTTTACTGCGTATTACTATCTGGTGGCTGTACTCTCATTTTGCAGTTTAAGTCCCAAATCTCGAAGTCTTGCTTCACTAATTCCATTGTTTCTAGTTATAGCAAAAGTGAGTCTTCATGGTTCATGGTCAGCAGTAAGACCTGCTAAGAGCCATTTTCTCCTTCTTGGCAACTGGTAACTGGCTTGTTCAAAGGTCAAAGTATGAGTTGCCTATGTGTTTATTTTCATATTGAAACAGACTTTCAAGTTGGGTGAAGAGCCAGGAAATATTTCTTTCTAGCAGGCACTGTGCCAGGTACCCAGATACCCGATAACTAAGGCCAAGTTCCCATCCATGAAGAACTCAATGCCTAGAGGTTGAGCCAGAGAAAACTACAGATAAATCAGTGTGCTACGATGTGAGTGCAGAGGAAGCAGCTACTGCTTGGGGCTGTGAGGAAGAGCTCCCAAAGGAGGTGATATGTAAACTGTCTTGAGGTCTGAGTTTTTGAAGTGGTTAAGGAAGTTGAGAATATTCCATGCAAAAATGAAGGTCTGGGCTATTCTGCAAGAATGAGAAGTAGTTTGTATGAGAATTGTAGAGCAGAAGGAACCAGAAATTATTTTTCATTTTCTGTCATGGCCAGAAATAAGGACAACAATAGTTTGGGTTTTTTTTTTTCTTTCATGGAGAAAATGGGTAGGGTACTATCACATTTTGCCACTAAAAAACTAGCTCTAGTAGACTGTATGGATTGATGATGTGGGATAGCAGTTGTGCTGTGATCCTAGATAAAGGTGATAAGGATGGAGTGTCAGACAGTCGCTATGAAAATACACGTGGGACTCAGGAGACACTGGTGATCAATGGGGTGTGGGCCGTGCAGAAGAGGAGGAGACTCAGGTATGACATTTAGTTTGGGTAAAAGAGTGAGTGGTGATTTCCTGATTAAAATAGAGAATATGTGAGGAGGAGCAGATTTTGACCAGGCAATGAGTTTTTCTTTGGACTTGATGAAGGCAACTTCTTATCATCTTCCTGAGGGAAAGGGAATGTGCTCTGAAGTCAGGGTCTTTTCTAAGAGCTCCTTTTCAAGCAAATTTCTTCACTTGAGTACTATTAGGAAAGAAAGAAAAGTGACAGTGACATTTGGAAAGACATATAAAGACATAAAGAGAGAAGACATGCTGCTCAATTTCATGAAGTCCTACTCCAAGGATTCACTGGTTTGGAAGTTAAGGGCAGTGCAGATAATACTATCTCACAATGAGTAAAATTTTATTAAAATCCATAGGTGTAAGTAAGAATGTAGAAGATGCTTATTTGTTGAAGAAAGTGCATTTTCAGGCTCTCTTCTCTGGGATCTTCTGTCATTGTATAAGTCCCTAATGTAGTCTTAAACACATTGTTATAGTTAATTATAAAGGACGTGGACTGCATTTTAGAAATCATTGTATTTCTAGAACCTAACTATGTAGTTTTACACCTACTATGTAATTAGAACACAGTAGGACCTCAAAAGCATTTCGTCACTGGAAATACCCATTAAGTAATGGATGGACTAATTACAAATTATAAGTATTTATTTTATGCTTGAAATAGATTAGCACATATATTATCAACACTTTTAAACTGTGCAGGTGGAACTTTCATACATGTAACTGCTATACATTATTGAGTTACTCTGTCACATCACACTGTTTATTTCCTTTATAATGTTTTTCACAATCTGTAATTGATTATTTCTTTGTTTATGCATGTTTCCTCATTAAACTGTAGGCTCCATCAGAGAAGGGAGCCCATCTGTCTAACTTACCTCTATATCCTCAATGCATAGGATAGTACTTGCTCATAGTGCTCTGTATGTTTGCCTTTAGTGAAACAATTAATAGATTTTTAAAATCAAATGATATAGCCCTGTTAGGAAGAAACTGATGAGATCTCATTTGTAATAATAATAATAGATAAGTAGATACATAGTAGAATTGTTATGAATAAAGCCTTATCTATTTCCTTCCTAGAACAAAAGTAGTCATATTTAGACTCTCCTGGTTGCCAGGCACGGTACTGGCTCTTTTAATCCCATTTGTTTCTTGCAATTACTTGAAAGGTTAACTGTGAAGTTGGCATTATTTTATAGGTAAAGAACCTGAGGCTCAGAATGGTTATATAACTTGCCCAAAGTCACACAGTTAAGTCAGGATTTGAATCCAAGTCCGTAAAGTGTCAAATGTGTGGCTTTTCTATTAAACCACAAAATGATATTCTTCATTGTAGTTAAATTTGGTTTTTCAAAGATGCAAAATATCACAAAATTTAAAAGTTGTTTGCAGAAATAAATGTATGTAATCTTAATGAAAATTAGAAAATGGAAGTATTCTTATTTGGCCTCAGAACAAATCTGTTGAATGATAGGATCGCCTTTGTACAGGTGTCTCAGCATGAAATATATTCCAAATTTGTGTTATTATGCCCTGCAGTAAACTATAGCAGGCCACAGCAAGAAAGGGTGTAAGATAATATACATGTCAAATATGAAAATAAGAAAAATAACATTTTCTTCCTCTATATCCCCATTTTTGACCCCAAAACATTGTGAAAGATTGTTCTCTTGAGACACAAGGGGAGTAATAAAACTAAATGTTTTCCTTTCTGTTTTCTATGGAAACTTAACCTTCTGCTTTCTGTGTGTACACAGACAAATAAATGTCACATTGCCAGAATTATTCCAAAGATTTATATTTCATACTTCAAATAAAGACATCTCCCTTTGGGCCAGTTTGTGTGGGTTTTTCCAGTGAGCAAGAGAAAAAAGAAGACTAAAACTAAAGTCAAAATTACCTTTGTGAAAAATGTATGTAATAAACATGCTCTTTCTCTATAAATCCTATAGAAATATCAAGAGAGCTTTTTCATAAATGAATAAAATGATCTTGAATTTCATATAGAATAATAAAGTTATCAGTAGCCAAGAAGCTTGTAAAAAAAAGATGAAGAATAAGGAGAGACTTTCTTTGTAGATCCAGAGCATATTATTAAGCCATTACAATCAAATCAATAGTAGTCCATAGGAATAGGCAGATAGATCAGTGGGATGAAATAGAGAATCCAGAAATAGATAACAGGCATAAACGAGAATTCAGGTATCACAGAGGTAAGTCTTTTCACTGAGTGAGATTGCACAGGCACAAATGAGGTGGCAAAAGTGGCTTCCATGTCAAAAAATGTGTACAGAATTGTGCCCATTTCATATCATTGCCAAAAACACATCCCCGATAGATATAAAAACTAAACAGTAAATAATCTTAGAAAAAATCTTCGAGGCTATATACAAAATCTTGAAGTTAGAGAGCTCTCTACCAAGGCTAGAGCTTTTTAAACAATAAAGAAATTGTTTAGAATTTTTTTAAAAACTTGAAATATGAAACATTAGTAAAATCAATAGATAAATGATAGATTTTGGGGGGGAAATGTTTGCAAAACAGATGGCAGTCAAAGGATTAACTGTTTACAACATGACCTTAAGAATTCTCTAAAAAATTATACAAACCAATAGGAAAATTGGCAAAGAATATATGAAGTGGCAATTCAGAGAACAGAAAATCTAAATGGCCAAGAAACACGAAAAGATGGTTTACTTCACTACTAGTTAAGGACATGCAAAGTAATAATCAGATATTCTTGAATGCTTATCAGACTGGAAAATATTTTAAGGCTGTGATACATATTGCCCACAATAATGCTGAAAAAAGTTCAAAATGTGAAAAATTTTAGGCCTTTTTGAGAAGGCAGTTTGGCAATATACATAAAAATGAAAAACATGCATAACTCTTTGATCAAACAGTCTTAAACCTGGGACACTCTCTTATAGAAACAAGAGAAGCAAAATGGATATAAAGGATTCTCTTTTTGAAGGTGGTAGAAAACTCAGTTGTGCACAATTTTTGGCATATGTTACATTCTGTACAGTCCTTTCATGGGATATCTTTTCAAAGTATATGAACTATAAAAATATTTTGATTGATGTATTAAAATTAAAATTAAACTACAGCTTCATTAATACTGAAGTTAGCTTAGTTTTAGCTTAGATATTTCTACTACAAACATTATGTTTAATCATCATAAAATCCAGTGAGATGGGCAGTATTATGTTCAACTTAAAGATGAGAAACTAGAATCTCATAGAAATTAAATCTGTTTTGGCTTCCTGTTGTTATAAGCCAGTAATAAATCACCACAAATTTAGTGGCTTACATTTCTGTAGTTTGGAAGTCTCACTGGGCTAAAGTCAGGGTGTCAGCAGGGCTGTATTCCTTCTGGAAGCTCTAGGAAATAACGTTTCCTTGCCTTTCTCGCCTTCCAGAGGCCACCTGCATTGGTTTGCTTATAGCCCCTTCCTCTAGCTTCAGAGCAGCCATGTAGCACCTTCTGATCTCTTTCTCTGACTTTGACACTCCTGCCTCCTTGCAGTAAGATCCTTGTGATTACACTGGACTTACCCAGATAACCCAGGATAATCTTCCCAACTCAAGATGCTTAACTTATTCACATCAGCAAAGTTCCTTTTGCCATATAAGGTAATATATTCACAGGTTTTGAACATTAGAATGTGTACATCTTTGGGGAAGGACTTTTCTGCCTACCACAAAATCACTTTCTTAAAGTTGAACAGCAAATAGGTGGCAGATTTTTTTCCTCAAACTTTAGTAGTCTGTTTTTTGGGTGATGAAAATATTCTAAAATTTGATGATTATATCCATATTAGATTATACATGACTTTGTGACTATACTAAAAAGCACTTTGAAAGGCAAATGTTGTGGTATACAGATTATATCTCAATAAAGTTGTTTTAAAATCTAGTATTGTGATAGAGGAATAACAATAAGTAATTTTTAAGCATTTCGTGTGTGAAAAGCACAGTGTTAGTTATTAAATATTGCTGAACACTTATTACTTTGTCTGACCAGAGTAGTCACATTCTTCTGGAAAATCTTCCTTTACAACCATGTCAGATCAACTCCTCTTCCCTACCCACATGTTGGACACTACAGCTGAGCCGTCAAATGATCTGGTCCATAGTGCTCCATCTACAGATGAGAATGTTCTCCAAGATGGACAAATCAGTCTTTTGTCCAAGGCTTTTTCTGATTGGGACTAGAAGTAATGTTACCAAACCAAACTGAGATCCTTTCGCCAATGCACACTAACGCCAATCTATTGACATCAGGTTGTAGTGAAGTAAATTGCAGTGTTTATTGCTGGGTGCCAAGCACGGAGTACAGGCAGCTAATACTCAAAAGACCCAAACTCCCAGAAGGCTTTCAGGGAAAGGTTTTTAAAGACAGTGGGGAGAGGATTGCAGCATATGTGATCAGCTCATGGACATTCTTCTGATTGGTTGGTGGTGAAGTAATCAGGAGTCACCATTATCAACTTTCTGGTTCCAACTGGCTGGGGTCTATATGCAGTTAACTTCTTCTGCCTGGTAGAGGTTTCAGTATCTGCAAAATAGCTCAGAGATACTGCTCAGAATATTATCTATAGCCCCAAAAGAGGAAATAAAGGTCCTTGACTTTGTTTAATGGCTAAACTATTATTATTTTGTTGACGTGACTCTTTTCATCTGTTTCTGCATTTTCTCACTACTCTGATTAAATTTGTTCTTTGAAACTCAGGGAAGGTCTGGGAGGCTAAAGTTTTTCTACAAACAAGAGGCAGGCAGAGGACGTGGGGGGATCTGTCTCAGGAACGCCCCATAGGATCCTGCTCAATTACAACCCCCCATTTTTTATACTCCTCAATCTTTAGGGGGAACAGGTGTAGGACAAGAAGGGGAATAACATTTTGGAGACGGCTTAATCATAAACTTGGCAGAGAAACTCTGTTTGAGGGAGACTCTATTTCAGTAGGATCTTCTTGGTCCCTGATGAATTGCTTAAAAAAAAAAAAAGTAAATCTGCAACTATCAGTGGCTGTTTTTCCTTCCTATGGTTCACGTCCCCTCCCAGCTATTTGCAGCAGGAAAGAATCAGAGCCACAAAAAAGGTGACAACAGTTAAAAGGGAGGAACTTCTATGCCTTCCAAATTCCAACTTCCAATGTCCATTGGGCCAACCTTATCTTTCCTGTTGCTCTAATATTATTTAAACTGATTAGAATTGGGTTTGATACTTGCAACAAAAATTCTGTCCTTACTTCCTTAGAGATTACTTGGAAAAAAAAATATATATAAAGGTTTGGAAAGTTAAATAGAAATCTAAACCAGAATACAAAACATGAGATAGAGTTGGTGATGAAAGTAAATGTGAAAACAAGAATCTGTAATTAAATTCCAAATGAGCAATATGTACAACCAGTTTTATGGATTCAGATAAATAGACAGTGGTTTGGGTGATCTGAAAAGAGTTCCTGGAGGAAAAAGATCAAGTCTAGAATTAGACCTTGAAAAGTAGATACGTTGAATTTTTCTGTTAGGGTCACCCATGCCACCTTGTTTAAATGAATTTCCTTTGGAGAGAGATCTAAGAAAGATCCTGCAGAGGCAGATAAGACATGTCCTGAACGGGGAAGGGGAAGGGAGACAACTCTATGACTATAGCAAGATTTTATTCAAAGGCTAATATTTTGGGGCATATTAGTTGTTATAGGAATAATGTCCCATTAACCTTTTTTTTCCCCTAAGTCATGTAATGAAAATGACAAAATTAGACTTTTAATAAAATCACTGAAACTTTAAAGCTGATGGAAGATTAGTGGAATATTATCAGAATCAAGTGAGGCTGGATTCTAGTCAGTGTTGCAGAGGATCTTAGTTTTTTTGTTTTGTTTTGTTTTGTTTTTAAATAATCAGTCTAAGCTCCACTGTTAAGAACATATACAGCACTCAGTCTACGTGGGTGGCTTTGATGTCTCACTTTATTTTGAACCCTAGTTTTGACTCTTGAAACTTTATTGCAAAACATGGAAAGAACTGACAAAATGACCTTAAAACCTGGCTAGTTTTCCATAATTAATTTCTTCTGGATCCCCCCTTTTTAACACATATCCCTGAGATAGTCATTTTTATAAACTGTGAAATCCCATGAGTAAGACCGTAATCTTGCTCACTTCATCAGTAAGTTGAAGTGGTCCTTAAGAGCCTTTCATCAAGTTTTTTTTTTTTTTTTTTTTTTTGTTTGTTTTTTTTTTATTAAAGAAAGAGGAAAAAATGTTTCTAACACTGAGAATTATCTTAATCTGGCTTTCCCAAAGGAAATGCCACCGATATCCTGAAAAATATAATTCCTTTCATTTCTTCTGACTAACATGTAACTCTGAGAAATACAGTAGAACTGTAGAATATTAGAGCAGAAGGAGATGTGTCTGACAATGTATAATCCAGTATACCTCTTTAACAATGCCCACACTGAGATCAAGAGAATCTGTGAGTTTGCCAAGGGAGGACTGAACCACACTTTAATTCCCAGGGAAAGGAATCTTTAGATGACACCACGTTCCTTTTCTTGAAAACTATCATTAAAATATTGCTTAATTCAAAGTATTTCGGAGAAATTTTATCATGTTCATTTTGTTTCAGCCACTACATAATCCATAATTGGTCAAAAGTTGGAAGCATTGTTTTTTGTTTTTTTAACTTGGTATCTTCTAAAATGTTCCTAGGGAATAAGAATTATGTTAAAGTTTCATGAAACATGATTTGCAAAACTCTTGGATGACAAACTTAAAAAACTACAGTAAAATTTAGGGGATTTCTTAAAGAGATGCAGTCTAGAAGCCACAATACAAAACATAAACATATTAGACAATATTAAGACTATCTGGGTAAAGATCAAGCTCAATAGTTAAATGATAAATTTGGAAAATATATACTTTATATCAAAGTTGATATTATCAGCAGGAATTATTATGTCTGGCCCAGACAGAGCAAAATAGGGGTTACATCTCTTTCATGCTTCCTTTTAGCAGAGAGGGAGCTAGAATCCCCAGGCTGGTCCAGCCCAGTCACTGGAAACTTCTTAGTCCATTGCCCTATGATGATTTATAAGTATACATTTATTCTGAAGTCCCTTTATCCCATGATTACTTACAAATGTAATTTTCTGAGCATCATGAAGTAAAAAACACTGGAAAGCCCTGGTCTAATATAAAAAGAGGACTTGTGTATCATGAAAAAGTCAAACAGCCCAATAGAAAAATGAGTATAAAAGACTATTCACAAAATTGCATATCCAACTTGCCAGTGTAAAAGACTCCATATTTCTATAGTAACCATGGAAATGCAAGTTGAAGTAGAAGCTAGATATCTGTTTACACCCACAAGGCAGGCAAAAATTTAAGAGTACAGTAAAGTCTATTGCAGGCAGGGAGGCAAAGAGAAGACAATTCTCACTCATTGCTGGTGATTAGGTAAAAAATTTCAGCGCATCTTGGAAAAATGATCTGGCAATATCTCTTAAGCATAAAAGTATACATTTATTTTGAAACAATAATTTTACTCTTGGAAACACATTCCATAATATAAAACCACCTGCATTGATATTTATACTCACACACACATACTCAAGAATGTTTATGTGCTATTATGTATTATTCTTCATAATAAAAATCAGGAACCAATATGAACAGATAAGCGTGTTATTAATAGAGAAATTCTTAGTTCAGTGTAAAAATTAACTTGAAATATGATAAACATTTTTGTAAGAGTTTTATATCTTAGAAAAGACTCTTCATTGTTTTTTTAAGAGGCAAAGTTCTTTTTTTTTAAATTTTATTTTATTGAGTTATAGTCAGTTTACAATGTTGTCTCAATTTCCAGTGTAGAGCACAATTTTTCAGTCATACATGAACATATGTATATTCATTGTCACATTATTTTTCACTGTGAGCTACCACAAGATCTTGTATATATTTCCCTGTGCTATACAGTATAATCTTGTTTATCTATTCTGTATATACCTGTCAGTATCTACAAATTTCTAACTCCCAGTCTGTCCCGTCCCACCCTCCTCCCCCTGGTAACCACAACTTTGTATTCTATGTCTATGAGTCTGTTTCTGTTTTATGTTTAAGTTCATTTGTCTTCTTCTTCTTCTTCTTCTTCTTCTCCTTCTTCTCCTCCTCCTCCTTCTACTCCTTCTTCTCCTCCTTCTCCTCTTCCTTCTTCTCCTCCCCCTCCTCCCCCTCCCTTCTCCTTTTTTTTTTTTCTAAGATTCTACATATGTGCGATATCACATGGTATTTTTCTTTCTCTTTCTGGCTTACTTCACTTAGAATAACATTCTCCAGGGATATCCATATTGCTGCAAATGGCATTATGTTGTCGTTTTTGTGGCTGAATAGTATTCCATTGTATAAATATACCACATTTCTTTTTCTAGTCATCTGTCAATGGACATTGAGGCTGTTTCATTGTCTTGGCTATTGTAAATAGTGCTGCTATGAACATTGGGGTGCAGGTGTCTTTGTGGAGTAGGGTTCCTTCTGGATATATGCCCAGGAGTGGGATTACTGGATCATATGTTAAGTCTGTTCCTAGAAGAGGCAGAGTTCTTGTTTATTTTTGTGACAAAGGAAAGACTCATTTAGAATGAGTAATGAGAGCTTTTATCAAATGCCAGCAATCTACAATAATGCTTACTTTTATATATCTAACATTATTGATTTTCTCATATTTATAGGAATAGCTTTCAGATGTAATATTTAATTTTGAGTCATAACATTTTCATTTACATAATTACATTTTGGGAGAGAATATAACTTGCCTTCTTTTTTATCTAAAGAGAATATATTTTTATCTTTGTCCAGGTCAGCTAGCTAACGCTGGTACCATGATGGACCTGTCTGGCTGAAGTTGGAGCCTTGAAGGGGATGCAGCTGCTATGGGAAATGCCAGTCAAGACAGAGAGGTAGGGGAGAAATTTCCTAGGTTTTCCTTTCATCTCTCCTTCCAACCTCCTTTAAAAATCTTTAATGTGCTAACCCTAGCCAGATATGCAGTCTGTAGAAATGGTTTATAGCATATCTGTTTGTAGTAGAAAAATACTGAAAATACCCCATGTTTCTACTAATACTAGAAGGTGTAAATGAATACTGCATAACAGTGATATGAATGAACTATAGCTAAACATAATATGCATAAATCTCAGTCAAAAATAAGGCAGAAATTTATCAGTGAAAACCTAATAATCATACATATTACTAAAAACTAAAGAGTATCTTATTAAAGGAAATAAATATATATGGCAAAAGTGGTAAAATGCTATGGAGGAAATAAGGGAGTAATACATTGAAAATTCAGAGAGTGGTTATTTATGAAGGAACTGAAAAATGGGTAGGATCAGAGAGGAGCTCTCAGGAATCTTCAAAATGTTGGTAAAATTTTATTTCCTAAACTGAGTAAGATGTGAGTATTCATTGTATATGGCACTTTATACCTTACACACATTTTATTAGTACTTGTTTTTAATTTCTCAATGTTTGGTAGCAATAATAAAAATTACAACACTAGTAACAGAAGTAAAGCAAATGAACAAAGAGACCATGGAGAAAAACAGTGGACCACCATCCCTGAGGAAGCATATTAGAAAAGCTCAAGAAACTCATAACTGGAAAGGTGATAACTACCATGAATCACAAATAGAATAAACACAAAATTTTAAAAGAAGACATCTAAATCATTAAGAGTGGGAGAGGGAAGCAAGGAAATATAGAGTAATTTTTTTTCTTTTTTAAATTTTTTTGTTCTCGGTAGGATGGGTTTGAGATTATATTACTATCTGTTTAATACAAACAGTTATAGTAATGGGTTAATAGACTTACAAAAAAGGGTAATCACAAGCCAAAAACTTATAAGGGAGTCATAAAAACTAAATAAAATCCATGATAATACAAAGGGAAAATTACCAAACCACAAAAGGAAGAAGAAACGAACAAAGAGAAAATACCAAATCAACTGCAAAGATAAGTTCAAAATGGTAATAAACACACATCTATCATTAATTAATGTAAATGTTAATGGACTAAATGCTCCAGTCAAAAGACACAGAGTGGCAGACTGGATAATAAAGTAAGAACCTTCAATATGCTGCATACAAGAGACCCACTTTAGGGAGAAGGACACATATAGATTGAGAGTGAAAGGATGGAAAAGGATATTCCATGCAAATGGAAAAGCCAAAAAAGCAGGTATAGCAGTACTGATTTCAGACAAAATAGACTTTAAAACAAAGGCCATAAAGAAAGATAAAGAAGGACATTTTATAATGATTAAAGGAGTAACACAAGATGAGGATATTATACTCCTTAATATATATGCACCCGATATAGGAGCACCTAAGTACATAAAATAATTACTAACAAAGATAAAGGGGGAAATTGATGGGAATACAATCATTGTCAGAGATTTTAACACCGCATTACATCACTAGACAGATCTTCCAGACAGAAAATAAACAAGGCAACAGAGAAATTAAATGATACAATAGAAAAATTAGATTTGGTGGCTATTTTCAGAGCATTACACCCCCCAAAAATAGGATATACATTCTTTTCAAGTGCATGTGGAACATTTTCTAGGATTTTTTTAACATTTTTTATTGATTTATAATCATTTTACAATGTTGTGTCAAATTCCAGTGTTCAGCACAATTTTTCAGTTATTCATGGACATATACACACTCATTGTCACATTTTTTTCTCTGTGAGTTATCATAACATTTTGTGTATATTTCCCTGTGCTATACAGTGTAGTCTGTTCTACAATTTTGAAATCCCAGTCTATCCCTTCCCACCCTCCACCCCCCTGGTAACCACAAGTCTGTATTCTCTGTCTGTGAGTCTATTTCTGTCCTTTATTTACGCTTTGTTTTTGTTTGTTTGTTTGTTTTTGTTTTTGTTTTTTAGATTCCACATATGAGCGATCTCATATGGTATTTTTCTTTCTCTTTCTGGCTTACTTCACTTAGAATGACATTCTCCAGGAGCATCCATGTTGCTGCAAATGGCATTATGTTGTCGGTTTTTATGGCTGAGTAGTATTCCACTGTATAAATATACCACTACTTCTTTATCCAGTCACCTGTTGATGGACATTTAGGCTGTTTCCATGTTTTGGCTATTGTAAATAGTGCTGCTATGAACATTGGGGTGCAGGTGTCATCCTGAAGTAGATTTCCTTCTGGATACAAGCCCAGGAGTGGGATTCCTGGGTCATATGGTAAGTCTATTCCTAGTCTTTTGAGGAATCTCCACACTGTTTTCCATAGTGGCTGCACCAAACTGCATTCCCACCAGCAGTGTAGGAGGGTTCCCCTTTCTCCACAGCCTCTCCAGCATTTGTCATTTATGGATTTTTGAATGATGGCCATTCTGACTGGTGTGAGGTGAAACCTCATTGTAGTTTTGATTTGCATTTCTCTGATAATTAGTGATATTGAGCATTTTTTCATGTGCTTTTTGATCATTTGTATGTCTTCCTTGGAGAATTGCTTGTTTAGGTCTTCTGCCCATTTTTGGATTGGGTTGTTTATTTTTTTCTTATTGAGTCGTATGAGCTGCTTATATATTCTGGAGATCAAGCCTTTGTCGGTTTCATTTGCAAAAATTTTCTCCCATTCCGTAGGTTTTCTTCTTGTTTTATTTCTGGTTTCCTTTGCTGTGCAGAAGCTTGTAAGTTTCATTAGGTCCCATTTGTTTATTCTTGCTTTTATTTCTTCTAGGAGAAAATTTTTGAGATGTATGTCAGATAATGTTTTGCCTATGTTTTCCTCTAGGAGGTTTATTGTATCTTGTCTTATGTTTAAGTCTTTAATCCATTTTGAATTGATTTTTGTATATGGTGTAAGGGAGTGTTCTAGCTTCATTGTTTTACATGTTGCTGTCCAGTTTTCCCAACACCATTTGCTGAAGAGACTGTCTTTATTCCAATGTATATTCTTGCCTCCTTTGTCAAAGATGAGTTGACCAAAAGTTTATGGGTTCATTTCTGGGCTCTCTATTCTGTTCCATTGGTCTATATGTCTGTTTTGGTACCAATACCATGCTGTCTTGATGACTGTAGCTCTATAGTATTGTCTGAAGTCTGGGAGAATTATTCCTCCAGCCTCTTTCTTTCTCTTCAGTAATGCTTTGGCAATTCTAGGTCTTTGATGGTTCCATATGAATTTTATTATGATTTGTTCTAGTTCTGTGAAATATGTCCTGGGTAATTGGATAGGGATTGCATTAAATCTGTAGATTGCCTTGGGCAGTGTGACCATTTTAACAATATTGATTCTTCCAATCCAAGAGCATGGAATATCTTTCCATTTTTTAAAGTCTTCTTTAATTTCCTTCATCAATGGTTTATAGTTTTCTGTGTATAATTCTTTCACCTCCTTGGTTAGATTTATTCCCAGATATTTTATTACTTTGGGTGCTATTTTAAAGGGGATTGTTTCTTTACTTTCTTCTTCTGTTGATTTATCGTTAGTGTAAAGAAATGCAACTGATTTTTGAACGTTAATTTTGTGACCTGCTACCTTGCTGAATTCTTCAATCAGCTCTAGTAGCTTTTGTGTGGACCTTTTAGGGTTTTCTATATATAGTAACATGTCATCAGCATATAATGACACTTTTACCTCTTCTTTTCCAATTTGGATCCCTTTTATTTCTTTCTCTTGCCTGACTGCTGTGGCTAGGACTTCCAGGACTATGTTGAATAGGAGTGGTGATAGTGGGCATCCTTGTCTTGTCCCAGATTTCAGTGGGAAGCTTTTGAGTTTTTCACCGTTGAGTACTATGCTGGCTGTAGGTCTGTCATATATAGCTTTTATTATGTTGAGATATGTTCCCTCTATACCCACTTTGGCGAGAGTTTTTATCATAAATGGGTGTTGAATTTTATCAAATGCTTTTTCTGCATCGATTGAGATGATCATGTGGTTTTTGTCCTTTCTCTTGTTGATGTGATGTATTACACTGATTGATTTGCGTATGTTGAACCAGCCTTGTGTCCCTGGGATGAACCCCACTTGGTCATGATGTATAATCTTTTTTATGTGTTGTTGGATTCTATTTGCTAAAATTTTGGTGAGGATTTTGGCGTCTATGTTCATCAGTGATATTGGCCTATAATTCTCTTTTTTTTGTAGTGTCTTTGCCTGGTTTTGGTATCAGGGTAATGGTGGCTTCATAGAATGAGTTTGGGAGTATTCCCTCCTTTTCAATCATCTGGAAGAGTTTGAGAAGGACTGGTATGAGTTCTTCTTTGTATGTTTGGTAGAATTCCCCGGTGAAGCCATCTGGTCTTGGACTTTTATTTGTAGGGAGGTTTTTAATTGCTATTTCTATTTCCTTTCTAGTGATCGGATTGTTCAAGTGTTCAGATTCTTCTTGATTCAGTTTTGGTGGACAGTATGTTTCCAGAAACTTGTCCATCTCCTCTAGGTTATCCAGTTTGGTTCCATATAGTTTTTCATAATATTCTCGTATGATATTCTGTATTTCTATTTTGTTTGTTGTAATTTCTCCATTTTCCTTTCTTATTTTGCTAATTTGTGCTCTCTCTTTTTTCTTCTTTGTGAGTTTGGCCAGAGGTTTGTCGATTTTATTTACTTTTTCAAAAAACCAGCTTTTGGTTTGGTTGATTTTTTCTATGGTCTTGTTAATCTCTATTGTATTTAATTCCTCTCTGATCTTTATTATTTCCTTCCTTCTGCTGCTTTTTGGGGCTTTTTGTTCTTCTTTTTCTAATTCATTCAGGTGGTGGGTTAAATTGTTTATTTGAGATTGTTCTTCTTTTTTGAGGAAGGCCTATATCGCTATAAACTTCCCTCTTAGCACTGCCTTTGCTGTGTCCCATAGGTTTTGAGTGGTTGTGCTTTCATTATCATTTGTCTCAAGGTATTTTTTAATTTCAGCTTTGATTTCCTCATTGATCCATTGTTTTTTCAATAACATATTGTTTAATCTCCATGCTTTCCTTTTTTTCTCCTTTATTTCTCTGTTGTTCATTTCCAGTTTCTTGGCATTGTGGTCAGTAAAGATGCTTGAGATAATTTCTATCTTCTTAAAATTGTTGAGGTTTCTTTTGTGCCCAAGTACATGATCGATCCTGGAAAATGTTCCATGTGCACTTGAAAAGAATGTATATCCTATTTTTGGGGGGTGTAATGCTCTGAAAATAGCCACCAAATCTAGTTTTTCTATTGTAGTATTTAATTTCTCTGTTGCCTTGTTTATTTTCTGTCTGGAAGATCTGTCTAGTGATGTTAA
The DNA here is from genome assembly GCF_036321535.1 of Camelus dromedarius. NCBI lineage: Eukaryota > Metazoa > Chordata > Mammalia > Artiodactyla > Camelidae > Camelus > Camelus dromedarius. The sequence continues at coordinate 25,405,470 of NC_087437.1, read as the reverse complement.
TGCAGTGTTAAAATCTCCAACTATGATTGTATTCCCATCAATATCCCCCTTTATCTCTGTTAGTAATTCTTGTATGTACTTAGGTGCTCCTATATTGGGTGCATATATATTAACGAGTGTAATATCCTCATCTTGTATCACTCCTTTAATCATTATAAAATGTCCTTCTTTATCTTTCTTTATGGCCTTTGTTTTAAAGTCTATTTTGTCTGAAATCAGTACTGCAACACCTGCTTTTTTGGCTTTTCCATTTGCATGGAGTATCCTTTTCCATCCTTTCGCTCTCAATCTATATGTGTCCTTCTCCCTAAAGTGGGTCTCTTGTATGCAGCATATTGAAGGTTCTTGCTTTATTATCCAGTCTGCCACTCTGTGTCTTTTGACTGGAGCATTTAGTCCATTAACATTTACAGTAATTAATGATAGATGTGTGTTTATTGCCATTTTGAACTTATCTTTGCAGTTGAATTGGTATATCCTCTTTGTTCCTTTCTTCTTCCTTTTGTGGTTTGGTAATTTTCCTTTGTATTATCATGGATTTTATTTAATTTTTGTGACTCCTTTGTAAATTTTTGGCTTGTGGTTACCCTTTTTTGTAAATCTGTCAACCCATTACTATAACTGTTTTTATTAAACTGATAGTAACATGATCTCAAACCCATCCTACTGTTAAAAAAATTTAAAAAAGAAAGAAAAAAATATTCTATATTTCCCTGCCTCCCTCTCCCACTCTCAGTGATTGTATGTCTTCTTCTATAATTTCATGTTTACTTTATTTGTAATTCATGAGTTATCACCTTTCCAGTTGTGTGTTTCTCATTTCTGTAGCATCCTGCTGCTTTTCTATTTAGAATAGCCCTTTCAATATTTCTTTTAGCATGGGTTTAGTGTTGCTAAACTCCTGCAGCTTTTTTTTGTCTGTGAAACTCTTTATTTCTCCTTCTATCCTCAAGGATAGCCTTGCTGGATAAAGGATCCTAGGCTGCATTTTTTTTTCATTCAGGGCTTTGAATATATCTTGCCACTCCCTTCTGGCCTGTAGTGTTTGTGTAGAGAAATCAGCTGAGAGCCTTATGGGGGTTCCCTTGTAACTTACTCTTTGCTTTTCTCTTGCTGCCTTTAGAATCATTTCTTTATCCTTGACTCTGGCCATCTTGATTATGATATGTCTTGGTGTGGGTCTATTTGGGTTCTTCCTGTTTGGGACCCTCTGAGCTTCCTGTACTTGGATATCTGATTCCTTCTTTAAGTTTGGGAAGTTTTCAGTCATGATTTCTTCAAAAACCTTTTCATTCTAGGATTGATCATGTACTTGGGCACAAAAGAAGCCTCAACAATTTTAAGAAGATAGTAATTATCTCAAGCATCTTTACTGACCAGAATGCCAAGAATGAAGTGATATTTGTATTCACAGCTTTTCACTTTTCTCCTCAGCTTTCCTTTTCCTCCATTCATAAATTCAGTCATGAAAACTAATACTTAAGTGCAAAGCCAAACTGGTTCTTTAAAAATGGATCAGACAGAAAATGCACAAATGACTAAGACAAATAAGCCTGGAAAAGTGGAAAGTGAATCTTAAAAATTTTAAATCCAAGTACTCTGATTTAATTAAAAGTGGTAAGCTCCAGCCAGTGACTGAAAATTACATCAGCATGTCCCCTGAGTTTTAATGAAGCAAAGAAGACCTGTAATCCCTGCAGAAAGGGCAAGTAACATGGAATATTTTCTGAACAACATGCTCTGTCCTTGGATAACACTGTAGAAATATTGCCCCCTTGTCATGGATTCCACATCGCTATTTTTACAGGAAATAGGATTAAAATGCCTGCTGGCCAACCACATGGCTCATGTAAATTCATTTCAGCTCAAGATGACTAGTTATTACAATAAAATTTTATTCTGTATATAAGCAGAGGAAATTTCTTTTCTTCTATAATTACTTTTAGGCACTTAAGGATGGCAAATTTCAATTATAAAAGGAAGAGTTAACCATTTCTATTTCATTGGAAGTATGCTATCATTTGAGTAGTATTTTACTAAATAAATGAAGATACATGTGCGCACTCTATGTGGAGACAAACAGATTCTATGTGAAACATTTCAAAGAGTACTTTTGAGACATGAATTATTGTGCTCACTGCATAATGTGCTGTTTTGCCACAGAGTAAGATAGTTATCTTCTCTACAGGATGCCAGTTAGGGACAATAGAAACTTTACATTGCTTTGAATTATCTGTTGAAAAATGTTTTTTTTTTTTTAATAATAGGTAGAAATTATCCAAATGAATAAAAATTTGTTATAAATAAGGATATAAATAATGATGTTTCAATTTCAGCACTGCTAGAGTAGAATTGTTGTTCCTGATATAATTTCCGTTGGTTTTTGCAGTTGGAAATATAGACCATGAGTATATTCCTTTAAACTGTTTAATTTTTTTTTTTTTTTTTTTTTTTTACTGAGTTTATTTGAAGAGCTGAAATGCAAAGAGAGTTTTAGGATCTGGATTCTTTGAGATGTCTAACTAAGAGCAGTCAGTGAACTTTTGGGTAAATTCTAGAAAGGGCATTGAACCTGTGTCTTAACGGAAGTAGTCTGTTATCAAATGGTTAGGCTTTTTATCAATGCTTTGCTTTCATGTGAGGTGGTTTTTCAAGCCATGTGAGGAATAGCACTGATATCTAACTGTATTTCATTACCAAATTAGCAAATATTAAATATAAACTTTAAAGCATTTAAAGCCAATTTTCTAATGAAGCCATCCCCTATTAGGGAAAGACAAAAACAAAACACTGACACCTAATATATTTCAAACAAAATTAGCAATTATTAAAACTTTGGGGGGATGATCAAAAGGAAAATCTAGAAATATAAGAAAAGCTTTAAGTCATAAAGAGGGAAGTAGAAACAAATTAAGGATTTAAACATAGAGAAATGCTTAAGCAGACTTTTGCATAGCTAATTGTGATGAAATAGGAAGCCATATAAATGAAGTTTATGAAAAACTTGGAAAAACATGGAACATGTTTTTTAGAACATGGAAAAAATCTATATAGAACATGGAAAAAATCTAAGTGATAAAAATAGCTAAAGTATCTATGCAACAAAAACCCATGTCCTCCCCCCAAATAATAATAAATAGGAAGGAATATCAATAAAAATTAATGCAGTAGGAGTTGTCTCTAGATGATGGAAGTATGCATGATTGGTTTTTCAACTTTTCTGTATTTTCTAGGTTTTTTAGAATGGGAATGTGTTACTTTTATAATACAACAATCTATTAAACTTTTTAGAAAGAAAAATCGAAATCAACAATATGTTAAAACAGCATAGAAAATTTCCAAAAATTTTTATGTTATATCGGGTATAATGTGATTTTTAAGTGATGAGCTACTGAATATATTCAAGTGACAATGTTTATTTTCTATATTTAGATGATATCTTTTTCCCTGTTGATGGTGTCTTTTTCCCTGTTGGATGGTGAACTATTTTTTCTCTGACAGCATTTAGTATGCACTTACCAGAAATGCAGAAGTGGTTAATGGTGATCCTATCTATAAACCATCCAGTTGATCCAGAGTACACTAGAAACTTAAGAGCCCCATGATGTGAGAATTTGTTTGTCAGTAACTAGTGACAGTTTTTTAAGCTATGGTTTTATTTTATAAAATAGATGTTTGCTTTCATGTTCACAAAATGTTCTGGGATAGGTTTCAGATATTAGATTTCCCTTATAACTAAGAATGGCAACTCAAATTCAAAGTTAGGAAATTGTTCTCTTTTATGTTCCAAATGACACTAAAGTTCACTCTGAGTGAACATGATGATCTACTTGTATCTATAATTCTTCAAAGCTATGCTTCTTTGTTCTTTTACTGATATTTTCTATGTAAGCAGGCAGGTCACAGGTTGATAAATTGTCTTTAAACTTTTTGATGGGGAAATAGGAAGAACAAGAAATAGTTGTTAATGGAGGAGGGAGAAAGAAGAAAGCATTTTAGTAAGTACACTGCAATAAAAGATAAAGGATCACATTCAAATTATATGTAATTTTGAGACATTTCTTCTTAGCTTGGTGGAAAGGATGGCAGGTAAACTAAATTTTAGATTAAATAGAAGTTCAAGTGTCAATGTATTTAAGAAGGATCAACAAGATTCATTTGAACCAAATTAGGTTTGACTCTGGGATGGACTAAGAAGTATATATTGTTTTCAATAAACAAATAGTTTTGTGAGTTAACTCTGTGTGTGTCATGTTAATTACAAGTGGTAATAATGTTTAACTAAGGTCAGTATTAAGATGAGCTTCAAAATCATGAGAATCTAACAAAATAACCGTGGTGGAAGGACGTAGAATAACAATTATTGAGAATTATATTCTTTGTAGAATTGTGGAGAAAGTAAATTTAGGATTGTGAATAAGAAGGCAACTAAGAGTTGAAAGGGATCTCTTTCAAGGATTATAGAAATAGTGCCGTTGACATGAGTAAAGAGCTCCCCTGGTTTCTATTTATCATGTTTAAGTCTGAACCAAGAAAATATATTGGGACATTATTTTTCTTAGTCTTTTCTTCTTTTTATCATTCATTAAATCTTACTTACTAAGTTCTGTTTCACCCAAATGTGTCCTTAAAATACAATTTTTATATAACCTCCTCCTGGATGGGTTGGTCTAAGATCCACTTGAAAGGCTTCTTAACTTTCCTACATTGACCACTTGAAATTTTTCAGTTTGTAATGGCATTTTGCTTGAAAGTGTGACAAAAATCATTTGAGTTTGATAAATCTTTCTTAAAAGTTAGATATGGATATACAGTATCCTTGAACACCATGGGTTTGAATTGCATGGGTCTACTTATATGTGAATTTTTTTCAATAAATATGTACTACTATACTGCATGATCTGAGGTTTGTTGAATCTGTAGATGTGGAACTGCAGCTATGGAACACTGAAGTTGCATGCGGAGTTTTGACTGCTTGGAGTGCCCCAACACCCTCATTGTTCAAGAGTTAACTGTAGTTGCATGTTATTCATTTGTATTTTAGTGTCAATTCATTAAATCAGATAATATCCAATTTTTAAGAACTTTTAGAATGGAATTTAATAAGCATACAGCAAAGTGCAGAGATCTTAAATGTATAGTTTGTTAATCTTTTTCAATGTGTATAGGTGCATTTTAAGGCTATATATTTCCTTCTAAGCACTGCTTTGGCTGCTTTCCACACATCTTAATTTATTGTATTTTTATTATTCATTTCAAAGTTGCCAATACAACTTATTTTTTGATTCAAGATTAAACGTGTGTCACTCAATTTTCAAACATTTAGAGAACATTTTAGTTATCTTTTTCTTGTTAATTTCTAGTTTAATTCTGCTGTAGCCAGGGAAATGCCCTGTATAATTTCAATCTTTTGAAATTTGTTGGAAGTTTCAACAAAATTTGCTTTATGGCCCAGAAAGTTATTTATTTTAATGAATATTCTATGTGCATTGAAAAGAATGTGTTTTTTCCAGTTTTGAAAAGCATGTTACTAAAACATATATTCCTACTGACTTCTTTCCCTCTTTGTGACAATTATTTTGTGTGTTATTTTTATTTACAATATTAATTTCAAGTGTAAGACATAGTAGATTCAATATTTTTATAGATTATACTCCATTTAAATTTATTACAAAACAATCGCTATATTTTCCTGTCCAGTACAATATATCCTTATTGCTATGATAACAATTTTGTAAATCATTTCCATTGAAATAATGTAAAGATAAGTTAATGTTTCCTTTAACATGGTTAATTTATAAGCCTCTTCACTTAGCAGTACAGAGATTTTAAATATTTATATTTAAAATTTATTTAAACTTATATTTAATATAAATATTTATATTTAAAATTTAAATATTTATATGTAAAAACAAAACACACCTGACCAGGGATAAACAGATCAATATTTAATTACATCGATATCTACATCTTTAAACATGTTTTTAGCCTATTTAGAATGTACATCTCTGGTTATGCAAATTATTTTTTTATTAAATACAAAGAGTCAAATGTGCTGTTGGAACCCTGCTCTTACCCCCTTTGCATCTTAGTATTTTAGTATATTACAGCCTAACTTCTAACTGCCTGTTGGCTTTCCTTGGCTTCTGGAGACTCCTATGTTCACTTGCAAATCAAGCCAAAAGGCCTTGGATTTAGTGACTCCCAGAAATACCCCTTAACTGATGATTGATGGGAATTGTTGTATAAATACCACTGTTTTCTTGCCCACTGCTGAGATAACTCAGAGCCCGTTGCTCCCCATTGGATTTCAGTCTTCTACTGTGATTAAGCTCTAGTGGTTTCCTTAGTGTTAACTGGCTTGGTAACAAACACTACTTTTTGCCCTTTCTTCACTGTCTTAGTTCCCTTGTCCCTGCTAGTGGTTTCCTGGGGTCAACTCCAAAATAAACTACTTGCACTACCTTGTTAAGGAATCTGCTTATGGCAGAATTTACTAAGCTACTTAACTAAGATATTTACTAAGATATTTATGGCAAAAAAACTAAGATATTTTGTTACAGAAGTGGATCAAGGAAGCAGATTCTTAAGATAGGAATTTGGAATTAAATATTTAGCAGCCACATGGCAAAAAGGAACCCATTGTTGGTGATAAAGGATGATGTTAAACCCTGGCTTGTTAAAACAGCATAATTATTAAATAATTGTGACAAAATACTAAGTCTCTCATCTATAGTGAATTAAGATGGGGTACAAGAGAAAGAAAGTTCATTGGTTGTGCAATATCTTTAGCATTTGAGTGATTTGGGGCAATGTGATTAGGGACTGTGGTGTTAATTGTTGTTAAATGCCATCACTGTTTTGAAGGAAGAAAATGACAAGTTCAAATCAGTCAGTTAACTCAGGGCATGGTATCTCCTGTAGTTGATAAGCAGACTGTGCTTAAGATTAGTGATTATGACAGTGACAAAGTTACAAATTAAGGTGAATTCCAAACCCATCAACTGCCTATGTAAGGTAGAACTGAGGCCATGTGACCTGAGATAGGTTTGTTGCTGGATGAGCTTGAAGTGGACCCTGTAGCTTAGTGAAAAAGGCTCTCGCACCCAGAGAAATTCCTCTTGCTAGAGGATAACAGCTTTCCCTTGCCTCAAAACCATGTATAGCCCATGCCTGAGGTGGATATACTGCAAGCGATGCTGTAAACAGCCAGTAAGAAACTGAGAGTGGCCAATAACCATGTGAGTGAAATTAGCAGTGGATCCTTTGGTCCAAGTTGAGCCCCCAGATTTCTGAATTTCTGGCCAATGTCTTATCCAACATCGTAAGACACACTGAACCAGAAGTTCCCATCTAAGCTACTCCCAGACTCTTGACCCACAGTGACTCTGAGATAATAAATATTTGTTAGTTTGTGGGTAATTTGTTACACAGCAGTAGACAACTAATGTAGTGGGTGAGCAAAATGCTGCAATGGAAATATCATGATCCATTGCCCAACTTCCAGATGTGAGCCAGTTCTCTGGCCCAGGGCCCATCATTTGAAGGGAAGGTCAGTTAGCCATGTAAGACACAGCAGGGCTTCCAGTTCTTCTGTAAAGATATTTACGGACATTTACCAGAGGAACTATACATTGGGGGAAGGGAAATACCTAGATTTTTAAAGAGCTGTTGAATACAGGGTCTGAACTGACACCAGTGGATCCAAAATTATCTCATGGCAATCCTGGTAGAATAAGGAAGTAGGAAGGCCCAGTAATAAAGACCCAAGTCTGTTTCATAATGCACCCAATATGGCTCTATGGCCTTATACTGTGTTCATTTCCTCATTATCTAAGTGCCTAATTGAGATAGATATACTTAGCACCTGGGGAAAAAAAAAAAAACCAAACCTCTAGTGTTGTATTCCTGACTTGTGGAGTAAGAACCGTAATAATAGGAAAGGCCAGCTGGAAGTCCCTGAAAGCGACATTAGGATTAAGCAATCCTAAACTCATGCTGAGTAGAATGGCAGGTACTACTGCCAGCCTCAGTGACTTCAAGGATGCAGTGATGGTGATCCCAACCGCTGCTTAATGGACCTGCACACTTTCTGAAAAAACCAGACTCAATTAGCTTGTGGCAGGTGATAGCAGACTATTGTAAACGTAACCTAGTGGTAGCCTCACTTGTAGCTGCTGAGTTGAGCATAGTTCTTTACTAGACAAATCAACGCAAACTCTGTCACTGGGCATGTACCTATTCATCCTCTAAACACATGCTATCAGTCCCCATGAGAAACTCCTGTTTCAGAAGCAGTTCACATTCATAGTCCATGGACAGCAGTACCTATTTACCATCTTGCCTCTGGGCTGTGTTAATTCTCCTGCTCTCCATCATAGTAGAGTTTGAAGGGATGATCATCTGGACATTCCACAGAAATCATACTGTCCAGTATACTGCTGACATCAGATTAATCAGATCTGATAACCAAGAACTTGTAAGTTACCTGGATGGGTGTTAGAGTATGGGAGAAAATCCAGTAGAGTCAAGGGCCTAACAATCTGAGTAAGGTTTTAGGGATCAAGTGATCTGGGTCATGCTGAGACATATCTTCCAAGGTAAAGGATAAGTTAAACTTTGGACCTCCTATCACTAAGAAAGAAATATAGTATTTAGTAGGTCCCTTTAGATTTTGAAGAGAACACATACCACTTCATTCTGCTCCAACTGTCTGAGTGACTAAGAAGACTGCTATTTTTGAGTGAAGTCCAGAACAAAAGAGGGTTATGGTGGGTTTAGGCTGCCTTGCTGCTTGGATCATATGCCCTGGCATATGCCATGCTGTGGAGTAGATAAGGATGTTACATGGAGTCTCTTTAAACCCCAGTGCAAGAGTCATGCATCCCTTTTCCAGACTTTTGACCACTATCCTGGCCATTCATCAGTGCCATGAGTCCATGGATATCCCTAACTCAACCACTTCTCTCTTTGCATAAATACTAGTTGTATTGCTGATATCCATAGTATGCAATGATGCTATGTGGAATTTCCTCCAGCTTCAAGAGAAGAGTCATGGCCCTCACTTCTTGGGTTCTGGGTTCAAGACCCTGCCGTCTGCAGCACAGAAATATTTACAGCTGAAAAATAACTTCTAGAATGTCACTGTTCCCTGACCGTAGGACAGGAAGCTCCTGATCATAAGACACCACATAGCTATGCAGCCAGAGATGCCCATCACAAGATAAAAATGTTTTTATCCACCAAGTCATACACTCACGCAGCAACAGCAACAACTCATTGTGTGATAGAAGTGACATGTTCACAATGAGGCTCAAAAAAGTCTGAAGGGCATAAGTAATTGACACAAACAGGGGACTAGGTCCCCATATCATGTCTTTATTGATGCAACCCTTATCACTTTTCCCTTGACCCAAAGACCAAATACATATTTCTCATTATAAATCATAAAAGCACGCACTCTCTTCTCATTCCTTCTTTTGCAAGAGTTTTGCAGTTTCCAAGAGCCACAGTGGCCGGGGTGATAACTTGAAGCAATGGAAAGATCAGCACTCCATTCCTTTGAACTGCCGGGATAGACAGGGCTGCTTGCCTCTATTTTCAGTGGTCTTAGACCATTAGGCATTCTATAACTAACACTTAACTGAGTTTTCAGTATGCTCTGGGCACTGTTCCAAGTGCTTTACATATATCAGTTCATTTACTCTTCAGCAATCCTATGACTTAATGTGAGGTATCTGTGGGGTAAAATGAGGATTCTGAGGCCCAGAGAGATGATTAGTCCATGGCCAAAGTCCCAGAGTTCAGAATTGGCGAAACTTTTTGAAATCTTCTCAGTTTCTGTTTCCTCCCTCAGTGTCAAGCCCTTTGCTACCCCCACCCCCCGCCCCTACTTGTTGATGCTGAACCCGTGATCATACCTCTCATCTTCCCTTTTCCTGCTCTTTTATAGTTACCTCTTCTAATGCACTGAGTGTGATGGACTGGGTGACTCATTTCTATATACGAGTAAATACGTGATCAGCACGGGGTCACTTAACATCTGTTTAGGTTCTTCAAACTCTTTCTCAGATGGTTTCTTATAGCTGAAGTTACTGAATTAAGTGGCTCGTGGAAGAGTGATGGTTGAATATGTTTCCAGAGTGAAGTTTCATTTGAATCATAACCCCTGTTGGATGATGTTGCCTGTTCCTCTTTCTGTTTTCATATTTTTCCCCATGATAAAGCTAGTTCAATTCTTTCAAATTTGCAAGAATTATATTATCAATTTGAATCAAATGTTTTGGGCACATGTAGATAAATCCATATTTAAATATATTTATTATTGCTTTGAGCTCCAAAAATTAGGGTAAATGGAATATAGATGTATTTAGTGAAAAAGCAGAATTTGAAACTGTAAACCAAATTACTGTTAATAGAGGCTTAGTTGTTAAAAACAGTGAATGTTTTAGAGGTATTTATTTGAAGAAATTAACCAGAATTTTAAATAATGTATTATATTTTAAATATAAAACACTACTTTGCATGTGGCTTTGTAACAACCAAAAAAAAAAAAAAAGAAAGAAAGAAAGAAAAGAAAAGAAAAGAAATTTTAAAGAGATAAATAACTGATTGCTTGAGCCAGATCTTTTTTCATTGAAGAAAGAATGACTTCTAGGTGTACTTGTCAGTTGAACGCCATGTAATTATGGGAATATGCTTTCCTCTTGTAGTCACAGCTTTTCTACTTCTTTCTTTACTTCTCAAAATGCTGACATATTTCACCTATTTGCTCTTTGATGTATAATGCCGTGAACATTTGTCAGCTGACTGAATGTTTACTTTTGTTAGGTGTAATATAATTAAGGTGATACATTGAGAAAGACACTGTTTAGAAGGGAATATATTAAACGTTTAATGTGTTTAGCTGGATAATGACATCATTAACTTCACATTTATGCAGTCTTCCTTATTCCTCCTGAAGAGAGTCAGTAGCTTGAGACTGGGCCCAATAGCTACTAACAAGCAAGTTTCCTGCAAGGATAAAAGATACAAATAAAACATCTTGTTTTCCATTAAGTTACATTCAGATATCCATGTACTGTACCCTGTAATTAAGTCAAATATCAATTTTAATCACTGCATCCTTAGTACATAATTTCTGTAATGCAATTGCATCAGTATAATGTTGAGGAGGTAAAATACCCTAGTTAAATGGAATTTTAACTGCTGGAAATTGAGACACGGAGAAAATCACCATACCTACACTCAAGCAGTTAAGCTGAGAGATTTATGTTTGGGAAAGTGAGGGTGGAGAGACTGGTTTAATTTGCATATTTAGCAAATATGTTGTAAGGCCAGTTTACAATGTCCTTATTAGTCTATGCCTATGGTTTTGAAATAAGCCTTCTGACTGTGACTTGATTTAGAGAGTTGATGAAGAAATTCTTTAAAGATAGGACTCCCACTTTATTGGCTAAAAAATTGAGCCTGAAATTAAGTTTGAATGCTGTTATTCCAGAGGATAGCAGAGGTTAATTTTGGTGGGAAAAAAAAGTATCTTCTCTTTACTAGCTTTCCAAGAAAGGAGTTTGACTGTGCATGCAGAAACTTTATTATTCAAACCACAACTTGCAGCTCTTCAATTAGAAGCAATTTCAAATGTCAGATTTAAAGTCTATACAACATCTCACATAACCATGGCAATTGCCTTGTACATCACTTGGCAGTAGCTTAACTCTGTTTAAGTCTAGAGGAAAATATTTTGAGTAGAAATAGAAACTGCTAAATAACTACTAGTGTCACCGTATTTTCCTTATGTTGACACATCAACATATTAGGAAAAAAAAAAAATCTGGTCATATCCTGACTGTTGCTAGGCTTAAAGACACTTGCTCCTTTTCCTCAGTGGGCTGGCTCAACATTCACACTGGCATGGTTCCAAGAAATGGAAATCATCTCTGAGATGTCATGTAACTGATGGTTCCAGAGCCTTGATGGAAATTTTACAATTAAAAAAAAAAGTTTTGAAAACCCATGAATAATTCATCTGACAATTTAGCACAAAATGTTCAGCTGAAATACCCCAGCATTCTAAGGACAAGTATGTGCTAAAGCTACTCCTTTTCCTTCTGGGGGAAGAAAAATAGTTTGCTGGGCACGTCTTTCTTGTTGATGGTGGGGATCCTTTCAGAATCCAACTTTGAAACTCCCATTTAGATTAGGTTCATGCTCATAGTTTTTGAATTATTGATTACTTGCCAGCCAAGCCATCCCAATCTATGTCATAGATGCATAATTTATTGTGATATTTAAAAGCATGTGTATCTGAAAGGCTTCCAGAACTTTAATCTGTTGCCTAATGACAACACATTTTAAACTTTCTTATGTTTTCAAAGTCTTGGCAAAAAGAGCTTTCTGGTGCTGTGGCCTCACGTGACAGCTCAGTATCTTTTAATGTTCCTTTTCTCTCTTTGAATGTGTATACTTTTCCTTTCCTTTCTTATTTGGTTCTTTTTTTTTTTTCTTTTCCCAGAGTCCTTTACAAGACTCATTCTTTCTTTGGTCTTCTTTGTATTTTTTTTAAAGACTCTGTTTCACAGGCCCCTCCATGGTGCCTCACGTATTTTCTTTGTATCTTTCTTCTTTATGTTCTTCTTTTGTGCACCCTGCCTTCTTGGATTTCTGCTGCTTGAGAAAACCTTTTCAGCCATTTATTTCCTATTTATTGTCTTACTTTGTAGTGAGAGCCTGGTTAATTTATTACTGGTCTGAATTTGGTCTCAGATGCTTCTAATATCTGCTGCCCCACGGTGAAGGAAAGGGGTAGTTAATGACATACTTCCTTTAACTGCTCTTGTTGGAATGATAAAGTTGAGTGGGGTGATTTCAGAGCCCGGGGTGATTCAAGCCTTCCTCTTCCCCAGAGGTCAAGTCAGCCAACACCACACGCATGGAGGCCCCCACCTTCCCACTTCCTGCTCTTAACCCTGACAATGGCAACTCTACACTTGGTTGCAAACTGACAGAAAACTCCAACCCAGCAGAGGCTCAGAGAAAAAGGGGCCAAAAATTGCTGGTGAGATGGAAGGAGATATGTAAGCTTCTTCAAGCCATGAAGGGCAGACACAAACTTAAAGGAAAACTGTGGGAAAAAGAACATCCAGCCTTTCCATTTTAAACGCCTTTTTAATTTTTCTTTCAATTGTTTTGAACCTTTCTTCGAAGGCAAGGCTTGAGTAATCTGTTTTAGAATGTAATCTTTTTTAGCTTTTTGGTCCCCAGATTATGTAAATTTATCATGAAGAGTTATTGTTTTACGTGTGCAACACAAATCAGAACCCGAGTTTAACTTTCCCCACTGTTTTCAAGGAACGTGAATGCTAGCTAGAATGAGTCTCATGAAAGGACAGTATTCACAGAGATATATGTGATGGCAAATTTAGGCCTTTATGCATAATTTTTTGGGGAGGGGAGGTAATTAGGTTTATTTATTCATTTATTTATTTAATGGAGGTACAGGGGATCGAACCCAGGACCTGTGTGTGCTAAGCATGCATTCTACCTATTGAGCTACACCCTCCCCCTGCATAATTTTTCTTAGATAGAATTAAATACATATATTTAGAGGACACCTAAGGGGATGTATTTGGAAATAAAATTTACGATTTGAGTCAACATTCCTGTATACTTTATGTAACATGCCTGGGAAAGGACCCTAGGGTTAGTAAAGATAACTCGATATGTTAGCAATATTATACTTTTATTAAAATTTCTGTATGTAGCCATTTTATTTCTGAGGATTTGGTTTGACCCTTGATGTATGAAAACCCATCTAATGCTGGTCTTTACTTCTTGTAACAGGGAAAGGCTGCTGATGGTCAGGGTATCCCCTTAAGTGGCCTCCAGGCTCCCAGAGTGTGTCTTCACACCATCTGAGATGGACTTCTTATATTGTTCTTTACATGCTAAGCCAGGAGCAGAGTTTTCTCTCTACATTAATTAAAAGATTCTATAAGATCCATGCACCCAGGCTACATTTCACATCTTTGAACTAAGGTGACTGTAAGATTCCACTCCCCAGCACAGACAACTGGCTGAGCTCAACTCCTCTGAAGAGGGCTCTGAATGTGAGTTTTCCTAGGAAGCCTTTCTTAGCAAACCTCTAACCAGGCAAACTGGCCACTCATTTATTTGGTCCTTTGTATTCTGCACATTTTTCCATCACAGCCCCTGGAACATGTTAGAACACCCGAGGCTGGGCTTGATACACAATAGGCACTCGGTATTTGTTGTCTGAAGTTCAGGCATGGACTGTCTGAATGGATATCTGATCACTAGCAGTTCCCTCATCAGGCCAGTATGCTGGGTTAATTCATGCTTCTGTGCTTTTGCTTCGGTATTCTTTCTGATTGGCTTGAGACCTGTCAAGCTCTCCCATATTTACTTGGCCTTGCCTTGTCTAATTCCAACTCAAAGTTCAAGACTTGAGATATGCATCTTCTCAGGAACACTCCCTCCTCCCAGTGTGTACATCCAAGTGTTACCTCAGCCTGTCAGAGGAGTAAGGCTCCGTGTTGTAACCTCAAGGCTCTGACCACAGCTCTGCGACAGCACTTCCCATGTTGCAGTGCTGTTGTTTATTTACAGGGCTGGGTCCCCAAGCAGACCAAGACCTGGAGGACAGTATCTTTTTTAACCTGTGTGTCCTTGTTGTGTGGCATATTTTTTAGCATATAGTCAATGGTCAATGGCTTTTTTATTTTTTAAAGGAATGGGTTATTTTGTGTATTTATAAATGGAAAGGGGCTCCAGAAAATTAACTGAGGGAGAAATTAAAACTATTTATTAATTTTTCTCCGTAGTTTATGTGACTTGGGTGTGGGGGGTTTGCAACTACTAGTAAATTCTTCCATTTGGAAATAATCACTTAGTGTTGTTTAGAACTATTACAGTAACAACCGTTTTAGGCCAATAGTTGTAAAAATGCAACCCAGGGCTTACAAAGCTTTCAGCAATAATCTTAAATTCCAGCAGATGGTGGTGTTGTTATGAGAGGCTGAGATTCTTAGGTAAAATAAAACACTTCTCACTTATCATAAAATCTGTTTTGTTCCTCTCTCCTTGGAAAAATAAAGAAGAGTTTGTCCAATAATTCTTTTCTTCATAAGACTTAGGTAAGAAATAAAACACTTCTTTTTTAAAAAAATTGGTCATTGTTGGTCCATGGTAGAAGAGTTATAAGAGTTTTTATACTTTTTCATAATGGGTGACATATAAATTTTTTCTCTGCTATAAACACTCCAAATATGATTAAAAAGGACTCTAATTATTTTTAAATAAATTAATATATGTTTTCTGGAATGGGGTGTCAGTGTTTGCTTATATTACCATTAGGTCAAATTATGAGATCACATTTCCCCCTTGTCTTAGTCTGACCTCACAGTTCCTAATCCTAAATTAAAATGTGTATTATCTCCTGCCTGAGCAGTGAAATGAGTACAAGCCAAAGACTGCAGAGCATTTCAAAAATGACTTCACAGTGTCTGGGTACTGTGCAAGTAAGCAAGTTTTTGGTTTAGAACATTTGTTAATGCTTCCTAAAGTTAAGCAGTTTCCTATAAATCTATTAAATGACCTCTTGAAATGATCTATCTCTGCCATTATAAGAAAGAGGGATAATTCATTTTCTCCTTAAATCTCTTATTCTCTTCATGCTTGTCTCCAGTTAGTATACAAATACAGGGGAGCACAAAATTCACATATAAGCAGGATTGTAATGCACGATTGTAGGAATATAAGGATTTTAAGATGAAATTTACAAAAAAAGAAGGGTCCACTTAAACAATTTACTTGTTTTAGTACTATTTTTTGTCAAGGAAAAAATATTCAAAAAAGTTGACCACATTTTTAAAATGTAGTGTTTCCTATTTTTTAATATTATTAATTGTACACAGGCTGCATGAATGTTAGGTTTTCATATATGTGACTTTTAACATAATCTGGGGGTATGATTATATTATGTAAATGTATGTGTAAATCTACACAACTCTGAAATTAGTTCTGAAATATGCAAGAAAACAGGATATGTTGCATGTGCTCCTTTTTTAAGGCCCTGAATAGCTATGTAAAATCTATTTTACTGTGGAGAATCATGGGATGTTATGATGCAGGATTATTTTCTAGCTGATGACATGAAGGGGTAATATTTTTCAAAGAATTCCTTTATTATTTTAGTTTTTTTTAAAATAAAGATACTTTTAACAACAATGATAAATAGATAATTTTAATATAAAAATTAACATCCAAAGCCTTTCAAGATTATACCAAGTATTAGAAAAACAGTTTGTGAAAACTGATTTATAATATGTTGACTAAAATAAAATTTATTCTTATTAGTATAAGTTATAGCGGCTTTTAGAACATCATGAAACGGATGAGTGACTTCATTCCAAATGAAAATCACTCAGTAGAGTGAAACTATAGTGCTTTCCAAAGGAATTTCCTTTTAATGGCTTGCAGATGTTGTGTTCAATGCCAGTGAAAAAACGAATTCAGTTTTAAGACATAAAACTTTACATGAAATTAATCTCCTGAGTAGATTAAATGTTTTCACTGTCATGGGGAAAAATTTAGGAAAAGGGTAAAAACAGATTTTTAAAAAATTATTACTGAAAATGTTTACTAAATATTTTAGTGATATTCCTAAAGCAATCCCTTAAATTGAAAAAAAAAAAAGAAGTCAATTTTCTTTTGGAGAGAGAAAGTTATTAGAATAGAGAAAGAAAATTTCAAAATCCTGTATTTGCTTTTTTCTCCCCAATCAACATTTAAAAATTTCAAATAAAGCATGTGGAAAAAAACAATTAAGATTTCCAAAAAATAAACATTCCTTTTAAAGACATAAAATATCACTAACCTGTTTCCAGCGTGTGAGCCAGTGCTTCATGGTGTGGATAACAGCATCACAATCTGCTGGGGGTGCTTGTTAAAATAGGTGGGTAGAACCTGGGGACTGAAGGCCTTAAGTGTCTTGTCGTAAGAACTCTAGGGACCACAGGGACTGAAACACCAGCTAGACTGGTTGGGTCGCTCAGCAATGCCCAGACAGATGTGTAGTGACGGTAAAGGCAGCTGACTGTAAGATGCCACTGAGTCATGGGTATAATCCTGTAAAGAAAGAATTTCACGGCACGAAAGGAGCTCATGAAGAACAGACTCTCAGTTCTTTTAACTGTTAGAAAAGGCTTTAGAAAATGCAAACGCCTAGACCCCACCACAGATCCTAAATTAGAACCTGACTTGGTCCCACCTGATTCTGCAGCCTTTTCTGTGATCCTCCCCGTGCCTGTCGGTGCTCGGAGTTCTAGGAAAGCTGAACTCTCAGTTCTTCCAGGGTTATCATTGGCTCTCTTGCTGCTAGACATCCACACAAAACATCCCTTCCTTGTGAAAGGCTCTTCCCTGTCCCTTCTCCCATTCCTGTGCCTTCTCCATCCCCCTGGCTAACTGAGCAAGCCTCTCTCTGCAGACAAGGTGCTTGACTATGTGCTCCCCCAGAGCTTTGCCTTTCCCTTCTCAGAATAGTTGCAGCCACCTCTTGGCATGTTTACCTTCCCTACTGGAGTGTAAGCTTGCTAAGGTCCAGAAGCTTGCCTCTGGCTCACCACTCTTTCAGTGCCCAGCACAGTGGTACAGCCTCAGAAATACTGAAGGAAAGGTCCGTTCTTTTAGTTTTCATTTCCTGAGGGTGCTAGAATTCTGATAAATCACTCAGAGGAAATAGCACCCCAATATTAGCATTTCTTTAGTCATCTATCAAGTCTTTCTCCCCTAAAATTAGAGTGTGTGGGTGAAGTCTTGGGGATCTGCAAAGACAGTTTTTCCACTTACCAGGGCTGGGCATACTCATTATACCAAGCTGCACTTTGGCATTTAAAAAGTGCTATTAGTTTTAGAATGACCTAGATGAAGTATTAGAAATCTGAAATTCAAAGAGGAAGAAAAGAAAACAGCTGAGGGTGGAGTTAATTCCAGCCTTCTGCTCTGGACTCCCCTCTGTCCCAAGCATCCTTCTCCTCACACCGACCCCATCTGTAGGGTCAGTTCTGCTCTAGAATGTGGGACCAATTCTGACTTCAATGCAAGGGAGTTTACTGGTGTAACTGAGTTCTCAGACTCCTGATTTTCCTCTGGTTTTACACTGACCTTTTGTTTCATGTTTAGAAAATGCAGTGCCTGCCCTGTCATGAGGTCAGTTCTCCACTGACCCTGCATTCGTGGAAACTGGGTGCAGAGCATCTCAGCAGTTCCTCCCCACCCAATGGTCCGATGCTAACGGCTGTTCCTATTCATGTTCAAACAAACACAGACACACCCAGCTCTTGAGAAATGTGAGCACGTGCTCCCCACCCCCTTCTGAAAACTGAAAACAAACGTATCCCTGGGTAGCTCTTTCTCTCTCGTAGCTTCCTCCAGATGCTGACTGTGGAATTCCTCAGTTCTTTTATTATCAACGTCAATTCCAGAGGACACATTACTCTCTAACCAGAACATGAAGTACTCGCATCTGGCTTGCTTGTAACTCATGCTTCACTTGCACATGGTCCAAGGTGAAAGCTAGAGGCAGTAGAATCCCAGATACTGGCATTTCAGTCAGATGACTCCTAATTTTTCCCCCTAAAGTTAGGAATTGATTCAATTTATGACGATTGCCACATGTGTAACTGTTCCTACGTAACATGAGATTTTAGGAGTACATTAACTCGTGCCTTATGAGATGGGGTAGCAGCAGTCTGGATGATCAAGAGTTCAGAAAAAAATGGTAGCGTCTTTCCATCCTGACTGTGAGACCTACACGCCAAGTATCGTCAGACTCCTGCCTGTGGAAGTCTGCATTCTGTGTCACATTCTCTCCCTGTACACCAGCTAATGAAAAAGACAGATGTTAACTTCAGAGTTCAGCATCCTTTGAGAAAAAAGTGTAGTGTGTATAGTAAAACTGTTCATGCTAAGAAAAAGATCATACTAGTTTACAGGAAAATAATTATTTACATAGTTTGTAAACAAGTCTTTTTTAAAAACCCTCTTGGGCCTTAGTGACCTTTATAAAATACCCATGTTGATCAAAGCAGAAATAAATCAAATGTGTGAACCATATTTGCTCTTGGGGGAAAAAAAAAAAAAAGAACCAGACACTGGGGAAACTGTGGTAAAATGAATTTATGGGTAAAGGATGTTTCAGTGCCGGTACTGGTGCCTCTCTGATTGTCTTGCTAAAGGCTGAATTTTTTTGGCAGCAGCATTCTTCCTTGACATGATACAGATTTCACTTTTAATTTTGTAAATGTTTCTTGATTGGCTACTCTGGCCTTGGCATTGTATCAGACGCTAGTCACTAGACACCTTCACTCCTCGTTGTGAGAGAACCACAGGTATTTTATTTGCAGCCAACTGAGACTCTCCTTTAACTCTGGTCCCTATCTGAAAAATCTGGGTTAGAAGCAATAGAAAAGTTAGAAGAGTATTTTTCATAAAGAACTATTCTGCAAAGAATGCCTCATTTTTTTTTTCTTTTCTCTTTTTGTCCTAAATCTAATTTATTTATCTGAGGTTGATATTTATTTTTTGCCAAATGTTTATTTTTGGCCATTGGTTTATCCTTTGCCAAATGTGTTACTATTTTTTTTGACATTCCCTATCATTTACTTAATTCATTTTATTTGTTGTAATCTATGTATGCACTGAAGCAAGATGGATTTGAGGTTGAGTCCCTCGGAGCATGACTTTACAGCTCATAAGAAAAATTTCCTTCACTTCTCTTCTCTGCCCACTACCCTTCGATTGAGTCAATATCTTGGAGCAGAAACCCATCTCTGCAGGCCTGTTAGACTTTTAGGTTGATATATATAGCAATTTATACATAAGCTGTAGTTAATATCTTACAAATTTTTCATAGTCTGAATTTACTAAAAGTGATTGTAGTTGGCAGAAGGAACCAGAAGTTCAAAGTCTTGGGACAAACATTTGCCACTTTATAGCCAGATTGGAAAAATGTTATCTTAAAGAGATTAAAATGAAGTTCTCTCTATATGCCTATTACCTATACAAATATTTTATGTATGAAAGGAAATCTGTTATTTCAGTTTTTTAATTGTGAAAATTCAATGTTTTTCACTTCATATAAAGAATCCAGGCTCCACTCCATAGGTGTTTTGTAAGATTTCTTTATATATGTATTTAAAGAAATGTGTATGTGTGTGTATATGTGTATGTATATACATATACACACACATAGACACATATACTTAAACAAACAGATTAATAGCTTTGTAAATAGACATATGCAAGGATAATTAATGAATCTCTTAATTTCTTAATTGTTCTTTCCTCCTGTGGACTTTGGGCGGTGATTTTTTATTTTAGGTAAAAGTTAATTCAGTTAAATGAATTGGCTATTTTCAGCCAACAGCTCTTTCTTGGCCTCCCACTGTGTCTGAGGCACTAAGTCAGGGGCTAGGATTAATCACCTGGTCAGGGAAAATTCCAAACAATCGTTAGTGTCTGGAATCATGAGACATTTCCTCATGAAAACATTGTAAGGTTGAGAGAGAAGAACTGCCTTGCTGAATTACAAACTGCAGAAGTGGGAAAGTAGCATCAATTACAAATTTATCCTCTTACTAGGGAATCTAAAACTTGGCCATTTTTGTAGGGAAACAGCCCATAGTGTTGTTCTATGTGCCATTTATATTGCTCTTTTTTAAAACAGAAAGATTTACTGATGGGATGCTAAACTTCTGCTTTTAGGAATTACCTGAATTGTGCCATGGACAAATTTGTATTTGACTATGAAGCCATTATCCCCAATAAATCA
The DNA here is from genome assembly GCF_036321535.1 of Camelus dromedarius. Taxonomy (NCBI): domain Eukaryota; kingdom Metazoa; phylum Chordata; class Mammalia; order Artiodactyla; family Camelidae; genus Camelus; species Camelus dromedarius. Next base: position 25,384,616 of record NC_087437.1, on the reverse strand, counting down.
TTGATTGGGGTAAAGATTTCAGCCATCAACTTGCTCTGTGATGATTTTACATTGTTCATTATGTTATGAGATTATGCTGTAGCCTAGGCCAGAAGCCTATTTCTGTGAACTAGAAAGATGAGAATTTAATGAGGTATAAAACATATACACAAATTGCAACATCAATGATGATGTCTTAATAGCTTAAGAGGTCTGCATAACTGCATTATAAACTGGAACATAAAAAGATACAGCATGTAGACATCAACTTGTAAATCAGCAACCCAAGGGCCTAAGAGCTTCACGACCTGGAGCAGAGTCAAGTTTGTTTCAATTTTCTTAAAAAAAAAATCAGAATGTACTGCGCATATAGACAACCATGTTCTTACTCTAAAAGTGAGTCTTATTCTAAGAGTCAGGCTGAGCTTACTTCTTTGTTGAAATAAAACATCCCATGTCTTAGAGGCAGAATGATGCTGTTCATTGAAAAAAAATAATTTTTCCCCTTAAAAGTCAGATGACAGAACAAGTCACTTCTTGCTCGTTATGACTAAAAGCTGAAGCAAAGGGATGGGGGAGAGGAGATGGGTGTGCAATGGAAGGTGATCCTTTTCACATACGGCAATCACCACCCATCTAGTCCCTGCTTGCTCAGTTTAGTTAAGGGATCTCAGAAAAATAAACCGACCAGATCTGTTTATTTTACAACCTAAAGACTTTCTCAGAATATCTTCTTAAACCTTTAGTTCTGAAAGTCCGTTCTAATTATTGACACACCAATCTTTCCTTATCTTCCTTGGTTAAGTCCAGCAGCTGTAGCGGCAGCGGCAGCGGCAGTTTCCTGAATGCCCTGGACAACCTCTGGCACATTAGGGCGCCACAACCTGTCAAACAGAGAGCTGTCATTTTTTTTTTTTTTTTTTTTTTAGATTTTTAACCTAAAATTGGGGGGGGGGAAAGTCTATTGGATTTTGGAGGATACCAATTTAACAATGGTTGCATTTGATTAATGTATTTACGAAAAGATTGAAAATGACGTAGCAGTTTATTATAGAGGTAGATACAAGGTTATGGGGTTTTTGTTTGCTTGTTTGTTTGTTTGTTTGTTTTGCTTTGCTTTTTTTTCTCCAAAAGCCAGACTTCGTAGGTTCAGTTCTCAGATCTGCTAGTTAATAACTTAATAAATGTGTAATCTTGGATAAATTACTTGTTTTCACAGTATTTCCATCTCTTTGCCTATAAAATAGGAATTAGAATAACATAATAGTAATAGCTACCTCAGGGTTACATTTTCACCTGGACTAACGCCTGGTGCACAGTAACACTCAGCATAGAATTAAATATCGGGCAGCTCAGCCCTTTCCTGAAGGCTTCCCCTGATTAACCAGGGACACTGGCGCACCTCAGTTGCTGTGTATTTCACATGGATTCAAAAATCTTTATAATTATTTCTGAAACTTGACACTTTTATACAGATTAAGGAAAATCTGGAGAAAAACTTGCTTTGAAGGCAAAATGTTAATATCTAAGTTAATATTATTCCTCTTGGAATGTGTTTTCTGTTGCAAACTTCTGTTAAAAGCAAAGCACATTCACATTCTCACGGTTTACAGCTCAGTAAAAAGTTGAAACACATTTGACTGTTGAAAGTTTTAGTATAGGTCAAAACTAGAATTGTTATTAGAATTTGATGGAAAAAATTTCAGGTTTATTTTTTATCATCAAAACTAATAGGTAGAAATTTTGTATTTTAATTAACTTTGGCAGTTATTTCTATCTTTTAGGGAAAAAGATAGAAAAGACAGAATAAATTTGGGAAAAACAGATATTATTTCTATATGCAAGTAGAAATAAATGAAGTCTAATAAAAAATCCAAATATGCATTCCAGTATTTCCAAACTTGTCTTCATCCAGAGTCTTTTTTGATAATTCAGACTCCTAGGGCTCATTCCACAGCTGTCAGTTAGAAACTCTAAGAAATTTTGCAGTAACGGTCTAGGTGATAACTTACGATCAAATAAATATGTAAAGAACTAACTTAAACAAGTGTTTCTCTGAAGTAAACATGTATTTTGAGATATTTAATCAGTAAAAGACAACATGAGCTTTCTAAGAGAGAGGCTTGTGTTAAAAATAATGCATCGGTTTGAACAGTGATAAAGTTTCCATTTTATAAACAAAACTAAGTTAATTATCTTAATTTCTTTTAATCATCTCACACTATTTAAATTAGTTATATTTAATTTGTAATTTCCTCCGATTCATAAAGTGTTTTGACTCTCTGACAGTCAAAAATAAGAAGTGCAGATCATAGCTAAGGAGATTATTAAATATAAATCTACTGTTGCTGATTTAATTTGTGAAGAGATTTTAAATATTTATATATTTTTCTTTAACAATTGATTTAAACTATCTGCATATTGGTGCAGTGCCTGCCAAGCTATTGTGTGAAGTTTTACCAGCTGGGAATTATCCCTTCATTCTCTGGTGTGACTAACACTTCCAGCTGTAGAATAATTAAAATGCCAATCAGTTTTGAAACAGCACAACAATTTTTCATCTGATCATCAATTGAAAGGCTAACTGAAGTGTCTAGCTCTCATCACAACGACGTGGGATTCACATCCCGCCCCTCTGTTTTCTCCCACCATCCCCCACCCCCGCTTCTTCCTTCACATACACAAACGCACACTCTGAAGGCTGAGTTCGGTTCTACTCAAATTTGGTTCTTCTAAAAGACATCAATTTTTCAAAATGTGTTTTATTGATTGTCTTTAAGGAAAGTTGTGGGAGGAATGAGGTCTGAAGGTAAGGAATTGTTGAAAACAAGTGTTCTTTGAATAGTATATATTTCTCAGACCATATTAACAAACATTTAATCAATTTTTCCTCTTTTATTGAGATATAATTGACATATAACATTGTGTAAGTTTAAGGTGTACACTGTATTGATTTGATACACTCATATATTGCAGCATTATTACCACCATAGTGTTAGCTAACACTTGCATCACGTCACAGTTACCGTTTTTATGTGAAAAGCATTTAAGATCTACTCTCTTAGCAACTTTCAAGTATACAACACACTATTATTAACTATAATCACCATACTGCAATTTGAATCCCCAGAGCTTACTCATCTTATAACTAGAAGTTTTGAAACTTCTTTTTTCCTGACCTGCCAGAACTGACCTGCTATACCTCCCATGTGTCACCTCCCATCATCACCTTCTGTAATGATCAAGCTTCCAGGTCTAGAAGAAAGAGTGATGGGAAATAAAATCCACAGGTTGTTGAATGATTAATGCTTCAAAATGTTCTAGAGTCTTCAGTCTTGCACCAACATAATGGCTGAAAAGTGCACTGTGGAAGCAGAAATTTAGAGGCATACATCTCTGAATGTTCCAGCCCCACCTCTGCTTCTTAGATATTCTTTTATAGGTCTCAATGCCTGGAGTCAGCAGTGGCTGTGTGGCTTTTATGTTTTCCTATTGGAGTTCTTTTTAACTTAATTAAGGCTTTAATAGGAGTTTTATTTCCCTTAGAGGGTTATTGTAAAGTTTAAAGTGGCCTTAGAAATAAGTACCCAAAATAACCTGTTCCATCAAACATCTTTTTGAACTTCCTGTTTTACTCAGAGGAATATTGCTAAGCAGATATATGAACTCTTTCGGATGGCTGTGATACTCTAGGTAACAATTCCTGAGACTTCTGTGGTGGTTATATTAGCGGTTCCTTTTAAGTGTTTTAAGAAGAGGTGGAAGCAAAATGTTAGTGAAAAGGGGGCCGAATTGGTGGAAGCTGGAAAGGTTGGGTTTCCAAGAAAGGTACTCTCATTTGCAGGAACCTGAGCATCTCTTTAGCTGGTGCCTGTTTTGCTCACAGGCTGAGCCCCAGGTGATATAGTGATGTCCCTGTGATTCACATACTCCCACTTAAACCACCCAAGAGTGCATTTATAGACTTAACTCTTTAAAGCCCTTTTCCTATTGTTTCCTTCCTTTTAAAATAGTTGTGCACACAAACGGTATTTATTAAATATTGGGACTCAAAATATTTACTCCTTTTATTATTTTTTCTCTGTCTTCAACACTAAACCTCCTTGTTCCAAAAGAAGAGATAAGGCATCTGTAATCTTGACTTAGTTTTATGGGCTACAGAATTAGTTTATTCATTCCTGGAGTCATTATTTCTATACATAAGGGGTAATCTTTTCCTCTGATGACTATGCATTCATTGAGAGGCTGAGATTATATCAGCCAGTGCTAGGCCACCGACCCCTTAAGGTTCATACTTGAAATGGAAATTTGGGATCCAAAAGGGAGGTGAGACTATGGTTCAACTAAAGAAATCGCCTTTTGAAATGACAATGAAATTTCTTTAAGTACAAGGTGTGTTCTTTGAGCTGTTAAAAAAAAAAAAAAACCAACTGTAGTTACTGTTTTTACTCTAGCAGATATTTTAATGTCGGTAAGTCCCAAATGCAATACTCTGGGCTATTTTTGAAGACTGTCATACATTTGAAAGCAAAAAAGTTGAAGTTATCCCCCAAATGTCAACACTGCATCTGAATGGGCGCAAAGCAAGATCAGTCCATGCCCTGATGCCTGTGCTTTCTCTGAGAACACAATAACTACAAATGGTGCCAGAGGGAAAAGGGAAAGGGCTTCTGTTGACTTCAAATAAAGGCTGGATCTGACAAAAGAAAAGCAAATGGTACCTGGATATGCCATTAACAAAGCCTTGTATATATACAGCTGCACTCAATGAACACTTTGGAAATTAAAGAATTGCCAGCTTTTTCACTTTGGGACAAAAAACATTTGTGCTAAACAGCCGGTAAGTAAATGCAGTAAACATATTTTTACAGTGAATAGAATTGTTTTATATTTTGGGGACTGCTTGTGAATTTCTACTGCTTCTTGATTAGCAAACATTTGGCAGTTCTCGAGTCTTTAGACATTAAAATGCCAAAACAGATTTTTATTCTCAGGCTGAGCTCCTATATTTTTTTCTATCCCTCTAACAATTATCCTCCAAACATTTGAAAGCACTAAAATAAAATGTGTGCTGAAAACACATTTGGAAACGTTTTACCTGTGTGACTTTAATAAGCATGTAAATAAAACGGTACTGGGTGACTGTCGCACTTCCTTAGGGCAGGGTGAGAGCACAGTGCATGTGGAATGACTGAACTGTTGGTGGGCACGTCCGAGGGCCTTGCCTTAGGACAAAGGAGGATTTTATTGCTGTACAAGTTTTGTTAAAACAGATGTTTGTGCAAAGCCTCTTGGGTTTCTCTCTTGGTAGTAACACTCTTGCTCATTTTTTGAAATAAGTAAATATTTAAGAGACTTCAAAATCCTTCAAAAGCAATGATTCTTCTCCATTTTCACTTTTAAGAGTCATATCCTTATGAATTTTTTAATGTTATATTGAAATTAACTCCTTTGGAAGGTTTTTCTTTTAAGTGATAACTTTGTGTATTTATTAGTGAATCTTTTACAATTAGGGGATTGATTATATTTGTTTTGTATCCATCCTTTCAATATTATTTTCCATTATAGTTCGATTAACTAGTTAATAGAAGCTGATTTTCTCATCTATCAACTTTATATAAAACTTGAAAATTCAGAGCAAACCAGTAGGTAAAATAGTTCAACTTTACACCTGCTTACATCTTGGTTGTAATGCAGGATTTTGCAGATCTTCTGTGATTATATGTGTGTGTTGCATGTGTGAGTGTGTGTGTGTGTGTGTGTATATAAGAGGGGTAGTGATTTTATCAGTATAATTTTAATTAAAACATAGAAGCAATGTATTTGTTTCCTGTTGCCTTTGGAACAATGACCACAAGGTGGCTTAAAACAATACACATGAATTGTCTGAGAGTTTGGGAGGCAAGCAGTCTAAAATGGGTTTCACTAAAATGGGTGTCATCGAGATCACCTTCCTTCTGGAGGCTCTACTGCAGAACTTTGGCTTTTTTCTTGCCTTTTCCGTCCCCTAGAGGCTGCCTGCGTGCCTTGGCTCGTGGTCCCCAGAGCCAGCAGTCACATCACTCTGGCCTGCTTCCATCAGCACCTCCCTTTCCTCTGACTCCCACTCTTCCTTCCTCCTCTTATGAGGACCTTGAGATTACACTGGTCTGACCAGGATGGTCCAGGGTACTCTCCTTATCTCCACCTCAAAATTCTTAATTTAACCACATCAGCAAAGTCATATTTGCCACATAACGTAATATAGTCGTAGGTTCTGGGCATCAGGACTCTGACATCTTGGGTGGGGGCTCAGCGGGGAAGGCTGTCATTTTGCCCACTATATAGTCCCCTTAGTAGCACAGAATTCTCTAATAATAAAATTCTCACTACTCACATCTCCCTTTAGCAACACGTCTCATGATTTATTATCACTCCTGAGCTTCAGCGTTTTTATACATACAGTTCACCTATTCCCTCAGGTAGCCATTCGGAATATACATGAAGTCAAGGCTGCCGCAGCTTGCCCAGCCTTCCCAGCACACTCTCTCATCTTTGGGACTTCCCTTACTCCTCCCGAATGAGGCAGAGACATTACTTCATCACAAACTTCTTCAACCTGCGTATTTATTTTTCCTAGTCCTGATTCAATTTCCTGAAACACAAGTGAAGCTCTGTCCTGGAAGTGCCTTGTCCATTAGAAGACCTTACCATGGAAGTGAATTCTTTTTCTGCTTCTCCTACTCAAGATGCAAGGAGGCATCCTTATTCCTTGCTGCCTCTTCCAGATCGTGTTCTACCACCACCATCTAAAACTCCCTCTTCTCTCGACGTTGATGACATCTGGTCGTTACTTTCCTCTTCCCATTCTTGACATGATCGGTTTGCTTCTAAGACCACACCTTCATGTTTTTTATTTTCTTTATCATTTTATTCTTCTGACTTGCAGGGATTGTGTCTCCCAGAGATTTTATTGTCCATGTAGCAGTCATCGGGCAAACTAGTTTCACCTTCAACACCGATGGCCTCCATTGTCATGAGCCCAGAGCCTCCCTTGAGCATGATGACACTTGTAACCTGGGAATTCCTTGGAACTGACTGGATGGAAGAGGATGCTCTCTAAGTTTCTACTCTGTGCTCCACGCTTCTTCCCTTCCAACTTTTCCCCTTCCTTTATTCTTTCCTCAGCCTGTCCTTCGCTTTTATCTGACTCTTTGTCTCTCACTTTCTCTGTTCTCTCCATATTTTAGTCTCTTCTTGAGTCTTTATGAATGCTGTAGAGCAGTGCTTCTCAAACTATCTGTGAGATGCAGTTTTTATTTTCAAACCTGCGGTCAACTGATACTTTAGTAAAATACAATAATATGAGTTATTTTGGAATTAAAAATAAAAAAACAAGACACTACTAAATACAAAGCAAACATTTTATTATAAGATTCAACAGACAAAATTATATTTCAATAAATGTGCTTATTTCTTCTTGTGATAGGCTGGATTCTAAAATGGCTCCTGTGGTTCCTGCTCCCTGAAATACACATCTTTTTATAATGCCATCCTTTTGAGTGATTTACTTCTAACCAGTAGAAGGTGGCAAAGGTGGAAGGATTGCTTAAATGTATCTAAGGTCCCTAACCAATTGACTTCGAGTTAGTCCAAAGGGAGATTGTCCCCTGCAGGCCTGACTTAATTATGCGAATCCTTTAAAAGAGGGTCTATGCCTTCTCTGAAATAAGATCCTGGAAACAGCAGATACTCCTGCCCTTGCTGGCTTTGAAGAAGCAAGCTGCCATGAATTAAACAGCTGCAAGGAAGTGAATCCTGCCAACAACCTGAAGAAACTTGGAAGTGGATCCTTCCCCAGTCAAGCCTCCCAATGAGAATGCAGCCCAGCTACCACTTTGATTTCAGCTTTGTGAAACCCTGAGTAGAGTACTCAGCAAAGCCACGGCCAAACTTCTGACCTACAGAGACTAGAGATAACACGTGTGTGTTGTTTAAGCCACTAGGTTTGCAGTAACCTGTTATGCAGCAATAGAAGACTAATATACTTCTTTTCCTTCAATTTCCACATTTGCTCTTCAACTAAGTTCTGTCTCTTCTGCCTATATAATGTTTCTTATTTCCATCTTTCATCTTCTAATCACTACCGCTTTGGTTCGGAATCTCATTTATTCTCTTTTCTATCACTGGAATGGTGTTTTAATGGTCTCTGTCCTCTCCAGCTCACTCTAAGAACCACTGGGACCACTGATCATGACTCTAGCTGAAGGGGGAGAAAGTCACTGTGGTTATAAAGTGGAGTGTTTGATCTGGTAGTTTGGGTTGTAGAGTAGTTAGATGACAGTAATGTCCAGGGCAGGGCTACTAGAATGGGGGGCTGAGATGGAGTGATAAGGACTGAAGGACCCTAGAGATAGGTTAAAAAACTGAGAAATCACTGTGTTGCATAGGCTATCCCAGTGGACATCAAAAGTATAAAATATGATGGTTACTTTAATATTATAATATGTGTGAAATGACCATTTTATGTTGTTTCTTGTGCCTTTGTTCATAGAAACATAGTAATGGTGCCTCTTGACATTTTGAGAAGAAATAAAAGAAAATATGTGTTTTACATAATTTTTTACAACTAATAAAAGTCATGTATTTCAAAGTCTACACCAAAAATGTTTGACACCACAGAGGAAAAAAAAAACTGTGATTGTCAAATCTGCTAACAAATGGTGACTCACTTAAGCTTTTTCATACAGTGGCTGCTTTCCACTAGGAAAAAACAAATGCCAGTGTTAATCAAACCAGCATGGAAGTTAATTAGAACCCCAAGAACAAGCGGATGGGCTTAGCACCTTGGACACACGAGTATCCTGTTTCTAAAGTTGACCTCTAAAGGTTGCATAACAATCAAGCCCAGCACAAGTCAAAAGCAGCTAATTAACTTTTCATTTTTCCCGTAGTAATTTAGCCTTGCTCTTTGAAAATATTGCTAAATGGAGAAATCCCCATTAATTGCTGCATATTGGTTGTTCAAAGGAGGGTAATGACCCTTTCCTTGATTGTATATACCCATCATTTAATTTACTTTTTTTAATGTGTGCTTTAAAAACAACTCTCAAACATGAAGCAACTTTAGTTAATGGCCTCATTAAATTTAAATGTAGATACCAGATTTTAGAGATCGGAAAACTTTGTGACACTGCAAGGAAAGTATTTTCTTCTCTACCTGGGAGTTAGGAGAGAAATGGCCCTAACCTGTCCCACATACATTACTGGGCATTTCTGCTTCATCATCCCAGATCCCTGGGGGCCGGTAGTGGACATGCTGGGAAATAGTGCATTAGCTTGGGCGTCCTTCTCAGCAGTTCCTTTGGCATTTTAGGTGCTGATCTCATCTCTTTCAGGGCAGAGATCTGCTCACTCATTGGCTGCCCCGCCCAGCACTGATAAAAGAGAGGTCAGGGGTCACCTCAGATGTTGCTGGGGCAGGTTTGGTCATATTATGTTATGCTTGTTTTCTAATATCAGTCAATCTACTGAGGTCCCATAATTCTGTGAACTGATCTGAGCAAACTCAGCTCTATCTTTCTCTTTCACTTTTGCACAGAATCCTGACAACTGGCCTAGATTTTCTCTTAACTCATGTCCCCCATGCCCCTAAGTTGCTTGTGACCCTTGGATTCTTCCTTGGTTTTGTGAAGCATCCTGCCTTCCTATCTCTAGAGTAAAATTCATTCCAAGACTGACATCTCAGATGTGAGTTGTTCCACAGATAAACATCTCATTTGTGAATTTGATTTCAACTATTTAACTCTTATGTTAACCCATTACTTCCTTCCATTTGCTCATAAACAACAAAACAGTAACAAATGCAAATGTTTAACAATGTGCAAACTATTGAAGATATAGACTTAGACAGGGTTTCTGCAGTTGAGTGACTGGTAAAGGATGCAAATATGGAGAGAAAAAAAGAAAAGAATTAGGGTTCCTTCCCCAGTAGAAACAGATCATATGCTGCAGATAAATGACTGCTGTAGGCTTTATGAAGCAAGAAGCCATACCACGGGGTGCCTTGTATGTAGGTAGGCCCTTGACTGGAGGCATGGCCACCCCTCTGGCCTAATGGCAGAGGGCAGTTAGTCCTGGCCCTGGGCTGCTCTGGCTAGACTGGCACTCTCCTTCACTGTGTAGACTTCAGGCACCCTTCATGGGGAACAAGAGAGGTCCCGGGGAGCTGTATCCCCTTTCCATTTGTGGGAATCCTGTGCATTTCTTGCTTGTGAGTTTCAGCAAAACAAACTGAACACAAATAAAGCCAAGTCCAAGTCGTCTTGCTTGTCAGTGTTGGAATCCTGATCAGACTTTGTGGTCTGTTTACCTGACTTTCTCCTTTAGTTCAACTCTGGAAATGATGCAGAGTTAAACCAAAAGTGTGGGTCTGAGGAACTAAAGTCAAGACATAGAAAAGAGAGAAGTGGCCCTGTGCTGTTGTGGAGGGCAGTAGCTGGCGGGGCCGAAGGGGTCTGCATGCACAAGCACAGAGGGTGGCTGAAGGGAGGAGCTTCTGAGTTGTGTCCCTTCCCATAGTGCCACACTGCCTGTGTAGATGCCCACCTGCCCCTCATTACTGATAGAAAAGGGGCCTCACTTGCCCCTGACCATTGGCATCAGCATGGTGACATCAGAGAGGTTCAAGACCATGCAGACTGAGTTGCTGACCTCTGTCGAGCCCTGCCCACCTCTCCCCCTCCACCTCCTCCCCAAGCTCTAGATAACCAAACCAAAGGAGGAGGGCTTTAGGGAGAGAGCAGTGTTGGAACAGAGATTCCCCGATAAGCAGTGCCACCTCTTGAAGAGACAGCAAATGGGACAGAGGAGAGAGGATCAAGCCTGGACTGTGGCTTCTCAACCACTGCCCTGAGGCACAGTCCTGCCACCTAACCAAGCCAGGAGCATCCCGCATGCTCTATCCTACTCAAACTACCGGGCGAGATACTGGATCCACCCAGGAGAAATGTATTCATTACCAAAAGGAGCCAGACATTTGAGGGACAGAGTCCTGATAAAGGACAAATGAGCATGCAAAACTCAATGAAACAGACTTAATTAAATAGGCAGATCAAGAATTAAAAATAAAAATAATATTCTCTAATTCCTGAGAGAATAACAGTAAAATGAAGGAAAAATAAGCCATTATTAAAAAAAACACAAAGGGGAAAGATTGAGCATATAGAAAGACAATAATTAGAATTAAATAATAGATAAGATAAAAAGCTAAATGATTACAATTGAAAATGTATAAACTTGAAAATCAGGTCAAGAAACTCTCATGGAAAGAATTAAGAAGATAAAGAGAGAGAAATTATAAAAGTTAAGGTTATGTGAACGTTAGTAGGCATCAGAATCTAAACATTAAGAGACAAAGGAGAGGAAAAATTGGAAGGAGAGGAAAAATTGGAAGGAGAGGAGATTGTTGAGGAAATAATCATGCACACTTTCCCAGAACTAAAGCAAGGTTAAATAAATCATATTGAAAATAACCCCAGAATGCCAAACAGGATAAATAAAGAAAAACTCACATGTAGACACATTATGGTAAAATTTAAGAACATCAACAATAATGAGAAAATTCCAAAAGCTTGTAGACGGATCAGATCTTCACAAAGGAAAATGGCTTAGATTAACCTCACAATTGTCTGTAGTGACACTGGAAGCAGGAATGCGGTCACAATTGTAAAGGAAAATGATTTGAACATGGGGTTTGATTCTATTTGTTATCATTATTAAATATTTGTGACATAAAAATATAAAGAATAATAAAATAAGCACAGTGTATCTACTGTCCAGGTTATGAAATAATAAATCACTACATTTCTCATGGAAGTACTTTGCTTGCCCACATCAAATTACATTTTTCCCCAGTAGATTGAATTTGGTGAGCATCTTTCTGTGCATGTTTTCATTTTTTTAGTACTTATGGATGCATTTCTAGACAATCTATCATACTTCTGTGCATTTTTTTTTTAAATAAGGAAGCCAGGTGTTAGTTACTATCATTATTAAACTGTCAGTTATTTTGGAGCAGGGATGTTTTCTCATTTGTACAAAATAGCAGTAGACAAAGAGATATATGGAAAAATTAAGATAAGATTTTATATCTTCTGATGCATGCTGCTGAATAAAATTTATTTCCACTGTAGTTATTTCCAGTGGACACTTCCTTAGTATACTAACAGGAACTCAGTGATAAATATATAGTTACAGTATTATTTAAGCCTTTAGAAAGAATAATGTCATTCTTAAATGTATGTCCTTAGAACTACTTTTCACCACAGATTGTATGTGGATCTCTGACAGTTTTAGCTCGACTCTAGTTTGAAGATCGCCACTGTATAAAAATCTAAGTTGTGCGTATATACAATCATTGGAAAGTTAATGGAACTTTTCTTACAATATTATAGTTATAGAATCAGTATCTATTTTCTCAGATATAACTAAGATTTTTTATTTCAAATCTTCTCAAATCATCTTCATCAAGACAAAAAATAAGAAAAGACACTAATTTGTACTCCTGCTGATTTAATATGACTAGAAGTCCTGGACAATGTTACAAGAGAAAGAAAAACCATAAAAATATAAGGATTAAACATAAGAAACAGAAGTATCATTATTGGTAGGTGATACCTTCTAAATAGAAAATCCATTGTGAAAAATTTCTAGGACTGATAAGAGTGGAGGAAACTGGCAGATTTAAAAAAACAGTATTAAAGACTTCTGGTTTCTACTTTGCATGTAAGGAGCTTAAAGTCATCTCTTCCTCCCAACAAGTAAAAAGCTGACCGGACTGAAATCTTAACAATTCTTCTTGGATCCATAAAAGAGGTAAGGATGCTGGGGAAACTGCTGCTGCCAAGATCGAAGAGAAGACAGCTGAATACAGGAGTCACGGCTTACCGGAGCAGAGCCTGACGAGCACAAACCTCCACGGGAACTAGCATCAGGGTAGAAAAACCTGAACTGTAATTGATGTATTAGAGGCTCAGTGTGGACAACTCTGAGAGTTAAAAATTTCAAGGGGTCAATCCAAGGGGAGCCCCCCAAATTTTGTGAGATTTATCACCAGGAACTCAAATAGGCTCTCATGATAAGTATTGGAGAAAAACCCTCTTGGAGCTACTGGCAGGAGAAGGGGAAAAGGAACCATTTTGAAATATACCAGAGCACTCCATTCTTCTTAACAAGGTCTGCCCTCAGGGGAAACTAGTTAACCAGAGCCCAGCCTGCTGGGGTATTATTAGAGCCTCACTGGCCTGGGGGAAGGGAAATACCAATTCTAGCCCATTCTGACCATTCTTCTCCTCCACCTAATTTTCAAAAAGGTGTACTTGATGAGTATTCTGCTATAATCTTTGCAAGGAATCAACCATCACAAGGACAGAGCCTAGATTTCAGTGGGATGACTCGGAGTGGTGAAGGATAGGGCAACGGCATATGCAAAGGTTAGACCATAGCCCAGATGTTTTAAAGAGAGAAGGTAAAAGAGACAGTAGTAATAGGAAAGTATGAGATCAAGAAAGCAATTTTCTCCCTTCCTCTTCATCACTTTCCGCCTCTTACCCCAATTCTGCTACAATCATGAGTTCTGCAAAATTGAACTCCAGCCAACATTTCCATCTTTATGTAAGAAAACTTAAAAAAATTTTTTTTTTTTAGGTGAGAAAGACATGCACTATATTAGCCGGCCTTGGGGGGAGATCAAGCAGGAAGGGACAGGCTGAAGACAGGACAAACAAGGAGAAAAGTGGTTTAGTGTAAAGGCTCTAATCCAAGTCTGTGGGGATGGAAGGAGAATTAAGGTCAATATCAGACCCGACCAAGAGGCAGGATTGTCTTCAACTTCAAGTGTGATGAAAAGGATAGACTGAGGGAGGGAGGGGGAATTGGAATTGGTGGAATTGCCTTTATTCTCTGTGAATTCGGAGGCAAAATCATCTGCTGAAGGTAAGGTGTCAGGAGCTTGGAAACAGAAATAAAGCTCTGAAATTGAAAAAATGGCCTTTTCTTCTTTGCTGGAATGGGGCCACCCTGAGGATGCCCAGTAAATGGCCACGTCTCAACCACCTGAGCTGCCTTCCCTGCTGTAAATCTTTCCTTACAAGTAGGAAGCCACAGCAAGCAACCTGTCACAGAATTCCAACTGAGTGCTAAATGCGTGTTTTTCTTTAAAACCTCCTCAACGATCACTAAACAGATGGCCTTCCACAGTTAACTTCACCAGAACATCTTGTCAGGCCAAGCCTGTTTAGCTCTGAAGATGGCATAAGTCATAGCCGTGTTCACTGGCCTGACTGTATTTTATTGGAGGGCTGCTCACCTCCTCATTATTGACACAAGCCTAATAGCTTTCATAAAAGCTAAGTTCAGGGAAAGAAAATGTGACTGTCATCTTCTTTTCTTTTTTTCTGATTTATTCCTTTACTAAAAAGATTTATTCTGAAATATGTCTAGTTACTTCATTCTCTTGTTTAAAATGTGTCATAGAGTCCATATCCTAATTGAGATCAAGCCATTATTTTTTTATCACGGCACTCAAGGGGACTGCATGACCCAGACCCTCAGCCTCATCACTTGGCCATCCCACAGTCCCGTCCGACGGTGGTTAGTCTCACCCTCAGGATCATCATACACAGTTTTGTCTCTGAACCTTCCCACAGGCTATTTTCCTCTGTACCTACATCACTCACTTCCTTGTACCTCGTCATGCTAATTTATACTCATGCTTCATGTCTCAGTTGAGATATCACTCCTGAGAATCCTCCCTAACCTTCCATGGGTTAAATGCTCCTACCATAAGCTCCCACCGCACCCTGTGTTTCTGCTTTACAATTGCCTCTTTATCTGCCCATCTCCCTCTGTATTTGTAGCCTCATAAGATCAGAGACCATATCTGAAGGGTCACTGTTCTTTCTCTAGTACCTTGAACAGTTTCTCACATATAGTAGGAACTCAGAAAATACTTGTTAAATTAAGCATGGTTCTACTATTTTCTGAATCTGAGAAGAAAGTGTATAAAAACAGCAAGATTGGAGTTTGGAGAGACCACTTTTTACTAACTATGTGACCTTGTAAATTTATTTAAGCATCTTTCATCCTTATTTTTCTTAATTGTAAAATACAGTTAAGTCTACCTGCCTCCCTATCTCATTGCTGTAAGAAGTAAATAAAACAATGGATTGTGTGTAGCACAAATAGCACAAAAATAGGGTAATGTAAATGATAGATTGTATCTCATGTTATTTTTTCCGCTTAAAACACCAGTGCCAACATTTGCTGATTGTTTTCCTCCTTTTCGTCTCCTACTCATTCTATCAAGATGGCAGCATGGAGTAAATTCGAAAAGAGCTATTTTATACAATTAGTTAAGATATCAATGGTAACTAAACTAGCTAGCCTTTATTAAGAGATCACTGTGTCTGGCAGTGTGCTAAGCAGTTTTTGTGCATTATATTCCTAGCACTTTTTTTTTTATCATTTTATTCATGATATTCAGGGTTATAGAGGATGAGGTCACTTGTCTTCTTGCAAAGAAGTGGTGATAGTGGAAGACAAGACTGAGAATCTGCTCATTGCCTTGGTAATTCAGGTGGGCACAGCGTACGCCTAATGTTTCTTTTGTATTCCCGTGCCTTTTCATGGTGCTGGTACACAGTATGGGGAGAGGAGACACATGAGGAGAAGCTGACCCTCAGCTGCTCCTCTCCCAGTTTTCACTCTCAAAATATGCCAATCTGCAGCTGTACTGATACGCCCCTTTCTTCTCGAAGATGTCACTGATTTCTGGCCTGTCCTCTTCTTAGAACCCCATAAACATCCCAGACACTCTGAGGTCACTGAAACATCATGTTGTTGTGTGCGTGTGTGTTTTTGTTATGTACATAATTGTTTGCTTATCGTCATATAGTTGTTTCTCCATTAGGGTTTTAGCTTCTTAAAGGCAAG
Source organism: Camelus dromedarius (assembly GCF_036321535.1). Taxonomy (NCBI): domain Eukaryota; kingdom Metazoa; phylum Chordata; class Mammalia; order Artiodactyla; family Camelidae; genus Camelus; species Camelus dromedarius. The sequence continues at coordinate 25,368,665 of NC_087437.1, read as the reverse complement.
AACTGTGTCTTATTTGCCTCAGCACCTCAGAACCTCCTACTGTACCCGTCACATCCTGAAACTACTGTTGAGTGAATACATTTTGAATGTCACCCCTCCTCCGCTCGCGTGCACGCGCACACAGATACTCTCTAGGTAATTGATAAGGCTCCCACAATCTGTATATCTTGAGAGATTTATTTGGGTTAGATAAAAGACACTGTATGAGCAGTGCTGGCTCCTGTGCAAAGTTGCGGTTCTGAGAAGAACGTCTGGGAGAAAAGGGGTTTATGAAATGAATAGGTTGTGCTTCTCTGCTGAGGTTCGAGAGATGAGAAAAAATATGAAATGAAGTGTGCTAACATGACCTTGGATATTATTCTGGACTCTGAGCTAACCTTGTTCTGCCACCTCAGTAAAAATAATTTTCTCAATTAAGGTCTGTGTTCTCATCTGTCAAATAAACGTGCTAAAATGACCTTCATAGGATAGTCCTCAGGAAAAGCTAATAAATGATTGCAAGAATCTGAGAGAAGGAAAAGCACTGGGTAAATCCTGAATAATAAATCAGGACCTTTCTGTGCTAAGTCAAACTGAGAGACACTTAATTTAGAATCTTCCGGCGTTTGGCTATCGCTGAAGGAAAAAGGATCACAATAAATGTATATATATAAAAGAAAAGCTGACAGTTGAGAAACTAACATGAAAAGTAACGACATAAACAATGTTGGGAGATGCCTTCCAGGAGACGAGTTCTCAGAAAGTTGAGAACTCAATTTAGAACATTTCTTTCTCTCTAATTGTTGTTCTGCGTGCTGCTGCAATATGATGAAATGGCCATAAACTTAGTGTGATAGGCTTGCAGAATAATTTAATTATAATTTAACATTTACTTTTATGCTATGCAATTACTTACATTGCTTTTTGCTGAAGACAATACATTTAAGCAGCTGCGCACAATGAAAAAATAGCTGACAGGGTCAATTCTGAAGTTATGCTAAGGTTTAGTTACATTCCTTTTGCACCCACTGGACTTAACAAATTAGACAGTTTGGGACTGGTTAAAAGAAAATCAGACAAGTAATCAGGAACCCTTGATTGTCCTCTAAACCTTTTCACGATCTAGCTCTCTGAATTTTGCAGATTCCTTAATCTTTGGTAGGTCAGTCACTATTTTCTTACGTGTAAACATTGTCATTGGGTGGTCAGTATCTTTTTTATTCACTAACATTCTGTAAGGATACTAGTGATGTTTGTAGAATGAAAGATAGGCTGTTTATGAGACTAAATGTATTCCCCAAAGCCAGTCGTTGACGCACGTTGGGTGTCTGTTCTCTGGTATCGTGCAAGGCTGGTTCATGATGTTAGGCTTTTATTCTCTGCTCTAGATTCCCTTTATATTTTCCTCTTCCTGAAAGTTTGCATTACAAGTAATTCGCACATGAACAGTTGCACTGCAAAAATTTGTTGCTTGGTTACAATGCAGAAATGACTATATGAAAACATCACTTAAAGTATTTTTCTGTTAAATACCATTTCCGTGTTCTCTCTTTATGACTTGAGTATTAAACAGTCCATGTTAATTTTAACAGAGATATCTTTTATTACCAACATATCAATTTTGACTCTTGTGATTTAGAATTTGGGGTGATTCTGACAGTAAATTGGTTCTGCTAGAATGAGAAGTTCCAAGTAAAGGGCATAACTTAGAGGCCTATGTTTTTAAAACTTACAGGAGACACAGAAATTATTTAGTTTATATATTTTACAGTAGAATAACAGACATGTTTTTAAACAGGTTTCATTGAGATATAATTAACACAAAAATTCACCCATTTAAAATGTGCAATTCAGTGTGTTAAAATATATTCACATGGTTGTGCAGCAGTCACCACAATTTAATTTTCACCGCTCCTAAAAGAAGCCCCATACCTCCGGCCTTAAGCTATCGATCTCTGTCTCCCCTGCCCGTTTCTCCCTCAACTCCTGAGAAACCATTCATTTACTTTTTATCTCTGTGGATTTGCTTATTCTACATATTTCAAAGAAATTAAATCCCATATGATATGTACCTTTTGTGATTTGACTCTTGTACTTAGCAAAACGCTTTCAGGGTTCAGTGATGTGGTAGCATATGTCAGTACTTCATTTCTTTTTATTTTTGAATAGTGTACATTGTGTGGCCATTGTACATCTTAGTTGTACGTTCAGAAGTTGATGAACATGTGGATCGTTTTTTACTGTTAGGAAATGCTGCTATGAATACTAGTGTGTAAGTGAAAGACACCTACAAAATGAGGTGACACAATGTCTTTTTTATATGGACATGTGTTTTCATTTCTTTTGGGTGTATACCTGGGAGTAAAATCATTGGATAAAAAGGTTGTTCTGTGTTTAACATTTTGAGGAACAGTCAACTTTTTGCAAAACTGCTACACAATTGTACATTCCCACTAAGGAAGCAGGAGGGTTGTACTTTCTCTGTACCCTTGTCAATGCTTGTTATCATATTTTTGATTGTAGACATCCAATGGGCATGAAAAGATGTCTCTTTGTGGCTTCGATTTGCATTTTTGGATGACTAAAGATTGTTGAGCATTTTTTCATGTATGCATTGGCCATTTGTATATCTTCTTTAGAGAAATGTCTATTCAAGTCTTTGCTCATTTTTGGATTGGGTTGTTTGGTTTTTTTTGTTGTTGAGTTTTAAGCATTCTTTATATCTTCTAGATGTTAAACTATTATTGGATATATGACTTTTAAAAAATTTCTCTCATTTTGTAGGTGTCTTTCACTTACTTAATAATGCCCTTTGATGAGCAAAAGTTTTTAGTTTTAATAAAGTCCAACTTACCTATTTTTTCTTTTGTTGCTTGTGCTGTTAGTGTCATATTTAAGAATCCTCTGTCAAATCCAAGCTTATGAAGATTTACCCCTGTGTTTTCTTTTACTATTTTTATGGTTTTAGTTTTTATATTTAGGCCATTGATCCATTTTGAGTTAATTTTTGTTTATGATTTGGGGCAGGGGTCCCACTTTATTCTTTTGCATGTAGAAATCCAGTTGTTTTACTACCGCCTGTTGAAGAGACAGTTCTTTCCCTGTTGAATGAAGTTGGTGCCCTTGTCAAAATTCAGTTACCCATAGATATATGGGATTATTTCTGGACTCTTGATTTTGTTCTGTAGGTCTGTATTATATCTGTCTGTATGCTAGAAGCCACACTTTTGATTACTGAATCATTGCAGTCTGGACCACTTGCATCCCATATGAATTTTAGGATCAATTTTTCTATTTCTGGAAAAAGGCTATTAGAATTTTGGTAAGAATTGCATTGAATCTGTGGATTGCTGGCTAATTTTGCATTGTATTCGGGCATTTGGTATGTTGTATTATATGAGATTCTGAGTCTGTTCAGTTACTGTGGAGGTTGATGAAAGTGTGTGTGCATGTTTCATCAGTTGATAGACCTGGACAGGTTTAGGCTGAAAGTTCCCAACTACCTGTGAGCTATGGTTCTGAGCTGATTCATTGTTCAGAGTTTGCAGTGCTAATTAGCTCTGCCATCCAGAGACCAGTCTGAGACCTTCTGGGTGGTCTACCAAGAGGTCAGTCCTCAGAGCCTTTGCTATGCTGTTTAGGATCACATTCATGTATGTGTGGCTGTGGTCACACTCAACTTTATAACATCACTTTCTTGAATTCCCTCCTCATGGAGTCTCATTGACACTTCCCGGCTCTCAGAGGCTCCCACCCTTCTCTTCTGTCCAGAAAGCTAGGGCATTAGTTTCCCTGCTCAGCTGTGTACTGCCCACAGTTGTGTCTACCTCTGAGTTCACACAGCAGGGCTAGAGAGAGAGAGAAGAACTGAGATAGTCTCCCATGTTCTCAGGATTCCAGTTTCTGTCTCCAGAAGGAATGGTTCCTTTCCCTCAGCATTCTGGTGCCTGCCCAGCTGCTGCTGCTGCCCAGCCCTGTCACCACTGCCATGGGATTGCCTGGGACTAGAATGGAGAATGGAAAAACAAAAACAGTGAATTTTCCCACGCTCTAACTCTGTGAGCTCCCTGCCCTGATGTCCAGACCAGAAATAAAAGTCTCTTCTTAGAGCATTTTCTGCCTTCTCCCAGATTGAAATTTCAGCTTTTGTGCTGCTTTTCAGTTCAGACTGGGAGATACTGGAGAGAAAAATACAAAAAATGCACCCTTCAATTGGTCTTACTTTGAGTTCTGGTTTCCTTTCCTATTCTATCTGCTACCATTTAACTTTTCAGAGTCTTCAGATAGCTGTTGAATGCATCTGTCTAGGTTTTAGTTGTATTCAGTAGGAGAGACAGGATGAAGTGCGTCACTTTTATCAGAACTGGCACCGGAACTTTAAATGCATATGGAAAATATATTAAAATAGACTATTTCTTACTTCCATCTATTTCATTTACTTGATTTCCCTCCATATATTTTTAAGTTTCTGTTTTCTAAACCATTCTAGGCAAATGGCACAAATTCTTTTTGAGTCTGAAAAAAAAAATTCCTTTTAGAACAACATTCCTGACCCTCTGAGGGTATTTAACCTCATGCTTTCTTTATCTTATCACCAGGAGTTGCTTCTTTATATCATTCCACCAGATTTTAAGTCTATTTTCTCTAGTTCTACCTGGGGTATATCATATCATTTTCTACATAAGTTGTTAGATGAATATTTAGAGGAATTTGGAATTTTAATTGAATATATCTGTCTAAATAAAAATTCTTGTAGGTATATACACACATTTAAGAACAATAACACAATAAGAGGAATAAAAGGAAAATTTGAATGTCTCCCTCCCATTATAGCAGCAGATTAAACCCCCACCTGTCTGATATACATATATGGTCCATAGAGTTTGCTGAGTCTGTGCTTCAAAATAACATACATATGCAGAAGGCTAATTTTTAGATAAATTCTTACTTCCAATTGACTTGACATATGTCCTAGAATTTTTTTTCTCTCTAATCTTATGGTCATCACAATTCATTATGTAACTTATTAATAAGGAGACTAGACAAGTTCAGACTGAACCTGTCAAGTGAGTGTAGAATCTGAAGGGTGAAAGTAGAAGTACAGGACGTGACCTCAGCCTGGGGAAGAATTGTATGTGCCTGACCTTGTGTGAATTTAAGAAACTAAACTGATTTATAAATAAGCTAGTCAGGGTAGAGGTAAAGATTTTTCAGAATCTGACATGAAAAAAACAAAACAAGGGTTATGTTCCCCTCAGGTGAATCTTTCTGTGGTAGGCTATAACAAAGCAATAAAGAAATCGACAATACTTGCATACCCAGTGGACTATTTAAATATTACTGTGAGAGAGAACAAAAGACTTCAAAATTCCCTAGCTCTCTTGTTTAAATCTATATGGGAATACAGATTTAGAGCTAAATGGAGCACAGTCACACAGGGAGCCTCTGGAGGCTACAAGGACTATGAATATTGATGGGAATTCACTTCTGTGTTGTGCTCTGAACAAATGACAACACAGTAGTAAACAACTATTTCCTTGGAGATGCAAATAGATTCCATAGGCTGTGAACTGAGACTTGTTCCCACTCAGATCTCATTCAAAGCAAACAGTGTATTTAGAAGGGGACACATACCCTGACAATTAGACTGGGTATGGCAAGCCAGAAACAAAGGAACAGAATTAGTTCCAACTCATCATAACTAGAAACAAGGCTTTTTCTCTCTCTCTCTCACCAAGTAGCCTAGAGATGGCATTATTTTTGTTTCACACTTTTAGAAATAACTTACTTATTCTAGGAAATTTGCTGTTGAGTATTTAGCGAGATTTTGCTGGATCAGAATTCTATGAATGCTGCCCTTCAGGGAGATACAGTCTCTTCTGGAAGACGGTTGCTCATATTTTTACTCGTGTTACAAAGCTCTGTTTTCCAAATGGCAAAGTTTCTCTCTGGAGTCTGCAAAGGTTCGAAAGTGACCTTTCATATGACAAAATGCCATGAGGAGAGAAGGGGGGAAGTACAAAATTAGAATAGTTGATGAAAACTCTGAAAATGTTATTCTGAAGAGAAAACTAGAATCCTTCCTTCCTTTTGGAGGAGAAAAGCAGCAAGGGCTGTCAGATAGAAATTTGGAGAAGGAAAAATATATTTAACCTGAAGGAAAAATACACTCAGTCTGAAAAAACCATCAGAAATAATGGGGTTGAACAGTAAAATTGTCCTCGTAGAACTTAGCATGATGTCTGTAAATAATTACTTAAAAGCATTAGCTTAAAGAACAACAATCTTTAAAGGGCAAGTAAAATTTAGATTATTTCCAAAACAGATAAAAGAAGTAAATTTGTGTATGGCTACTACATGGAAAAACAGTCTCAAAGTCTATTTTGGAAAAGCTGTAGATTTTCTGATAACAGGCCACATATTATTCTTTGTGTTTCTAGGATGCAGGTTGAGCTGTAAATACAGAGACAAACCAAGAGTCTGTCTACAAAGCAAGTGCTAAGGTATCAGCCTACAGGGGTGCTCAGATGTCACTGGAATACAATAGGATGGAAAAGAATGTACTTTACTGACTTCCTCTTAGGAAGACCATTGCATTCTGTTAGAAGAGATTCCTTGGTTTGTCCTTGGGGTGGGCAAGCTAGATCTCAATGAATATGCTCAAGTGATAATCGATGACTAGGAAATTGCCTTCTAAGGAGAATTTTTTAAATTGTAGGGCTTTAGTGTTCCCCAGAGGAAGGTACAGATTTGCCAGAGAGCAGAGTGACAGAGGAGCAAGTGCCAGATGACGAGGAGTCTGAGCTCTGCCACCAGGAACCCTCTCTGTTTCCTTCTGTCTTGACACTCAGTCTCCTCTCTAAATAAATATTTTAAATATTTACATAATATCTGTTAAAAGGGGCAGCGAATCTTTAGCCTCCTTGGGGCACCTACATGATTCAGTCCAGATCTGCTAGTATATCGCTCTCTTAGTTGCTGTGCACATATTGATGCTAATTCTTTCCCTCCTTGTTAGAGGATATTTCTGCTAACAGGAAGGAAGAAAACTTAATCATTTCTTTACCCACATGTTTGAGAATTCGGGACTAGATTTTGCAAATTCTGTTGGAGACTATCCATTTTGTCCGCTTTTCTTGAAACATTACCCTATACCCTCTCGCCACAAAGCGGGCTGTCTTTGGGTGCCCCTGCTCCCCTCATCCCTGCACTTCTAGCAGACGTGTCATGCAGAGCTGCGCTCAGATGTGCCCGGCCTCCCACGTCGCACCCTCTCAGTGCCTTTCCAAGGTAGCTGAGTCCGAATGAGCTGAGGATACAGGCCAGTTCTTTTTATCCCCAGCAAGCTGACCCAGTTATGGCCCCATTTTCTCTAACCATCATTAGAAGATGTAAGTCTCTTGGATCATCCATTTTCTCTTCACTTTTCTCAATCCACCACTGTTCTCCCCGGTCAACTCCCAAAACTTCAAATGCACTCTCTGGGAAACTTCTGTGCTTTGATCATTAGACGCCCATTCATCCTCAATCACCTCACTGATCCTTCCCAACCATGCCTGCCCCTGGATCTTCCTTGAGGAAATCATCTTCCTTGCAGTGCTCATCAGTGGAAGGAAAGCTGTCATTCTCTCAGACTCTTATTTACATTTCTGGTCTGTGTTTTGGGTCCATGGCCAGAGGCTGCTGGTTGTCCCTGGTTATTCATTCTCCTTTCTTCTGTCGTAATCACATGCCCAATTTTTAGCTGAGTCATAATCATCTTGAATTAAGGATATTTCCCCAAGTCCTTTACAAGTTGGCTGGCATGTGACTAAATTCTGATTAATGAGATATCAGCAGAAATAGTGCATGTAACTTCCTCAAGTACCTTTCAAGGGGAGGGGACAAGCCCTTCTCCTCATTCCTCCTTCCTATTAGCTGGATGGTGGAGCTGGAACAACTGCGATTTGAGGAGTGGAGGCCACAGATTAGTACATCACACTAATACCTATTGCCCTGCACAGAGCATAAACAATAAGTATTTATGGATTGATCAGTTGGACTATAATTTTTTTATTTAAAAATATACAATTTTTATTTTGAAGAAATACAGATTATCTATTCAATTTTTATCCAATTCTGAAGCAATTTCTATAGCATCCTGACAAGTGTTTGCTAAGCTTTCTTTAAAATCTGCTTAGCAAGGCACTCACTACTTCATGATACAATTTATTAAAACATTTATTTTTATATTCATAAGGTTATCACAGTGGCACTCTGGAAGGACGGAAGTAAACACATAGACGCAAAGTCCATCTTGAACCTGGAGGTCCTATAAATTTTGAATCTCTCTTAATGTTAACACTTCTTTGTAACAAATTGAGATTTGTCTCCCCATTAACTTCTCCATTTTGGTTCTTAGCTGAGTTTGGAGATGAAGAGACCAGGTTAGTAAAGAGAGCTTGTTTGGCAAATTGAGGAACACATGCCCTCTCTAAAGGAGGTGATTTTTACTCAGCTCCAGCCAACTGTATAATCCAGGAAATTGCTCTTTTATCCTGCCCCAAAGCTTTATTTATCCTCAGTTTTAGAATGAGTTTCAGTAAAAAACAAAAATTAACATCAATAGGACAATCACAACATACCTGCATGCTCTGTCTGGCCTAAAGTTCCCCAGAATGTGACCACTATGTTAGACTGACGTGGTTTAAGAATAACCCCTACCCTCTGGACCCTTTTTGTATCAACAACTTTGTTATGCCTTATAGCTGAAAAATGATAAGAAAAAAATTTGAGAACAGGAAAACCAGGAACTGGGGAGACTCAGCATCTCCTAGTGCCTCTTTGTGAGAGACAGTGAAATTGTGTGTTGACATGGAAAATTCCATCACAGTAGGGCTGGGGCTGATAGGAAAAGTGTTGGGTTTTTCATATCTGTACATGGTTCCCATCTTTGTATGGCTTTAATCATCAACAGAGCTTTTTCAAAGGCAGAGCATCAGTAGTGTGCAAGCCTGTGGGAACTCCCTCCTGCTAAGAACAATCACGAACCCTGTCTGCTTACTGTTATTCAAGCACCCATGAATCTCTATTACTTCTGTTGTCCTGCCTAAGTTTTCCTTGTGTTTGTAAAGCTATCTTGAGACAGTATCACTTTTTTTTTAACTAAAATTCAATTATATAATATTTCTTTTGATTGCCTCCACTTTTTGGCTTCCTTTAGCTAACAAAATTTCCTGAAGTGCTCACAGCCTGGTGTTCAACTCTTCATTCTAGAATTATGCTGTGAATCAACCTCTAAATTGCTAGTTAGTAGTTTCTGGAATCTATCTTTTTTTCATGTTAAAAATTTGAAGTATTTCCTTATTCCATATTTCTGGAATTTGTCATATTTGTCACAGTTCAGTAATTACTAACAGATGGCGCCATGATTTTGTGTGTAGATTTTGTTTCCTGGGGTGCAATTAGTTAGAACCCAGGATCTTAAAGTTGTTTAAAACAGCCCAATGCTCTTGTATTATTTTGACTTTTTCTTTGCTTGTTTGTTCACCAAATATTTATGTAAACCTGAAGTGTTTGGGCTCAACGCTGGGGATGGAACTGTAATAACTAGATATAGATTTTGCTTTCTAAGACTTTGTCTTGTAACAATAATAGTTAAAGGAATTGAGTGTTGTGTGTGTACAAGGTCTACACATCAGATGTTTGCCTCCTAAATATTCATTTTTTCCTTATAGTATCATGGGGCTGATGCCATTCACTTTATAGAAGGGGCTGCTGAACAGGGAACCTAAGGAGTATTGAAGGCTTCACAAGTCTTAGGTAGAAGTATCACTATTTAAATATAAAGTTTGTATTCACATCAGGTTATAATTCTGGCTCATTAGCCTTAACTTAATTTGAAATTCTGTTTCCTATTAATCCAGTTGACTGTGCCGGGTTTTGTTTTAAGGTCATTCTTCTTAATAAAAAAAGCCAGAAACAAAATAGCATTCAGAAGTAGTGCTTATTTTCTATCACACCCAGATGTATCCTAATTCCATCAGTGCACATGTATGACTGTGCAATACTGATAGAATTAATAATATTACATCACCTTCTTCCAATCCTGGGGAACGTTCTTTTCCTCCTCCTTTTTCTGAAAGTGTTAAGCATACTTGTAAATAGCCTTTATGTTGTTTTTGAGACAGAAAGTAGAATGATGATTATCGGGGGAGGTGGGGGAAATGGAGCAATATTGGTCAAAGGGTATAAAGATGCGGTGACATAGGATGAATAAATCTAAAGATCTGATGTACAGCATGATGACTACAGTTAATAATACTGTATTGAATACTGGAAATTTAATAAGAGAGTAGATTCCAGGTGCTCTCCTCAGACACTCAAAAAATGGTAATTATGTGAAGAGATAATTAGCTTGACTATAGTGATTATTTCACTGTGTATATGTATATCAAATCATCATTTGCAGACCTTAAATATATACAATTTTTATTAAAAAAAAAGAAAAAGAATGCCTTCTTCCCCTGTGTTTTATCCTTATTAGGATGGTACACAGCTATTACCTTTTTCTCTCTAACTGAAATATCTTGTCTTTCAGTATATTTGATAATAACAGTAATTCTTCCCATCCCCTACATTTCTGGAAATCAATTTTTCTTAAGTCCAAGATGCATGTGAGACCAGGTCTTGGGTTCTCTTCCTTGACTAAAGTGACAGGCTATTTTTTTCTTCTAAGCTTCCTGCCACTCTAATTCATCAATAAATTATTTTGATAATAATTAATTCTGGAGCAGATGTAACCTTTGTTACTTCCACTGCCTCACTGGACATGAAAAGTTAGCAAGATAACTTAATAACATTTGCTTTGCTTTGATCAGTGTAAGATTTCCAGCCAAATCTAAAGAGACGAAATTGCCCAACTCCTGGTAGGCATCTTTGCTAATAAAATACAGCCTGTATCAGAAAACATATTTTATTCTCCCAGCCTGCTCAGTGGTCAGTAGCAGCCAAAAATATTCTCAATGAAATAGACATTGTTCTTTACTTAGAGTCAGAAGACCAGTGTCCAAGTCTTGATAATAATTTCTTCTTAGTAGCACCATCACCTTTTAGAAGTAACTGATCTTCTCTACATCTTTTCTTTCTATAAAATGGGATCAAATGGAATAATGTGAAAGAGGTATCTTAAAAATATTATAGTCAGTAGTAAAATAAAAAATAATAACAGACACTCTTGTATATTTCACCACTTTTGGTGTCCTAATCTAACTGAGTATCTACCAAGCAGACTCAGATAGACCTTAGGTGGTCATTTGTTTTGTTTGTTTTGGCTTCAGATTAAAAACTAACTTTAATGAATACTCCAAAACTTTATTTTTTTCCAACAAAAGTCATAGTCAAGATATGCTGGTGTGCATTTTTATTTGTTACAATTTAGTATGACATGTTATTTTACTAATTGAAAGATTACGTAAATGCCCTGCTGGTACTGATGGAATAATTGTCATGACAGATTGATTCCCAGGGGACTCAATCATTATGTAGACCCTGTTGCTCTATAAAATTCTTTCAAATATTTATTTAAAAGAGGATAGTTTATAATCTTGTATACCTTGGCATCACACTAACCTGCATTTGAATTTTGGCTCTGAAAAATACTGGCTGTGTAATCTTAGGCAAGAAGTAATTTTAATTCTCCAAGTCTCAGTTAATTCATATAAAAAGTGGTGATAAAAATCTTTACTTGCTACCTGTGAAGAATAAATACACTATTGTAAGATATTGTGCTAAAAAGTGCATTATCTGCTGTTAATTACTATACTTATTCTTAAAATATATGCCACTGTACACCACTATAAAGTTAAGAGTCCATCTACGGTTATATGATTGTGTTGAACAACTCCAGGGGGTGCCATTTCCATAGCCTTCCATGTAAGTGGCATGCCCTGTAGTGGTTCAAAGACTTGGCTTTGAACTTAAGTTCATTACTTCATGGTCTCCAGGTTCTACTAATAAAAAACAAACAAACAAACAAAGAACCTGACACTGTGCTAAATGATGGGGAAACAAAAACAAATAGGACACCATGCCTTTTCCAATACAGCATATAATTTAATAAAAATTTTAGAATATTATGCTAGAGAAAAAACAGAATTAAGGCCCTTTGCTTTGTAGACAGCTCCTTAGCGCACATTAGGGGTTGTCGCCTTCTCTGTGCGTTGTAGAGTGGGATCTCGGGGAAGCTTCGTGCCACACCCCACGACTTGAAGAGCTAAACTCAGGCAGAAATCGGGTTTCCTTATTAGCAAGGTGCCTTTGTGTAAAGCATGACCTGCACCGCTGTACTCGGAGACTCTGAATTGAAGCTTATACCATTGTTTTCGGATTTGCTGTCACAGAAGATCCAGTGATGCCAGTGAAACCTCAAAGTTTGGCATTATTTGTCTAAAGCCAAGTGACCATGTCTTGGTTCATTGTTGCAGTCAATGAAATATTAATCTTGGCATTTAAAATAATTGAGCAGCAATTGAAAGTTTTACTATACTGTTTAGAGAAAATGCCAAAAGGGATGGCATTCATGCAACAGAATGCATACAACAGAACTTCTTAATTTTGTGTGTGTGTGTCTTTCTCTTTCAATATCTCATACCCACAGGTGGGTGGGAGAGGAGGAAATATGTTTCTTCTCATCCCATTAGTATATCATCAGATTTTTATAATAATTGCTTTTATTTACAGGTAAAATGAAGATGAAGAATGTTCTAACAGTCTGATATTTAAGAAAAAATTCTCATTTGCAGACATCATTGAAGTCCCATAGAGTTGGTGAGTTAAACTGGCATATTTCCTTCTTATCTAATACTGGCTAAAGTTAGTGGTACTGTATTATAAATTACTTGTTGCCCACAAGTCTTGTGAAATATACCACAAACTAAAGTTTAAATAAAACAAACTGCTGTACTTTCTTTTGACTCCTAACCCTAAAAGCTCACGAAAAATATATACACTTCAGGATAGGGAACAGATAATTAAAGGTTGCCTATGATTCTGAAGCTGAGCGTGTTCAGTCCGGGTAATTACACCAAATCAGGCAGAAACACTATTATCAGCTGTTAAATGCTATTGTACCGCTAGGCTTTTTACCTTTGTTTTTCCACTTGAGATGAGACATGACACCTTAATTGAATATATCCTCAAGTTGATGACAAATTTTAAAATATACAAAAGTACTTTCCCCCTACTGAGGACTCAAGAACAGTTCTAAAAGTAGCTGAAGCCAATCTCAAAGTCTACAGATAACGATGTATTTCACCTGATGTTTCTGAAGTCTCTTCTGGTGGGGCACTAAATACCTTTATAATTATAATTCACAGTTTAAGCTCTTAAAATATGCTTTTTGAATCGGCTTTTTACTTCTTTTATTCACTCACTGCTCTATTTGAGTGAGGCTAGTCTGAAAACCAGATTGAGAAGCGCGTCATTGTAGAATTCGTAAGTTCACGAGGACTTGTTTTGCCCAACACCCCAGTTTGCAGATAAGGACAATGAAACGTGTAGAATTTAGTAGCCTGAGAAAAGTCAGCAAGCTCACCTGTGGCCTGTCAAGAACTGATACCCAATGCCCAGTGTGCTTTTCAACTCTAGAATGCTCTCAGGAGTTTCAGGGTTCAGAGCTCAAGCTGATGTCAGCACTTTGACAAGAGTGAAGTCAGGGAGCACTATTCAAACTGTATTTTATAATGTCCATCACTTAAACTTCAATAGTTGGGATAATCTAGCAAGATTGAGAGAGAGAAAAATTGTGACACAAAGATATATATGTATATATAGATACAATATACGGATAGATATGATATAAATACACATTTATATCTGTGTTCCAAAAGTATTTTTTGACTAATAGGATATGCCTTCTTCCCCCTTGTATTTGACTGTCAGTATAGATATAGAAAAGACAGAGCTCAGGAGGGGCAGTGCAAACTGCTCTTACAATTATTCTCCTTCTGTATTTAATATTTTAAAAATCTTTAACATTTAAAAAACTTTGATATTAGATCAGTTCTTTCTTCAAGGCTCTTCATTCAAAAGATTTGGAAATAATTATTTAGATAGAATACAACATAAAAAATCATGTATTTGTTGTTTCATTCATTGATTTTTATTATATATATATAAAAAATATATATAAAGTAAAATATATATATATGACAAGTTTCAGAACCATGTAGGGTATTCCAGATACAACACTGGTTTGGGAAAAATTTCATCATTTTCGAGTTTATACTTTTTTAACTTGAGTGATGTCGGGACATCCAGCTGAAATGGACTAATAGGCAGGGGGAAGTCTGGCTTATAATCTCATAAATTCTAGTTAGTCATTTAGATTGTGCAAGTTTCCCAAGGGACAGTTAAGCAAAAAGAAGGACAAAGGATCAAGAACTAAACCTTAGAAGGTTCTCATGTTTAAAAAACAAGATTAAAAACTGAGAAATCAGAACAAGAAGCAGAGGAGTTGAAAGGGAAGAAGAAAATCAAGGTAATTCAGTGTTTCAGAAGTCAATGCAGAAAAGCAGTCTTGGAGAGTCTGCCCTTCATGGAGCTTCAAATACTGACAGTGGGGTGGGTTGCAAAGGAGCCAGTTCAGAAGGATATCTGAGAGTCATGTGGACCTCCACCTCTTTGTGACACTTGACAGTTGTGAACTGCTCTCTGGTCTGAGCCCATCTTCAAAGTTCTGGAGTCATTCAGGGTTGAAAAAAAGTATCATAAATACATTCTTAAAAGTGATTTACCCTAGAGGGCTGTAGACAGTTATTCTAGGATAAATATTGAACATTAAAATCATTGTAGAATATATATTTTATTTTTTAATACTTACCCTTCTCTGGACTCATCATTTTCCTAATCGACGCACTGACTTTTCCAGTCTGGTTTCTTCTTTTCTGTTCTACTGCTGCGGTGCTGTGAAGCTTGTGTGCGGGTTTTCCTCCTAGGTTTTCGGAACTCAGTTAGCCTGGGCATCATGGTCTTTACTTCATTTTATGGGAAAGAAGTGGATACAAAACAAGCTTAGTGCTTTTCCAAAAAAACAAAAACAAAAACAAAAAACAGCTAACTGGCTTCAGAGACTGGAGTAAAGTTTCCAGACTGGATTATGAGTACCTGTGATTTCTGTTGTTTTAAGTTTATATTTATGCTATATGAAGGACAGAGACATTTTAATGTTAGGCAACAACAGCTAGATCTCAGCTATACTCTTTTACCTTAGATAAGTCACTTCACCCTTCAGCACCTCATTTTTCTCATATATAGAATAAGCATAATAGTACATTTTTTCATAGGGCTATTGTCAAGATTAAACAAGCAAATACACATAAACTCATAGAACAGTATCCTCAAGTAGCAAGCAGTCAATATATGTTAGCTATATTGCTGTTGTTGTTATTATTATTCCTTGGTATGTATAAAACAAACTTTAGGCCTCTTCTTGAGGAATTCATAATGTTGTGTGCAATTAACTTGGAAAAAAAAAAAAGCAACTTAAACTATGTCCCTGAGAGGCTGGTGTACTTAGAATATTTTAGTTTGATTCTAACTCTGCCATTTATTATCTGGGTGCACTTGGGAAAGTTATTTAAACTCTCTGAACTTCAACTTCTTTTGTAACAGAGGACAGGAAATGGTTTGTTTCATGGAGTTACTGTGAAGATCAAACAAATTAGGCATATAAAAGATTTATCTAAATTATGAGGCTGTATACATGTAAGACACTATTTTTGTGTTTGTTTGACCCCTCATAGGACACTAAATCAAATGGAACCCTGTCCCACAAAATTATTGCTTAAATAGAATATGGGAGCAAGTTGTATAACACCATTCATTTTCTCTTATTTACATATATCTGACTTCCTTCCTTTTTTCTTCCTCCTTCCTTTCCCTTCTGTTCCCTCTCTTCCCCTCCTCTCCTTCTTTCTTTCCTTCACCAATTTTTTTTGTGCTAGGCCCTGTACTATGTATATTGCAAATAATAAAATCAGTTGTCCTTGTCTAGTATGGGAAACAAACACACGAAACAGTAACCAATTATATGACATGATAAATGCAGCAATAAGTATAGGAACTAGATAGGGAGGTTTAGTTATGCAGTTATTGATTGTATAGGGTTTTTGAGAATGTGTTCATCTATTCGTGTTCCCTTTGTATTACAAAAATTTTAAATACAGAAAATAAAAGTTGAATCTTAAACTTAAGTCATAAGTACCTTGTCAGAGCATTTATCATATATGCAGGGTGTTTAAGAATACATATCAAGTAATTAATTAGCAAATATTTAGGTGAAAGATGTTTGATTGGAGTCATTTATTAAATGACTGAAGTTGGTGTTCTATTGATAGTAATTATATATGATACATAATAATTAAAATATGATTATCTCTTATGAACAATGAAAGGCAGTCTCTGAAATATGCAGATATTTTTATCAATATCCAAATTCCAAATAACTTCTCTTTATCTTTGAATCCAACCCACAATGATGAAAAAAATTCTGATCAATATTTGAAAACTCATGTCAGCATGGAGAAATATTGAAGTAGAAGATACAGTTTTAGCACTTTATAAAATTTGTAATCCAATGAAAAAGAAACAAAAATTATATTGCTATGTAGCTTTATTTGTTTGTACTGAGATATGTGAACACAAGTGAAGAGTTGTGAGATCAAGTGAGATAATTATAGATGGGTGACTTAATCTGAGGAGGGCTGCAAAAGGAATTCCAGAAAAGATCTCAATGAGCCTCTCATCTTTCCTTTTGCATTCTATTCTCAAAGTTATTATTTCTTTGGTTATTTGTGGTAATTGGGTCATATCATAACCTTTTCCCCCTTCTTATCTGCGTCATCATTGAACACCTCTCTGTGCACCCCAGTCTTTTCATCCACCCATCTGTCTAACTGCTCCTCTCGCCTCCTGCCGCGTCTCTTTCCAGTAGGCTCCTAGCTCAGCCCTGCCACCACCCACCTCTTCCTTTTATGCTGCAATGCACAATGAGCTCAGAATGGCATCAAACTGATCTCCCTTTACTTGAAGGATCACAACACCATTGCTGTGAAATACAGGATGTTTCGAGGTTGACTCAGCTTCCTTGTCTTTCTGTCTACTAGTTAAATGCCAATTTAAAAAGAATTCAAATTGCTTAATTCAGACTGTATCACATGGAGTAATTCTTCCTCTGTGGAACTTGAAGATTTGTTTCCAGTTCTTCTCAGACTGAATATTATATTATAATTATATTCACACAAACCTATTAATGGCATTTAGTTAAAGCTTATTTTCACATATCTCATGACAAATTTGAAAAATAAATATTACTATAAACAGTGAAAACATTTACAGCAAGTAGGTAGTCAGTATCTAACACTTTAAAAAACACATTTTGCTGTCTAAAGTCCCCAGTAGAATACTTATTAATTTATTGATTATTATATCTGACCATATTGACTAAATTCTAGGGAGAATGAGGAAAACGATTACAAAGAATTTGACATCAGATGTTACAATGGGCTTGGAATATGCTGTATGTAATAATAGCTAACAGAACAGCGCCCCCTCTGCCAGGCACTGTTTTAAGTGTTTAACGCATGTCTATGCTCTGAGTCATGTACCACCACTATCCACATCTCACAATTGAGAAGTGAGGCCACAGATTATAAGGAACATGTCCAGAATGTCCTAGTCAGAATGAGGTCAACCCAGGGTTTGATCTCAGACATTCAAGTTTCCAAAACCCATTCACTTAACGTACCATCTACTCAGTAATAATATGAAACCTTCTGTCCATTTTAAATATATTTTACACGGAACCTAGTAGATAAGCTCAGTCAGATGCAATCAGTGTCTCAATATATATAAAAAATCAAGACATAAAAAATCTATATTTTTTACACTAAAGCTCACAAACACTAGAATAAAGCTCAGCAGACTTGGCTGATGAGCTCAGATGATCTTAACCTTTCTGAGGATGCTCTGTAACCTCTTTGAACCTCCTTATTCCCGGGTTTATAATGAGGGAAATAATGGGTTGTTGTGTGGATGACCTGAAGTACTAACACAGTGGGGACACAGTAAACAGTAAATAACTGTTATTTTTAGTGTTATTCTCTCATGGTAAATGGAGCCATTTTAAATGTATTTTAAATTAATCTCTTCTGTTTTGAAATTTCAACGTCACTTAGTTGCTTGCAGTGAAGGTATTGAGTAAAAGTCGTCCCCGGGCTTTGAAGAGCAGTTCTTCCTTAGAACATCTGTTTCCAAACTTGCAAAAGTGGAAATATTTGTTTAGGTTCCCAGCTTTTTCAACTCCCTTTATCAAGAGTCATGTGTTTCCTGTGCGTTTTCTCCTATAACAATTTAATTGCTTTTTCATTATTTTTTTTAACTGACCCTTTTTTCTTTCTTCACGGACACTTTTCTTAAAGGACAAAGTATTTTACTCCATGAGTAAATGAGTGCTACTATCACAAGATGAGTAGAAAAAGCACAAAGCTACATTAAGATGTAGATACCAGGGATTTGTTTCCTGACTTACATTTGTGCCGAACAGAACTAATAATTACAGCATGACACAGCTCTTTCAGGTTACTGGAAAAAAGTAGAAACTCAGAGTTTTGAATTTTCAAATGCCTCAAGCCTAGAGAATTCACCATAAATGTAGGGCTATAAAAAAATCTGGGTAATCTTAATATATGATTATAGTTTGAGCACACAATTACTCAAGGTAAAACACATTCTGTTTTCAAGTATAGTCGACATATGTGTTTTATTTCTAAAATTTTTTTTTCAGAGTGTTATAGGTAGCAAATTTGAAAGGCTTTTTGCCAGTATTTTCCCTTATTAAAAAATTAGAAAACAGTTTGTCTTTTTAGAGGAAATAAAATCGACATGTTTACAATTAATTCATGCACAACTCCAGAAAAAGTTCATATAGCACTACCTGATCTCGAAGGAACCTTTTGGCTTTTTAGAAGGTTTCTTCCTAAACAGGAAGTCATATTTTTCTAAGGATAAACAAATGCAACTCCCCAAAGATTTAAAATCAGTTCAAAAAGGTCAGATGGGTTCTAATCTTGGTAAAATCACATTTTCCAGATGCAGTTTAACAGATTTAAAGATTGCCTTTTTTTTTGGAAAATAGAAATCCTTTGTCCCATCAACATCCAAATAAGTGATATTTTAGTAAATAATTTAAATATCTAGTTTCAATAGTATAACATTAACCCCACTATAAAAATCCTAAGCATGGAGCAACCTCAGTGATCTGTTTGGAAAGCTTAAGTTAAAAAAAAAAGGGGAAATCCAGGTTTCTCTTGAATTCTCAAAATTGCTTGTTTGAACTTCTCCTAAAGTCTCTGATTATAAGTTATGACTTTATTTCTATTTTGTCTTAATAGTAATGGTGACTGATTTTTAACTCCTTCACTCTAAGACATGAAATGAACAAGAAATAATACACCACATGAGAATTTTATACTGTGAAGTACAGTTTTATATTATTCCTCAATCTGAGCTATTTAAATTGTATTATATCAAGATTTTAGTTTTTGAGTATATATCTTTGTTTTTTTCTATTTGACTTATTTTTTCTTTTAAAGATCCCAGTTTAAAATGTACCTAAGTGTGATTAGAATTTATTTTATTTTATATGAAAAGACTGTGGTTTATTGGAAGTGAGCCCTATAGTATGGGCAACAAGAAGTAGAAAGCATGATCATTAAGAAGCTCATATTCTAGGAAGGAAAACAAGACAGATCTTCATATTTATGCTACAGATTCATTAAAGTTTTATTTAATCACTCTGGAAGAATGCCTTCTATATGTTAGAAACTGCACTAGGCATTTTGGCTTTTTAAAAGTAAGATAGGTTCCCTGACCTTAAGAACTCTGTTTTACAAATGCAGAACTAATGCTGCTGTATGTACAATAAAGTAAAAGCCAATTAGCAGATTCATTAATTGTGCTTTGTGAACACTTCTATTGTAATACATTTATTTTAATTAAGGCCTTCTACCTAGATCAAAGGTGTTAACATGGCTTCCTGGTGTGAAATGTTAAGACTTGTGAAATACTAACCACTTGCCTTTACCCAAGTCCTGTAATTCAAGAGAACTTCTTACTTAAACAAATAATTAACTTTGATAATGAAAATGTAAAACAAATGCTGTGGACACTAATAATGATATAATCTTTAGTTCCACGCATAGCCAAAACAAAAGTTAAATCATTAGCTATAATTATAGAGGGATATACATACATATGTATTTATTTATGCATGTATTTATATAAAGTAGAATAGCAGACAGGCAGAGTAATGGCTGAGTACACAGGAAAAGTAGGATAATTAGTGACTAAAGTTAGAGAATTCTAAACTGATAAGACTTTAACTAACTGATGGAATGGTCAGAAAACATTAAGAAAAGAGAACGGTGTGTACAAAGCAAGAGAGCTATATGTATACACGCACACACACACACACATATTTAGAGGTATGAAAGCATATAGCAAGTACCCGTTTGGTTAGAGAAATAAATTGCACTGGCATATGTTTTTGAGTCTTGCTGTTATATAAGATATGCAGCTATGAAAGAAGCATTTCTATTAAATATGTTGGTGCTCATTTGTTTTTAGGTTGGAAAGCAAAGTAAAAAGCCTTAGTTTAAGAGAAAATTCATGTTATAATATAGCACATACATCTATCAAACACGCTGCAATTTTGTGCCAAAATATTTTTTCATAATTGTAAATATACTAGAAAAAATACAAGATGTGCCTTACGAACTTCAATATTTATCATTGCAAAAATGGACAACCATTCCTATAGTGAAATAATGGTGTGTGTGTGAGATGAATGAAATGTGGTAGCCAAAAAAGTAAAGGACCCATATTTAAAACAACACTGTGTAATGTTTTTGTAAATGTGATATTTCATGAAAAGCCGTTTCTTTGAAAGACGAGGTTTTGTTTAAATAGATGAAAATTCCTTTTACAAATGAACTTATGGGGTAGTTCATCTTATGTGGAAATATTACAGAAGCCAATTTCTCCATTTTTTACTTCTAGTAGTGAAAAGACAAGAAGTGTAGCAGTGGTTATAGTCCTATTTCTACTGTTGTAAATCCATTGTAATTTGGAGTACCTCTAGCTAAATGACGAAGTTATAGTGATATTCAATATTTCCTGTGGATTCATGTTAATTTGTGGTTTTAATTTGTTACCATTCACAGCGGAACAATTTCCTCACCAGGTTTCCTCATTGGAAACAATCCTCAATCTGCCAGTGCTGCTACCACATGATCTTTAGAAGTAAGATACAGAATTGATTTTCAATGAAAGAGGCAGATTGCATCCTTGTACAATGTCCATTATCTCTAAAAAATCTTTGGCTTGTGATAATATGGGTTCTAATTACCTCATTACTCTTAGTTGCAATTATTTACCATGAAATACCTAGATATTTTTCTTTTTTTCCAAAAGAAAACAGAGCTCATCTGACGTTTGCTTTCCTGACCACAGTTTAGTTCTTAGAAAATGACTGCGTTAGATAATCAAAATGGTGAACAAAACATATATGAAAAACTAAATTAAACTTTTCAAAAAGATGAAGCCAAAGGTATTGCCTTAGAACTCCCTTTCCCTACTCCTAGAATCTGTCCAAATGATGAAAAGAAGAATTGGGGGAATAAAATATCATCAGCAATGAAATAGGGAATATTGGCAACTATTTCCTATTAAACTTTAAAGCAGTTTTTTCCCAGATACTCAACAAATTCAAAGATGGCTTTGAGAACTGATACTTAAATTCTTTTCTCAAGATATCAGTGCACTGTTAGGAGAAATAAGTGGAGAAAATTCCATCAAATCCCCCAAAATGCCCTGATTAGGGGTCCTCATAGGAAAAATGGAAGCTCCTTCTTCCGCTGCAGATCAGTAGCTTTCCGTATCTGGTGAGAGAACTGGAAGGGAGAGGATCTGACCGTGTCTCATTGTTTTTCTTGGAAGTTTTTTTTTGAATCAACTTCCCCGGGGAAGACAAATAAACAAATAACACTTTTTGCCAGTCATTGCCTTTATATATAGATTGCTATATATCAAGTTCCTGACATTTATTGTGGTTCTTAAACATAAAGACAAAAAAAAAAAAAATCCAAACAGGCAAACTAAAGTCAGATGTGTATCTGTGCCTTCACACTATCTCCAGAGCCCTCAAAGTTAACTACCTTTGTAGAAAATGGTGCACAACAGTCGTTGGCCATTTGGATCATTGTCTTCCCTTCCGAGCTGCTCCTGGAGGGGCTGAGCCACTTTAGAAGAGCATGGAGAGTGAACAGAGCCCAGGGATTAAACCAACCCTACTGCCTGTTAGGCTTCTAGCTCTAATCCCTGGATAGTTTCTGTCTTTTGTACTTATAGTCAGCTATATTTTATACAGTAGAAGAGGGAAATGATTGAGTTTGGGTAATTCTTTACAGAGGGATTAAGTGTCTAAATGAATTTTACTTATTGGAAGAAACATCTGTGCCCACTTTCCACGCACATGTACACACACAATACAGGCTTATATATATGTAATTTTTCTACCCTGTAGGCCATATACCTCCTCCTACTCCTTAAAGTGAGTGGCAAACTAAAGCTCGTTTGGAGACTCTTCTAGAACCTACATATTCCAATGAATAGTTTCAGGCTTAATCTCTATCTGGGCATTGTAAAATGCATCTTCAGCAAGATATTCTTTGGGAATCAGCAGTTATTAGTCTTGCTGTGCTACCTTTGTTAAATTGTTCAGACTCAGTTTTTCAAGACATGATCTTGGTAAAATTCCATATTTTGCCTGTCTTGTGCAAACCTTGTGAAAGAGAATGGTCATTTGCTACGTGTATTATATGCATGTTGGGTATACTTTTTCTGAAAGAAGATTTTCCAAGATCCTGCCAAGTTTGCTTTGACTGGAGAAGAATGCAGAAGAGATGAAAACAATCATTTTGAAGCCACTTTTTACAACAGTGAACCAATAACATAAAAGTAGGGGAATCATCAACAAAAAGCCTTAGACTGAAAATCTTGTATCCTATCCAGTGTACTGCCAAAATGGCAATGCAGGAATGCAATCTAAAATTGGAATGTACTTTCCAATGGTCATGAAATCCTCCTTTCTCCCCATTTTTTCTGGGTGGGTGCCTGCTGGAGAAGTTTCAGCAAATACAGAGAAAAGGCAAACACAGACAAAAAATCCCCAACTCCCATAGCCACAAGTGACCTCCTACAAATTCCTTATTAATGTTATTAATAATATGACTCTACATCATGCTTAAAATTAGTAGTCTCCACCCTTTGCCAAAAAAGCATTAAATTTAATGCTATATGAAACAAAAGATAAATAAGCAAGCAAACAAACAAAAAATGTTGGACATGACCTTTACATTACATAAAACAAGATATGAAATTTCTTTTTCTCATTACTATAATTTTTAAATGATAAAGAGCTATCCAATCTCACAAAGAAAAAAGATATGAATTGAAAGAATATTAAATTATGATTATTTGTATATGACATGATTGCATACCAAGAAAACCAAACTACTAGAATTAAAATGTGAGTTCAGTAAATATACTGATACAAAATAAATATAATAAATACCTCTAATAAATCCCTTGGAAGCTAACAATAATCAGTTTTGAAATTAAATAAAGATCTAATTCAAAATGCATATATTTACCTAGAAATGTGTAGGACATACATGAAAAGAAAATTCTACTGAGAAATGTAAAAAGAAGATGAGTAAATATAAAAATATTACTTGTTCTTGGGGTATTTGTGAATTTCCTTCAAATTAAGCTGAGTATTTTATGCAATAACAATCAAAATTAGAAAGATTTTTTTATTTGAAAAATTTGTAAAATGTATCTAGGAAAATAAGTAGATAAAAATATCCAGTAGAATTCTGGAAAAAAACATGTAATGAAGACAATAACCTTATCAAATATAAAAGTCTAACTTAAGCTACATTGAGACTTCAAGAATAGACTAATCAATGAAGTAGAACAATCTCTGTAAATCACCAGCAGAATTAATATCTGACAAAAGTAGCTTTTTGAATCATTGAACAAAGTTGAGGTTATTAAAAAAAAAAAGTGAGAGGCAACTGGGTATTTGAAAACCGAAATGAAACAAACAGAACTCTAAGTCATACCTACAATAAACATAAAATTTAAATGTATTAAAGACATAATACTAGTACTAGAAGAGATATTAGATCAATATTTTAATAATTTTGGTATTTCAAAGTCCTGTAAACATACATAAGTAATAGCCTACATGGAGTAAATAGTGATATATTTGACTAAAAAAATTAAAAGATAGTATATGAGAAATACATTATGAAAAATTATAAAAACATTGCTAGAGATATGTGTTGTAAAGTATCTGTATTAGTAATATTCTTAGTTACAAACAACAGAAAAAGACATAAGCAGAAAAGTAATTTTAGAAGTTGCTCACAAAATCAACAGGAGGGATTGAGAAGCAGTTTTGAATCAGAAGCAAGGAAGAACAGGTACAGCTGAAGTCCTGTACAGGAATAACATCTTCTCACCAGGTAGTCTTTGTGAAGCTTCTAGAACTTTTACTCTACCACAGCTTCCTCAAATTATCTCTCTGTCTTGATATCATATTCTCTAGGTTCATCGTTGCCAGTAAAAGCATCTGATTGGCCAGCTTTAGATCAGGTGACTCTGATCTGCTTGCCAGAGGATAGAGAGAGAAAATGTTATTTCCCATTTGACTTCCAGAGTGGAAAGCAGGGTGAAATCCTCACAAATGAAAAATGGAATTTGTTTGATTCAATTATTTTAAATTAAATGTGAAACATTAAATCTTTTACATGTAATGATCCTTTAAAAATCAAATAAGGAAAGGACAGATATTCTAACAGAAACAAAAGGAGCAAATGACATGAAAATGCAATATTGAAGAAGAAATACAATATCCAATGTCTACTGCTTAGTAATCAAAAGTGAATATTATTGAAACAACTTAATTCTGTAAAAATAAAATTAATCATCCAAAGTTACAAAAATTTAGAAATATATAGTGCTGGTGAGGATGTGAGGCAATGGACACTTTGATACACTGTTAGTGGGAAAATAAATTGATGTAATTTTCTTCTTTTTTAAGTTTAACTATAGTTGATATATAATATTAGTTTCAAGGGTACAACATAGTAAATCAATATTTTTATAGAACATACTCTATATAAAGTTACTATAAAATACTATCTTCCTTGTGTTATGCTGTACATTACACCCTTATAACTTATTTATTTTATACCTAGCAGTTTGTACCTCAAGTCCTTTTCCCCTATTTTGCCACTCTCTCCACCACTCTCCCCTCTGGTAATACAGAGAATAAACTCTGTATCTGAGAGTCTGTTTCTGTTTTGTTATATTTATTCATTTGTTTCATCTTACAGATTCCACATGTAAGTGAAAACATATAATATTTGTCTTTGTCTGACTTTTTTCACTAAACATATAGATTACCCATGTCACAAATAGCATTTCATTCTTTTTTAACAGCTGAGTAATATTCTATTGTGTGATATAGATAGATAGATAGATAGATAGATAGATAGATAGATAGATAGATAATATATAGATATATACAAATATATCATATCTTCTTTATCCATTCATTCTGGACAGTTAGATTGTTTCCATATCTTCACTGTTATAAATAAAGCTGATAGGAACATCAGGGTGCATGTAACTTTTCAAATTAGTGTTTTCATTTTCACTGGATAAATAACCAGGAGTGGAATTGCTGGATCATATGGTGGACTTTCTAACTTTTTGAGGAACCTCCATACTATTTTCTATAGCAGCTACACCAGTTTACATTACCACCAGCAGTGCATGAGGATTCTCTTTTCTCTACATCCTTGCCAACATTTATTTCTTGTCTTTTTGATGATAACCATTCTGTTAGGTATGAGATGTTATTTCCTGTAGTTTTGATTTGCATTTCCCTGATAATTACTGATATTGAGCATCTTTCCATGTGCCTGTTAGCCACCTGTATGTCTTCTTCAGAAAAATGCCTATTCAGGCCCTCTGCCCATTTTGTAATTGGGTTGTTTGAATATTAACTCTTTATTGAAAATATCTTTTGCAAATATCTCCTCCCATTCAGTAGGTTGTCTTTTCATTTTGTTGATTGTTTCTTACACTGTGAAGAAGCTTGTAAGTGATCAGTTCCCATTTATTTATATTTGCTTTAGTTTCCCTTGCTTCAGGAGACAAAAAAAATACATATATATTGCTAAGACTGATGTCAAAGAGTGTACTGCCTATGTTTTCTTCTAGGAGTTTTATGGTTTCTTGTCTTACATTTAGGTCTTTATATAGTTTGAACTTATTTCTGTGTATGGTGTGAGAAAATTTTCTAGTTTCATTCTTTTACATGAAGTTGTTTAGTTTTCCCAGCACCGCTTATTGAGGACGCTGTCTTTTCCCCATTGTATATTCCCCATTGTATATTTGCCTCATTTGTAATAGATTAATTGACCATATGTGTGTGGGTTTATTTCTGGGCTCTCCATTCTATTCCATTGATTTATGTGTCTGTTTTTGTGCCAGTGTCATACTGTTTACTTACTGTATCTTTGTAGTGTAGTCTGAAGTCAGGGAGCATGATACTTTTGGCTTCGTTCTTTTTTCTCAAGATGGCTTGGCTAGTTGGGGTCTTTTGTGGTTTCATACAAATTTTTGGATTATTATAGTTCTGTGAAAAAATGTCCTGGGTATTTTGATAGGGATTATAATACATCTGCTGATTGCAAAGGTAGCATAAACATTTTAACAATATTAGTTCTTCCACTCCACAAGTGCAGTGTATCTTTCCATTTATTTGTATATTCTTCAATTTTCTTCATCAATGTTTTAATAGCTTCAGAGTATAGGTCTTTCATCTCCTTTGTTAAATTTATTCCTAGGTATTTTATTCTTTTTGATTTGATTGTAAAAGAGGTTGTTTTCTTGGTTTCTCTTTATGGTAGTTCAGTATCAGTGTAGAAATGCAACAGATTTCCATTTATTAATCTTGCATCCTGCAAATTTACTAAATTCATTTATTAGTTCTAACAGTTTTTGGTGGAGACTTCAGGGTTTTCTACACATAGTAGCATGTCATCTGCAAACAGTGACCGTTTTAACTTCTTCCCTTCCATTCTGAATGCCTGTTATTTCTTTTTTTTTTTTTAAACCTCCCCAATGCCAGAGTCTATATCTTGATAAAATTCCTGTTTTTCTGTTACTTGGGCCTGAAACCTCAAAAGTTCTCCGCTATGGGATCTTAAAAAAAAACAGTTCACTCCTCTAGACCTAGTTCTTATAGGTAAAATAAAGGAGTTATTTTTTTTTAAATTGTTATATATTATTGTGATTAAAAAGTTGACACTTGGCCAACTTCTAATTTTCCAGTTATGGAATGTCAATATAAAATACTTGGAGTAAAGCAGAAAAATGTATGGTTTCTATTAATGTGTTTGACACATAATTTACAAAAATTTAACTCATCTAAACACTGGGAGACATGTGCTTTATTGAAAGTCTTATTGGTTCATTATGACTCAAGAATCTTAGAAGGAATACATGGTGTCCTTTGGCACACGGTTAGTATATGGCTGGAAGCCCTCTGAATAGTGGGGAACCCAAAAAGAGAAGCATAGAATAAAGATTGGTATACGCTAAGCAGATGTTTTATTTTCTCCTCTTGGAGAGAATTCTAGAGATTATCCCAATTTAGGCCATGGGAGGTAGAGAGAAAGCAGGTATTGGGATGATTATGGAGTAGCTGCAAAAATCCGTGTCTTTAGCACTAAGCTCTGTCAGGAACATCAACTATTGGCTTTCAATCATAAAGACCCTTCTAGGCTAGCATTTTCCAAACACTGATTTATTGAATCAGAATTTGGGGACATTACTTAGACCTTCATACCAAAAGTGATCCAAAGAGTTGCAAAATCAGATCAGTCTTATTTAAGAATTAGTTACATATCTAATGTGATGCTAAAAAATTTCTCTCTGGTTCCTAAGAACCTGAGTACTTTGGTAAAGTAATAATTACTACTACTTGATTTTTAAATGGTCATGGGTATTAGTGCTATATGTTCCATTATTTAAATAGCATAACAAGGGCAGCTGAATTTTCCCCAAACCATCACCTGCTATCTTTATTGTGGTTGTGTATGTGGGGGTTAGGGGTGTGTGTGTGTGTGTGTGTGTGTGTCTTGAAGAGCACAATACTATGAATGTGGTCTTTGTTCACTACAAATTTCTGTTCAGAAAATGAAGCCTCAAGGAGAAAAACATTTTTATACTGAAACCCAGATAAATTACCATTCTGTCTTTCAGGCACATAGGTTTCCTCCCTAATTCTTCCCAACCCATATGGCTTCCGGTGGAGCCAGCTAATCACACAGTGGGAAAGATACATTAATAGAAGTCAGAAGTAAGGTATTGAATAGACTAATGGAAGCTTTTTAAGAATTCCAAGTGCTCTTCATATTAGAACCTTTGCCATAAAGGTGACAATATTAACAATAATAATCCTCTTTAACAAAAAACTAATACCAGTTCTGAGTCAGTAAGAGCCATCGGTTCTACTCTGCTCTGTCCACGGATGCCCTGATTTCCATTTCTAGTCCTCAGTACATATTGTTCAATTCAATAACCTAAAGTTTTACTGGTAAAACAGAATGTCAAAATGAATCCAGTAATTAGCTTCTCCATTAGGGGGCTCATTTAATTTCAAAGCTAATGCTATCCACATTTCCGTTTCCAATTAATCCGAATACAGAAATGCTATAGTAACCAAACAGTATGTTCTTTGAAGAGCTGATCTTATGACATTATCATGGCGTCAGCAAACTTTCTTTAGAGATGTGATTATAGAGCCAAACAAGTAGAACTATTTCTCATCTTTTTTTCTTGAGTGTATTTATTTTGCAATTTTAAAACATTTGAAAAATATGCAACTTTTCCCAGTCTTATTTCTTGAAAAAATGTTAACCATTTGTAAACAGAATAAATATTTTCATAAGATTCAGACTAGAATAATATGGATTGAAATTATTTTGAGATCAAATCCTTGGAATCCTTGAGGAATATTAAAAATAAACATTTGCCTACCTGGTGGGTTAGGGTCATAGATTCCATTTCAGCAGTAGATTTGGAATATGGGAAATTATGGAATGTTATAATCATTCCTTTAGCTCTTTCTGGGGATATATATCTCTGTTTGAACTTATCTAAGTGTCTAGTGACTATGGAAGCAGGAAAAGGAAAAAAGGAAAATGCTGGGATTTGAAACTGTATCTAATTATTCTTCAGCAGAAAAAAATTGTTAAATGGAATACAGCATTTGCCTGTCCCCTCTCCAAAAACAAGGGGGATTATTTTTAAACGTGGTTAGCTCTGCATGTGTCACATTTTCAAATTATTCTGTCAGGGTTTCCCTAGAGGAAGGCAGAGGTAGAGATTTTTCACTGGGTAAATATATAAATATGTAATCATATGGCTCTTATGTATGTTCATACTTATGTAAGAAGCAGAAAAAAATCAGTGATTAATTAATTTAGTGATTGATAGAAGGAGGGTCAAAGCCATTCTTACCAGGTGGAGGCCAACCTGAATGACTTCATTGGAAAACTTTCTGATCAATTCACAGAAACAATAGGCTTGAGATAACCCAAAGATAAAGCATAAGAACTATCTGATCAAAAGGAATCACAAACAGAGAGAATGAAAAGAAGCAATCAGAGATCTAATGCCTACTGTCATCAGAATGAATACTGTTGAGTACAATGAGATAAATTGGATCCTCCCGCAGTGGTTGGAATGATGATTAGGATAGCTTTCTAAGAGTGTTAAATGGCTGCAATGTGGTTTTCAAGTAAGAATTATACATTAACAGTTTTGAAAACCTTCCCCAAAACTGGTCAGGCAATAAGGTTGTTTGACCTCTGCTTCCTAGAAACAAATCAAAGACTGGCTGTTTCATAAGAACAGAGCACCACCTTGTGTTGGTAAGTTATTACACCTCTGTGGGACACCTAAGGAGGGCCTTGCCATCATAGTGAGAGCTTGTCAGTAATGCTACTGAGGAAAATAGGCCAGCATAATAGCTTCTCAGTCATTTTAAACTCTTAGCCTTATGTATTAGCTGTGTTTATGTTCTAAGAAAGAGAAAGAAAGAACACTATAAAGATATGGCTGGTCAGAACAAAAATATTTTTTGTAACTTTTTATATAAATGCTTTATCTCAGGAAAGAATTCTGTAAGCTAAATCTATAGCTTTGATCCTAAGTTAATTTTGCATTGAACAAATTATACTCAGTGTTTTTTTCTTAACTTGAACCAGGTTAAATATCAACAAAGCGATTTTGAGTTTGAAATAGAAGTGCGTTACTTCCCAAGTAGTCAACAAATAAGTTATTTGGAAACTACCGAATATCAACTTTCTTAAGTTGAAAATAAATTCACCTTAAATGCTTCTAGGAAAACTGTAAAGCCATTTATGAAGTAGGAAGAAACTTAGTCAAGCAGCATTACAAATCTTCATTTTCGTAGACTCTCTGCTCTAAGGTTTTTCATATGAAATGGGAAATTTAAAGCCCTGCAACTGATGCAAGTGTGATCTTGCTCAATCTTCAAAATTAAACTCAAATCTTAACATCAGTTCTTCTGTGGTCACTCCATACTCAGTATTCCTAGGACACTTGGTTTTGTAAAATTAAAACTGTTTCATGCTAAAGTGATTTTTGCTCATGTATCATCTCCTGTCTTCAGTTTTTTGGCTTAAAGGACCTGGTCTCTCCCCCTTACAAAGTCCTGCAACAGTCTAGAAGAGTGCTTTTGCTACAGAACTTTCTTCAGTGGCAGGAATGTTTTCTTCACTGTCCAGTATGGTAGCCACTAGCTGCATGTGGCTATCAGGCAATTGAAATGTGTGACTAAGAAACCAAATTTTAAATTGTATTTAATTTTATTTAATGTAAATGTAAAATTAAACAGTGATACATGGCTACTGCCTACTGTTTAGACAGGGTGGGTCTACAAAAATGCCTCAACAGAAAGATCTCTGTTGAATGAATAAGTGGTAAGGAATTTGAACATGATGTGTTAAATGATTTCTACTTTGTAGTGTAGGGGATAATTAAAATTTTAATACTCACATTGTATGTCCTTTCTCAGGTAAAGCTTGAGAACTCAATAACTCATCCATGTGAAAATTTTTAATAAATAAATCATTGAGATAGTTTTATTTGCTGCTTATACTCATCTTCTGTCCTCAAATAGTTTAAAAAAACTCATACAGTTTAAAACTCAGTTTGTTTTCTCATATAGTTTAAAATTCTCATATAGCGTATAAATCACTCTCATACAGTTTAAAAATTATTTTATTTTCTTCACCACCCTGGATGAATTCTGAAGGCAATATATTTAATTACTTGTTTCATTAGAATAACATAGGAGAGTTTCTACATATCTGTGTAAGTAGATTTGAAATTTGTATGAGTAGACTTGAAATTCAGTGTAATCTTGTCCAAATGTCCAAAGTTAAATTACAACAGAACCTATTATCTCATCAATGCTTTCTCTCTCTCCATCTTGACCAAGTACTTGGGATAATATGGCATCCTGAAAAGGGTTTTTTTTTTTTCCCCAATATATTTTGGATGGAACACTGCAAGTGTATAAGCATATCTTAGTATTTGTATTCAACTCCAAATTTTATTTGTTTTTATTCAACAAATATTTATTAAATCTGTATCATGTATCAGGCAATCTTCCAGGTACAGGGGCTGAAATAAAAACCAGCACTGTTCACATCCTTAAGGTTTGCAGCTTTGGGGTCAGGAGGCAGTTAATTTTAACCGTTAAAAATATATATTGAATATTTAATTCTTTCAAAAGCTCTGTGAGGTGCTGTTATTAACTTTATTTTATAAGTGATAAAAAACAAGGTTTAAAGATGTTAAGTAACTTCCTGCAAGTAATATAAATTGAAATGGGAATTTCAGGATTTGAACTCGTGTCCTATTATTTGCAAGATAGAAACTGCTGATATCTATGCTATATTGAATTTTCTATAAATAAGTATTTTAAACAAAAGATTATGAGGGCCTTAAAAGTTTGGTGGGAAATGTTCTGAGAGCTTGGATCAAGAAGTCACTGAAAGTAGGACATTTCTCATGAATCTGAGTACACTGCATATATACTTCTTTGATATACACAATTCAAGCATAATGAGATAAAATTTTGTCTCATAATCAAATAAACAAATATTAGTCAAGCAATATCTAATTTTACCTAGAGACAAAACAGATCCCCTGATTACATAAACTAGGTTTTGATGCTGTGCAGGCATGATCCCTGATCATGCCTTTTAAGTTCATCCACAGGCTTCTCTGAAGCACTATTGGAATCAAATTGCCAAAATATCATCAGACAGTGTTTTGTGTTTAATTACTAAATATGAAATGGAAAACACATTTGGATCATCACAGCAGAATGACACTGTAGCTCATCTCACAATTAACTTTCATTTAGGAAAATGGATGTTTTTATATTTTATTTAACATTAAATATTCTTTACCTTTTAGGAAGTGGAAAATTCTACATTTTACACAACTGTACTTTTTCTCTTTGTTATTTTTTTCTAAATATGTAAATAGGCAGCTTTGATATCTACTTTTGAGTTATGATTGTAGAGGTGATAACCACCCTTTGTAGAAAAACCATTAGCAACTATATTCTGTATACATGTGGTTAAATGTGAGAATTCATATTGGATTAGTATAATTGCATGGCAAAATAGCTAATGTTTATTAAGTTACTGCTTATTGAACCTATTAGTTAATATCTGTCACCACACATAGTTAAAATATTTTTCCTTGAGATGAGAAATTTTAAGATCTCTTCTATTATTAGCAGCTTTCAAATATACCATACAGTATTGTTAACTGTTTTCACCACACTGTACCTTACATCCCCAAGACTTACTTATCTTATAACTGGAAGTTTGTACCTTTTGATCACCTTCAACCATTTTTCCCACCCTACACACCCCTGCCCCTGGCAACTACCAATCTGTTCTCTGTGTCTGTGAGTTCAGTGTTTTAAAAAAGAATTCTGGTAGAATATTCTATTTCACTTAAATTGTTTAATTTCTCTTATTTTTTATGTTTTGTCATAGCTGGGTTTCGTGTCTAGCTGGTTGTGCATATGTTGAAACAGTTTTGTGCTGTATCCAAAGCATTCATTAGTTCTTCAGTTTTTCCTTTTTTATTTATTTATAGACATCTATGTGATTAACTAATTTAGAAGCATATATTTCTTGAGCACTTCAATGTGTCCAGAACTACAGCAGAGAACACAAAAGAAGCAAGAAACATGGCTTATGTCCTCACAGAACATGCAAATTTTCTTGGGTGCCAGAATTGACAAATATCATCAATATTATCAGAAAAAAGAAAGAAAGAAAGAAAAATAGCATTCGGTCAATAAAGCAAAAGGAATTAAAGGGAAGATTTGTGTAAGCTCGGTATTCTTTTCATAATACCCCTCTAAGATAGGAATTATTTCACTCATATTATAGAGGAGAAAATTAGTATCAGAGAAGCTAAGTAGCTTTTGGGAATTTGACTCCAGAGCTTATGTTCTTTCTGCTGCATAACTAAGTTAGGGAAGGCTGGAGGTGGTTCTCAAGCTGAGTGTCTAAAAATGTGTTGGGTTGAAATAAACAGAGACCAGGACTCAGAAGCAGAGCTCAAGGTGGGAATGACCAGGCAGATGAGAAGGCTTGCCTGATGAGCCTGAGGTGTGTGTTGGGTAGTAAGATGAGTAGGACTTTGGGCCAGAAACAGAAGGTGTTGAAAGCTATGCCTACTAAGAAGCTGATTCTTTTTGTGGTAGATTCCAGAGCAGGGCAACTGTATATTTAAATGCTATTTCAGAAAAACTTCTTTAGTAGGTAAGGATAGATAAGAGTAGGGAAAAAATAGTTGCAGTCAGAAGGGTAACTTGTCTGGAAGAAGTTGTAGAGAAAATATTGCACAGATACAGGGTTAGAATAAGAAACCTCGAGTTTCTGGACTGAGTG
This sequence comes from Camelus dromedarius, assembly GCF_036321535.1. Classification (NCBI taxonomy): domain Eukaryota; kingdom Metazoa; phylum Chordata; class Mammalia; order Artiodactyla; family Camelidae; genus Camelus; species Camelus dromedarius. Next base: position 25,334,490 of record NC_087437.1, on the reverse strand, counting down.
GTGTATATTTGTCATTTGTATTTATGCATCCTCCATTTTCTTCTTGGCCAACTCAGCATGGATTCCATAACCACCATTTTCAATTATGTTGCTCCACAATAGAATGATCTGCAAGGGACCACTTAGTTACTTGTTTATTTTAGGTCTTCACTGGAATATAAGTGTTAGGAAGAAAGAAAATTTATCTTGTTCATCTCAGTATCCTTAGACCCTTGAATATATCCTGGCACGTAGTAGGTGCTCTACAAGTGTGCTTTTAAATTTTTCCATCATTGGCTTTTGCTAAATCATTATGATATCTTTCAGGCATAATGGGTGAACATATTTGCATGGCAAGATTGGAAATAGATATCATGCAGTACTTAGCAAAGGTGCTTACGGGAAAATCACACACTGGAATGTAACTAAGTTTAAAATGATGGTGGCCTAATTCCAATTACTCAGAAGCTGATTAGTTTGCAAATCGTCCACAGGCCCCCTGCTTCCCTTCCTTGTAACTGCTGCCAACTTTTGGCTAATTTTGTGCTCATTAGCACTTCCTCTAGAGCTTGGGCAAGGCATGGACATGACCTTTGGGTTTGTCCATTTTGCTGCTTATTAACAATTTGGGGGAGGATTTGGTGAGATAGAGACTGGAACTACTGGCAAAGATGAATATTTTATATCATCACATATAGATTTTATTTATTCATGTTATTATTCCTTCTTTCTGCATGACCTATTTGAAAGATAAATGTGTAATGTGAATGTAATATACATAATGATCTCTTTGATCATGAACATTTGCTGACATTTCAATACATATGGATTATAATGGGAATAGATCTTAAATCCAAAGGTTAAATTCAACACAGTTGTCATGCCAAAGTTATTCAGTGTGATAGTATGTATCTTGTATGCCTCTTAAAGTTCAAGGAGTTAGATGACTTATGTAACTTCATACAAAAATATTTATTTTAATTAAGAAGAGCTACACATATTCTTAGAGCCACACATCATATTTTAATGACTTAATTTGAACGCAAACCCATATACAGGTAATGAAATACCAACTTCTGTGATGAATTGCAAATAATGTACAAATAGAAATATCAATAGAAAGATTAGATATTATAAATTGACATGAAGAAACAACATAGAAATAAACTGTAATTATAAACTCAAATTCATTAAGATAAAGTTGGGACATCAGTGAAAGACCGAAATATTAATAATACAGATAATTTGCTGCAGGACTCCTGGGAATTAAAATTTACCCAATAGTTGAATTTTCTAAAGAAATACAATAAGAAAGCTCAACTGTAAAGACTTACTCAATTGTTTGATGACATCTCTTCCTCTTATATGCAAACTACTATTCTGTAACTCTGAAATTAATTAGAATAAGCTACATAAAAATATTATTTTAATTAGCATAAATGTTTCTGTGATGAATAAAGAGGTCAAGGATTATATAGGTACAGAGATCAAACTGGAATCTTTCACTTTTATCTTTGGGGAGAACACAAATGGAAGTGAAAACATAGTCAATGATATTATTTACTTTTTTTGAAAAATTAAACTCAAATGGTTTTGGGCTCAAAATTTTACTAGATATTTGCTAGATGTACTGTAAAACATATAGGTGAAAATAAGGGATTTTGAGGTGGAGAAAATTACAAAATATCTGTAAAGATATATTATTAACTTTGTTGAACATCACTTGTGCCACTTATAAATGCAGTACTTAACATATTTCTCAGTATGACATAAATATATTTATCTCAGGTTGTATAATGTTTTACTCAACATTTTCAAATATTATTTAGTGCAGTCAGTGAAGTTCTTATTAATCAAATTTTACCATCTCTCCAAAGTTTACATAAAACAAGGTGAGATATAAATAAATGCACATACAAAGTAAACAAGTTTAGGAATATTCAAATTCCTAATTTGAAGAGCATCAATATTGCAGTATTTCTCCCAGGTGCTGCCAATATATTATCATCAATTCTATTTGTATTGGAAATTCTGAGGAAAGAGATAAGTAATTTAATACAATTGTTATTTATTTTAGCAATGTCTCTAGACAATTTGAGAACCTGCCAGAGAAGCATTTATATACCAGTCACTGAATAATGGACATTTTAATTTTTAATTTTTGTGCTTATCATTCACAGATGGTTGTAAATAGGGCTGGTATCTGAATGCTGCCCTTCAGTACTAGCTGTTTTTAGATGACATCTGTTCTGTAGGGTCCGTGCCAGAGCTATACTAGCTGTTAAATATTTTGAGTAACATCCTAGATGTAAATATAATTTTACTGGCTTGTGCACATGAAGCAGGACTTTTACCAGTTGATTACTAGCCTTAGAAAACTGTTTTAAAAAATTAATGACGATTTGTTCAGCTTACTTACATTCTTTATATTTTCTTAAAAGTTCGTGTCATAAATTGCATTACTGTCACAATAAGGAGTATTGTGATTGACAGAAGGACACCAACAGATACATCCTAAAGATGTACAATTTCTTTAATAATACAAGATGGAGAAACCTTTGCAGAGATTAAGTAGAGCAGGCGTTAACACAGCGTGACGCAGAGTGAGGAACTGCTTTGCAAACCCTCAGGTCCCAGAGGGACATGGTGGGCCACTCAGAAGACCATCTGTGTGGGGTGAGGGAGCTGTCAGGTGCTAGGAGCCCTCCTTATTTCAACTTTTCAGAGATTTTTATATCCTCCTGAGAGCTCCCCTCAACTGCACAGGGGCTCTGGCCACATGCCTGCCTGCACCCGGGTTCAAGAACCAAACAGCCTTAGCAAATTCCTCAGTCCTTTCTACGTTTGTGTGTGAGAGGAGATCTGTTTTCCAGGAACCACCCTCTGCTGACCCAGGCTTCAGGCCCATGTAACTCCTCCTGGACTAGTATGATAACTTTTACTAGTCAGCCTGGATCATGTATTCTGATGTGTAAATAGTGGCATAAATAACTCACCTATTACTCAACTACCTACTAACTACTTTTCTCACCTTCAGAGATAAGTGCGTATCTGAAGTTGAAAATATACACTTGCATTTAATATACTGCAACACTGTGTACTAATAGGGTAATCCACTAACCCATGGTTGGAAATGACTTTTTAGTGACTAGGTCAAAGAATATATTTCTGGAGACTCAAAGAGGTATTTTGGTATTCTACCAGTGTTCTCCCACCACTAGGTAGTTCTCTAGTGAAGTTCTCCATAGACAACGTCTTCTTGCTGTAGTCATTAAAACAGTGCCAAAGAACTAAATATGAGGCAGTGCATTTATGTTTCTGTTATTCTTTTTCTGGTTACCATTCTTCATCACTTTAAACTTAGACATAATCATGTGATTTGTTTTCTCCAATAAAATATCATCTTAAGTCACTTCTGCATAGAAGTAACAGAGAGGGCACAATTGTCCAAGTTCCCTCTAAAGATAACAGGAATACATGACAGGGTGGAATTTCTTAAGGCCTGAGTTTGTGAGTAACTGTAGTGGGCAGTAGTCCCTAAGTGACTGGGCTGGGCATAAAATGTGAGCAAGAAATAAACTTTTGTATGTTAGGTACTGACAGGATTTGTTACTGCAGCATAACCTAGCCTATCCTAGCTAATATAGGGTATTCCTATCTTAAATCTGTCTTCTGGGATGTTCTGCCTTATATAAATTCTAGGAGAGGTGATTTGTTGAATAAAAACTCCTCGACAAAAAATTTTTAAAGCATTTCCTTTTTTATTCATAGATGTCAAACAACATCTTTGCAAATTGTGTCTCAGTTATTTTTTATATTGTGTATCCAGGAAAGATTCTTCCCTAAAACCTGTGGGTTGAATTCTAAGGGTTAAATAGAATTTATATTCCTTCAAGGAGCCATTTATTTCTTGATTTTCCAGCAATGATGTGGTAACTATGCTTTCAATCAATGCCCTACTTCAGTGGTTACTGGTTACACCCATTTTTGCACGATTACAAGAGGAACACAAGCAACAATAATTTTGAAATTCATTACAATGCCAGGGTTTATATGCTCTCATTAAGCATTAATTGGTAGTTGATGGCTATTGCTATTTTTAACACCATTAGTTCATAGCAATATAATTAGTAACGCTAAGTACAGGAACCACATTAATAGCATTACTAATTGTAAATCTGGAGATAGAAACACAACATGACTAGTTAATTTCCAGGCAGTATCTCATGATAATTAGCTGTAGGACATTTGTGCCAAACTAGAAAGGTAAATAATTTAAATTCTTTCTATATTTTTTTGTAGTTTGCACTACTAATACTACCCTTTAATGTGTAGATCTCATTCCACCTTCTGATGTTAACATTTTTTCCTTTTTAACTCCCTTCTGGTGTATGCATCCTAAATAATGATTCATTTGTCTTCACAACAAAAATGTACAGTCATTTGTTGAACAAATTTTATTGCTCCATACCCAAGTTGCAAAAAGTGATGTATTAAATGACTTACTACTTCTATTATACTGTAATTGGTTTTCAGTGTTTAGTGCAAAACCTCTTAATCGTCTTTGATATATACCCTGTCTTTCCTCATTTCTTTAGCAGCAAACTGGCCAACTTCTTTGGCCAACTTCTTAAGTCTAGTATTAAGTTTCATGATAGTAGAATTAAGGGGGAAATGTTCTGTAGCTACAATCAGTAAGTGAAAAATAACAACAACTTAATATTCTATAGCTGTTCATGCTGTTTGAGATGTAGGGACTCCTCCTGCAGTCACATCATGGGCTTTAACAGTTTATAGTACCTACAACACTGGGGACCATGTTCTTTAAGTGTCCTTTTATGAGCTTGCTAACGGACAGGGTTTAGAAAGAGATTCTCTATTTTTTTTGTTTTCCTTCGCTTTTCAGAAGAATTTTGATGTAATATGTGTGAGGAGATTAGGAACAGACCCTAATATAGTCAAAAATATTTGAGTCATTGTGTAAGAAATCATAAAGTAGGCAATTTAATTTTACATTAATCCCCCCCCCCCCCATTATTCTTCAGTTAAGCTATGAAGATCTTCGGAGACAGTATTGTTAACGTGCCATTTCAGGCATGTCTTTGTGTTTTGTTTTTGGTTTTTCAAACGAACCAGATTACATGTGAAAACACTGGTTTTCCTCATTCTTTTCACATCTGAGAGTCACTGTGTGTATCTTGCTGCTTCATTGATAATGGGGGAAACAGCCAAAACAGTGATTTCAGCATGTTGAAACTGTGAATGTCAGTAGATTCAATGATTTATGATTAGATAAAATCTGTAAAAATGAGTTGATTGCTTAGTGGATTATTTTAAAATGTTAATATAAACTCAAATGTGTTTTACACAATGAGAGCAAGGGGGAAAAAGAAAGACACATGGTCGGTGAAAACCCTGCAAGAGTTTATTTCCCATATTGGCATCTGAGGATTTTGTTAGAGTAGTAGCTTTATTATTCTTTCTTGAACTTTCAACTCTTAACAGAATGCGCGTTAACCTGTCAAAATGTGCAATGCTATTATTTAGTTGTAATTAGTTAATGATTATGTCATTTGTTTTGGCAGGGAATGCCTTAGCTGATGAAACAATCTTCTATTCGGTTAAAAATATACATATGTAAACAATAGAGAAAAAAAGCACTGGGAAGGCACGTGATGATTCTTTATTTTCCATCACATTAGCACATTAATGTGCAGTGAGTTTAAAGAAGTGGCATGAATAAGCTACTACACTGTACTCTTGGTAATATTGACTTTTATGGGCAATTTAATTTTAAGTCTACAATATATGATTTAACACAGTTCTGCTTTTCCAAAGACGGATTATGAAGGTGATCCTTGTTCAGTGAGACACCACAAGGAAATAAATTATTTCATCTTTCTGGTGATGGTTAAGTTTAGTAGAAATCATACTACTGGTTGCTTTACTTTCACCAGGTAATCCCTTTTCAAATGAAAGGCGATAATTAATTAGCTGCAGCTAATTATTGCTGGGAAAAATTGTGTTTCTGAGTGGAAGAGGAGCATTTCAACTCAGTGATACAATTATTAAGATGCTTTCCCCCGCCCCACCTCATGAGAAAAATTAAAGCCTGGAAGTTTAAGATGTTTATAACATTATCAAATTGATTTAACTTTTGTTCCTGTAATTTGGGAACCAAAAGAGCGTGGCTTTTCTTTCTCCTTGTGTGTATCAGATGATCGTGGGGATCTGGGGATCTAAGGCAGGTAGCAGAACAGGGGGTGGCTTATGGTGGAGAGCGGGTACTCCAAGTGCTGCAATTTTCATGCCATCTGCCCCAGAGCGCAGGAGCTTCCAGAAAGCCTGAGGTTTTCAGGATAATATATGGTCAATCTGGAAAAAAAAATTAAATACATCTGGGATCTTTTGTGGGAACAAGGCATGTGTGTAATAAAGGCAAGTTTTATGTGACCTGAGAAGAACTGGACCATGAAACGATAGAATATTTAGGATTTTAACAGCCATGCAGTATCTGAAGCAGATGCACAGGAGGGTGGCTGTAGCCTCAGAGTGATGCCCTGGCAGACACTGAGAAGACAGCATTTGATTGTCCCAAACCTTTATTTATCTGCCAGCAGATGTCCCTATAAGGCAGTAGTATCTTACATCTGGAGTGGCTGATTATGAAAATCAGAAACTAAACCACTCATCATATTTCCAAAGATTAATAGGATTAAATCCACCATGTACTTCAGAATGTTTCCAGTGATAGATAAAATGCGGTATAGTATAAGAGCAAATTTAGTGTACTTCTGAAAACCACATGAAACAAAATTCCTTCTTAAAAAAAAAAATTCTAGAGTCCCCAACCATTATCAGCCCTAAAACCTCTTTCTACAATGAAATAAAAATTTTGGTTGTGTCTTTGTCACCAATTATATCAAATGAGGAAAATACTCACGGTCCAAAAACTACTCTGAATTCAGTAAAATGTTTAATGGTGTGTGTATTTATAACTGGTGATAGTCTCTTCTTACATTTGAAAAAAATGACAGAAAACGTATCATTATATGTTTCCATGAGACACATGACTCAACTTTCAGCCAATTCCAGATGCACATACAGATGTAAGGAGTCTGGCAGCAACTTGGGCTGCCCAGAGGATCTGGAGCTACTAGTCATGAAGCAGCAATGCCTTCCATTCCAACTTTTCATTCTTCAGTGACGTGCTACTTCTACGGTGAATAGAAAACAGCATAGAGAAAAACTGTTCCAAAGAAATACAGCCGGCTTACAAAGCGATTCCTTCGTTGATTAAAACTCACTAAAGTACAAAATCTGTATCAATACTGATTAACATTTCTAGTTTTAGAATTAATAGGGCCATTTGTTTTTCTCTCCTGAAGAGACGCAAATGCTATCAAGACCAAAGAGGTGACCTGGATATCATAAAAATTTATGGATTTTGAAACTAAACAAACTTAAACATCTAAATGTCTTTGCCACTCTCTAGCAGTGTGAATCAGGACAAGCTATTCAGCACCTAGCTTATGCTTCCTCATTTGAGAATAACGTTAGAAATCTCATGGAATTGGTGCCAACATTAAATAATACCATTTATGCACAAGCTGGTATATTATAGGAATTCAGTAAATGCTAGCCTTCTACCCCTCCTTCATATTCCTCAGTCAGGTCTTTTATGTTTTGTGATCTTAGTGAGTATCAGTCCACTTGCTTTTCAGGAGAAGCTGCAATGACTCCCCATCGTGGGATTTAGATAAAGGATCATGGTCATAGAAGAGGTAACAAGGGTGCTGGACCCAGAACGAGTTTATCAAATTAAAGACAATTTTCAAAAATTAATTTCAAATAGCAGAAGTATTTAGAGACTTAACAATAGTAATTAGAACAGGCAGTGCATCTTCTATTGCTGATATTCTCGATCCCATGGAATTCACGAGCCCCTGAATTCCTCTCTAGCGGGGTGCTGGATGAGTACTGCAAGTCCGGGACCCACCTGATGCATGCTCACGGACAGTCCATTTTTCTCAATGAGAAGTGATGTAAAATATTATCCTTACATATGTAGCAGAAAGCCAACTGCATATGTATTCTTAAGAGAAAACAAATCTTAAAATAAAAGTCCTGCTGGCACACCCTCACTCTCTCCATTTGCCATCATGGGCACTTTGGTGGAGACATTTTTAGAAACACACCTCACTGAGTCACACAAGAAGGAGGGGACACCTTTGGATAATAATTTTCACCAGGATATTAGAAAAGCAGATTTTATTTTCAGTTAAGCCTAGAAATAAAAATTTCACTGTGCAGAACCTGTTACTGTATCTATAGTACAGCTGTTACTACAGATTTACATAAATTTCTCCATGTCTGAAAAAACTTTCCAGAAAAGACAAATATTCACAAATATATCCTCCATAGACCACATATGTGCAAAGTAACACAGATTCAGGGATATCTGTCTTATCTACAGACCACCATGTTCACTTACATGTTAGGATACATGTTTCTATATATAAGAAAACGAAAAAAAAAGAAAAAGCAAAATAGTGGAAAGAATAGAAAATAGTGGGAGCAAACGATAGATACTGGAGAGGGTGTGGAAAAGGAAGGTTCCCAGTCTCCATACCCAGTATGGAGATTCCTCAAAAAACTAAAAATAGACTTACCCTGTGATCCAGCAATCCCACTCCTGGGCATGCATCTGGAGAAAACTCTAATTCAAAAAGACACCTGTACCTCAATGTTCACAGCAGCACTATTTACAATAGCCAAGACATGGAAACTACTTAAATGTCCATCAACAGGTGACTGGTAAAGGAGTTGTAGTATATATATATGTATGTGTGTGTGTGTGTGTGTGTGTGTGTGAGGAATACTGCTCAGCCATAAAAAAGAATAAAATAATGCCTTTGCAGCAACATGGATGGACCTAGGGATTATCGTACTAAGTGAGGTTAAGTCAGACAGAGAAAGACAAATATCATGTGATATCACTTTTATGTGGAATGTTAGTAAAAGTGATACAAGTGAACTTATTTACAAATTAGAAACACTCACAGACATAGAAAACAAACTTACGGTTACCAAAGGGAAAAGTGGGGTCGGGGGGTAAATTAAGAGTTTGGCATTAGCAGATACAAACTACTATATACAAAATACATAAACAACAAGGTCCTACTGGATAGCACAGGAAACTATATTCAGTAGCTTGTAATAACCTATAATGAAAAAAGAATATGAAAAATAATATATATGTAAAACGGAATCATTATGCTGTACACCAGAAACTAGCACAACATTGTAAATAACTATACTTCAATTAAAAAAAAAGAAAATAGCAGGAGAAATATTTTTAAATATACAGATAGAGGGAAAAAAGTGAAAAGAGGAGATAACAGTGAAGAAAGAAAAAAAAATTATCACATTAATCCCATGCCTCCTTTAAAACAGATTTGAAGGGGTTGATCAAATTATATATAACACATACAAAAAGTACAAAATACGTGACTGCGACAATGAGGGGAAGGACATAAAAGGGTGGGAAAAAAATGAAGTCAGAAGTAAGGTGAATATAGAAAATGCATACCACAAAGTTCTGAAAGCGTTATATCAATCAACTGAAAATTTTATCCTGAGCTTTCTGGTAGGCAACAAATAGAGGGATACATTCATCTCTTGGTCCATTTTCTCATCCACCAACTATCTGAGCATCTCCTATGTGCCAAGCACTATTCTTGGGGTTGGAGGTTGACCAGTGTACAAAACAGAACATTCTCCCATTCAGTGGGTGGAGCCAGGCAATAAAGTAAATAAATCACAGAGTATTGTAGATTTCAAAAGTGCTATAAGGGACAGTAAAGCAAAGAAGAGAACCAGGAGTTGTGTGTGGAGTGGGAGTCCTTTCGCCTCTCAAATGGGGCGGCCTCACCAAGAAAGTGGTCGTTAAGGAAGGGCCTCCAGAAGGTGAAAGTCAACCTTAGGCGTCAGCTCTACTGATCTCTGGAGGAGCAAGGGCAGGCAGCAGAGGTCACATGCGGGAGAGTGCCTGGCGGGGCTTCCTGGGGGTGAGACAGAGGCGTTTCTGAAACTGAAGGAGGTGTGAGTCGGTGGCCGCACTTCTCAGCAATAGTTCCTCTTTGACTCCAATCACAAGCTTCCTGTGTGATGCTCTTAAGGTGTTTTCAATTGTGCCTCGTGGGCTTACCATTAGGGAGCAGCTCAGTGAGATCAGTTCTGAAATCACAGAGATGATGCTGTTCACAAACAATGATTTCTAGCTGGCAGTCTTCCTCCAAGATGTAATTCAGCTCACCCAGAAAAGAAGTGCCTAACTGTGTTAGCGAGCCGCACGTCCTGATTTGTATATGTACACAATCGTGTGTAGTTTTCTGAAGAAACATTCCTAGTTTTCAGCAGATCCTCAAAGGACTCCATGACTGAAAAAGGATTAATAATCACAGGTCTAGACTCAAAGAACTGTATCTCCTCCAGGCAATCTCTCTCTCTTACAATTACTTTATTTCTTTTGAATCACTATTGAATTTTTTAGGAGAAGTAGATGACAGGTTATATTCTGCAGCTGAATCAGGACAGAGTCATGCTTGAATAACTACCCCAGGAAGGGTCAGGGAAAGGTAGGATGAGGTGCAAAGGAAATGAGAGGCACGAGAAAAGTACAAAAAGTGAAGCTCCGTGTGTCGGACAGTGAGTGTGGAGGCTGTTAGGAGAAGACAGGTGTCTGGTGGTGGCCAGAGAAGGAGACGCTGAGCAGAAAGAAGGGGAGAGTACAGTGAGGGATGGGGGCAGGGGCAGGTTGGTGACAGTGAGAGGATGTGGGTGGCCAGTGTCTGCAGGACGCTGATAAGAATAACATGATAAAGTCAATTTTCTCTAGAAGGCTTTCCCATTTGTTTTCCTGGTTTTCTTTTTTGGAACTGAAGTACAGTCAGTTTACAATGTTGTGTCAATTTCTGGTGTACAGCACAACGCTTCAGTCATACATGAATATACATATATTCGTTTTTATATTCTTTATCATCATAAGCTACTACAAGATATCAAATATAGTTCCCTGTGCTACACAGTATAAATTTGTTTATCTATTTTATATATACGATTCAGTATCTGCAAATTTCGAACTCCCAATTTATCCCTTCCCACCCCCTTCCCTACTGGTAAACATAAGTTTCTTTTCTGTGTCTGTGAGCCTGTTTCTGTTTTATATATAAGTTCATTTGTCTTTTTTTTTTTTTTAGATTCTACGTATGAGTGACATCATATGGTATTTTTCTTTCTCTTTCTGACTTACTTCACTTAGAATGACATTCTCCAGATCCATCCATGTTGCTGCAAATGGCATTATTTTATTATATTTTATGGCTGAGTAGTATTCCATTGTATAAATATACCACAGCTTCTTTATCTAGTCATCTGTCAGTGGACATTTAGGTTGTTTCCATGTCTTGGCCATTTGTTTTTAATCTAGGCAATTTACAAGAAAAGTTTTGTAATAGCAAGTATCATTCTAGTATTAGATATTTCTAATATTAGAAACATCCTAATATTAGATATTTCTTGGAAATACTGGCTACTTCTAGATATTCAGATACCTACTTTAATTTCTAAATTCACAAAAAGCATATTGCAAAAGGCTTTGAAATCCATATTATCCTGCTATTAACACAAACAGAAAGTAACACTGTAGGTGTGAAATAAGATTATAAATGAGGAAAAGGGAGGAAGAAGCAAAAGAAAAAGAAAGGGTTTGTGTAAAGCAAAAAAGAATGGCAAAGAAAGAAATAAGATTTCTCAAAGTCTCTGTACCTGCCACTTCCATCTAAGTTTGCCCTATGTCTTTTAGAAATTAAACTAGTCTTTATAAGTGGCTTATCATTAATAGCACAAACAGAATGAATAATTAACTCTGAGCTATTTAGGTGACATGAGAAAAATGAATGTGGGCCATCAGTAGCTGCTGGGACAGCCTGTCAGGAAGGCTGTGGGTCGCCTAGGAAGAGGGCCATTCAAAAGAGGACAGCACCCCATCACTCTGGGACCTTTTTCGTAGTCTTTTACCTCTCCCTCGCCCTTGCCTCTCTCCTGTCCTCACCAAGGTGAAGGCATGGAAAAGAATAAGTCACCTTTGCAGCCTCCTTCCACCCCGAGATTTAAGATTCTTTGCGCTCTCCCCATTCACCCTCCAAAGGCATGGGTATTTAGTCAGCGCTCTTTTCTTTTTCTGGGACTCCTCTGCCTTTCAGGCATTACCAAACATATAATTAAGGGATGCTTTAAACCTCGAGCAGGCTCAGTTTTGAACACACCCCCCTTCCATTTGAAGTGCAAAATAGAAATGCTAATGAAGGTTTCCTTGTCTGTCACCATTCCCCAAGCTGAGAAATGCTAGATCTCAAATATCTTCAGATTATCTCTTCACATAGGTAATAAAAAACACTGGATGTTCTATCCATAAGGTAATTACAGGCCCCAGATTTTCACAACAAAGTTAGATTTACAGCGAGGTAGTGATTATTGAGCACATGCCAAGCCTCATTTATAGTGGAATGATCCAAATATATTCTTTGAGGAGTTTTCCTCTGACTTCTACCACTGCCTGTAAACTATATCCTGAGCCTTGCCTCTAGAAGTGAACAGTTTTCCTAAAAGTATGATTGGCGAGCAGGAAAGAGCAGCCTTGTGCCAGGAGATGCCTAGAAGGTAGCAAATTTCCCAAGGAGGAAAATTGTTTTGTGATTCCGTTTCTAACTGCTTGCTCAGCATCTCCATCTCAACGCCCACAGGAACCTCAAAGCCAGTTTGTCCCAACCAAAAGTGTCCACCTTCTCTGTTTTCTATTGTTTCTCCCCTCCCCCAGCTACTCAGGATCAAAACCTCAATATATCTCAGGGTTTCCTTTCTCACTCTTGCCCCATTTCCAATCAAATTTCTTTCATTTCCACAATACTGTTTTATAGACGTGTGCTCCACCAAATGTCTCCACCTTTGTTCAGGTCCTCATCTCTTCGGGCTTTGAATTTTAGAACAAATCTCTCAGCCAACAGTGTTTCCTGTCACTTCAATTTTCTTGAAGTAATGCTTTGATCAAAAACCTTCACTGCTACTCCTCCATCCCGGGGGTAGAGCTTAATCTTCCACCACCACCAGGACATAACCACCCAACCCTTACTGGATTTAATGACTCATTTCTAAAGAACAGAGTATGGAAATGAAAAAAATAGCAAGTTTACAGTGGAGTGACCTAGCAGACGCTGCCTTAACCAAGTGATCAAGGTTAACATCAACGGTGATAAGTTATGTGGTTATCATGTATCCCTAATATGATGTGATGAGAGCTTCACTTCACTTCTATGGTCTTCTTCTCCAAAACCCATAACCGCAGTATAAATATAAGGAAAACGTCAGAGAAGTCTTGTTACCAAACCAAACTGGGTCCACTTGCCTGAGCACAGTAAAGCCAGTCTACTGACACAGGGTTGTGATGAAGGAAAGTGCAGAGTTTATTGGAAGGTGCCAGACAAGGAGTGCAGACAGCTTAGTACTGAAAAAGCCCAAACTCCCCAATGGGTTTCAGGAAAGCATTCTTAAAGGCCAGGTGAGGGAGGTGGTCACAGGGTATGTGATTGTCTTGTGCACAATTCTCTGATTGGTTGATGGTGAGGTAACAGGGTAGGGTCACAGGGGTTAACATTATCAGTCCCTAGGCTCCAGTAGGCCTGGGGACTGTGTGCTCATGGTCATCAAGTAGTTAGCATCTTCCATTTGGTGAGGGAGTTTCCCGTATGTAAAACAACTCAGGAAGTGTGCATCAAATATTCCTATCTAGGTCCTTCAGAGAGGAGCTAAAGCAGAAGGTATTGGGTGGGGCGGGGTGGTCTGCCCTGGGAAGGCCTCATGGGGTCCTGCCTGTTTGCAGTCTATATTGAGAACATTCTACAGAATACCTGATCAGCACTCTTCAAAATTCTCAAAGTCATGAAAAGCAAAGAGAAACTGAGAAATTGCTATAGACCAGAGAGGGCTTAAGTGGGCATGATGATTAAAAACATTGTATCCTTATAAGATTTTAGAATTAAAAAAAAAAAAGGACTGAATGGGTTTCTAGAAGCTGTATTTCTAAGAAGCTCTTTCTTCAATTGATGTATAGTTGATATACAAAAAATTATTGTATATGTACAGTATAGTAATTCACAATTTTTTAAAGGTTTATACTCCATTTATAGTTACTATAAAATACTGGCTATATTCTCTGTATTGTACAATATATTATTGTGTTGCAGGAAAATGGGGTGCCCCGCCAAGTGAAGGTCCTTGGCTTTGCGCAGGAAAGAATTCAAGAGTGAGCCATAGTAAAGTGAAGGTAAATTTATTCAGATAGATACATAGTCCATAGACAGAGTGCAGGCTGTCTCAGAAGGCAAGAGAGGCGGCGCTGGGAGATACACATTCTATAGGTAGAATGGGGTCTGTCTCAGAAGGGAGAGTGGTCCCAGAGCATGGGGTCATCTAGGAAAGTGAGAGCTGTCTCAAGTTGTGGGGGTGACTAGTTTTTTATGGGCTCGATAATTTCATATGCTAACAAGTGGAAGGATTATTCCAACTATTTTGGGGAAGGGGTGGGAATTTCCAGGAATTGCGCCACCACCCCTGTTTGGCCTTCTATGGCCAGCCTAGGAACTGTCATGGTGCCTGTGGGAGTGCCATTCATCATGCTAATGTATTACAGTGAGCATATAATGAAGCTCAAGGTCTACTGGAAGTTACAGCCTCTGCCATCTTGGACCTAGTTAGTTCTCCTCGGTTTATGCCGTATCCTCAACTGCTGTGTCATTCTTTTAATGGTCGTGCCATGACCCCTTCCCTCCTGTGTCACTCGTAGCTAATTTTTTACATAGTGGGGTTTGTACCTCTTACTCCTCTACCCCTGTGTAACCCTTCTCTCCTCCCTCCGCCCACTGATAACCACTAGTTTGTTCTCTGTATCTGTAGGTCCACTTCTCTTTAGTTATATTCACTGTTTCTTTTTTTTTTTTTTTGTATTTGTTGTATTGTTGTATTGAAGAGCTTTGTCCAGAGCTCTTGAAAAGATTCTGATATGCTGCAGGTTTAGGAATGACTGGCCTACAGAATTAAACTGTAGGTTGTATACAATCCCTGGAAATTGTGGGCAACTTGAGCCCTCAAATGTTTATATTCTTCCTTCACAACCAGAAAATAGTTTCATCTTTGCTTAGCTCACAGGGCTTTCCAGAAGTCTCAGATTTGCTTCAGGTTCATGGATTCTCCTTCTCTCTTTCTCTCTGTCTCTGTCTCTGTCTCTCTCTCTCTCTCCCTACTCTCTCCAAGGAGACACTGATAAAATGTAGCGATCCCAGAGTGGTATAGGACTAGCCTATTCTAAATTTACCTCTTCCCTAGTGAAAAACAAGGATATCTGATAACAGATAGCCTAGGTTAAACAGACCAATTATTTGAAAATAAGGGTTTTATTACTTGTCAGTGTATGGGTTAATCCATACCATAGCACTGATAAGTACTGTCCCTCTGACCTCCTTTAATGAATAGAGAAGAACCAAAGTAAGCTGCTGTTTACTTGACTTTAAACAAATAAAAGGTGCTTGAGATTTAATACAATTCATAGTCCCTCCACAGGTTATATATTGCTCTAATATATATATTTTAACCCTTAAAGAGCAAAAACCCTCCATGTGTCTTTTTAAATTTAATTCTCAGATAAACTTGTTAAGTAGATAGTTGTCAACACCATTTCATAGAATAGATCATTTAGGCACAGCGGGCTTAAGTAATTTAGCCAAGGTCATCCAACTAGTAAGTAGCAAAGCCAGGTTTACAACCTGGGACATCGACCACACAGTACTATTGCCCTATAGAAATATTCTTGACAAAACTTTAAAGTAGTAAAATAGAATTTGTTACTTCAGCTGGGTCCAGACTCTATGTGAGGCTAAACCGGTAAAATTGGTATGCTTGGGTGTATACCATCTGCACAACATTTGGCTTAGATGCACAGTATATTTTTCCATACTTCTAATTTTTCATGAAGGATAGCCAATGTGTGTGTGTATGATTTTCTTCAAGACTCTCTAGTAAGCATTTTGATTCTTATTCATAAGGCAGCTTTCCTGGATCTGAGAAATTCCCCAAAGACAGAAAAATCTGGGATCCAAAGCAGTATGTTTTGAATGTCAGGGCAGGTGTGTGGTGGTAGGACAGCAACATGAGAAAAAAGCAGAAACTTCCTTTTAAAGCTTTAAGGAGGTTAGGTGGAATACATCCCAATCTGACATCAACTAATTTCAGGTCTCTACAAAATGACGGGCTATTTTTGCTTGTAATGTGTTCTCAGGAAATTCCACCAAACCAACCTGGGTTGTCATTCCTGAAACTTTCCAGTCTATTACAATGAGGAGAGCACCTGTTTTAAAATAGTCTGGGTGATAAATCACAGAAGGTTGCATTAATCAAGGCAGCCTAGAGCTGGTAAGTGCAATTACGCGTTTGTCACCCTAGGGAAATATCTTGATCAAGGCTCCTCAAACCCAGTAAAAACCCTCAATTTTTTGGCCAAAGATGGGTGTACCTAATTTGGGGACTTAGCACATCTTATCCTTAGGGTATTGAAGGCCTCTGGCAGGGCCTTGTCCAATATCCACAGTAATGAAACCTTGTTCTAGTGAGATCTATTAATGACGTGATGATGGAATACCTCTACTACCAATCGGCAGCAGTCTTCACACATCACAAGTGAAAAGGAACAACCAAAATCGAACTTGAGTTCTGTCCTCTCCTATTCCTATGTGCTGCACAATTTTACATAAATGGATGAATGCAAACTGGTTGTATCTTATCAGTCTAAGTGATGTCTATACCTGCTTTGGATGATTTTTTTTTAATGCTATAAAAATAGAAGTTTTAAGTCAATATCATCATAATTCAAAAATATAAATAAATATATTTATAGACCAAAATGTAAATAGTTAAGCCATCATTGTTGAATGTTATTTTAAAATTATGCATTTCTCATTGATAATTGATATTATTAGCTATGATGTTATCATCATAAAAATATTTTCTTATTTTTCCTATATCCACAAAATAAGTGTCCAAATATCCAGAGCTCCTGAATTCTGGTGCTAGTTATCTAATTTCATTTCAAGGGCTATGTCTGTCCCCTTTGCTCCAAGTTTACTCTGCACATTACATTCTATACTGTGTTCATTCCTTCTGATTTGAAACCATGTATCACCAACTGCTTGCCCCACATTTTTGTCTTGCCATCAGAGATCACACCTGGTATTGTTGAGTAACACTTTATGTATGCATATGATATCATCCTATTGCCCCCTAATAGCTGGAAGTCCCTGTGGGACAGGAGTTATCACACTGTTTTGTATTTTCATAGCTCTTATTCCATGTCACAATCACTTTATGTCTGGTAAGTGACGAAGTCTGCCAGAAAATTGGTGCCACTTGTGCTTTTGAGATAATATGGGATCTGAAATGACAAGATTCCAGAAAAAGATGCCAGTGTGTTTGTGAATTTAGTGTATAACAAAAGTTAAAATTTCAATTCAGCAAGAAATAATGGTTTATTTAATAAACAATGCTGGCAACTTGCTATCCATTTAAAAAAATGTGTTCACTATCCTATACTAATTTTTTTTTAATTTCATATAAATTAAAGAACTAAATGTAAAAAAATAAGGCAACAATAATCTTAAAATATCATCCAGGTGTTAACACTGACAACATAAGAGCAGGGGAAACTTTTTAACCAAAGCAGAAGACACAAAAACCTTAAAAAGGAAAGATAGACTTATTTGACTAAATTATATTTAAAATTTCTTCCAGACCCCTCAAAAATAGTAGATAAATGATAGGCTTTGGTGAAAAACCAAACCAAACCAAAAACACATATCTTTATTGAACATAGATTACTATCTAAAATATACAAAAAATCCTTATAGAGCAAGAAGCAATTCCATAGAAAATGAACAAAGACTAAATCCATGCAAAACACTTGTGAAAAATGCCCAAATACACTAATAGCACGGAATATGCAAATTAAGGTAACAGTGATATATCACTTTATTCCCATCAACCTGGCAAAACTTAAAAATAACTATTGCTGCCGGGAAAGTAGTAATGTGAATGGTTACAGCCTACTTGGAAAGCGGGTTACAGCCTATTTGGAAAGCAGTCCAGCAATCCCTATTAAAATTAATACTACGCAGACTTTATCTTAGGAATTCAATTTGTGAAATGCCTTTATAAAAATAAAATAGTAAATAAGAATACACATAGAGGGATGTTTACTACTGCATTGGTAAATATCATGAAACTGCTGTAATGAATCAGAGCATGTGCTGGTTAACTTAGTGGGCTTTGCCCTATGTATTGTTGAGTGAGAAAAGATAGGCATGAATGACATGATCCACTATTCGTAAAAGAAGGACATGCATTCCTACATTTGTAGATGTTATATATAATGGTAGGAATATTCATGTTTGTGTGTATTTCATAAGATTGTATAAACACGGAAAATATAGAAGGATATTTAGGAGGTTGTGAACATGGGACACTTCCCTGGGGAGAAGATGAGAAGGAAAAGAGGGAGGGAGGAGCGTCTCTCCTCCGTGGGGAGAGCATACTACAGTAGAAATACACCAGGCTTTAAATCAGACTTACTGAGGCTGTAAACCCAGCCTAGACATTAATTAGTTGTTATGACCTTGGACAACATGCTTAATGGTTCTTGCCCTCAGCTTACTTACCTATAAAATGGGGAGAAGGAAACCCATGTGGGAGGTCTGTGCTAGAGACTGAATTACATACTGTGTGTGAGCATGCTTGGCAAAGTACTTAGCACATTGCAGGACTCAGTAGGTTACACAAAAAACGAATCAACATCAACTGAAGACTTGGATAGAATGGGAGCCAGAAAAATCATGTAGTGCTGAATTTAATGGATATTTTTGATGTGGCAGCCATTTGAAAAGTGATTATGCACAATTAGTTGCCTTCATTCCCTGTAACACCAAGGTGCAATAATCTTGGAACAGTCTGCGCGGGATTCAGGTTTGCACAGTAGGATCTCGCCTTGCCTTGGCTAGCTTGCATGCCTGTTCCAAGTTGTTTTTATATCTTGTACAGATGGATCATGCTTTCAAATACACCAACTTGTCCTCCACAAAGGAAGAACTTATGAAGTCCTGTGGTTTTCATTTCATGTAAAGTGGATGTAATTTTTTTAGATCGTTCAGCTAAGATTATAGGTGCTCTTCTCTAATAGAATTTTCTTCTTATGTATTGGCCTCATTTTTAAGAAAATAGGTTTACTTGTACACTAAATCCATCCAAACTGGAGGTCTGGCTAGATAGGAGCCAGATAAGTAAGACAGCACTGAACTTCGTAGATATTTTTGATATAGAAAGCTCTGTGAAACTTGATTATGTACAATTTACTTTTGAAAGAAAACTTTGCCATTAAATCAAGTTGTGAACTGTGACAACTGACATTGGGGGACATTTGAAATATTATTATGAAGTTTAACTTTTCTAAACACTGGAAGAAATTTGGTGGAGTTTTAAGTATGTGGCTCATTTGACTTTAATTTGTTCTAATATTTTAAAAAGATTTTGCTGTAATTCATAATCCAGACATCTTTCTGACGTTCAGTTTTTCCACTTACAAAATGGAATTCACTTGTGAGTCCTTTAAGGCATTTTAACAGTGATCCTCTAACATCTTTTAAATTAGTCCATTGTAGATCATCAGTTAATCCAGAATCTTTCATTTTTCCACTGGCAATTACAATTTTCCTCCTATGTTAGGGTTCCCCCATCTGGAAAAGCTCCTTCTTCACATTTCTCTAATAGCGTTGCACTCTTTTATAGCTCTTTAGGTACCTCCTATAGAGCAACACTTACTGAACCAACATACTTTATGAGGCAAAATCTAAAACAGACACTTCCATCCAAACTAACCCTGGCAGTTCATAAAATCATTCTTTAATTGTCTTCCTCAGGTCATTGTTCCATTTTTGGTAAAAATTTGCTCTACTCCGAATGGCCCCATTTGGACAGGACAGGCTGATTCGCTGGGCTTGCTACTTAGGTCCAGACTGCACTGCTTGCTGTAGACAAAAGAACCCCTATTTATTTCTGTACCATAGATGCTTATTTTTGCATGTCAAGCTCCTTGAAAGGTGTTTTGGCTCTTCTTAATAGTTCCTAGAATTGCTTTTAATAAGCAGCTCTAAAATCCCTACTTTAAGAACAGGATCCATGCATTGTTATATGTCGTTTTTCATTTGTATGAATTTCTTCATATGTTTTTCAACTCAAAAACGAGTACTTCTTATTGTAACTGGTGAAACAATGCACAAGAAAAACGTAATAAAGATGCCAATTAGCACACATTCTTTTCACTCCCATTCTCATAAGGTTACAAGCTTTGCTTTTCTACATGCTCACACAAATGAATACAAGCACATAAATGCAAAAAAAAAATGTAGTTTTGGTTGGTTGATTATTTTATTATCAGAATAGTAGCATAATAAACATTTCCTTTCAACTTGCTCTTGCTTTTGTTCACTTAATACCTCATGGATAACCCTATATATCAGTAGAGATTCATCTTTGATTTTTTTTCTGCCTTAATACATACACATAAATATGTACAGAAATGGGAATAAATAATACCAGCTTGATATTTTTTAGAACAGTATTTTTTCTTTTTTTCGTTTAGATGTATGTCCCTTACCTTGGCAGTTAACCTCACAGATCCTTCTCCTTCGATCTTTAAACAAATTCTGCCTCTGATTTTTTGGTCCCCACCTTTTGGGAATGATGGGTACACCTACTGTTTGAACAGCCACAAAAGATGCTTCGTCACTTTATACAATGCATCATTGCCTGAATTCTCAATTAATATTAAATGCCAGAGAGTAATTAAGTCACCAAAGAAATGGCTCCATCTCCCTCAGATTTTAATATGACCGGCCTGTTATTCTTCAGGTTCTATAGGGGCTTGATGAACATCTCAGAGGTGAAACCTGAGTGAGCTATTAAGACAACAAGAAGGTTTGATAGCTCGAATCCCCACATACTTCTCGGGCTGCTTGACGTGGAGTCCACGGTCCATGATTTTTCCCCGAGGAGCGTCAGGCTTGTGAATTATACATAGGTTCAGCTCAGATCAGCGAAAGGTTAGCCTATGGGAATACCAACCCTAAGAAAATGGTTTTCCTCACAAAATATTTATATTTTTGGGGGGGTATTCTAAACATTTTTTCCTCGAGTCTCAGCCCCCATCTGCACATATGCTAAATCTTGGCATCTGTAATGGTGAGGGTGCTGTGATGTGCTGCTCAGATGCCCCTTCAGGAAAGGAGGACTTGCCACCCCCGCTGCTGATGGTACCACCAGCCCTCTTCAGAAACTGTCTCAGCCAAGATAGCCACCTGACCCGTGGTCACACCTCTCTGAGATTTAAAAGCCCAGCCCTCTCACCCTGATTCAGGACAGCTCTGAAGGGGCGCCCGTTCTTCAGAACGTCCCATGCATCAGCCGACGCTTCCAGTGTAACTACCGCGCACCGCAGATCCTCCAGCTGCGCCATCTCGCTTCCTCCATATCCTTCCACCTGAGAGTATTCATATGTCAGGCTCATCTTTTCACCCAGAATGCCTCCTCCTTGATCTTTCCTCTGCTTTTAAGAGAAGCATCATTTATCTAAGCTTGAAATCTCTTAATCATCTTCAAAATTTTCCTTTCCTTCCTACCTGATGCCTGTCAGTTATCAGGTTTTTCCCATTTATTCCTTCACAGTGTGTCTCACAGTTGTGCTTTCTTTTCCCCAGTTCAGGCTTTTATTGCTACATTTACACAATGATAGCTTCCCTCTCTCCAGCTCTGTCCTTTCCATCTATTTTGCACTCTACAGCTGAATATTCTTCCCATATTTCTAGTTATATAATTTAATGTGCCCGAGCAAAGCCACCAGACTGGACACTGGTGCTCTTCACCAGTGTTTCCAGTTCCCTCCGCTCGGCACATGATAAGACTGCCCTTCCATTCTTCTGTGAAATTAGATACTTACTTTGGCCAATGAAATGTTGGTCACTTCTGGGTGGAAGCCCTTGAGTCTGTGTACACGTAGCTTTTTCCTGTCCCGCTCCCATGGTGACGTTTTAGATGGTGAGACCTTTCGGACGGTTAACACCGCATCCCTGGATGAGGACAACACAGAGAAAACTCCTCACCGACTCGAGGTGAACATGTAGCAGGAATAAGAGAGAAACTTTTTCTCTTGTTTTAAACCACTAAGGTTTTTATTTTAAGCCTCAGCATAACTTAATCTATTCTGTATCATTCAGGTTCCTACTGGGCAACCAGGATAAATTGAACTTCTTGAGCCTTTCCTTCAAAATCCTCCTCTACTTGGTCCTAACCCAACTTCCCAGTTCTGACTCCCACTCTTTTCTTAGATGACTCTCCAGCTCTGGCTAACTTGATCTCCTTGTTTCATTCTGGAACTTACTCTAGAGTTACTTTTGATCACTTTGTTCTATTTCTAGGGCTTCCTACTCATTTTCCTTTCCCATTCAAATTCTTTGCTGCCTTCAAGCTAGGCTTAATCCTGCCTTCTCCATGAAGCTTTCCCTCACCACCCCAAAGTCATGTGGCCTTTTAAAGTCAAGTAACATCATGTGAACCAGCCTGAATGCCTGTCTCTTAAGTGGAGGATAAAACATTATGATTCACACTCCCCCTTGCCCTAAAAAAGCAGTATTGCTGTACTCTGAAATAATAGTTTCAGAATGATCTGAATCCTTACATCACCATTCACTAGGAAGTGGTGTGCATATTCTTCTGTCTCAGAGTATCTCACCAGAGACCGTTAGTGGTCACCACTTAAATGCATCATATCAATAATGCAGTTAAATGATGTGCAATTACTGTGATATACATGGTACATTTTTAGTATTCACACAGAAGGCTCATGGGCTGCGTATGTAAAATTATGTTTCAGTGTTATGGCAAAGCACCTATATCTTTATTAATAATTTTCTTTAGGTAGCAAGTATCTATTTCTTTAGAATAACAAGTTTGCTTCTTACTTTTCACTTCCATTGAAAGTTTTTTATAATTTTAAGCATCTAATAATTTTTACACTGTCAGTGTAAGCAGTAATATTGATTTTTATTTCTTATGTGTAGGTAAAATCCGAAGTAATCTTATAACATTTGAAGTTAAAAAACTTATATATCCAATTTCAATCAGCTTTCTTTGAAACAGGAAATGTCACAGATATGTTCTACTGACAAAATACAAAATTTATCAATTAATTTTAAAATAATTATACAAATAATAATCTCATGTATTAAATAATACTCCTTGAATTAGTTTAGTTTTCATATGTGTGTTGGAGAAGAGTAAGGAGAGACGGAGGGGGAGGAGAGAGAGAAAGCAGTAACTTCTGTTTTCTGGTCCAAATATTTTTCTTGATTGACACACTTGGAATAAATCCTTATGGTCTTTTATTTTATTTTATTTTATTTTTAAATGGAGCTACCAAAGGTTGAACCCAGGACTTCATGCATGCCAGGCATGTGCTCTACCAGTGAGCTATACTCACCCTCCATGGTCATTAATTTTAATTGAAAATAATTCATGTAGAGTTTTTATCCTCAGATAGTGACACCATTTTATTTTTAACTTCCCCTAAATTGTTAAAAGTGATTGTCTTAGACCATTCTAATATTCATTTAGCAAACATTTATTGAGCATCAATTAAGTGCCAGCCACTGTGCAAGTCACTAGGGAGGTAGATGAACAAAGCACCGTTTTTGGCTTCAGATTACTCACAAGCTAATGAGATCATTAGTGACTGTAGCAACTGCACCGTTTGCTCCAATCATCATGTGATTTTAGGATTACCTCCCAAACTCAGACAGTTACCTGTAAATTCTGTCTATGAAGAGGCAGAACTCTACCTCTGCCTCCTGTGGACAATTGTGGCATAATTGAAGTAGTACTGAACTTGAAATAGAGAGTATTACATTTTTATTCTGGCTCAGCTACTCCCTAACCTGTCACCTTTTGCAAAGCAATTAAACTTTCTGAGTAATATGGACCCCTAAAATCCATATTTATTTCATAAAATGTATAGAGGATTAGAAGTTAAAAGCTATGAAAATAATATACATGTGTTATTTTGAAGTTTCCGATCGTCTCCATGTTTAGTGGTTTCTTTTCCTCTTGAGTTCTGTGGAGGAATAATCACACTAAGCCAATTTCACTGCCTGAAATTTGTAGCTGAAATGTATCATTCTTATCATCATCATCATTATCTGAGTTAACAATTTTGGCATGAATTCTATATACCATGCAGTGGGCTAGGCTATATGTTTAGATCAGTGTTTCCCTACCTTAGCTGCACATTAGAATCACATGGATAGCTTTTAAAAAACCAAATGCCCAGGTTCTATTCCAGACCAATTACATCAGGATCTGTGGGGGAGGGATCCAGGCACTAGCACTTTCTAAAGCTCCCAAGGTGATTTCAATTAGGTTGAGAACAACTCCTTTGATTAATTATCTCATTAAATCTTTATAAAACCTCTGAAAGTAAAGATGTTCATTTCCATTTTGTACAGAGGAAGCTTAGGCTTAGCAAAATCAAAGACTTTATTCAATGTCACATACCCAGTTAGTGGCAGAGTTTGGATTCAAATCCAGGTCTGTCTGGTGTCAGAGTATGTGTTCTTTTTCTTAAGCTCTATTAATACAATGTCAACTCTCTTTTGCCTACGCTCCAGAATGGAAGATCTAAGATGAGAGGATTCTGTGCTCTGCTTAGTTCTACTATTTTGGGATTTCCCCTTCTTAATATAGTATGTTTTTGATAGATAGGGATTAACTATTTAACTTAATTGAGGTATTAGAGAAACTTAGGAATGAAGATGTTCCTATTACAGCTAACAAAGCAAGGAGCTTCATTATTTGATATAAATAATGGGTATGATAATTTGATGCAGTCTGCAAAAGATGTGGGCAGAGGTGAGAAGGAATGGAATACAAGTTTAGTAATTTTAGAAAGCAGGTAAAAATGCTGAGCCTTTTAATGACAATTTTCCTTTTTTATTTGTGTGTGTGTGTATATATATATACTCCTTTTCTTTATCTTTAAACTTTATGTTATTTGCTATTTGGTTAGAATCTTGTAATAGACATAGCATAAAGTTGAATTTTTTTTAATGCAATTTATGAGTCAGACTTTCTTTTTTTGAGTCTTAGTCTATTAATACCTAGGTTTAACCCAGTCACATTTACTGTGCATACTGATACATTTGGACACATTTTTGCCTTATTATTCTGTGTTTTCTGATTATGATTCCCTATCTATGTTTTGTTTTCCTTTCTTTTCTACGTTCTTTCAGATTTTTTTACAGTTTTGAAATTGCACTAGTCAGGGTCTTTATCTGCAAACAGACTCTAGCTGATCTGAGCAGAAAAAGCATTGATGAAAACAATATTGAGTAGCTATTGAAATTAGCTGATAAGATTGTGTGGGGTGAACTTTTGAGGTGGTTTCTTTCTGACTGACTGTAAGCTTAAAGTAATTGACAAGGATCACAGTACATATTTTAATGAAACTCATTCTAATGAATTATTTATAAAAAGTTACCATGTGTTCCTATTTATGACTATCATCCCAAATTAATTAGTAATAATGCCTCAATTTATTGTATCAATTTTATTATATAAAAAAATAATGAATAGGGTTCAGGATGATTGTTACCTGGTTTGAGGTGACAGGTTGGTGGTAAAGAGTATTGTAAAATTAGATGTAGATTGTTGAGGCCATAATTTTTGTTTTGAGGTGTTGGGTTTCCTGGTGGTAATTATGTTACCAAAATATGAATAAATGGATGGAAGAAAAAAAGCAAAACATACATAGACCAATTATAGGTAGGTGTGAATCAAGGATCATGAGTAATCTAATTCTGTGTACTTGCAGTTTAGGGGAAAAACTTATAGTTAAACCAACAAAAAACTAGTATTCTAGACTCTACAAGGAGCAGAGATTATGTGTAATTTATTACCTAACTCAATTTAAATTTGCTTTTGTTTGACAATAATTAGATAATTCAGATTTTTGGAGAAACAGACCTCAATAATTTACCCAATTGTACACAATCTTATCAGCTGTTTCTTGGATCAGAGAATATGCCGTTGTAACTATATTTAAAAATAGCTTAGTTTAAAAAAAAATAGCTTAGTTTAGCACTGTTTCAACATATAGGCCATCGTAGAGTTTTCTAGAGGTGAACACTACCTGCGTCTTGACAAGACCATTGCCCCACCAGGTAACCCTGAGCTGTGTGTAATTCTCGAGGTTTCCTGGCTGGATTTCACTCCGAGGTCTGTGACCGACACACTAAGCTCCCTCCCCCTGCACTTGCCTAAGTCCTTTGTATCCTGTCATTTTCAACTTAGATGTCACCTGGGAAACCTTCCCCAGCCTCGCTACCACCTACTTCTGCCTGGGCTAAATTTATTTCTCTGTGTTCCAGTGTCTATATTATAGAATCTAGAAGATTGTATGTTTGCTTGAGTTTTTTCCACAATAGACTATGAGCTCCAGATGGGCAAAAATCTATGCTTCTTTCATTTCTGTATCTCCTTATTTGACTCTATATCAGATATCTATGTTTTCTTCATTTGTATATACACTTTTTGGTATACGTCAATTTATGAGTCAAGTTGAAAAATGCTTCTTATT
Source organism: Camelus dromedarius (assembly GCF_036321535.1). Taxonomy (NCBI): domain Eukaryota; kingdom Metazoa; phylum Chordata; class Mammalia; order Artiodactyla; family Camelidae; genus Camelus; species Camelus dromedarius. Next base: position 25,307,675 of record NC_087437.1, on the reverse strand, counting down.
CTTTTGTGCAGCTATACTTTACAACTTAAAAAAAGATACTCACAGTTATGTTCATTGGGTAAATGTTAAGTAAGTGCCTCAAATTATATATGTTTCAGCACGTGACTACCAGACCCACCTTAGTCAGAGACACACATGCTATAGTTATGGCTACTATTTTATCTGATAGCAAAGCTACCCATCTTACTGGAAAGGATCCCATTTCCCAATTGGACATAAAGAACACTTAAGGAAGTGCTGCGCTTGGAAGAAAACATTGCTTCGTGGAGTTTATGTCAACCCACTGACCATATGTAAATATTCATATACACACTTTCTGCCTCGGTTGTGAGTGAGTGGACTTTTGCTTTGCATTTCCAGAACTATGCTTTAGAATTGCTTCAAGATATTAGTTAGCAACAAAACACACCTTATTGTTAATTTAGCTAATAATAATCAGTTGAAACAACTAGAACTCCCAGAGAAGAGTGGCTATACTCTGAGCCATACCACGGTCCTGGGATTCGCCATTTTTCGGCACTGGCACGAACATGAAGGACAGCAGCGTAAGAAGGCTAGCAAATCTAGAATGCTCTTTAAAAAGTTCTTGAGCCTATCTCCCCTATTCTCTCAATACCTAACTTGTTTTCTGCTAATAAAAATCCCTTAGTGATAGAGTGTGGTTAGTGAGAAGGGAATGGGATTTAAATTGAAACAGAGGAGGATTTAAATCCTGGCTTTAGCTTCACACTCGATCAAGTTCCTTAACCTTTCCGCGACTCAGTTTCCCTATCTGTGAAAATGGAGATGAGGGTACGCTGAAGATTATCGTGAGGGGTACAGAACAGTGCACTGAATGCGCTAGGCAGAGAATTCATGCTCAGTGATTAGTTGCCTTTATTACAAGACACAGTAGGAAGAGAAGACCAATTATCTAAATCTTTGCATTAAAAAAATTTTTTTTTTCTGCAGTGGATGAGCTTTGGTTTTAGGGCTGTGTGTACATCTCATTTCAGAATGAGTGTTTGTGAGGATTAATGAAGCTCTTGGTAGACCATCACTCTATAGCAAAAACAGCCTTTGTGTGACATGGATGCTTTATGATTTCCTCTGAGTAACAGCTAGGGTTCAAAACCATTCTGATTGTAAGCTTATTTTATATACAAAGTTACATGACCAGTAAAAATCAGGTGATTTGGAAGTAAAGACATTCTTCTTAATACCTTGAATGTACAGGTTGTCAGGTGAAAGAAAACCTGTTCATTATATTCAGAATTAGGCCCATCAACACACTACACACAATAAACAATTCTAGATTTAATCTACAGTTCTTGCACTGTTTTAGATATACATCTTTATCTCTGAGGCTAGAGGTGAAACTTCTGATCTGTGCTCACTGTGCACGTGACAGAGGCAGTGCTGGGAAGTGGATTGGATGCCGGCGTGTGCCCTACCCTGGCCCAGGAGATGTATTTGTTTCTTTGTGCAGATCTGAACTCTTTCCCCAAGGCTAGAATTTACAACCCAAAATAATCCTTTAGGTTTTCTTTAGCTCTGATCTAATCGCTTCAAATCTGTAGGTTTTTTTTTTTAATTTTAAACTTTCTTCCTGATTCTGAATGAGGATTTAGTTAAATGCCTGTTTAAGAATTGATGAGTAATTTAAAGGATTTAGGAGAACATTCTGTGCTATTATATGCAAATACATGCCATGCATGGCTCCCTATGTCATTAACCTGGCAGTCATTTCATGCATGACTCCCCATCTTATTAAGCTAGCAGTATGGAATATTTGATTTACTAAACTGGTATGAACGACTTAGTGTGCTAATATAGGAATATAACTTTTAAATTTCTTTGGAATAACTATCTTCGAAACAGATTCTTGAAGACGATAACATTATTTTGACAGCTGTGCTCAGTTTCTAAAAGTCTATTTTAGGAAGCTTCTTATAACTGCTGGAAATGTACCTGTGTGATTTGAATGAACCATACAATAATTGAAAATGAAAACCATCCTAGCAATAAGAGCCCGTAGAATTCTGTAGCAAGTGATTCGACAACATAGGTAAATAAATTTGATAGAAGCGTTTGCTTCTAGACAGGATGTTAAACAGTGTATGGTTGCCTGAGAGTCTGCCACTAGGCTCCCAGTTACCCTGATGCTCTAAAAACTCTTTTTATAGCCAAGGCCCCCCTGGCTTTCCAGGCTTTCGTTGCCATAGCAGCATTCATTGGCCATGGGATTTACAGGAAAAAAAAAAAAAAAAAAAAGAAGGGGGAGGGGTGCTGCATATTTGTAAAGTTGGTGCAGTGCCAAATGTAGCAGGAATTATAAATGCAGGATGCTGGATTCTGCCTTTAGTGTCCATTTCAGCTGGCGCCTAATGTCACCCACATAATCGCAAACCACTCTGTCATCATTCAGACCAGCTGCATGAAATGAGACAAAGGGAAATTTAGCAGCAAGGAAGGGAATGCTAATTTAAAAAGCTTTTAAATGATGTTTTCTATGTTCCTCTATCAACAATATTTTAAAGCCTTTAATTTTTTTTCCCCCTACAGTAGGATTTCCTTGTTGTTGCTGGCTTGACTTGACTGATGACATATTAGCACTAAGTTGGCCAAAAAAATGTCAGAGACTAGAAAGGAGGTCAAATAGATGAATCCAAACAGGAGTAGACAGGAAATATTAATAGTAATCTTCAGTTCTTCTAGATTTCATTGCATTTAAATTATATAGATAAATTTGACTTCACTCTTTGCCTAAGGTGTAATTTTTGAACCTCAAATGTTCAGTGTTTATCAGATATGCCTTTCAATAAACGCTTCCAGATTTGTGATATGTTCATCGTTTCTTCAGTCATGACACGTATTTCAGAGTTCACAGGCAACAGGAAAAAAAAATGCTCATGGAGGAAGAAAACCAAGTGAATAAGCCAGGGAGGTTGGTGAACTGTGACGTGTAGGGCTCATGTGAGTCATGAATATGTAAGGCAACTGACTAGAAGGAGGGTGGGGAAGATGTTAGGTGGGAAATTGTCGGAGAGAGGGGATATACAATGTATTTACTTGCAGCAATTCTAGGATTTTGGCAAGTACACTAGGATATACAAATGGATGAAGTAATCTCTTAAAAGTGTGATAGGTTATTGGTAGATGGCTGGAAATAGAGAAATTAGCTATGAGAGGACCATCAATGTTTGGCTGAGTCTTTTCTTAGTTAAAGTTGTTTAAAATTTCTTCTTTATGAACTCCTCATCCCAAATTGTAAATACAGCTTGCATATAGGGATAGATAATCATGTGACTGGAATAGATGAAAGATCCCAGGCATCGACTTGCTATTATCGGGAAATTGGTAAACCACAAAGGTGGCATTACAAATCAGTGGGGAAAGGAAAACCTGTTCAATGATCAATTTGGGGCCAATTTGATTATCTATATGGAAAAAAAAAAATAAAAGAAGATTCCTATATCACACCTAAGAAAAATAGAATTGACTAAAGGCTGAAATTTGAATAAAAGAACCTAAAATCTTTAAGAAAAATAAAGGAGACTTTTTGTGACTTTAAAGGAGGTTAACGGTTTTTTAAAGAAGCTATGAAAGTAGAAATTTTAAGGGAGAAATAACAGGGTTTGACCAACAAACAAACAAACAAAAACAAACACAGTGAGAAGACAAGTTAAGCCTAGGAGAAGATATTTTCAAATGCAATAGTTGACTGAGGATTGTTCTGCAGAATGAATAAAGCACTACTCTAAGTTAAAAAGAAAAAGATTTTTTAAAAAACCTCAAGAGACAGGAACGGCTAAATAATATGAACGGGTCACTCACAGAGGAAGAACCCTGAACTGTTAACAAAATATCAAGAAGATCAAACTCTTTGAAAGATGCAAAGGAAAACAAAAATGATATGCTATCACTTATGATAACATAAATATGCTGTTATGTTAATTACAAAATTAGCTATTTACTGATACATGAATATATAGTAAAAGCATAAAAATATGGATAGAAAGAATACACTCCTGATGAAGGAAAAAGTTGGTAAAGAATTAAGCAGGGACTAAAAGAACACATGAAGTGCTGACCGATAAAAGAACACTTCATCAACTTTGAAGTGGTGTTGCCCAAAAAAGATCAGACCTGAATCTGATTAAGCCTTAAGACTTACAGCAAATTTAGAAGGAAATATAGAGGATGGAGGAACATTCTAAACCTACCAGAGCTGTGTAATCAGTGAAATTCAAACTACAGGAAACTCTACAGGTAACTAACAGTTTCTTCAACAACAACAAAAAATATTGTAAGCCAAAAAGCTTTAAAAACACAGGGGAAAGTTGAAAGGAGACTTAGAAGTCTTATCAAGCAGTGAATGTAAGGTACCTCATTTGGATCCTGATTCAAACAAATGAATTAAAATTATATTTCTAAGACAATTGGGAATGCAAATACTGACTGGATGTTCATGTTAGTTTAGATGTGATATTGGTAGTACAATCTATTTAGGATTATATAGTAAATAATTAAAGAAAGCAGTGGAGGGGCAAGCAGGCAGTCCCAGTTCTAATTTGACCACAAATGAAGATTAAGGAACAGTTGGCTCTGAACACATCTCCAGAGAAAAAGCTCATTCATTCATTTGTTCATTTAACAAATATATAGAGGAGCTGCCATATATCAGATATAATACTCTCAGGTACCGAAGATTTCAGGGAACTAAATAGAAGAATATCCCTGTCCTCATGGACTTTGCACTTTAGAAGGGGAAAAAATGGACAGAAGTCTAACCAACCTGCAAATAAACATGTCATTGGTAATAAGTTATAGAAAAGTAAAGCCGGCAAGGGGACCCTCAGGGAGGGCTATTTTATATTGTGTCAGGGAACGCCTCGCGAATAAGATGCTATTTAAAGAGAAGGAGCTGAAGGAAGCATAAACATGCCAATAGGTGGGGCTTGTCCCCTTTTAGGTAGAGGGGACGTGAAGGGAGGGTACAGCTGAGGAGATCGGGGAAACTGCAGAGGTCAGGTGAAGCTGGAGTGGGCAGGGCTGTGAGTAAGAGGTTGAGACCCCGGGGAGCCGGTCACATGGAGTCCCGCTGGTCAGAGGAAGACGTTACATTTTACTCGGAGTGAGGTAGGGATCTAATGGAGATTTTCAGTGGTGGCATAGACACTGTGACTTAAATTTATAAGGATTACTCTTTTGCTGTGTTGGGATTAGACTTTAAGGCAAGGGCAGAAGTGGAAAAACCGGTCAGCAGTCAGTTGATTACAACAATCCCGTTAGGTGCGTATTTCACTTGCCTCACACTTTCATAACCAAAGTTCTGATTTTCTCTCCAGATCTTCAGCTCCTGGAGTCCTCCCATTTATTTTATTGGACCAAACCCCAAATCTCTCTTTCATACCCACACAGAATCCTTCAGATTTGGGATTGATTGTCCCTTCAAAATAAATTCAGAATGCAACGTGTTTTTTTTTTAATTGTGCACTTAATTTAAATTCACCTAGAATGGTGCATTTTCTGTGGCATTATGTACACTCTTGTTGTTGTAAAACCATCACCACCATCCATTTCCAGCTCAAACTTGGGACCTGTTAAACACTGACTCCTCATTTCCCAACCCCTGGCAAAGCTATTCTACTTTCTGTCTCTGTGATATAATTTTACTACTCTAGGTACCTAATGTAAATGGAATCATACAAGAATTGTCCTTTGTGACTAATTTATCCACCAGAGCAGCTACCTTTTCTAATTCAAAGTCACTCTATGTGCTAGTGGTCACCTTTTATGGAATAGAAAATTGACTGAGTTTGCTGCAATCACATGAGAGTGTAGTGTGGGATAAGCTAGAGTGTCATGTGTGTGTGGGAGGGTGACTGGAGAAGGAACAAGAATAAAGAAAAGGAAGCACCCAACTGTGCTTCTTCTGTGACACTCATGGTACATATTTTAACTCATTTAACTCTCAGAAAACCAAAAAAAACCTTGAGGTAAATACCATTATTATAATTCCTAATTTACAAGAGAAGAAACATGGGGGGAAATGTTTAGATGATTTGCCCAAAGTCATTGTTCTTAAGTGGCAGGTTAGAGTTTAAACCCAGTCAGTCTCACTTCAGAGACTGAACTCACAATATCTAGGCTATCTAGCCTCTCAGTTGATGAATTCTAGAACAAGGGTATACTAGTGACTCATTCATTATTCATTCACTCAAGCAATATTATTGAGCACCTATTATGGGTCAGACATTGTTCGAGGTGCTGAACACAGCATTAAATACAACCAATTCCGGCTTTCACAGATTATGTTCTAAAAGATGACTGGCAGTAAACAAATTAAGATATCAAGATACAACCTGTTGGGTGGGATTAAATGTCATAAAGGAAAAGAAAGGAAGGGGCTGGAGGGTTGGCGGAGGGTCTGACTTACAGTGTTTGGGTGACATTTGAACAGAGATGAATGAAGGGAGGGAGTGATTCCTATGGAGGTCTAGGAGAAGAATATTTAGGACAGAGCCAGCTGCATGTATGAAGACTGAAGTGGAAGGCCACAAGGAGTCAATTTAGCTGGATAGAGTGGGTGCCGGGGAGACCTGCAGGGGGTGAGTTCAGAGAGAACTGAGTTAGGGAAGGAGGGGGCAGGTCAGGAGCAGGACAAGTGGATGGCTGAGGACTTACTGTATATTCTCCAATGTGTATTATTATATGTTACAGCATATAATATATTACTGCATATTATCAATAGCAATGAGCCTGAGAAAAATTACTCTGATTGTTGTACATACTTTGGATTTAAGCAGAAGTATTTTGAAGGAGGTGAGTAAAGTACTCCAGGGTAAAATGATTGGAGTGTTACCTAGGATAGTGATTGAAACGGAAAAAAGAAATAAACCCACTCCAGTTTTCCTCCCCCAGATTTCTGTGTCCCCAGTGGAAGGCCATCTTTCAAGCTCCTGCAAAGTCATAATACTTCCTGCCTTAGACAGCCCTTCATTCCATGCTATTCCCCGTTCCTTCATTTTTTTCTGCTCACTTCCCACACCAAGCTGGGTATCACCACTTACAGTGTTATATGGTACAAGACATCCTTATTCCTTCTCAGTTGCTCTCATCACAATTATAATTAATTATCTAATAATATCATTTTTTTTTCTCTTACTAGACTGTGAGATCATTCAGGGGAGAGATTAGGTAATTCTTGTCACTCTTCAGGCCCCAAACTTATTACATGTATGAAACTTAAAAGAAAAAGTAGACTATGATTTCTTCTTTATCTTTCCCAATACCTATATAATTTTTAAGGGGGAAAGTTCCATTTGGGGTTCTAAATAACTATCAAAATTTAAAAATATTTTAAAAGCCAAATGCTTTATACTGTGCTTATTTAGTAAATTAAAGATAGTTCTACATGAAGCCTCAGCAATCATTTGATTGACTAAGTTTAGAGAGAATAGATTATCTCATATTTTACAAAAATGTAAAGAATCTGTATACAATGACCCCCACCCACATTACAAATCCTAAGTAGGTAGAAAAGCTAGCAATTTAAAAATATGTTTTTTTTCAAGAAAAACGAAGTCTATGCATTGAAGTATTGCTTTATTTTTAAGATTTCAATTGTGAAAAAGTTTCATGCTCCTTCAGTTAGTAACATCATCGAATTCACTTGGCTGTGTTCTGTGTTTTAATAGTGCTTAGTGTATTATCAAATTATATATACCTCATCATGTTTGATTTCTTCAGTCTCAGTATTGAAAATGTTAAAAAAATTCTGATCACTTTTGTCAAAACAAATTCACAACATCTTTACTATTCTGCATGTGTGAGCTTAGTGGAAACATTCATTAATCTAGCACTTTATGATTTTAATTTCCGGATGGAATGATTAGCATTTCTGAGCTTTTATATTCAAATCACAAAACTACAAAACTAAGCCCTTTTCAGAGTCACTGAAGTCAAATAATTTAGACCTAATATTTTGCTAAGTTAACCATTGTGCTGTCTTTGTAACTCATTTAAAGTATTTATTCTGATACTATATTACTATTTTTAAGATTTTGCTTGTGATACAAACCAACTTATTTGGACTAATAGTATCAGTATGACACATCTTGCAGAGTTTGTTTCTTTTAATTTTTTATGTATATGACCTAGGTTTTTTTTTTTTTAATTTTGTAAATTGATTATGTGAAAATACTGGACACTTCTGTGAAAACTGAACTGGAGTTCATTGCTGTGATCTTAATTCAGATAATTATATTACTTTATTAGGTATTTTATTCTCTTCTTTCCAGAAAGTAGTTTGAGGAAACATGAAATCAGATACACTCTCATAAGCAAAAGAAATATTTAATATATTAAAAAGCATTAGGTGGAGAAAGCAATAAGGATGATCAGAATATATGAATAACCTCACTTTGTTCAGACATTGCATCCATGGAAATGTGAGCAGTTACTGATCTGTCCTTTATGGGTTCTCATAGCAAAGTCCTCCTGGGGATTATTTTCCACTAACATTGTGAAGTCACAACTTGCTTTGGTCAGTCCTTACTGGCTGCGATGATACTTCTGGTGCTCATCACAGGGACGCCTAGTAGTCTCTCTTGTGCACTTGAAGTCATCCACAGTTCTTTGTTGCAGTCCCCCTCCCCTTGTCATCATAGATAATTTCTCTTTCAAGATTATTATTCATAGAAAAGATTGTCCCATTTGGGTTTGTGGTGATTATTACATACGTGCAGCAAGTGTAGTAATTAACCATGTAGGTCTCCTTGAGATGCTTTGTAAATGTACGTAGGGGCACACAGTACTGAGCGATCACTGAAGTCACAGAATTAACTTCTGAGAATTTTCGTAAGGAATCTCAGGTTGGACTTTTTGAAAACCTCTGTTTTAAGTATTGCAAGGATATTAAACCGAACCTCCAAAAAACTTTCTCCACTAAATTTCACCTACTTCATATAAGAATTTGGGGGCAATTTCTCTTTTACTGAGGTTCTCCAAGTTTTCTAAGGCTCCTAGCTTGACAGGAGTTGTCCTTCCTTACTACTTCCAAGACTAGAAACCTGTTCGTCAGGTACCTTGCCAGTATTCCTGAAAGGACAGTGTCTTGCCCTAACTGACTAAATGAGACTCAGTCTCAAATATGCCACTGAAGGTAAGGTCTTGGTTATAGAATCAATTTGTGCACAAATATGCTAGTAAAGAGGAAGACAGATTCCACTTTAACTTATGCAGATGACTCTTGCTGTAAAAAGAAAGGATACCGAGTAAGAGTTTCTGAATTCTGGGAGTTCACTGAAGATATTACTTTAAAGCGTTTATTTTAATTTACAAAAGCAGTCTATATACTTGAGTTAGAGATAGTTTAAGAAGAGAAAAGATTTCTTCTTACACTCATTTAAAAAAAGCACTGAAACAGTATCAACAATATTCTAAACAAACAACTATGACAAAACATTTCTAATCAGTTCAGTGGGTGCTACTTAATTAATTCTTATCTGCTGGACTTGGTTTCACGAAGCCTTTTACCTCTGGACTAAAAACTGTCCTGGAAATATGGACTCAGTCCAGTGGTATGGCCTCAGCAACGTCAGCTCAGGAACTTCTTGTACCCACGATTCTATTCTTTGAAATGTCACTTGTTTAGAGTATCTTGTACTGTCCTTTTCAGGAGGCTCTCAGACTGCCATTTTTGAAGACATAAACCTAAGTCTGTGATTTATAGCAGAACCTTTAGGCACACATTTAAGAATATCAAAAACTATTTATAGATGATAAGCACTTAATGACTGCGGTTCCTTTATAACTGCAACTAGTAATAGAATGGAGGAGAGTAATAGTCTCTAATTGAGTATAGTAACTGTCTCTTTCGTAAAGGTTTTGATTAGTCTTTCTCCTGAGGGTAGAAACGCAATGTTCAGAAAGAGCACCAAGAAAGCTCCTGGGCTCTCTCACAAAAGCAGACAAATTTAACGTAAGGAAGGCTGAGTGCCTCGCCTGGTTTAACAAGTTCTTCCCATGTAGCTCTTACATTGTGGATCTAATTAAGAAGTAAGTCCTAAATATAGGTTTGATGTTGGGAAAGCAAGTGAAAGTTATCATAGGGACTGTGAGCATTTGATTAAGAGAGAGAGGATCCTGAGTGCTGGAAAAACAACGCTTGGTTATCAGTTTAATCAAAGTGACAATACAACGTCTAAAAATAAACATAGAAGGAGCGAATACTATTGTAAAGAATCTTAGCTCTTTCGGCAAGAAGGAAACTTTCTTTCTTGTTCATTGTCAAGGTTATAGTAAAGGTAATATAAAATACAGAAAATGTTTCTTGGGAGACACAATGTCTACCTTCTATGTAGATTACATAGACGGGAAAGAATTTTTCACATTTTAGATAAGGGTTGTCAACCTTTTTCTACAAATAGCAAGATAGTAAATATTTCAGGATTTGCAGGCGATACAGTCTCTGAGGCAACTACTCAACTCTGCTATAGCATGAAAGCAAACCACAGACAATATGTAAATGAATGGGTTTGACTGTGTTCTAATAAAACTTTATTTACAAAAACAAGTGACAGGCCAGTTATAGCCTATGGAACATACTTTGCTGACCCTCATTTTAGGTGAATGATTTAATCAGAAAACCAAGGAGGCAAGCTCATCAAAACAGAGTGTGAATTTATAATTTCATAGCTTCTTTTCAGACTCAGGCATTATAAATCAAGGTAAATAAATTCATGCCTCAGTGATATAAACTTGCTGTAGAATATAAAAATAAGAAGCAGAAGTATACAAAAATAAATTATTCTTTAGTCATTGTTTTAGTATTTCATCTCATTTAGAAAATATCTGCATGTCTAAGAATTACCTAATAATTTGCTCAATTTAACATTAATCCAATGTTCTAGAAGTTATATTTAAACTGACATTATAAATTACTAGTGCTAGTGCTAAAAAAATTTCATTAGCATAATTTAGTTAAACACAAACATTTTTCATAATCTTAATATTACATAAGAATGTTGTCAGAATATTTGATCTGTAAACCTCTATGAGTTTAGGATTTTCAGATTAACATTTTCTATGTGATAAAAATCCAAGTAAAACGAAAGGTATGCTTGTGTAATACTTAATTAACACTGATGAAGCAGGGAAAAGACTAACTATTTATTTTAAATTGAAAACTTTAGTCTCATTTCCAAAATGTTTTTGTGCTAGCAATTTCTGTAAGAAGGATTTTTAAAAAAATCTATTTCATTTAAAATATTAACAGGTTAATTCTTATTTTCTGGGAATTTTAGAAATATTTTACTTAGAGAAGTGCTTATTTATCTCTAGAAACCCATCCTAACAGGATTCTTTTTAATTTGAGACAAATAATATAATTCATTGAAAGCTTCCAGAAGAAGGAGAACAAAATGCGAAAGCATTGCTGAAATGTAGACAAAGAGACTTAATAGACAGACACCCAGAGAACACAGAGCATCAGCTTCTCAACTCCAGGCACAGGTCAAAGTAAGCACAAACCTAAGTACTCATTGCTTCACACAATCAAAAAGTGTTCTTCCCAATGAGTACAAAGTTTAAAATCAATCTGAACTCAAAATAGACAATTAATAAGACTAATAAGCCAGATTTTCTTTTTTCTCGTCTAACAGAATGGGTATCTAGCATTGTTCAACAGTAATCACCCCATGACTAGATAACCGTGGCAAACCACAATCTGTGGGCCAGATCAGCCCACTGCATATTTTTGAATGACTCACAAAGAACAGACTTTACATTTTCTCAAATGGTAAAAAAATGAAAATAATATTTTCTGACACATGAAAATTATAAGAAATTAAAATTTTTGTGCCTATTCATAAAGTTTTTTTGGACCCAGCTGTGCCTATTCATTGACATTATGTCTATGGTTACTTTTACATCACAGTGGCATAGTTGAGTAGTTGCAACAAAGACTATATGACTCTCAAAACCTAAAATATTTAGCATCTGGCCTTTTACAAAAATTATCTGCCCACCTTTGTGTAAGACTGTAGAATAAATTCCCAATCATTGCTGCCACCAGCGGGAAATAACTTATCAGTTAGGTGCAGATCAGAAACATGATCAAGACAAATTCAATGCAAGAGGAAAAAAATCTACAGAAAATAATAAAGCGTTAAAACTTCTGTTGCACTTGGGATTCACTCTGAGTCAAGAAACATATTCTCTGACCTAAGCAGCTGGTTGAAGCTCACTTTTCTGGTAATGTAGTTTATCTCCCTCTGTTAGGTAAATCCATTGGGCATCTCTCTGGATGACCTCCAAACCTTTGAGGATAACTTTCAAAGGATAAAATGAATATAAATGTATTTCAAAAATTTGTTTGAACTCTGCCAGTAAGATGCAAAAACCAGAGCTCTCCACAGGATCATTTTACATTAATGCTCCATGAAATTGATCTGCAGCTCTCTTTTTTGAGAAATCATTATCTGATTTAGATATCAGTGTAGTATTTGATTCACAAAAATCCAGAAGTTTTCCTTTGTGCTCTGAAACGGTTCAAGATTAGTACTTTAGTATTAGCTAGTCTTTAAAGGTTTTGTAGAATTTCTCATGAAATCACCTGGACCTCATGCCTTTATGTATATAGTGCTTTAATAACTATTTCTAGTTCTTCTGTGGAAATTAGTCTGTTTAAGCTTTCTATTTCTACTGTGATCAGTTTTGTTAAATTGCATTTCATGGAAAATTACCCATTTCATTTTGAGTTTCAAATGTATCTGTGTTGAATTATGGAAATTAGTCCTACATACTCACCTACTCATGTATGTGTATATGCATGTACATATACAGGCATATATATATACCCATATACATACACGTTATGTGTGTGTGTGTATATGTATGTGTACATGTATATACATACTTGTTCTGTTTCAATGGTTATTTCCCACTTATTACTTCTTATTTCGTGTATTTCTGCTTGCTCTCATCTTTTAAAAAGTAGCTTAGCTAATGGCTTGTTTATTTTGTTGAATATTAAAAAAAACATTATTATTATTTCTACTATTTTTCTAATTTCTTCCTCATGAATTTCTGTTTTTATCTTTATAATACTCCCCCTTGTGCTTTCTTCTCCTTAATTTTGTGTTCTTTTTTAAACTTTTGAGTTTGAAAATATTATTATATCATTTTTGTTGATGCACTTTTGAAAGGTTGTGGATTTTCTTCTAATCATTGATTTTTGCTTAATATTTTCATTATAAGTGTGTTCTAGAAATTATGTAATTTCAGGTTTTTCTCCCCTTTTATCCACGAGTTGTTTCATGGAGAATTTTCTTCTAAATTCCAGGTGGAAAAGACTTTTTGGTGTTTTGTTTTGTTTTTGCTTTTGTTTTTTTTGATTTGGGGTATTTTGTTTATTTTGTTTTAATTTCTATTTTATTACATTGTCATCAGAGAACGTTATCTATTTTTATTTCTGTTTTATGGAGACCTCAGAAATTATGGAGCAGAGAGTGCAAAACAAGCCTGGTATGCCATATCTGAGTCCCTGGTTTACAGAATCCGTGAACATAATAAAATTGTTGCTTTATACCGTTAAGTTTTGGAGTGGTCTGTCACTCTGTAAGAGATAACTGGAACATGGTAGAGAAAATTTACTTTATGATTAAAAAAAAAAAAAAAGAAACTCAGCATTGGATGTCACACAATGGGTCATAAAATCCAATCAGCCTTCTGATGTTTGAATCCCTTCTAAACAAAATTGCACTAATTATCATCCAGGTCCTATTTAGATATCTCCAGTAACTGAGAATTTACTGATTATAAAAGCTTCTATAATTAGCCAAAATTATTTTTTCTTGCTGGCTTTAGCTGGTAGGACATGACAAAAAAGAAAAAAAAGGGGGGGAGGGGAGAGACTGAGAGCTCACCCATTGGTACAGACTAGAACCAGCACAGTTTTTCCAGAAGAGATAGAGTGTGTAATTGTTTCTATTCAATTTTACCAATACTTAATAGAGACAGAGTAGGTTATGACAGCTTTTATAATTTTTGCTTTTAACTTCTGTTCTCTATATGACAAAGAAAATGTAAAAATGATACTTTGTTCAGTATTCAATTTATCAGATATCTGTCAGTCAAACACGACTGGTCAGACCTGACTGATTTTTTTTCACCATTATGGAAGTATTTCTTTGATCAACAAGACAGAAATATTAGTACTCATATGATGACTTTTCTTTTGCCTTTAATAATGTACAAAAGTGTCATCTGCCTTTGTTTTATGTGCCCGTGGCTGGCTACTGACCTCAATATCCTGAATATGAAATTTGTGGGCTACAGCTGTACCTCTATGGAGTTTATCATTTATTCAGTGTGTTGCTGTCCTTCTCTTTGCCATCTGACCTCAGGATAAGAAACTGTTTTCAAACGTCCATCATTTAAAAATCTTGTTTGGGGCTATGTTGTGGGCTGTTACAGCTTCCAATATCCTGAAGGCTTTGGGCTCAGTCCCTGATTTCAGCTCTCCATCTCTACATCATTTATAGCAATCATTAGAATGCACCACCAAAGACTTTTTGAACTTAAAGCCTTTGGTATCACCCTCAAATTCTCCTAGAATTGACCCAAATGTAGTGATTGACTTAGATCTGATCCTGTGAACAAAGATGACCCATTGTTAGACCAGAATTCTTTTTTTTTTCTCCTTTTTCAGTTTTATTAGGTAGAATTATTACAGTTCAGCTGCACATACACATTATATTGCATGTAAATACATATATACAGTATACTGCACATTTTTTTAAGTTTACACATATGTACTAGTTATTGTTTCTAAGAAGAGGTTTGATCTTTAGTCTTTTAAACTTACATAGAATTCTTGATGCTATCTTGGACCAGAGACTTCTATGAATCTCTATTCTCTCAGGACTGACAAAAACTAAAATGACATCCCTAGTTTGGAAGCATTCAACTTATATCATCTGATGCTGATAAAGAAATTTTGAAGAATATATATTTTTAAAATGTAATGCTTAATACTATCATTACTTAATATGTTGGAAATTTTGACAGTATAGAAAGAAAGGAAGCAGGAAGAAAGATTTAATCATTGGAAAGGTGAAAAAAGTTATTTATAAATTGTCTAGAAAATCCAAAAGAAACAATTGAAAACTCCTAATGTAAAAGAATTTAATTTTAAAACTCCTTTTTCTTTTTTAAACTTAAAAAAAATACTATTCAAAGCCAATAGGTAAATGCAGGCAAAACTAAGTTTCCATTTATAACAATACTTTAAATAATATTTAGCAAAAGAGCTTGTAATTACTTTTTTGTGCAGGACTTATGTGACTACAACTGTAGAAGTTTACTGAGAGAGAATTATTGGAGAATTTTAAATGATGTGGGAAAATGCACATTACATAATGTTGGCTGGGAAATCGGCATGTACAGTAGGATCCTAATTATGTTTGCATTATGTCCATGGATAGGAATATGACCAAAAGAGAACATGTAAGAATTTGATACTGCTTTTCTCTGAGTTTTAAGTCATTACTATTTTTCTCTCAAAGATTTCTACATTTTCAATTTTTTTTTAACATGAACACATATTTTATAATTTGAATACAGTTTTTAAATCTTTAAAAAATAACCTCTTCAATTCTACTGAAATGTATGTACATTTCACAATTTGAAAAAATTGATTAAAAGTGAATAAAGTAGTGACAAGCTTCTAAATACTCAGTGATGCTTCACAGACTCATAGGATTTTTAAGAACTAGAAATGACTGCTCCCTTTACCCTAGTCCTGCATTATTTTGAAGCAAATCCCAGGCATCATATCATTTCAACCTCAACTATTTCAAGACATATTTCTAAAGTATAAGAAATCTTTTTTGAAACAAAATCACAGTGCCATTATTATAGCTGAAAATGTGACAAAATTTCTTAATACCAAATATCTAATTAATATCCAAATTCACTAATTGTCTCATAATTTTTCTTACATTGTTTGAGTCAGAATTCAAATAAGGTACACACATTTCAATTTGATAGGTTTCTTCAGTCACTTTTAATCTATAGGCTTATAGATTTTTTGGACTTGAAATTTATTTGTTAGACAAACTGGACCTTTTAACCTTTAGACTTTCTCATGATCTGGACTATTGGATTTTGCTCATTAAATTCTTGTGTGTGTCATGTAATATATTACCTGTGTGTCCTATAAATTTCTAGTTAGAGCTAGAGGATTTATCAGATTCACATTGGTTTTCGTTTTTTCTTTATCTTTTTTTGAAGTTGGTGACAATTTGGGACTATTTTAAAATGTGTTAAATTTTTTGACACTCCCATTAGTAAGAGGTGAGATATTTATTCTTTCCCCTTGAATCTCAATGTACTCTAGTGACTTTCTTGTAACCAATAGAACACAGTGGAAACAATGCTATGAGACTTTTGAAGCTTGGTCAGAAACTGTCAGTTTGGAACCAACAGCTTCCAGTTGGCTTGTTTTGAATGCTCTCTCTAGGGCAATGATTCCCTACCAGAGATGATGTAACACCCCCTCCTCCTTCCCAGGGAATCACTGAATGACTGGAGATATTTTTGGTTGTCAAAACTGAGAAGGTGGTACTACTGCCATCTAGTGGGTAGAGGACAGAGATGCTGCTCAACATCCAACAATGCACTGGACAGCCCCCGCAACAAAGAACCATCCAGCCCAAGATGTCAAAAATGTCAAGGCTGAGAAATCCTGCTCTAAGGGAAGTCAGCTGCCAAATAACAAGTCTGATTACTCTGACAGTGCCATGCTGGAGAACTCACTTGTTGATACTTAAGTCAAGTCCCAAGAGAGTTCTCAGCTATATGAGTGAAATATCTTGGATATTTCGTCTGGTTGAATTTTCATATCACTGTAGCCTCAGCCAAGTGAGAAATGCTCAGCCAGGTCCTTCCCGAATTCCTGACTTACAAAATTTTGAGCAGAATAAAAGGTTAGTTTAATCCACTTAAGATTGGGTAATTTGTTAAACAGCAGTATTAACAGAAACTAATCATTGCTTAAATCCATTCACAGATTAGAAATTACAAAGTAAATATAATTCTGTCATCCTTTCTTCATTTGTTAATTGTCATATTTCTATAAAGAGAAACTTTACTTGATTATTTGATATTATAAAGTACAGCTGGTATAAGAAAATCAGTATAAATGTTTGACTTCACAACCTAATAAAACTGAAAATATATACACATATACATACATGTATATATAAACTAAAAGAGAGGAGAAAGTCTTTAAGTAAAGGAATATGGGCTGATAAATTATTTCAAAGGAAAATAGTTAGACTGACATCTGACTGCTCAACAATCACAATGGAAGACAGATGTCAATGGATGATGGTTTCAATTTGCTGAAAGGCGATAACTGCCACCCTAGAATTCTACACTCAGTGAAAATATTCTTCACGAATAAATGTGAAGTAATGATCACATTCAAATGAATGATCACAATAAAAATTTAAAGTGTAGCAGCAACAAAGCTATGAAAGCACTGTTATTTTGATTTTCTTTCTGGTCAAATAAAAAGATAATTGACCCCAGCTTCTCTGACATCTGGGTGGGACCAGGTGACTGTATTATGGCTAACAGGAGGAATGACACAAATTGTAAGCTTAGCCATAACATGTCCTGTGGGACCCTTCCCACTCCCTTTTAATCTTATGTGACTGGAAGCAAAGGATTAATCTCTGGGTCAAACTCCTAAGAAACTTCTCAGGACCCTTACCAAACCCATATCAAACTATAACACTATAAAAATGCACAGTTTTAAGTGTTATGCTTCTGAAATTTTGCAGATTTTTTTTAAAGAAGCAAATAGTTATTTCCCAGATTAATACAGGCATTGAAAGCAGGCGAGGAGACCATTATCCAAAGCTAGAATGATGGAAATTTATTTTTATTTGGTGACAGTCTGTTTAGTAAACTGTTAACCCAGAATAATTTGAGAGGCAAAGTTCATAACTACTGAAAAAGCAGCTCTTGGGAGTGTTATTGGGTAAAAAAAAAATCCTTAGTATGTGCTATTGTTGTTGATAGCTTTGATAAGGTGTTACAATAATCAATGAGCTTAAGAAAGAATTGGCAGGTTGTGACAGTATAAATAAGAGGTATCCTAAAAAGTCTAGAAACTCAGGATCAACAGTGTTGGAAAAGCTGTTTCTAAATATTAAGAATAAGAGTTGGGATTTTAAAAGGACAAGAGAAAAAAATGCCTAATCAAATTTCTTAGATAAAATAATTCAGGTCACAGATTGGTTTAAGATAAGGTCTTTTCATCTTTGTGTTCCAGATGGCCTCATTCATGGTCACTAGAATTCCATTAAGAATGGAAGTCATGAGGTTTAGGAAACAAAACAAATCAGGCTCAAAACAACTTTGAGTGGTTACAGGTATAGGAAACTGACTGAACAAGGGTTTCCCACCCAGAAAGCAGACACTCGTCTTAATCATGGAAATTCCTAACCCCAGGGTGGTAAACCTTCATAATGCTGACTGATCCTGTGGGATTCCTACATTGCCAGAGACTACTGATTCCATTGTTTCCTTTTCTAAGTGATATCCCTGTCATACCATAGTATGTTGAGTATATGGAGGGAGAGGCAGCTAACTCTGTCCTCTCAGGTCATAGGTTCAAGGAACAAGACCATCAACCTCAAAGCCTGATAAAGAAGACTGTACATAACCTAGATCACAAAAAAACCTTCAAAATCAATGTCTACCTTGAGTGTGGCAGTTGAAAGTAGCATTTTCTGTATGGTTCTGAGCTAGAGATACTTCCTCATTTTACAGATGAGAAAAAAACTGATCAAGTAATTCCCTTGTTCATTTTTTAAAAAACTCTTTTCCATCACCCATAATCACAGAGTATAATAGTTAAACTATGGAAAAATTTAAGGACAGATATGTTGATGCAATTTGATATCAATATATACTGAGTGAGTTTTAAAAAGGTAACTGGTGAGAAATTGAATTTAATTGTCACTAAGAAAGTTGGAGTTCTCTGTTTTCACTCGTCAGCCTTTTGTGCAACCTAGACTAGAACTGTTGTCAGTGAGTCATCATAAGCAAAGCAAAGTAGACTGCAGGTGTTGATAATGATCACTTATAAATTTTCACACTGTTCCAAAGCTGCTGTTTGTTACTTATTCCAGATTTAGCTATTTTTATTTTAATTGGTACTCTTCGAGTTTTGGTATCTGACCAGCTGTCATGGTCCAGCAGGTGAGGGAGAGAAATAGCATTTCTGTCATGGTAAAAATGAAAGCAAATTGACTAACGGCTGTCAATGATACTTGAAATAAGCCACTGCTTCTCTGTTGACTCATATATTCATCAGATAATGATGAGAGTATTGTCCTCTGAGAGAACCTGTAGTTCTTCCACACAAAAAAGTATTGAGAAACAGCCATGAAATAGCATTAGGAGCAGAGAAGAAACCCTGATATAGATTAGTACTTGTGGATTTTCATATTTTATCCATAACTAATGAAACTAACACTTATTGGTAAAATCAGTAAAACAATGCTTGAGGCATAAATGACAACTAGAGATAATGTACCAATTTGCTGGTCATTGAGGAAATTGTATCCCCCCCTACACTCATACACAAGCTGTTAACACAGGTTATATGCCTAAAATGAGCATAATGTTTTACATAAGAACTGAATTCATGGATCTTGCAGATAATAACTATTCTGCATGTATTGACTGATAATGCAGAGTATTTAATTTATAAGTAGCTAATTTGTTGTATTTTGCATATTTATAGTATGTGTACTACACTCCATAATGCATTTTTAGGTCATTTTCGTCTTGAATTTCAAGAGTTCTGCTTCCCAGTTGTTTTATTTTTTTCTGCTGGGTATACTAGAGTAGCTGTATTCCCTGATTTCTTAGTTTACTGCAAAATTTTGACATGTTATTGCAGGTGAGATTTTGTGCCTTTTCAATCAGTATCAATCATACGATTTTTTTAAGCCAGGAATTTCCACAAATTACAAGGAGGTAATATTACTAGTCAAAAAGAGCTCTATACTCTTTGTCATTATTTAGAAACTGTGTTGAGAGATTCTTGTTAAAGTACTTTGTTGCAGTTAGTAAGAAGCTTGGGGCCTTTTTGTTGACTGCCTGTTATGACCTGATTATTTGTGCCTCCCCAAAATTCACATTGTGTCTCCCCCAATGTGGAGGATTCATATTCAACAATTTCATATGTTGGAGGTGGGACCTTTGGGAGATAATTAGCAAAAGAGACCCCAGAGAGCTGTCTAGCTCTCTTTCTGCCATGAGAGGATACAAGGAGAAGTCAGCAGCCTGCAGCTCAGAAGAGGGCTCTCACAGGAACCTGACCATGTTGGCACTGTAATTTCAGACTTCCAGCCTCCAAAACTGAGAAATACATTTCTGTTGTATATAAGACACCCCGTCTGTGGTACTTTGCTACAGCAGGCTGAACTGAGACATTGCCTTTTATAATATAATATAGTCAGGATGATAGTTAAAATTCAAAGAGAGAAATTGCTGTGTAGAATTAAGGAAAGCAAGCCAGGATTGAATAAGTAAAGACTGGAATTTGAGATGGTGCAAAGGGAAAGTTATAGAAATATGTATAAACATCTCTCTCTACGTATACATACACATATATATGTGTTTAGAAACACAAAGATATATACATATATATGATTTATATAACATTGAATATTAAATTCAATATATAATTGATGGCCACATATACCTAGTGTTGTGTCTCCCAAAAAGATATGTTGAAGTCCTAAGTCCTAGTACTTGTGAATGGGACTTTATTGGGAAATAAGGTCTTTCTAGATGTAATCAAGCAAAACTGAAGTCACTAAGTTGGGCCCATAATCCCACATGACTGGTGTCCTTATGTGAGGAGGAGAGTGACACATAGAGGAGAACGCCGTTGTGACGCTGGGTGAGGTGCTGCAGCCACAAGCCAAGGTGTGCCGGCGAGCTGGAGAGTCGTCAGAAGCTAGGAGGAGGCCAGGAGGACTCTTCCCTGCCGGTGTCAGAAGTATGGCCCTGCAGACACCTTAATTTCCAGCCTCCAGGACTAAGAGATGAAAGCTTTCTATTGTTTTAAGCCACCCAGTTTGTAGTACTTTATTACAGCAGCCCTAGGAAATGAATACACCAGTGATCAAATATCTGAAAAAGAAAACTAAGTTTTTGCAGTTGTTTACTTAAACGTGTGAAACATCATGCTTTAATAATGTCATTTGTTACGAACATTATCAAAGATGGGTAAAAGAGTAAACAGGAAAATCAGAAGAACATGGCCTTCCTTAAATACAAAGACAACATCTGTTAAGGCCAGAAACAGAAAAGAAATGCAGCACTGTGAGGAGAGCAGATGATATGGGCCTCCTCACTTTAGATATGGAGTTTCCAGGACCTAAAGTACATCTTCAACAAAGGAGACCGCAATGAGATTTGCTGCCTGAAGTCTAGAGCTGGTTATGGCTCCTGGTGAGATACAGGATATACACACTCACACCCTCATGACCAGAAGAACAGCAAGCCTCAAAAGACACTAAGCTAAGAAGATGAGCTTTACCAAAATTTCAAAGGGCCAAACATATTTATTTTCTACCTACCCTTTTAGAGGACAGTAAAAGCACAGAAGCCACTAAACTGATGTGTAGATCCACTACAGTAATTAGGAGAGTATAAGAAAAATATAAATGTATCTGCCTGATGGAAAGGGATGCAGAAATCCTGAATAAAATACTATGAAGCCAAATTCAGCAGTATATTAAAGAATTATACAACTAACTATGGTATTTTCCAGGAATACAAAGATAGATCAACTGCAATATAAAATCTGTTACTCCAAAAGACCATATTAACAAATCAAGAAGAAAATAAACCTCATGATGAAAAATGCTAAAAATTCCTTGAGCAAATTCCAAACCTGATAAGCTCACCAGCCGAGCCACTGCTTGGGCCCCTCGTACTACTGGCTCAACTTCACACTAGGGTGAGAACTGCCACCACTGAGAAGAGTGTGCAGCTGTCAGGGCCAGAGCTGTATTGGACCTGGCATGGCACTGAATGGACGTGTAGGGCACCCATTGTTGATAGTCACCAGGGCAGCACATCAGGAGAGGTCTAGAGCTCTGACTGGCGCTGGGACTGCCCTGGCACATGCTCCAGCCTGCACTGGACACCTGCCCCAGCCCCTCTTGCTCCAGCACTCCTCTCCTCTGGGGCAAAGGTGCCGATGCAGGGAAAGTGGAGAACGTACACTTAGAGGGGACAGAGCCATCTGGGACCTGACCCTCGGGGCTTCTGCTCCAGCAGCTGGAGATCTGCCCCTGCCACTGATAGGGTGGTGTGAGCCACTGAGCAGAGGAGAAGCCCCAGTTCATATCTGGCTCTATCTAGCCCTTCCATCTCCTACCAAGTTTCTAAGTGCCTGGGGGAGGACTTGGCTTGGGCTTACTTCAGCTCCAGCTCTCCCACCAAAGCCACTGGGCACACACAGATTATGTAAGGACACTCTCACAAAGGGACGTCCCTTAAAGACCTCAAGGCTTGGATAGGTAACTGTTTCACCAAATTTCATAGTGAAAGAGAAAACTAAGCAAAATACCCATGCTATTTTTTCACAGAACTAGAAAAAATGAGCCTAAAATTTATATGGAACCAGAAAGACTCTCATTAGCCAAAGCAATCTTGAGAACAAAGAACAAAGCTGGAGGGATCATGCTTCCTGACTTCAGACTATTGGGCAAAGCTACAGTAATCAAATCATACAGTACAGTGTGGTGCTGGCACACAAAAAAGACACATAGATCAATGGAGCAGAATAGAAAGCCCAGAAATAAACTGATGCATTTATGGCCAATTAATCTATGATAAAGGAGGTAATAATGTACAATGGAGAAAAGACAATCTCTTCAATGAGTGGTACTGGGAAAACTGGACAGCTACATGTAAAAGAATGAGATTAGAACATTTCCTCACACCAGATACAAAATAAACTCAAATATATTAAATACCTAAATATAAGACCTGAAACCATGAAAATCCTAGAAGAAAACATCCACAGTACACTCTTTGACATTGGTCTTAACATTATTATTTTTTTGGATCTGTCTCCTCAGGCAAGAGAAGCAAAAGCAAAAATAAACAAGTAGGACCTGATCACTTAAAAACTTTTGCACAGCAAAGGAAACCATCAATAAAACAAAAATACAGCCTACTGAATGGGAGAATATATTTACAAATGACATTTTTGATAAGGGGTTGATACACAAATTATATAAATAGCTCATACAACTTAATACCAAAAAACAAACAACCCAATTAAAAATAGGTGGAAGATCTAAATAGATATTTTTCCAAAGAAAACAAGCATGTGAAAGATATTTGACATTGCTAATCATCAGAGAAATGCAAATCAAAAAACCACAATGACATATCACCTCATACCTGTCAGAATGGCTATTATCAAAAGGAATACAAGTTACAAATGTTGGCAAGGATGTGGAGAAAAGGGAACTCTACTACATCGTTGGTGGGAATGTAAATTGGTGTAGCCACTATGGAAAACAGTATGGAGGTTCCTCAGAAAACTAAAATTAGAACTATCACACGATCCAACAATTCCTCTCCTGAGTAAATATCTGAAGAAAATGAAAACACTAATTCAAAAAAATACAGGGACCCCAGTGTTCATGCAACACTGTTCATAATTGTCAAGATATGGAAGCAGCCTAAGTGTCCATCAATAGATGAATGGATAAAGAAGATATTTATATGTATACAAATGGAATGATATATACAATGGAATATTACTCAGCTATAAAAACAAAATTTTGCCAGTTGCAACAACATGGATGAACCTGCAGTGTATTATGCTTAGTGAAATAGACAGAGAAAGACAAATTTTATATGTTACCACTTACATGTGGAATCTGAAAAATAAATGAATATAACAAATAGGAACAGACTCACAGATATAGAGAACAAAGCAGTGGAGAGAGGGAAGTGGAGAAAGGCAAGGAAGGGGTAGGAGATTAAGAGGTACAAAGTACTATGTATAAATAAGCTACAAGGATATATTGCACAGCACCAAAGATATAGCCAATATTTTAAATGGACTATAATCTGTAAAAATATAGAATCACTGTTTTGTACACCTGAAACTAATAGATTATTATAAATCTTCTATACTTCAGTTTTATAAAAGCAAGACATACATTTGTAAGATGTCTCCCCTCTCCTCTCTACCAGGAAGGGCAGAAATTAATCGCTAGAGACAACTCTAGAGCCTTATCAACCCAGACATGGCACCAGAGGAAACATAACAAATTTTACTAACATTTATCTACCATTAGTTTCTCCATAGCCTTTCCACAGTTTGCTACTCGGAGGCTCAAAGAACTTTTTCCTTGTCTTGTGACATCTCTCAAAATTATTGTTCTTTGCTAATATGCTACCATTGCTATGAGTAACTTGTCTCTGAGTACTGCATAGGTATGTACTATACACGTTAATAAACTTCTGTTTTTTTTTTTTTTCTCTTGTTAAACTGTCTTTTGTCACTATAAAGTGCCCAGCTGGAGAATCTAAGATGAGTAGAGAAAAATTACTCTTTTATTTCCTCCTCTACGATGGGCCCTTAGATAAATGGTGTTGGACAATTGTTTATCCACATGCAAAATGTTCAATTAGGTTCTTTAAAACTTTTCAGGGAAAAAATGTAGAATCATATCGTTATGACCTTCAGGTAAGGAAGGATTTATGTACTCAAGATACAAAAAGCACAAATCCTAAAAGAAAATTCTCACATATCTGCCACATTATAACTGAAACTCTGCACAAAAGGAACTGTAAACAAGGTGGAAATGCTAGTCACAGACTGAGAGAAGATACCTACAGCACAGGAATGACAATCAGAAGTACCAGCTTTCCAGTGAAAATATGCAAAACATATGAATAGGTAATTCACAGGAGAAAAAATAAAAATGGCCAATAAGTGGATAAAAAGATGCTCAACTTCACTAGTAATCAGGGAAATGTAAATTAAAGCCATAAGAGAATCTCACCAAAGAAGATATACAGATGGCAAATAAGCATATGAAAAGATGCTCAACATCATATGTCATTAGGAAAATGCAAATTAAAACAACAGTGAGAAGCCACTACCCACCTATTAGAATTGACAAAATCCAGAACACTGAAAACACCAAATGC
The DNA here is from genome assembly GCF_036321535.1 of Camelus dromedarius. Taxonomy (NCBI): domain Eukaryota; kingdom Metazoa; phylum Chordata; class Mammalia; order Artiodactyla; family Camelidae; genus Camelus; species Camelus dromedarius. The sequence goes on along the minus strand of NC_087437.1, from coordinate 25,282,409 downwards.
TGGCAAGGATATGGGGCAACAGAAACTCTCATCCATTGCTAGTGGGAATGCAGAATGGTACAGCCACTTTGTAGGACAGTTTGACAGTGTCCTTTGAAACTAAACATTCTCTTTAACCATATGATGCAGCAATCACTCTCCTTGGCATTTACCCAAAAGAGTTAAAAACCTATGATCACACAGAAACCTGTACATGGATGTTTATAGCAGTTTTATTTTTAATTGCCAGAACTTGGAAGTAACCTGTGATCTTGTACTTTATCATAATAAATATATGTTTGGTCTTTGTCTTCATTTCTGGCATAGAGCTCCTGAAATCCTTGTGTATCCTTAAGTGATAAGAACCCTAGGAGCACCTTTTGTTCTAATGAGAGAACTTTAGGCGGGCTCCTGAAAGGCTTCTGGATTGGGGCAGTTCACCAGAAAGACCAAGACCAAGCCATATCTAGAAGCTTGGAATTTCCAGCCCCTCTTTCCATTTTTCAGAGAGGGGAGAGGTTTCTGGAAATGGACTTAATGATTAATCATGCCTACATGATGAAACCTCTATAAAAATTCCAATAGTATGAAATTCAGAGAGCTTCCAAGTTGGTCAACAAATCCTCATGCTGAGAGGGTGATGCACCCCAACTTCCCAGGGACAGAAACTCCTTGCTCAGAACCCTCCCAAACTTGCCTTATGTAGTATCTCCTTACCTGGATGTCCACCTTTCATCACATTCTTTAATAAACTGCCAAATGTATTTCCCTGAGTTCTGTGAACCACTTTGGCAAATAATCAAATCCAAGGGAAAGAGGTTCTGGAAGCCTCTGATTTGTAGCCAAGTTGGGCATAAGTTGTGGGTCACTTGGAGACCTACTACTTGTGATTGGCATGTGAAGTAGGGCAGCAGTTTCATGGGACTGAGCCCTTAACCCATGGGATCTGACTCCGTCTCCAGTAGATCGTGTCAAAATTGAGTTGAATTGTAGGACACCCAGGTGTGGTCATGGAGCATTGTTTGGTGTGGGAAAATCCCTCAGATATTTAGTGATCAGATGTGTCAGAATTATTGTGAATCCAGGAGTTGTGTGAGAGTAAAGGAGGAAGACGAAAGTTTTTCTGCATGCAAACAAATGTCCTCCAATAGGTTAAAAAAAAAAAAAAAAGGATAAATAAGCGGTGTATCCAAACAAAAGAATATTATCCAGCACTAAAAAGAAATGAGTATCAAGTCATGAAAAGGCATGGAGGAACTTTAAGTGCATATTACCCAGCGAAAGAAGCCAATCTTTAAAGCATATATACTGTATGATTCCAACTATATGACATTCTGGAAAAGGCAAAACTATACAAAATGGCAGAAATATTAGTGATTGCTAGGGGTTGGTGGGGGGGGGTTGAGAGAGGGTAATAGGCAGAACACAGAGGGTTTTGAGGGCAGTGAAAACAGTTTGTACGATACCTTAATAACAGATGCATGTCATTATGCACTCGTCCAAACCCACAGAATATACCACACCAGGAGTGAACCTTAATGATGTAGAGTATGGACTTTGGGTGGTGCTACATCAGTGCAGATTCATCAGTTGTAACACAGGTACCACTTCAGTGAGGGATGTTGATAATGGGGGAGACTGTGCGTGTGTTAGGGCAGGGGGTATATGGGAAATCTCTATACCTTCCTCTTGATTTTGCTGGGAATCTAAAACTGCTCTAAAAAAGTGATACATCTGTTATTATATTAAATATAATATGCCATGCCTATATAATTATATATAATATAATAATATATAATTATTAATATATATCAGTATTTAATAATATATATACATACACATATCTATACCATAGGAAGCCTTTTCATCCCTGTCACTGGCAAAAATGAAAAAAATATCTGACAATAACGAGTGTTAGAGGGACAGAAATTTTCAGATACTCCTGGTAAAAATGTTAAATAGTTCAAATTCTTTAGAGATTAGTTCAATAATACATAGTAAAGCTGTTGTATCTCATAACATAGAATTTTCACCCCTGGGTGTATGCCATAGAGAAACTCTGGTATGAATTAATAAGGAGACATGTACAAGAACGATCATTGCAGTACAATTCATAATGGCAAAAAAATAGAAGCAGGTAAAATACATCAATTGAAAAACAGATAAATATTGTGCATTAATCTAACAGAATAATATACAGATTTAAAAGTAAATAAGCAAGGTGTATGTGTGTGTTTCAACATGAAGACATCTTTTTAAAGAACATGTTAGAGAACTGAGTTGTAGAATGTGAAGATTACATACTACTTAACGAAAATTTTACAGTCCTTCAATGTAGTGCATAATAAAAACAAATAATGTAGTAGCATTACAAAATAAAATATGTAGAGTAAAAGTTAGATTTTTTTGAAGGATCTTTAATTCACTTTTAGATAAACACATTTTTGTGGAATTTTAAATATGTATGAGCTGATCCTTTAGACTCACCATTTATCAGTAAGAAAATAAATCTTATTAATTGAGACAAATTAAGGAAGAATACAAATATGATGAAAGGTAGAAATCTACAAATAATTCAAGCTAATTCTTCCAAATTCTCTCTAATGGGTCTTTGTTGGAATTGCTAACAAGACAGCATAACACATCTCATGTTTCTTTTCACTTCCTCTTCCCACCATTCAACAGAGAGGCTAATTAACATTGAAATGACCAAAACTCAAGAGCCAAAGGGATTAAGAGAGACCCAAAAAAATCCCTAGATAATTTACAAACCAGATAATCAACTCAAAACTAATGAGAATTTGACTTTAATAAATATCAGTTCACACAATGAAATTAAATCAAACATGTAAAACTGCTCTAGGCTTGTTCTTTGGAATCTTTGAGTGGCAGACGTCCCTACCACTGTCATTATCAGACCTTGGGACAGGAACATAACTGTTATTTTTCTGTCTTTCAGCTTTTTAATACAACGAATATATACTGAATTTGTTTCTATAATTTTAATTTGGGCACTTGTTGTAGAGCACAAGAATTAAAACAATACAAGAATCGTATGTGTATTTGATGTCTTCTTTTTAGAAGTCCACTTATTAAAAAATATTTCTCTCTTGAACTAAAAATGATAGCAAAATAAGCTATGTCAACTCTTTTTCTTTATTATCTTCTCCAATTATTTCATTAAGAAACTTTGAAATTAACCTATTTAATCATTAAACATTATAAACAGGGTTTTACCTAGGAAGTAATAAAAAATTCTACTAAAATCAATGAACTATTATTACTGCCAAACTTCAAAGTGATCTTCTCGCATACAAGTGTGCATTTCTCAGGAGAGAATGAGTTTATGTTAAGGTGGTTGTGGAGCATTTTCAAGGGAGCAGCTCATATATGGTTACAGGTTTATACCTGAAAACTATGGAGCACTTTATAGTTTTTAAAATGTTTTCACATTTATTATGTTGCTGAGTTCTTAAAATAATTCTGCAAAGACACAATGCAGTGTCTCATCTTACAGATGAAAAAAGTGAGGTCTCAAAAGACTATGTGACTTGACGAGATCATCTAACTACTAGTTACCTACTAGGTAGAGCCTATTGAAATTTGGGGCTCCTGATTCTAAATGCAGGGCTTCTGTTAAATGCTTGAATGCCCCGTTTTATTAGAGGAAACATAATAAACAGAAATCTTGGCATTGTGTATTCATTTTTTAATGTCTTTGGTAGACCTCACCATCACATTGAGGAAAGAAGAACTGGAGTATTGCTGTACTTGAGAGTTCAAGAGGAAGTGAGACAATGCATGTGGAAAGATCTAGAACATAGTAGAAGTTCAATAAATATGTGGCAGGTGCTACGCATTTCATTGCTCTGCTACTTTAGTGGATATCTCAAGCCTGTTTCTTTATATCAATACTGGCACAGGCAAGGCTTTCCCTGTATGCCCCCCGCTTCCCACAGGGCACTGGAGCACTCACCTTCTGTCTGGAGGATTATGCAAGAGTCCTAGGCTGCCGGGTGTCAATTTGTTGATATTGGGTTGGGATATAGACTGGGAACCTGGAAGGAGTCTCAAGGAACAGATAAGCATCAGGCCAAATTGGATTATCGTCAACAATAGGCTGACTTCTGGGTCCAGGTTGCCCCCGCCTTTCCCTGAAGAGCAGGGGTAGGGCGTCCTTGCTCTGGCTCTTTCTTATTCCCACACTCCCTACATGAGTCCTAGCTCTGCTGTTCCTCTCCTGACCATAGCATCTTTTGATTTAGTCTGGACTGGTGAATTTTGAACATGGTTACAACTAAGAACAGCTAACATTTGATGTTGTGTGGCAGGTGCTATTCTAAGCAATTTATGCATGTAATCTCATACGACAACGCTATTCTGTATGTGAGGAAACGGAGGTACACAGGTGTTAAATTACTTGCCTGAAATTATTTGATTATCAGTATCCAAAGCTGGCAGTTGAACTCAAAGAGTCCAGCTCAAGAGTCTACACTCATAACCACTTGGCCGTGTTATTTTCAGTAATACAGCTTAATAAGAGACCATGGCGAGTCCCTCAAGTCTAGCTGTTACGAGTGGTGGTGAAGGGTGGTGAGCAGGTGTTTAAAAGGTGCCTTTGGGTTAAAAGTGAAGGAATCTATGAATGCAGAATGGGAGAAAGCACACCAGTTAATATCTCAACATAGTATCTTCCCACAAATGGATATCCACATTGAACACGATAGCCCACACAGAGAACAATCTCTCATATTAGATGTGATGTCTGTGTTAGTTTATCAAGCAGGTGAATGTGTTTTTTATATTATAATTTTTAAGATCCTTGTACTCAAACCACATGCATGTGAATTTTCCATCTTGTACTATCTGAACAACGGGTTTCTAATTGAATGTCAAAATTAATGAACAGATTTTAGAAAAATAGTCGCATATGGATGTTATTTAATTTGAATAGTATATTAGCTCTTTTGAGTGCTCAGCTTCAGAGTGTGGCTTCCCCCACCCCTTCCCTTTTATGTGATATCCCAGAAGCCATGTAAGAATATTGTTTTTTATTTTTTTGCAGGATAAATATTCAATTAACTCTGGCTCTTTCCATTAGATATTTTTCAACTGTTCAAATGTTAACTTGCAATTATGTGTGTAGCTGAGATGTTCTTTCAGAGCTGAATTCTGAATTCTCAGTTGAATTTTGTATTATACTCATGTGATGGGCTGTGAATTTAAAAGTATCCTAGAGATAACACATAAATCAGTTTGGTAATAGTCTATTGCTTTGGGGACAATCACGTTACTGTTTTGGCGTCAAGAGTTGTCCTGATGAACAAGAGCCATCTTGTTAGTCAGCTATGTATTTCAAGCATTAGTCAATGGATGACACAGTGTGGCGTGCAAATTAGAAATGGATGAATTGGTTTCACCAAATTAGTATTCCTCATTTACTCCTCTGGCATATGAAACAGTATTTCATAATTCAGAGTCACTCTTCAGAGCACTTCTACTTGCCACTTTTGCTTACCGCTTTTATTCCTTTAAATGTTTACTGAATATTGATTTTTCAAAGAGGAAACTATAGCATACTCCTTGAAGTCATTTTTCTGTATTAATTGCCTTTTCAAGACTTCCTCTTTGTTGAAATTTTAAGATTCTTTCTTCTTTTTTTCCCATTTCAAGTTTACTCATTCATCTTTAGGCAAGGGAACCTCAGTAATTATCCTTCAGACAGTAGGGATGAACAAGCTTTTCAGGGTACTTGCAGATACCTGCAACTTGACATTTTAAAGCAGCTTCTTGGTTATCTCTATTCCATAATCATTTTTGAATTGTTTCTTAATCATTTCATGCTCCTTTTTGCTGATTCTACCAAGCCATTCTGTAACTTATTAAATTAGATCATAACTTAAGTTTCAAAAATTTCTGTGAATGTTGGTTAACTTATTGAATATTATTTTATTTTTTCCCAATCTTAAAATCATAGAGGATAAAGGAAATGTCCAAGCTTCATGTTCTTGTGAGTATAATGAACCATGCATATCAGTCAGTCACCAGAATCCTGTCTGGCAGATTTAAACAGAAAAACAATGTATTAAAGATGTTAGATATCTCAGAAAATCTTCAGAAGGGCTGGAGAGACAATGATTCAAAATTAATTTCTTGGAACAATGCTCATAACCAGGCTCATAAGTGGCCTGGTGAAGAAGCCTCCACTGGTGCCACAGCCACTACAGAGAGGCAAACACCAGGAACATGACTTCGCTGAAACTTCTACTGTCATGACATGGAAGCCACTTCTTTTTCAGGGGCTCTACTTTGTTGGACACTTTTGTTCCAACTGCACCAACAGAATGGAAGCTCTGTGCAGTGCTTGACATAGTGTTGGTCATATCCGAACAGTCTTGTCTGGCCTTGTCTGATTTATGTGGCCGAGGCTGTATTTCTGAGCAGTAACTGCAAAGGAACTAGAGAATTTGGGCTCTGCCATCCAAACTGGGAAGGAGACACTCAATGTGGTAATGTCCTCACACACAGAACAACTATTCCAAAATGACTGGCAGGCATGAAAATGATTAATTTATACCAAGAGATGCGATAGAATAAAACGTGTAATTATAACTATTACTTACTATCCTCCTATTTAATCAAACTGAGTATGTGATAATTGTGAGTTATTCAACGTAAATTTGAAAGCAACCTGTCATTTGAATAACCTGCCCTCATTGGCCTATAAAGTATGACTTGATTAATAGACTAGAGTAATACTCATATTTTTAAATCAACCTCCAAAGAATAAAGATATTACAACATGAAACATAATATGAAAGATACTATGTTTATCATAAAAGATGAATCTGATATTAACACTTTCTAATAATTTGGGTTTACTGGAAAAACTACGGCATCTTAGTTTGAATAGAAATATCATGATGATATGGTTAATGACTGCCAAGATACTGATTAGAAACAATAGTGATATAATATTAATTCATATCTAAGCTTTAGGCCATTTATTTCAACATAGACTTGGTCCTTGGAGGTTTATTAATATTTAATGCATTTTAACTTTGTTGAGTATTCACCTTGAGCTCACTTGTTCATGAACAAGTACATAGTAGAAAAGCAATGAGATGAATCTGATGTCTCCGTATTATTTTAGAAATTGGAACATAAGTGCGAACAACTACTGAAGATGTCTGTATATTGAATGAAACACATTCCCGTCCGTCTTGGGAGAGTTCTGCCATAATGGGACACTTAATGTAGTGTATTTGAGGCAGCACTGGTGGCAGCTCCATGAAAGAAACAATTGTGGCTAAATCCCCAAAGGATGGACCGATGTCCTAATGGGTCTTTTTTATATCTCTAATTCCAGCAATTCTATGGGTGAAAAGAACAACCCACAAAGTGATAAGAAGGAAAACTTGAAGTACTTATGTTTCTAAAAAACATCATTTAATAAATTATAAGAAGACTAAAAGGAAGTCAAGCGACTGAGTGGGGAAGCGTGGGTTTATTCCCCAGACGGCCCTTAAAAGATGGGAGGAGAGGAAGCTGAGTGTGGACTGTGAATAAAATATTTACAAAACAAACCCCAACAGGCAATAATAATTGAATATTTTATATTTTGACTTATTCAACTTTTATGATTTAATTTTTTTCTTCATTGAGTTTAATTAAGCTTTCCCCAGAGCCACAAGCCTTGAAAACTTGGAAAAAATAAAGCTGTTCTGTTTACCAGGCAGGTTTTCACAGCCCCTTTCAACTGAAGTATGGAATTTGTTAAAATCTTTTTCCAAGGGCTGCTGTTCAGCAATTTTAAGGTGTCTGCTGCTCCATTAAAAAAAAGAAAGAGTCCTATTAGTTTGGCAAAGATAGTGCCTTCTGGGGCTAAAATGTTTCTCTAAAGTTTTCTGCACTGTGCTGATATTTTTTATCAAATATGAATAACATCTTCAATAACTCCATATGGGAAACATAATATTCTTATAAATATTTTCCACTGTCAGGTAACTCAGTATATGTGCTTAATATAGGAAATGTATTATGGAACTATAATTCAAATATATAATCCAGATATAGATTTTCAGATAATCCTAACTATTCTTACTCTCATTTATTTATTCCAATTATTGATTAATTCATTCATCTGTATTTTCATTTATTCAAATAACAACCACCAGGTGCCACTTAGGAGACAAGGAGATACTGTAACCCCCAAAATTAAAGACCCTGGTTCTTGTCATACCCTAAAGATAAGTTTACAGTCAGGAGATGGTGCGTTGTGTAGTGAAAGATTTTAAAAGATTTATTTAAAAAAGAAAAAGTACACCTCCAAAAAATGGGAGGCCTGCTGATCCAAGGGAGGATTTTTGTCTCCCCTTTCTCTTATACCCTCGCTTAGAGGTGGTTTTTTGATTGATTGACAGCTCCTTGTCCCTGGAATGCTTAGTCATGTTTGGCCCCTTTGCACATGTCCTTTCCCATGGTGTATGCAGAAAAACCTGTGGGGGGAGCCTAAACCGCAATGTTAATTGTAATACAGTGAATGTTGGTCGTGTCCGCAGTTAAGTCCTTTCTGCTACCATGCAGTCGTGGTTGTCGGGTTCTACCGGTTTCTTGCTGGCTCTCATTTAGAAGAACTAAAGTCCCTTTACCCTGACTCAATCTTCTGGGCCACCCTCCCTCTCTCCACCTATCTGCCCTGTGCCCCTACGTGTCTAACTACCTAACAATACTAGAAAAAGAAGTAACCAAAAAAGAAAAGGAAAGAGGAGGAGGAGGGGGAAAGAGGAGGAAGAGGAGGGGGGAGGAGGAGGAGGAGAAGAAGTTAAAATTTTCCTACATCTTTATAAAGTGGAGTTAACTCCTTCAGACATGATGTAATGGAAGGAGCTGTGTGTATAGGCGACTGACTCATTATTGGATCTAAATTGGATCTGAGAGAGAGCAGGAGGCTAGAATGAAAGGACAACACTCTCCAGCTCTTTCATTTCCCTCCTCCAGAATCCCAATATCCAGGGCTAGAAATTCAGTGACTAGGTAAGGTTCCCTTGGCTTCTACTGGAAAGAAATGTAGCTATGGTGGGATGTAGAAGAGTATGTAAAGAGAGAAACTTGTCATTTTAAATAAAATAATTTATTTGGAATAAAGTACCTGGATCAAAAGGAGGTTATTGGAAAATCAGCAGTTGAGGGTGTACTTTATTTTCGTGTTAGGAAACATCACCTCCATCAAAAACAGTACCTTCCTTGTCACCTTGGTACCATCCAAAATTGTTTTTTTAAAAAATGAGAATCTCCATATTGATCTTAATGATATTGGTAAGTTTTATTATCAGTAAACAGGGAGATAAAAACTGGCTTATAAAAAATAAGGGCCTAATATAAATGAGAGTTGGCTATGCTGAGCAATCTGAATGTGATTACATATCCTTTAGGTGTTTCTTCATGAACTAAAATATCAAAGAATGAAAAATTCAGTTGATTTGCTGGTTTGATTTCTTTTAACTGAATTGACTGAGTATCTTCCCCCCAACACCCCTTTATAACTTTGTGAGAAACTCAAAGCCTTTTACTGGAGTTAATAGTATTAAATACATAGGAAGAGAATCCAGTTCTCTGGGTAATTTAAAATATCTATTTGATATTTTATTTAGTAAAAGATCACAGGTGTATTTTTTTTTTTCAATATTTACTCAATCAATAGTTACCGGCGGAGCTCTGTGTGAGGTAGCTTGTGACTTACTGAGGGAACCGTGGCAGCAGGGAGGATGAGATTGCTTTCTTAGTCTTGCCTTCACCGTTATGTACACACATGCACATATTTGACTAACTAGTCCCAATTTGATCTATCTTTGTTATTGTGGAGGTACAGCCTGAAGTATATTTGTTTTTGGTGAATGCTTGTGTTTCTCCTGATTTAATAAGATAGAAGTAACAGCATTGGCAGGAATAGATGATAATCTTTGTCAGTTTAGCAATCAAAGAGCTATCTATCTTATCTGTATTATGTAGATGCATATGTATTCAAGTATATATAGACATATATACATACAAGTATATACAGACTTTTAGTATATATGTTTTATATGCACATATATATGTTTATACATTATATATGTTTATATACATATAAGTGTATGTAAATATTACATATACACACACACAAAGCATTTATAAAACTATCATCACTTTTTTACTACTAATAACCATGGCAGGAAATGTTAAATGTTTACAGCAAACTACTTATTTTATTCTCCTTTATTTGGGTGAAATTCCAATTTCACCCAAATTCCACAATTCATGAATGTCTTTTCAGTTAAAAAAAAAAAAGTACAGAAGTTGATCTCCAGACAAAGGTAGTTCCCTGCAAAAAGTTGTTTTAGCCCATTGACATTGTCATAAGAATTATCTTAAGAGGTCTTTACACACACAGAATCACACACATATACCAGAAATACTTGCAGGTAGATACACACCTATTTTCTACATGGATTCCCTGTTGTTCTGACACTTCTAACATACCCTGTAACTTCCTCATTGGAATCTGAAAATAAAGTACTATAAATCAAACAACAGAGACTTGAGACTTGATTTCTTTTTTCCCTTGTGAGACAGCCAGTCTCCCTCTCTGCAAGCCGTTCTAAGGTCTTGTGCTATAGCTCTGTTGAAAAATTGCGCTGGCTTGCCAAATATCTTAATGACTTTTCTCTCAGCAGTTGGTAATGGTGAAATGTTATTCTAGTAACCATAATGTCTCTCATAAAACAATTGCATACAATATGTACTGTACTTCTATTTTAGTGAGCTCTTCTGTCAGAATAACAGTGCCAGTAACCATTTAGCATTTCATAGCAAACTGCTTACTAGTCCTTCAAGTGTAATATTGCAGAAAGAGTGAAGAAATGCGTGATTAAAAACGTTCACTGAGAGTGGACCATTTAACGCAACCCGACGCTGCAAAATAAACCAGCCTTCACATATGTAGGCGCTCATCGTATAAATGACAGTTCTATGTGGTCATTTAATTTTACGATCTCAATTGTCGCATATATTGCTCACATAAATATAGTGTTCTCCTGCAGGGAGGTCTGCTGGGTGTTATAAAATCAGTGAGACCTCAATGGGTTCAAATGGACATCTTTTATAATTATTGCTATAAAATTTCTTGACAATGCATTTTGTTGTCCAATGGCTAAAGAAAATGATTTTCCAAAAGAATGGGTTTCAACAAAGAGAGTAGCAGAGCCTGGGAATTTGTTCCTGTGTTCACCCATATTTAAATTACCTTAGTTACTCTCACCTAGTGGAGGTCTTCCTGCTCATCAGAATAAGGTCTTTGACTGTGGCTTCCAGTTAGAGGCAGGCCAGCTTTGAATTGTTTTATTTCATGAGGCAATATGGGAGAGCTAGAGGGAAGAATTAATCTGCTGTTAAGTGCCATTGGAATCTATTTACAGGAAACTTTTTCATGAACTTGGAAAGATAAGGAAAGGGTAAAGAGTTCCTTAAACTCAGAATTGGAAATAGTTTGGAGAACAGGCTTTGAAAAATGTTTCCACTAGTACTATGCACTGCTGGAAGGATTCTCTTACTTTTTTTTTTTTTACTTCTTTAGGGTCGTATATTTGACATTACAAAGAAATGAATATTGTGGTAGGTTTTTCTCTGCAGTATATTGCGATATTTTGATTACCTCTTGGTTTTTATATTTCCTCTAGGATAATAAGTTGTAATTATTATTGTTGCCTTGTGTGACAAGCGTTTAATGGCACACTAATTGGATTTGGGCATTTGTTTCCTACAATTGTCCTGTAACTACTGTAGCAAACTTATTGCTTACATGTGTGTTGAGAAATGCAATGAAATGTTTCCTGTTTATGGTGGGAAAGGAAAATAATTGCTTAATATGTTTTTAAATGTTAAACTATTGGTGAGTAGTCATGTTTGTTGAATTCGAAGGGAGAGAGATAAGCGAGGAGCCATGGTTTCAACCCTCCTGCAGAAAGTAAAAGTGCAGAGAGTGGCACAGGGGAACAGATTTCCTGAGGACATTGAGGCTTTGGGTTTACTTGCCCAGAGGTCAGCTCTGAGACCACCTGGAGAGTCATTAGTCCTTTGTCTCTTTTGCCTTCAGTGCTGGCCTGGCAGAAGGGCTAATGTTCAGATGGAGGTAAGTTCTCTCTCATTCTGAGATGTGGACGTGGCCCCACCTCCATGTGCAGGGCTGGGTGTGTAACATAAGCTAAACCAAACAGGGAATTACTTTCCTCCCATCAGAGAGATTGGTTCAGAAAGGACACATTACCTAGTTTAGTTATGGAAATCCTAGTCCAGCAGGTTTCAGAATTTTTGTAGGAACCACCAGGAAAAACCCAACAGCAACAAGGTTGCCTTGGAAGCTGACCTTGGCATTGTGAAGGAGGGAGCTCTGTTGCTCCCATGTTACCATCCAGTGAGGCCTGAGACTGAAGTTTCCACCTGGAAGAGAATAGTGAAAAACTAGAGACAATGAGAGACCAGATCTTGGGTCACTGTTCGAACCCTTCAGGTAAGCTTCACCACAACTAAACCTACCCCTGAAGGTTTTAACTAGAGTAAATTGAGTTGAGTTTCCTGAAACTTGCTATTGAGAGAGCCCTAACTAATCCATATGTTCCTTACCTTAATTTTCTTATGAAAGCAATAGCCATCACCCTTTTTTGGCCCAAGTTAGTTCAAGTTCAGTTTTTGTCACTTATCACCAAAATAATACTGATAAACTATTTCTTGCTGGAGGCAGATTCCCCTATTTTGGTCTCTGCTTCTCCTATTGTCTAAGCGATTAATTCATTCTTTCATTCAATTAATACAATTGTACTGATACAACTGGTATTTACTTAGTGTCTCCCATTGATAGATACTATTGATGAAACAATGAAAAACACATAATCTCTGTAGATTATGTAGGTAGAAATCTAGTGATAGAGAAGGTCATTAGAGAAGCAGTTACAGTAGCAGTATGAGAGGAACACAGAGTCTTCAAAAGGACCTAAAGGAGACCATGCCCTCCCATGGGAGGTCTGGAAAGGTCTCCTGGATGAGGGAGCATCACACCTGAGGCCTGGGAGACAAGCAGGATAATCCAGAAAGGTTGAGGGCAAGACCAGGAAGGGGAGACTGGCAAGTCTAAATTCTGGAGAAAGTATAATAATTTAAGGAACTTCCAAAAATTAAGGATGGCTTGAATTTAGAGAAATGGGCATAACAAAGGAGGTGATTTAGGAGAAGAAAGAGACAATTAAAGAGCTATATGCCCGGGATAAACTAGCTCAGGAAACAACTTATAAACAGGAGGAATTTGGACTTTATCTTAACAACAGTGAAAAGCCAATAAGGTTTTAAGTAGGGGAGAGGCTGGGTCAAATTTTGGTTTGTCTAACAAGAACAAATTTGGACTTAAATATGGAGAGGCAATTTATTCAAAAGGATTTCTGCAAAAGAGGAAGACTGTTGCAATGGGGGAGGGGAATTATTGCAATAGGAAGAATGCTCCAACCATGACATCTGCAAGTATCTCAAAGATCAGGCAGAAAAGGGCTTTTCCTTTATAAGGAGGAGTGAGCAAGGCAAGAAAAAAACTCAGGTGTTGGGAAGTAAAATAAATGGATGGAAGTGGCATGCTTAAATAGTAGATCAGAGACTGTTGTGCCCTGAGGTCAGCCTGTTCCTGGAAGGTGCCATTAAAAAGGGGTTGTATTCTGGTTTATGTTGAGGATGGGTCAAAATTCAGGGACCTGGGGGCAGAAGGGAAGCTTACCTAAAGTTTGGTCAAGTGAAATTAGCAGGTAATTTATCCAGATTGATTGTGGGCACAAAAAAATTAAGCTAATCATTTATGAAGCAAAGAATGGGAATGTGGACGGCCTGTGTCTGGCTTTGTCATAGATAAATAAAGGGAGGCATCTGTGAATTTTATCTAGGTCATATGGGAAAGGTTCTTTGCAGTAAGCCATATCCCAGAACACAAAAGGTTGCAGGAACTTCTTAACCATCAGTGTTTTCCAGGATCAGTAGGCTCAGGTAAAGTTTAACATGGTCAGGTTTTAGAAAGATCACTTTGGCTGTATCGTGGAGAAGAATTTGAGGGGGCATAAGACCAAGGAGTAAAAGTGTACAGTCGTCTGAATGCAGTTGCCCTGGACCAGGGCACATAGAGAAGTAAGTGGATTACAAAGATTTTCAGTCTTTGGATTTTAGCATTTGATTGGATCTGGGAGGCAAATACAGCACTTAACTCCTAAGTGACAAATGTGTTAGGAAGTTAATCCCTTTAACTGAAATTTCCTTCTTAATTTCTGGAGTGGTCTCTAATTTTTCAGTCTGTGAGAGGTTTTTGAATCACTGTTTTCCAAAGAGGTTTTGATCTATACAGGCAATTATTTTTGTTTCAGAAAATTTGTTTTCTGTATTATTGTCAAATATTTTTGTCTATCTTATTGGTTTGTTTTCAATGCAGAAATTATATATACACTGGATGTCCTTTGTCTGTCTTCCATAGTTATATTACCTTTAATACTTTTCAATTTTGTCCTTCATTTTTATAGATGTTTTTGTTTCATTTCATGTGTGTGCTTCAGGGTGATGGCATGATCTGCATTTGGGTTTAGTGGGTAAGAAACCCTTTGTAGACCTTGAGCTGAAGACAAATGCTACAACCACTGCAAGCCAGTTTTATCTCCAAGAATAGCCTAAACCTCTAAAAAGAAGATCCTTGTGTGTACTGCTCCCACAAGAAACACATGAATGAAGGGTGATTTATACTGAGTTTTCTAACCAGACACTGTCTAATTCTTACCATTATTTTTATGTCCAACATTGCTGGTTGTAGGTAACACAGAAAAGTGCTTTATAACAAATCTTAGAAACATATTTTGTCAATGATCAAGGCCAAAGTCTTCTGCCTCATCAATTATCCAGATCATTAATTTCCCTGATTTGACAAAAGAATAAGATGTGAATCAGATATTTAGCTAAAGCAGAATGGAGTGGGGGAAGGCAAACCCACAGCCAAAACACACATCTGTCCTGGTAAGACTGAAACACGGTTCCCTCATGAGGGGGAAGTGTGCAGTGTAATCAGCTTGTTCCGCAGTGGATGTCTGGTCTTTTCAGAGACACTGTGTTGGTCAGCACTTTGTGCTCTGGGTAGATCACTGTTGTTTGCAGGTGAGACATTCAGCAGCAGGAGTAGCTCCATCCATCTTGGTAGAAGGAAGTCCAGGATGTGGAACACAGCCTTCTTTCTTGTCACCACGGGCACTCTGTTCTTGAGCCATTGAGCAAGCACTAGGGTTACCAAGGACCAAACTGGCTCACATCTACTGTGCAATTCATTGTCTTCCTGGTTTTTCAGCGCTTTCTTTGATGTGATTATTCTCTGAGACGTAAAGACCTATAGACTTCGTGCCCAGTCCAGTAAGTTCTACTACATGCTTCTTTCCCAGACCCTTTGGCCTCCAGTCCTTCCACCTAGGTCCCTGACCAACAAATCAAGGCATTTTCCACTTCCCAGGAATATCTATTTATCTAAGTATCTAAGTATCTAAGTATCTAAGTATCTATCTATCTATCTATCTATCTATCTATCTATCTATCTATCTATCTATCTATCTATCTATCATCTATCTATCTATCTCCTTATGTCAGGCCACTTCTTCTCCCCCAAAGAGTTAATTATCAAGAGTATTGCTAGAGGGTGTCCCCCCCCATTGCACTTTGGTATATGTTCACAGGTAGCCATTGTTTGCTTTAATGACTATATTGAGCTTATTCATCTGTGAGCCAGTCTGGTGCTTCTCTTCTTATCTTCTGTCAGTTAGTCATAGGGCACCCTCCCTGCCATGGGGCCACAGCTGTGAGCTGAAGGAGAGGAATCAGAGCTACAGAGATAAGTGGCAGGAGTATGGGCCACCTATTCATGGAACTTATGCCCCACAGACCTGCTGGGGTCTGACCCCAAATAAACCATCTCTGTTTTCTAATAGACTGCAGCCCTGCCTGCTTGACCTTTTAATTTATTGAGTCTGAAAATACACGGCTTGTCATGGGCAGCTCCACTTATATATAATCACTTGATGTTTCACAATCAGGTCTCCATGGCCATTGCTGGGGAATCCTAAAGGTCAAGATCCAGCAGGTGCCATTCTAGCCGCACCGCACGTTACAGGGAACAGCATCTACCCTTGTCTGCACTCTCCCCCGACTCTCATTCTGGGGTTTTATTATCCTGATGGATGCTAGAGAACCTAGCTACATAGCAGCATTTCCCAACACCAGTCCCTTCCTGAGAGAGTAATCTCAGATTGGACTTCTTGGTGCTGCCCCTTTGCTGGAGGGTTTCTCATTGCTTTAGCAAAAGCAGTGACTTCTGAGAGTTCCCCTGGCACAAAATCAGCTGATAGGTTCTCTGGTCTTACATAATAAATCTTTTCTAACATACCCTGCTCTGATCTTTTTGACCCTTTCCTCAATATTAAGTCAAGGCAGAACTGACACCTCCACCTCACGTACAGTAGATTAGCATCTTTCCAAACTTCAGGGAGACATCCTAGCAGTGAATTAGGACCAGCCGCAGGTGTCTTTGCCTGGAGATTAAATCCCAGCTCAAAAATGAGAGATTGGATAGCAATGAACTCATACAAATCAATACTCAAAAGTCTTACGGTCTTCCATCCCTGGTAAAGAGTCCTCAATAGCTGCAGCTAGACTTTTCTCCTGATTGCTTCCGTTACAAATTAACCAATTCTTGCAGCTCTTTGGGTGAATGAATAATGTATCTCATGCCATAGCACGTACACTACTTTCCTACTCAGGCCATGCTGCGGCTTGCCTCGTTGACTCTGCCACTGTCACTCTGATAGGTCCTGTTCCCACAGACCCCGCTCTCTCTGGCAGGGTCTGGGAGGCACAGTCACTGCAGGAGGCGTGGGGGCGGCAGCAAGAACCGTGAGCTCTCCCCAGGGTCACACGGAACTCTTCCCACCCATGTCTCTCTGCTCCCAGAGGGCTGCCTCGCTGCCTACAACATGACAGGCCTCTGGCAGGTGCACCCAGGCAACCGTCTTTCTTCCTATCCTGCCGGCATCCTCTGGCCCCTCTTAAGGAGGATCCAGAACCCAGGCTTAAGTTTGCAAGCAGGAGAATATAAAGACCTAGGCAGGGAGTGCAGCCGAGAGTGGGCAGCCTGTCCCTCATCTCCAAGTGAGTTGTGGGGACACGGCCTTCCCTTCTCCCACTAAGGGAGCTGCAGTGACCCCAAGACCTGGTTCCCCACACGAGGGGAAAGGGACAGAGAGAAGGGTCACGGACAGAGCCCCCGCTGCATCTGTGCCAGAGCGGCTATGTGTCTGTGTCTCCCTGGGAGGGGACCGCTTTCACATGGTTTCTCTTGCAGGAAACCAACTTGATATAATAAAATTGTATTTATGTTAATAGAAGCAATGTTCTGTTATGAAGTAAAAGGTATTTTTTTTTAATTTGTAAGTTTATGTCATTACTCATGTATTCTATTACCTAAGTAAAAAATACTTTTAAAGGAAAACTTTGTATTTTAGTACTTTGAATGGTAAATTTTTCCCGCTTTTTGATCATAGGGGCCCACATTTTCATTTTGCACTGATCTCTGCAAATTATGAGAGTATCTGGTAAAATCCAGAGAGCCAGAGAGGGAGGGAGGAAGGAACAGAGGGAGAAGAAGGGAGGAAGGAAGTGGGGATGGGGGAGAGAGAGACAGAGACAGAGAGAAACCTCCACATTAATGCCTAACATAATTGTAAAAATACTCATCATATATAAAGATGTTTTGTGACACATGTGAAACAAGTTAATTGTAGTGTCAGAGTTAATTATTGCTAATAACAGTGGTCATCACTTTGTGGCTTTTGAGACTGATTCTCTTAAACATCAAAGGTGCTCTGTGTGTTTGTCCATTTGTATGCAATGGAGGTTGGATTTTAAAGCCATTTATCTGCCAGTTTTATTAATTGCTTAACTTCCCAGAGGTTGGAACCAAATATATTTGCCTTGGAAGCGATGGAAACAAAGTGTTCACTCACCATAGAAAATATGCATCATGTTCTGCATTACACTGAGGGCTACCAAGAAGAGCTTTATTTATGCAAGGGTAGAGTTGGAAGAAAAGTGAAAGTCAATTGCCTGGTCTTTTTTTTTTTTTTTTTTTTTTTTTTTGATGGAAACAAGCCAAATGTAATCAATTATCCTTGGACATTTTGTAAAAGTAATTCTTTCTGTTGGTATTAATAATAGGTGTTCCACAAGAGAAGGACTGTCAGTCAGGGAGACGTAGACAGTGGGGAGGACAAGCAGGAGGAGTGTGTGAGTTACAGAGTGGATAAGCGGGCAGCGTGGGTGTTCATTCCAGAACAGCGGTCGAAGGCGGGGAGGAAAGTGTGTGGAGAGTGAGGCTAATTACCAGCTCGTTAATATGTCAGTAAGTTAGAACCTGCTAGTTCCCACTCTTTGGTGAACAGGATACATAAGCCAGAATTTATAAAGCAAAGTCCTTTTACTCTTTTTTTCTTCCCAAGATTCTCTCTTTCTGAGTTTCTTTCATATTTCCCACTAAGTAGTGCTCTCCTGCCAACATGTCTCTTGGTCTTCAGCATGTTTCAATTTCCTCATTTCTTCTACCCAAAGGGCTTCCATGTTTCGTCCGAAACCCTTTACTCATAGTGGAATTTGATCTGTTTTCACCTCCTGTTCCAGGACAGTTTTTCTTCTACCACAGGTTCAGATGGTTGGGGGGCCTTGCTGATAACCAAGAGAAAAAGACTAAAAAGTTTATTCATATGGGGATGAGTCACAAAAGTAGTGGTTCCCTGAATGGCTAGAGATAGAGGTTTATATTCCAACTTAATAGGGGAAAGGGAGCTGGCAGAAAGGGCTTCACTGGGAAGAACAAATGAGTTTATGGGGAAAAGACAAATGAGATTGTAAGGAACAAATGGAAGGTATGACAGTTTGTGATAATGTGTGTTTGTATAATTTATTCTGTTGTGTCAGTGGTTGCTTCCTTTCCTGGCTAAGAAACTGCCCCAGAAAAGGAACTTATGGTGGACCTACTCTCAAAAGTTTCTCCCTTTGGTCAGATAAGGGAAGCTCCAAAAAGGCTTCTTTCTAGATGTGTTGTATCTCAGATGTCTTCATTTTGAAACAATCTTCGCCCATGCTGTCCTCAGCGCCCGGGAAAGAGCCTTCAGCGTGCCCCTCCGGCCCCACCATGAAGCCCATTCTGTAGCTCCCAGTCCTGCTGGGGGCTTTGTGGATGATTTTGGAAGGTTCAGCCCCAGCCCAAGGGGCTCCCGACATCAGCAGTATCTTGGACCACATTCTAGAAAAGGTGAAGGAGTTGGAAGACCCTGGAGGAGAAGACCCAGCATGTCACTGATCACATCAAACAGAACAGCATTCCTGACAGTTCTGGCACGGGACTTTCAGATGTGCTCCCCGAAGTAGAGAAGGGACTTAAGAATCCTTCCTCTTGAACACCAGGAAGGCCGCCCAGCTCCTCTGCAGCTGTGCCCCAGGAGGGGGCTCTAAAATTTCCCAGTCCCCTGCCCTTGTGCCAAGGACTTCCTCTATGATGTCCCATACCAGTACCCCCATCAAAAAAAATCATAGGTAGGGAAAAAAAAACCCCATAAAATAATCTTCAAGCCAACTCTGAGGGTCTGAGTGGGTCCCCATACTACAAAAGACCATGAATGAGTTTAAGGCAGCAGGTTGGAGTAAACCCTGACCGAGGATCTTGTTGACATGAAGAAGTGACTATAAGAAGTCTTCAGATGTTGAAGGGAGCAGAATATGCCACCTCAAAATATGTCACTTTGGCATATTGGTTATGTTTAGCTGTAGACACTTGAAAAACAGCAAATAGAGCAGAGGATTTCTCTGGACTTCCCTTCTCCGCCTAATGACAGATCCTCCCAAAGAACTCAATTGTAATAGATCCCCACTCAGGGACGTTCATCAGCCAGGGGAGACTGACTCTCACCTCAGGGAGTGGTAATTAAGTACAAGTCCACATCACACTCAAACTTTGCCACTAACTATCACACCTTCCAGCTATTCTTCTAAGGGCCCAGTCATCTTTCCTAAAAATGATTCACTGTCCCCTAGGAGGCCCGCATCCCTCCCTCCCCTTCCCCTATTAAGATGGTATTTAATCCTGAATTTTAAGTCACCTTAGAGAGTTGCTCATTTTTCCCCTGGGTATCTCCCATGTATCCATGAAGTATGCATGTTAATAAACTTGTGTTTGTTTCCCTCTTGTTTATCTGTTGTTTATTATAGTAGTTTCAGCTAAGAACTTAAAAGAATAGGGGAATAATTATTTTTCTTTCCCTACTATGTGTTTGGAGAAATAAAGAGAGAACTTAACTTGAACAGAGAGAAGTTTTTAGAAAAACAGAACCAACTAATCAACCGAATGCACAAACAAAAAAAGCAGGACTCTCCCCTGATGAAGGTAGTTGAATGATGAGTGATCATGGAAGGGACAGTCTTAGGGGACAGTAGGGCCTAAATTGCCTTTCTTAGGGTCATTCCTTCTGCTTCTCTCTCACCTATCCATGGGATGGCCTTATCTGGATAAAACAGGGAAATCTGCCTTCATAGATCAAAGAAAGAAAATTCAGACCTACTGAGTAGTTTGCACCATTTTGCCTTTTATTATTACAGTGTTAAAACAGGTGGATTTTTGTAGGGGCCAATTACTATACAGATAAATGCTACAAACCAACCCTGTAAATAGAGATGCTCCCAATTTGCCCCAGGTACATACTAATTGATGCACGGTGAGCATTTAAGAACCTGGGCTATACTGATTTTCATAAGTCTTGAAAGAGAGTGATATTATGCATTGAATTGTATCTCTGAAAAAGATATGTTGAAATCATAACCCTTGGTACCTGTGGCTGTGACTTTATTTGGAAATAGGGTTTTGTAGATGTAATGGAGTCAAGATGAGGTCATGCTGGGTTAGGGTGGACCCTGATCCGATATGATTTGGTGTCCTTATAAAAAGAGGAAAGAGACACAAAGGAGGTATGGCCATGTGAAGATGGAAGCAGGGAGCAGAGTTATGCTGTCACCAGAAACTAAGTGGCCAGGAAGTACCCTCTCCTAGGGGCCTCGGAGAGAGTGCAGCCCTACCAGCACTTTGATTTCAGACTGTTCTAGCCTCTGGAACTGTGAAATTCCTGTTGTTTGAAGTCACCCAATTTGTGACATTTTGTTATGGCAGCCCTAGGTAATTAATGCAGGTGATAAAACAGCTGTAGCTGTTCACCTGGCCGAAGCAGCTCTGCTTTCAAGCATCTGAATTTCTCAACTTCTCTTTTCAAAACCGAGAGCTTCCCACAATTGAATGCACTGTTGGTTATTTTATAGTCTTGGGTGAGATGTATTTTAATTTAGATATGAGTCCCCTGTTGTTCTTTCTCAGCTGGTATAAAAAGTCAATTACACTTTGTGTTCTAAATACTTCACAAAAGGATCTCTGAATAAAATCCAATGCAAGACAAAATTGAAGTGACACACAATTCAAATTTATTTAGTTCAATTCCACTTGAAACCTAGCGATACAACTTTAAACATTTATTTGTACCTTGCTTTTAGCAGAATAAGTATTGAAGACATCTATTTTAGGGTTAAAATAATTATTAGAGGCAATGGGTTTGATTTTAAAACACGGTTCAGTGCCACCTTCATAGGAGGTGCTAAGGATGAAAGGCTACTGTTTTGTTAAAGTAAAGGAATTTGTGAAGCAAAAAATGAGGTAAAACTGAAGTTTTGGCTGTTTGTACATAAATGCAATGTCTAGTCTAAAAGCATTTCATCATATGCTTGAGAAGTCAAGGTCTTTTTGGTGATGAGCAAACACAGAGTACAAATGTAAAATAGTGAATTTTAAAATAGACTCTCTGCTGGGATCAGAAAGTTATTTTGGCATAGCTCAGACCCCTAATATTTTCATATTCTTATTCAGTTTTTAGCAGGAGGATAAAGTGTGTTGCAGTGATAAAATGAACATTCTTAAATGATAATAGAAAGTAGAGGAAACATTAAATGGCACAATGGGATGGAATCAGCAAAAAACTTTATAAGACAAATGACCTGGTTCTTTCAATAAATAAATCTCTCTCTCTCTCTCTCTCTCTCTCTCTCACACACACACACACACACACACACACACACACACACAAAGATGCAGGTAGAGCTGTAAATTAAAAGGATCTTGAGAGACATATCAACCAATACCAAAGTATGGATCCTACATTTCAGTCTTGAGTTAAGATTTTCCTTACTGCAAGGTCTTTGTACTTGTTGCCTCTACCTAGAGCCACTTTGCCTTAGCTATTTACAAGACTCCTTAAGAAAAAAAATTTATTCATGTCTCTGCACTAATTTCACTTCTTTGAGAAAGCCTTTTCCTGATCATTGTCTGACCCATGCTGTAACCCTCTACTATATTAAAAAAATTTCTTCATATCAGTGTATTTAATAATGATCCATTTCTTTTAACCTGGGTATTGACACTACTACTGAAGGTAAGTTCTAAAAGTTCTAAAAGGTAAGGACTTTGTCTTTTTAAGTATAACGTTCCCACTTCCTAGAACAGTGTCTAGCATGCAGTTATAAATGTTAGTGAATGATCAATAAAGCTAAATATGTAAGGCATACTGGGTGGGTTCAGGGCCAGTGATTAGGGATTGTTGATTTGACTGAATTGAACTTTAATGTAGGAAGTTGATTAGTAAACTTGTAAAACTAATTCAAAAACTAGATTTTTATAGGACCAAAAAAACTAGATTATATTTAGATATTTTTGTCTTATAAACCATGTTGGATTCATTGCTCTTCAGGGGCAAATGCATTAAAATCATAATTACCTGGAAGTCTGAAAAGTAGTAGAGAAAAATAGAATGAATATCTTGATTCGTCATAAGGCTGCTGAAATAAGGGACTTAGTTTTTATTCCTATGACTTTTCACCAATTACTACAAAACACTGCTTCAAAACTAACAATGAACAGTAGTGATGGCTATCATTTACTCACCACTAGGGACTGGGTATCTGCCAGGAACATTATTTCTCTACCAGGAAGTTTGATTAATTTAAATCTCACAACTACACAGTGAAATATGTCTTACTGTCCTCATTTAACCTGTAAAGAGACTAAGGTTCAGAGAGCTTGAGCATCAGCTACAATGTCCTTACGTTCTAAGTGACAGAGCTAGAATGCAAATTGTATTTTTAAGTCAGCTAATTGATTGAAATTTAACATACAGAAAAAACTACACAAATATAAATGTACAGCTCAATGAATTTTCACAGAGCTGACATCCTCGTTCATACATAATATTACTTACACTGAGAAAGTGCTTCTTGTTTAACTTGTACCACGACCCAAGTCCTTCAGTGTTTTATCGTGGCTGAGACTGCCTCTCCCCTTACCTATGTAAAAGAAGACTTGCACTGGACCAGTTAAACAGGCAAGGAAAACTTTATTCAAGATTATTACAGTGGAGGCAAGAAACTGAACTCCACTGAGACAAAAGGCAGGAGAGTTTTTAAGCATTGAGGTGAGCGAGGGGAAAGTGTGAGAGGCTGTTGCGGGAGGTTGGTCAGTGTGGTTAGGCCATCTGTGTTTGCTGATTGACACTTAGTAAACTTAGGCTTCTACCCTCCCATGAGACTAGGAGACAGAGCTGTTGTTTTTCTTGATTACACTTTGCAGAAATGGCTCCCAGTTCCTTTCAAAGACATTTTTGGGCTGTAGAAGATTTACATCTCAAAGGGGCAGAAAAAGAATTTATAATTACAAGTTTTCTAAAGTAAATGGTCTAAGAAGAGGTAGATCTAGAGCCTGTAGTCAGGAAGAACCCCATTTAAAATTTAGTCAGACTGAAAGGACGCTTAAGGCCATCTTGGTCGCCTACCATTACTATTATTATCACATTTGTAGATTCACTTCCACCCTGAAGATGATCAAGTTCAGAGGACAGCTTTGCACAGCACCAGAAAGGAAACACTATCGTTACCTGGACATTTACAAATGCAATCACTCTGGTTTCTTCAAGGGGCAGGAATCTAGACCACAGTTAGACGGGTGGTAGGGGATCTGCAGGGCTTGGGCTTTTCAGTGAGGTTAAGGGAACATTATTTGCCCAATTCTGTTTAGAGGATGGACTGTACACGTGGGCACCACAGAGCATAGGTCCTTGGGAGGTGATAACACGTAACAGGAAAAGGAAATCTTTAAAGATGTTAAGGGTAGTATAACGAGGTGCAACAACCTGAAACTAGACCATTAGGTTAGACATTAAGAAAGTATTTCTAAATGTAGGGTTGATTAGATTTGGAAATAATTTGCTGGGGAAAGGTCGCTAAGGTCCTATCACTAGGAATACCCAAGAGTAGATTAGATGAAATACAGATGGCTATTTATGGCCCAAATGACAAGGTCAAGCCCACAGTGATGCAGAGGAGCAGAATCTGTGCCCCGGAGATGTTTTTCCCCTCTGTGATAAGATCCACTCGGTTTTACAGAACAACAAAAACAAAAGCATCATAGTTTGTGATATTAAGTCTCAGTTGAGGATTCCCACAACAACAAAAATCACATTTCTCTTTAACCTGTTTTCCTTTAAGCTAGCTTTTAGAGGGTAGATGTTTGCATCAGTGAAGAGAATGAAAATAGTGCTCATTTTACATTATAAGGAATTCATTTGCAGCCAATGTGCTTATATTAACAAATTGTTATTTGGTTAGCAAATAGCCTGAGCGCTACTTTGTCTCTTTAATGGCCCTATTTAACAACTCAGTTTAGCTGGTTTTGCTTAATTTTCATGCTAATTTTAAGCTATTTCCATTCTTTTAAGTTTTAACAGTATTTTAAATTTAACAGTGTATTGATGTTTGCATTTAATTTTTATTTGATTTAGTTTATTTTATTCAAAATGACTTGATTGTCACTTGATTGTTTTGCAAATCATGCAAAGGGTATTGGATGAAATTCCCCTGCAGAGGATTGATTTTCTATTTAAATGAATGCCAGAGCAGGCTCTTTTTACTTGGATGTAAATTCTCTGTAGTAAATCTGAGTATCTCTGAGTATCATCTTTCTTGTCCGAACAGGGAGGATTCTATACATAGGGTTTTGTGGCAGGTGTTTGTCAGGAACGTTGATTTGCTCTACGACCCTATCTCCTCTAACTCCTCCCTAATGGACTGCTTTTAGCCGTTCAGCCAATAATAAAGAGCACTTCTGTGTGCCAGGAATTGTTCTAGATGTTGCTTCACGTCACAGTGAGCCAGAACAACAATGCTTGTGCCTTTATGGAACTTAATCCCAATGGGAGAGATGGACAATAGATAGGCAAGTAAATATGTAAAATAGTGTCAGGGCTGGGTAAGGATTGTTGAAGAAAATCAGGCAAAGTAAGGGAATGGGTGTTTGCATGTTTCGATAGATGCGGTGGGAGACCCCCTCTGAGGAGGAGACATCCCAGCAGAAATCTGCATCCCTAAAAAGGTGACCCACGTGAACATCTGCGGGAAGGGGATTCTAGGCAGAGGTAATGGCACGTGGCGGGTCAGGACACTGGCTGGTTGGTTGGAGGAATGCAAGTGGGTCCAGCGTTGCTGGTGCGAAGAGAACAGAGGAAGCCGTGGGAGGATACCGTGACTCCCAATGTCTCTTTCCCAAGCGGGCTCTCTGGATCGATGGACCAGATATGAATCAGTCCCCACAAGTTCTGCTCAATGTACTTTCTTTGTGTGAAAATCTTACTTTTTACTTAATTCTTTCTAGGGAACAAGTTGAACTGTTCAAATCTATATTATTTAAACATAACTCCACTGATAATCATTCATTCCACAAATATGTACAAGGACTGCTACTGTGTTACAAGCACTGTTTGAGGTCTTTATACAAAGTTTCTCTCAAAACCAGAGATTTCCTTCTTTCTAAGCAAATTTAATTCTATGCAATACAAGTAGATTTTAAACAATAAATATATAAATCTACTTTATGAGAAGCTGTTCTATGATTATTGTTCATTTATAATAGAATGCTGCTTAATCTCAATTACTATTTGAAAAAAGTATCCAATATTTTTGTTTTTCAGTGCTTTCTAATTGCTTCAGACATTGCTAGAATTTACCTTTTACCCTTTTTTAACTAAATTCATCTCAGCTGGATTAGTACAATTCCCTCCTGATTAGCACTTCAGACATTTCAATTATAAGCCTTTAGTTAAGGCAGAATTATTACCTATTTTAAATGTTCATCTCCTATTACTTCTCCAAACACTGGCTTTGAGATTACCACACTTAAGAAACTAATCTGCTTTTCTGTATGTAAATTAGGTGAACTTTGGGATCTCAGATCTGTCAGATTGAGTAAATTTTTAGTGGCTGTGAGACAGGAAGGGGGCAGGGCACAGCCACTCAAGGAATGCCACAGCAGTTAATATCAAAATGGTGGAAGATTCATCCCCCAGTAGGCCTTGAGGCTCAGGATGATGAGAGATTTAACTTCTAGTAAATCTTGAGCTTCATTATACGCCTATTGTAATATATTAACATGGTGAATAACACGCCCACAGGTGCCATGGCCGTCCCAAGGCTAGCCACAAAAGGTCAAAGGGTGGGAAATGGCCAACATCCTGGGAATCCCAGCCCTTTCCCCTTAGACTGGTCCTTCTACTTATTAGCATATGAAGCCACCAAGCCCATAAAAATCATCAACACAGTGCCTCGCGGCCGCCCCTCTCTCTCTCCCTCTTCGGAGAGGGCCTGCATTCTGTCTATGGAGTGTGTACCTACTTTTAATCTGAGCACCCAACCCCCACACCTTGTGGCCTTTCTCTTGCCTTTCAATGTATCTCTCTGAATAAATCTACCTTCACTCAACTGTGGCTTACTCTTGAATTCTTTCCTGCCTGAAGCCAAGGACCCAACACTTGGCGGGGCACGTCCCAGGGGCTCAAATGAGACCTGGGACACAGCCCTTCTCATGCCCCACATCTGTTTTCCTGCAACAGCTGCATGCAGAAAAGATGGTGTATATATGTGGTTATCTGGCAAGACAGTCAGATAATTTACTGTAGAAAAAAAAAGATTAAAAAAAAGAAAACCTACTGAGCTTGGAGTGGGAGACCCAGGGTTTAGTTCTGACTCTGCCACCAACTATATACAATTTCTAGGGAAGCCTTTTAAACTTTTGGAACTTCTGTTTACTCCCATAAATAACAGATTCTTCTCCTGCACAGATTTTTTTTTAAGGTTTAGCTGAAACCAGAGAAAAGTTGGTATAGTAGTTAAGAACATTGGCCCTGGAATTTGTCTAGATCTAGTTTTATCTCAGCCCTGCTACTTAATGGTCTTGCATCTTGGGAAAATGAATTAGTCTCTTTGAGTCTCAGTTGCCTCATCTGAAGGATGGATCTAATAATACCTTTGTTCTGGTTAATGTATTGCTGTGTTTGCTGTGTAGCAAATCAGCCTAAAGCTTAGCAGTGTAAAGCAACAAACATTTCAGGATTCCATTTTGTGGTTCAGGAATTTAGGCAGAAATTAAGCTCCATGTTGACTAGAGCAGTCCATCTGGAAGCCTGAATGGTCAGGGGTGGCAGGGATGGCATGATGTGGATGATGTATCTGGGGTCTTTGTGCTGGCTGGTCACTGGATTCCTCTGTTGTTCTTCATGTCACTTCTGCTGGGGGTCAGTCTCAGATGATGTCACTCAAATGTCTGGTGCTTGGGCCAGTACAGCTAGGACAGTGGGGGCCGGGCCGCTCTTCCCGGTGGCCCCTGCACGTGGTTTGCTTGGGATTCCTTACAGCATGGCCATCCCCAGGAGGCAGTCAGATTCCTTGGTGACTCACTCTCTCCAGAGGGAGCCTTTCATGAGGTTCTGGTAAAAGCTGCAAGGCTTGTTCTGATCCCCGCCTTGGAAGTTTTAGAACGTCACTTCTACCACATTCTATTGTTCAAGCGAGTCTTCCAGGTCAGCCCAGACTCAAAGGGTGATAACAGACTCTTTTTCTCAGTGAACCAATATAATATGTATACATGGAGGGAAAGTTTTGGTGTGGCCATCTTGGAAATAAATTCTCGCACTCTTCATAAAGTTATTGTGAATATCAGAAGAGCTGACTTCTGTAATACATGATTCACTCAGTAAATGGTGGCTATGACTCTATTACTGCGTGAAAAGGTATTTTTAAAAGAATGTGTTACTTGTAACATGGCATTATTATTATTAGTGGGAAAAGGATATACAATTGCTTTATCCTCTCTTTCAAAAAATTTAAATTCATAAAAACATAATTTCATTTTGTCCCATGCACAAGGTGATTATTTCCACACCTTAGACCAGATAAAACAGTAAACACTGTAGTTTCCCTCCTTATATGAGAAGCCTGAGGCCTAGGATGACAGAACTAATTTCCCAAGTCACAGGCAAATTGTGATAATAACTGATGTGTTCTTGCTACCTTTCAGCTATAATGATTACACTGAGGACAGCAAGTGTAGCAAGTCCTTGACCACGCCTTAATCCTCCCTAGTCCCGTGACTTGCTCATTAATTATAATACTCTTTGCTGCTGAGGCAAAAGGCAGCCAGAGAATCCTCCTCAACAGTGTTTCGAGCATCCCTACAAATTGTCATGCAGGTCTGTACCTTTACTAGTGTCCACTCACTAACATATGTTCAGAAGGAGTCATGTTGTAGCACAAAGCAACACACACACACACACACACAGTGGCCTGGGAATTAGGAGACCAAGGGTGAAGATGTATTCCTGCTGCTTACTCTTCATGTCACCTTGGACAAATCATCTCACACAACTTTGCATCTCAATTTAATTATCTATATATAGATTTAAGTTTCTGTTCAGCTCTGAAATTTTATGAAACTTGGAACTTCCATGTAAGCTATTTCAAAAGGATCCTCCTGATACAAAGAGTCTAGAGATGCTTTTGCTGAAAATCCTGATTTATGAGAGACCTACAGCCATGCAGGGACAGGAGCAATGTTGTGTTTTTATCTCCGATTTGAATTGAATATAGAAGATTATGAGTCAAAAATGGGATACTGATTTGTTAATTAGATCAAAAGTGTACATATTTTTGTCTACAGCATGTGAATCAGCCAGTTTGCAAACAGAAACAAAGAAATGACTCAGGGTAACAGGTAGATTTACTTTACATCCCTAAGTTACTCAAAGGGAAGATTCTTTAGTATTTGTGCTAGAATGTCAGGTAACCATGAAATGTGAGTATCCATTTGACACATAGATATCTGTTGAAATAACAGATGGCAGATGTTCATTAGCTGTTCTTTTATGGTGTCAAAATAGTCAATTCAGTAAATAAAATGTCACTAAATATGTTGCTGGAGAGTATATAGTAAAGAATTTAACCTAGCCCAACCAGAGGGCTTGGTCTTTGTCCTAGGTTTCAAGGAAGTAATCTCTAAACCTTTGAAATGCCATGACTCTTAGAAGTACCTTCATTTGCAGGGGATCTTGAGCCAGCCAGCTAGTAACAATGTGATGTAAGGTGAGGACTTGCAGTCATGGGCTATCAGTTGACCTCTAGAGGGGTTGAAGACTGAAATCAGCCACATGAGCAAATATGCCTATGTGCTAGATTCCCAATAAAATGTCTGAACACCAAGGCTTGGTTGCAGTTTCCTGAGTGGCAATACTCCATGTGTATTGTCATGCATGGATTTTAAGAAATTGTCACCATCCATGGCTTCACAGGGAAAGGACAATGGAAGCTGTGTATTTAGTACTTCCCCAGACTCTGCCCTATGTGCTCCTTCCATATGTGCTCCTTCCCTTGTCTCATATAAATCTGTATACTTTCTTTATAATAAACCATAACCATGAGTATCACAATGTTCAGTGAGTTCTGTAAGTCCTTTTGGTGGTTTTGGGGACCCTGAAACTTTCTGTTGGCATCAGAAGTGAAGGCTGTCTTGTGTGGGCTGTGCTGTCTCTAACTTCAGTTCCCTAACCATCACAGATAGACGGTATTGATCTTCTGTTAGTTACCCATGACTATGAGCACTTGGATATGGAGAATGTCACTGAGGAAGTGAACTTTAAGTTGTATTTAATTTTAATCAACTTAAATTTAAAAATGAAAGCAGTATAAATTGTTTTATATTGATTACAGGTTGAAATAATACTATTTTGTATATGTTGGGTTAAATAATATATATTTTTAAAATTAAATTCATTTGTTTCTGTGTTAGGCTAAATAATTGCCTCCAAAGATGTCTAGGTCCTAATCTCAGGAACATGTGAAGATTACCTTATATGGCAAAAGGGATTTGTCAGTGTGATTAAATTGAAGATCTTGAGATGGCTATATTATCCCAGATTATTCCTAATAATAGGCCTAGTGTAATCTCAAGGGCCTTTACAGTAAGGCAACAGGAGCTCACAATGAGCAGTAGGAGATGTGACCATGGAAGCAAAAATTTGGAGTGATGTGAAAATGGGGCCATGAGCCAAGGAACGCACAGGGCCCCTGGAAGCTGAAAAAACAAGGAAATAGCTTTTCCCCTGAGAGCTTCCAGAAGGACCCAGCCCTGTCAAACCTTGATTTTAACCCTGTAAAACTCATTTCAGATTTCTAACCTCCAGAACTGTAAGCAAATTAATTTGTGTTGTTTTAAGCCACTAAATATGTGCTAATTTTTTATAGCAGCAATAGGAAACTAATACAACTTCTTATTTTTTTAAAATGTGGCTACTGTAAACTTTTAAATTGCATGTATGCCTTACATCCTCCTAATAAATCTAGATCCCAATTCACTAAAAATAAAAAACAAACAAACAAAAAAAACAGAAAAACTCAAGGTCAGGAGCTGAGCTCAATGAGATTGGAAACAGGAAGCTATTGAAAGTTTCTGAAGAGGGCAATGATGTGATGAAAAAGGTGATTTAGGAAGATTCTTATAGAAATATTTTGCATATGGTTTAAAGAAGGGGTTGCTGAGGTGAATAATCAATGAACAAGGATATATTAGCTATACTCTAAGCAGGAGCTATAGAGGACTGGCTGAGTAGAACAATTAAGGGGCTTAGAAAACCTAGCCTAGAGAACCCCAGGCTGCTAATGTATTTCCTAACCGTGACATTCTGTTTTTTATTTAATGGAGACTTTTAATGTAGCATTCTAAAGATTAGTCAAATGATTCAGCCAGGTTCAGCTCTATTATTAATACGATTATAGGCATACTTTAAATACCTCCTTATATTTCTAGAGGTTGGTAATAGTTTAGTACAAAAGATACCAGCTTTGGAATCAACATGGTTTGAATTCAAATTCTGCCACTTACCTGCAAGTTACATGACTTCTACTAGTTCCAGTTTCCTCACATAAAAATGGCATCTTTAATACCTATCACGAGATGTTGTTTTGAAGATTAAAGTAGAAATAATATACTTAAATACAGAGCATATCATAGTAAAGTTCAGGAGAGTGCAATAGTATTTCATTTGATTAAATTCCATGAATTCAATTATCTTGGCTCTGCGAAAACAGAAAGAGAAGGAGAGGATTTCCCCTGGTTCACATTAGACTAATCACCACTATTCCAGGGGAGGCTACAACTAAAATGCAAAGGGAAACATAAGGAAATAATTCTTGGTCTTTGACTTTATAAAGATCTAAGTTCTAAGAGTTAAAGTGCAGCATAATGGCTTTTCACTGGTAATGTTGACTTTACCAGATTCTGTTGCCTTATTTGCTGACGTTAAAACCCAACCCCTGAATAAATCCTGTATAAATGTAACTCCACTGTAAATGTGTTGTATGTGTTCAATTTCAGATCTTCTCTAAGGTGCATGCTCAAGAAAAGAGCTTAAATCCTATTATAGTCAATACCAATATGGTCGTTGGATATGCCTACCTACATTTAACCATCAGTACATTGCACTTGTCATCCTCCAGTATTGGTGATGGTGAAGTGACCTCAGTTAAGAGACACCATCTTGCAGATGAATGAGGTATATTCATCTGCTATATATATATATTCCTCTGTTTCAAAGGCACCTTGATCATTAAATGACTTATTATACTGAATTGAACCAGGAAGATTTTATTTTCCCAAAGGTGAATAAATACCTAACATTTGCCAGCCAATTCTTTATGATTAGGTATAAAGTAGGTGCTGTTTGAGCAGATACACTGCCATATCATCTAATGTAGTCATTTTACTTCTCTTCATACTTTTATTGTGTTTTATACACAGATAATATATGTATCTCTTGATTTGCTTTGTTAGAGACTGTAAATGAAACTTCACAAAACCATTTTGAAAATCATGGAGTGAAACAAGAGTTGGAAACATTTTTTTCCTCCTTATCATCATTGTTGCTTTCCGTTGAATAAATGTACATTTCTTGCTGACTGCAAAGAAAGCCATTAAAAAGCTGTTCCCAGCTAAAAGGTTTCAACACATAGGGAATTATATCACTTGCTTTATTTCCCCCACTTAGCAGAGACAGACATGGCTGTAAGAGCCAAATCAAAGAATATTTGTTTGAATGACCTGTAACCACTGCTGCTGTTGTCCGTGGAAGTTGTGAACCCTTCTACGCCCTTAAAACCTTCTACCTGGAAAACCTCATGTGCTGCTTTCAGTTTAAGCACAATTATTAGAATGCGAATGTTAAAGTAAAAGAATGGATAAATATTGCATTACTAAGTCTTTCAACTGTGAAAGCTATATGACGGTTCAAAATGCAATCTGAATAACAAATATCAAATATAAGTGGTAGAAAATAAACAAACAAAAACTCCATTAATATCAGGCGTGAGCCAGAACAACCTAGAGTAGGAAGATGGGAGGTCCTAGAAATTAGTGACGTTGTCACATGATGTTTTCCTCTGCACTTCAGAGCTTCCTGATAAAAAATATTCAGGTGAATATCTCTCTCCCATCTCATTTGGGACACACTGCTTGAATTCTAATTTTAAAATAATGGAAGAACTTTACAAACCGGTGTGTTTCTAACAGTGACTAATTTACTCAGCTTAACAAAACATTTAACTCCGGTTGTCAGGCAACTGGTCTATTTTTACACCTCTGCAGACACTGCGCTGATGCAGGTGATTCAAGAACAATAATATTAGCATGGCCTTTTAGAGTTTACAAAAGGCTTTCACCTAAATTCTCATTTAATCTTCACAATAATTTTACGAGGTGGTCGGTGAGGTGGTCAGAGCCACTGGTTTCCAGGGGATAATATAGAATTGATTTATCATCATATACTCTCTTTCTGCCAATACTGCCAATTTGACTCCTTGGAGCCATCCTTTTTCCTAAAAGATACTTTCCTGGAAATGAACATTCATCCTCTCAGGACAGTTTCCCCTTAGGTTGCTTTTCAGTGTGCAGTAACATTGATGTACTCATTTCTCTTAAAATACAATATAAGAAATAAAACCTGTAAGCCAGGTCTCCAGGAAGAGTTGACTAGCATGCGAACAAGAAATAACCTCAACTGTGTGGACTTGGCAAGAAGTGGGATATGTTTCTAGGCAAGGATTTTTCTAAGTTAGCACCTTCTAGTTCTTAGATATTATGGTTACATTGAATTTGGGAATGGTAAGGAGAGAGCTCAGGATCCTCCATCCTTCACAAAATGTGTTTATTATTATTTGAATGTGTTTTTAAAATTAAATTTTACAGTAAGAAAAACAGCAGTAGTTTAAATTAGCCTGAGAGCTGTGTTGCTTTGGCTGAATGCCTCTCTTTTTTTTTTTTTTTTTCCACAAAGTCAGAAAGCTGACCACAATACTTCCCACTCCAGAAAAATAAAATCAAAAGAAGGTTAACTGATTGGGTTGCTAAAAGATTAGCGTGGGTGGAAATGAATGGTTTGGAATTCAGTTTGGTTTGGGTAAGCAAAATTGTTTTTCTTAAATCTCTAGAATTGATGAAATTGGGTTTTCTTTACCTCCAATTCTATTTAGAAGTAGGTAATGCAGAAGTAACTGTTTGCAAAATCAAACGCATACATGTATTTAAATTAATTACAAAAGGAAGTGTTTTATGAATCTTAAGAGTGGAAATTAAAAGTTTCAACTTATTCTAGCTTTATTCAAAACTGTTTTCATAGCATTATGAAGAAAAAAATAAATGATTCAGGTACAGTTTAAAGTTGATCACATTTGTCAAAATGTAAATAGTATTATTTTTTCTTATTACAAAAATAATGCAGTATTTTGTGAATATTTCAGAGAGTATTAAATAAGTATAAAAAACGAAGTGTATAGAGATACTATAAAATGAAGAAAATAACCAATTATCCCACAATATAGGAATAACTCTGGTAATATTTTGTTATAATTTTTCCAAAATTTCTACGTCTTCTACATTTTGCAAATTTGTCATTGAGTCACAGGCTTGAGTATTCATAGTGCAGTACGGGGTCAATAAGAGACAGAAACATAAAGAAGCAGAAGGGAGTCCATAAGAAGTAGCAGCATTTAAGGCCAAGACAAGTTTCACGTTACAAATCAAACAAGAGTTTAAAAGCAGGTGAAGGTATGGTACCATCTGCTCTTATTCCAGATGGACCTGGTTGAAAAACAGGACGCTTTATCTTGTGAATATGAAATGTCTGAGAGCAGGTAAAGCTTGAGTTAAAGAAAAGCACAAAATCTCATAACATTTTAAAGAGCTGTAGCAGGGGGTTATCCTCTTCTATTATGGAATACTTTTAAATTTACAAACCACAGACCTAATAAATTATTACCTGATTTTATTTTCGAACCAAATACCTAAGCTTAGAGTTTATCAACTTAGGTAGGGGAAAGCACATCTTTTACAAAGACTGACAATAGACTCCAACCTTATGACAAGCTCCTAAGCAAGGGTTTACTGAGAAGGTTTTATTCTCAGAGATTTCATTCTCTTTGTGGTAGTCAGCTAGTCCTTTCTTGCATGTACTGGGTTCTGTCATGACCTGGGCACTCTGCAGGAATCGTCTCTTTGGCTAGCCCTGAATCCCCAGGGGGCCCCACAGTGGACTCTGCCCTCCTCGTTAGTGTTCCACTTGCCATCACCCACCTCTCTTTCAGTCATACTAGCAAATGGACTAACTCTTCCACTGAATGAGAGTGATTAATTGAGTTGACATAGTTGACCAGCTATCCCCTTCACCTTCTACAAAGTGGTGTATTTTGTGAATATCAAAGAAAAACAGCATCATGTGGTCATATGGCTTTTCCCATCTTTGGTGTCAAAACTGAGCAGATCATTAATTGATACAGAGTATGAGGTCAAATATTGATCCTTCAGGACTATAGGTTACAACAAAGGATGGATGGCCTACCACAAAAGAAAGAGCCTCAGGGAACAGCAGGATGTGGGGCTAGTTTTGTAATCAGGGGCAATTTACAATGTAGGAAGTCATAGGACTCTATCCGTCACTGGTCAAGGTATTTTTTCAGGGCCTGCCAAAAAGCCTTTTGGACTTGGTTTATACCCTGGGACAGTGGAAGAGGATACCCTGAGTTACTCACTAGCAATCCCCTGACTCAAATATGTAGCAAATAAACATTGTAAATGCAAATGGCTCTAATGAAGCAAATCACCATTTTATCATGAGGAAGGCATCTTTTGCCATTGGTACTTTTCAAAATGATTATGTACTAATATATCCGAGAGGAGGATGGACTCAGTCCCAAATGCTGCAGGTTACAAATTTAGTTGCTCTTTTTCACATGTTGAAAATACTGAATTAGCCCTATTTGTGAAAAATGACTTACTTATAAAAAATTTCTCTGCTGTCTGAATAAAATTTGGCCTTCCTCCTCTTTGAAATTAATCCTTCCTTTGCATCTTTATTCCAACACTGCCTACATCCTTAAAAGCTTTATTCCTTTAATTATGCTCTTTCTTTTGTATCTTTAACCTTTTCCTCTTCATAGGTTGCATTTACCCTCCCTGTAAACACGTCAGGTTTCCCTTTCCCTAACAAACCTTTTTCCATAACCCTTTTAATGTACTGTTTTATGTCTCATTGTGTCTTCATCACCATGCTTCTAGGTAGAGTGCTGGACCTTCATTGTTTACTCTTTCTTGTAGCTGATGAATTCCTTCTGGCTTGAACACCTGCCACTCCCTGGATTTGCTCCTCTGAAGGTTACTGATGCCTGTGAAGCACCAGACCCAACTCTGTTCTTGGTCCTCGCCCTCCATGGTGTCATTTGACTCTTCTGATTAAACCCTACTTCTGTCCTCCCTTAGCTTCCATGACTCCACAGCTCTGAAGTCTTCTCCTGCCTCTCTGGTGGGTCCTCTTCTCTGTTACTGAATTCTCTACCAATCCTGTACTTGAAATTTGTATGTCTCTCTCTCTCTTTCTCTGGTAGGTTTGGCCAAAGCAGTTTCATTTTCAGTTTTACATAGATAATGCCTAAATCAATATCTTTAGTTCCATTCTGAACTAGACAGACAGACACACTGACAGACAGACAGACAGACAGACACACACACACACACACTTCCAGTTTCTGGCTACGTATCAAACATTAATTCTGCAGCTCCCCAGATCAGATAAGTTTTCCTCTAAATTTTGAACCTGTTTGCATTAGCGGCTCGTCTGTCTTCCCAATAGCGGAAACTAAAAAATTAGAAAGCATCCCCTATTATTTAGGCCCCTAAATCCAACCAGAGCTAAATCCCGACAGCGTTACCTATCTCTGGTCTCTCTCCTTTTCGTCCCTGTTATTAATTTCCTGGTTAAGCTGCTCATTACTCCTAACCCGGTCTAAATATATTGTCAACCACCTGATTTATAGGCCACTTTTTTGACCTTCCCCAGTCCATCCCAGATACCACCAGAATATCAAGATCTCTTAAATGTGACTGGGATCTCTTCATTTTCCTACTCAAAAATTTTCACTGTCCTCCACGGCCTATTGAATCCTTTAAAATGCTCTCATTTAATTGTGTAACATCCCATACGATTTATTCATGAGACTCCTATGACAAACATCACTTTCTATTATACCATCTCTTAGAGCCAGTCATGTCTGTCTCTTTTTTTTTTTTTTTACTAGAATGGAAGCTTCTTTAGAACAAAAATCATGACTTTAAGCTGTTTGATCCCTGACTATACCTAGCATCATATGGCTTATACAAAGCAAACGTTCAATACATTGAAGATATGCATTAAGAATATTTTATGCATTTAGAGAATGGAAAATTGAATCTAAGCAAGGGAGCATTCAAATAAGTTAACTGTCTTATTCGATGTCAATAAAATTTTGACAATGGAAAGAAAATGTATTTTCTTAACTACCTCATTACACTCATTCTATACCTGATACTTGAAAAAAAAATTCAACATTTTAATAATAAAAAAGCAAATTAAAATGACATATCTTTTAATAGTTTCAAATTAGAAAAATTAAAAATAGTCCCAGATATTGATGAGGATTCCAAAATATCACTTTATTATACTGTTAATGAGATAATGTTTGATGTGAATTTATTATATAAATTATAACAATATAATTAAAAGCCTTAAAAATAAAAAAAAAATTCTGTTTGACCCAGAAAATCCACTTCTATGAATATATCCTATTGGAAAAACGATTGTGCTCAAGCATTTAGCTCTCAAGATGTTTATTATAACAACTCCAGTAACATAAAATTGTAAATAAAAATGAGAGGCATAAGATTGAAAGGGAAGAGATAAAACTGTCATTATTTGCTGGTGATATGTTCAGCTATGTAGATAACCCAAGAGATCAACAGGCAAGTTATTAGTTCTAATGAGAAAATTGAACAGGCTTGATGAATACAAGATCAGCTAACAAAAATCAATAACCTTTTTCTATGGCAATAATAATAACTAGCTATAAAATATGGGGGACAATGATATGCCATTTATAACAGCAAAATGATGAGTGAAATGTCTGTGGGAGAGTGATTTGAAGAAATATAAACATATTGTGACTCACCCTCAGATAATAAGATATATTGCAGTTGCAGTACAGGCATAACACTGGACAAAATAGACCAAGAAAGAGAAGAGAGGATTCAAAAATAGACCTGTAAATATAAGAATTGATAAGTAAAGATGGCAACACAAACCAATAGGGAAAGAACAAATTATTTAGAAGTTATTGGAAAAACTGGTACACTATATGGGATGGAAAGTTTGAATCCCTTTCTTACATCATATATAAAAGTGTACTCCACATGGATTGAAGACCTAAATGGGAAAGAAGAAAATTATAAAATTAATAGAAGAAAATGTAGGCAAATATCCTAGCAGCTTTGAAGTGAGGAACGATTGTTTATAGAAGACTGCAAAAATATGAATCATACTAATGCAGGAAAACAGATGTGGGGCATGAGAAGGGCTGTGTCCCAGGCTTTGGTTGAGCCCCTGGGACATGCACCACCAAGTGTGGGTCCTTGGCTTCGTGCAGGAAGGAATTCAAGAGCGAGCCACAGTTGAGTGAAGGTAGATTTATTCAGAGAGATACATTGAAAGGCAGGAGAAATGTCACGAGGTGTGGGGGTTGGGTGCTCAGATTAAAAGTAGGTACACATTCCTTAGACAGAAGATGGGCCATCTCTGAACAGGGAGAGAGAGGGAGAGGCAGCTGTGAGGCCAGTCTTTATGAG
Organism: Camelus dromedarius; assembly: GCF_036321535.1. Classification (NCBI taxonomy): domain Eukaryota; kingdom Metazoa; phylum Chordata; class Mammalia; order Artiodactyla; family Camelidae; genus Camelus; species Camelus dromedarius. Next base: position 25,243,687 of record NC_087437.1, on the reverse strand, counting down.
CTTGGTGGCTTCATATGCTAATGAGTGGAAGGACCAGTCTAGCTAGCCTGAGGAAGGGGCTGGGATTCCCAGGATGTTGGCCATCTCCCACTTTGACCTTTTGTGGCTAGCCTTGGGACCACCATGGGGCTCTGGGCATGTTATTCATCATGTTACTATATTACAATTTGTGTATAATGAAGCTAAAGATTGTTAGAAGTTAAATCTCCCATCATCTTGAGCCTCACAATACATAGAAAAAAATAGTTGATTTAAGTATATCAAATTAAAAGGATATTTCAATGAAAGACCCCTTAAACAAAAGTAACAGATGATTGTAGATAGGGAAAAGGTATTGTCTAAGAACAACAAGAGGTAAATACATAAACTATATGAAGAATTGTCTGCAAATCAAGAAGGCAGTAAACTCAGTCCAGAAATGGACAAAAGATATGAACTGTCAACTCACAAATAGAGGAAACTAAATGGCTAACAAGAATAAGAGATGTTTCCATTCATCAACAATCAAAGCATGCAAATTACAATAAGGATAAAATACCACTTTGCACCTCTCAAATTGTAAAGCTTAGAAACTGGAAAACATTAAGGATTATCAATTATGTTGTGAAATACCCAGATAGGTGGCATTCCCTACACCACTGGCTCAGCTGTTGTGGAGAACAATCTGGTTAGATTTAGTGGCGTTGTAACAGTCTTTAATCTACACTCCCATTCATTTGTGAATACTCCAGAGATTCTCTTGTGTAAATCCCTAAAGGGACATGAAGCATTGTTTGTGGAAAAAGGGAATTAGAGTCAACCTAGAATATCTATGACTCCAGGAATTGATAAGTAGAGATGGGTGAATCTTATAGATTACACAATACTTAGAAGTCATTAACTAGATACACAGACAGCCATACACATAGCTGTTTAACAATAATGTTGAGTAAAGTTCAAGAGTAGACTCTCTAACACTATGCCATTTATGTATATTAATTACTATATGTTTTATAAGGATGAAGATGTATCTTAGTATTTAGAACAAACACATTAGAGTGGGTGCAATGGGAAAGGGGCGATGGAAATAGAATTTGGTATAAAATAAAACTAAATAAATATTTTAAAATAGGGGTTTTGCAAGGCATCGGCTGGGATAATAAAATATGAATGAAGAAATATGGTAAACCTAAGTTTCTACTTCAGGTGCAGTGTAATAAAGAATTTGGCAGTTGTCCCTGGTTCCTGGAAGTTAACTCTAAGTGCTTGGAATTTCCCAAGTGATAGGAATGTATGTTATTCATGGTGGGACCCTAAGTGGTTTATGCTGCTGAGATGACTCAGGATGGCTTGGCCATGTCAGAAGGATCAACCACATTACTGTAGGTCTAGGACATCAAGCCTTGTGACATGAGCCTGACCTCCTGGGCTAGGAGGATGGCTGGAGATGGAGTTTAACTCCATGACTAATCATTCAAGCAATCAGGCGCATGTAATGAAATCCCAGTAAAACTCAGGTGAACTTCCCTGGTCAGCAGTACGCTTTGCTGTCACACACTGGTGATGGATCCCTGAGGATGATGGAAGCGTCTTGTTTGGAACCTTCCCAAACTTGTCCTTATGCATCTTTCCCTTTGGCTGGTTCTGATTTGTATTCTTTTGCTGTAATAAAACTGGAATAAGTGTAGCTCTGTATTGAGTTCTGTAAATCATTCTAGGAAATTACAGAACCTGAGCCGCTAGTGGGAATTCCCAAATTTGTGGCTAACTGATGAGAAGTGGGGTGGCTGGGGTGGTGTAGAGAACCCTGAACTTGTGGCTGATTTCTGAAGTGAAGGCATTATTGTGGAGGGTTATGCTTTTCTCTTGTGAAGTCTGGCCTAACTCAGACTGTGACAGAAGGCATCACAGATGTCTACAGCAACAAGGAAACCATGGAATACCTAACAGTGGGGTGTTAATGAAATGGATGGAATACCTTAATTCATTGAGCATTAAGATGATCCATAATAGTATGGTGCTTTCTTTTCCAGCTTTATTAAAATAATATTGACAGAACATATGTAAGTTTAAGGTTTACAACATGATGATTTCATGCACACATATATTGTAAAATGGTTACCACAATGAGGTTGTAACATCTCCATCCTTCCCATAATTATGATTTGTTTTTTGAGGTAATGAATTTTATGATTTAGCATCTCAATAATTTTCAAAAACATAATACAACATTGTTAATTATAGTCACCATGCTGTACATTAGATCCCCAGAACTTATTCATCTTATAGTTGGAAGTTTGTCTCTTTTGACCAGCATCCCCCCATTTCCTTACCCCACCCCCTTGCAACTATGATTTTACTTTTTTTTAATATTCCGCATATAAGTGATATCATACAGTATTTTTCTTCCTCTGTTTTACCTATTTCACTTAGCACAATGCCTTCAAGTTCCATCCAAGTTTTCACAAAAGACAGGATTTTCTTCTTTTTATGGCTGAATAATATTCCATTGTTTGTATGAAATTTTATGGAATATTCCATTATGTTTTTGTGTTTTTACATTCCACATTTTCTTTATCCATTCATCTGTTGATGGAGCCTTAGGTTGTTTCCATGTCTTACCTACCGTGAGTAATGCAGCAGTGAACATAGGGGTGCAATCATTTCTCCAAGAGAGTGACTTCAGTTCCTTCAGACACCTACCCAGAAGTGGGACTGCTGGAGCATATGGTAGTTTTATTTTTAATTTTTTTGAGGAACCTCCATGATGTTTTCCATGGTTGCTGTGCAAATTTACATTCCCACCAACAGTGCACAAGCCATTCTAACAGCCGTGAGGTGGCATCTTATTGTGACTTTGATTTACATTTACATTTCCCTGATGATTAGTGATTTGAGGATCTTTTCATGTACCTGTTGGCCATTTATATATCTTCCTTGGAAAAATGTCTATTCAAGTCTTTGCCCACTTTTAATCATATTTTAATCATTGATTTGTATGAGTTTAACTTCTTATCAGATAGGTGGTTTGCAAACATTTTCTTCCTTTTTGTGGGTTGCCTTTCTAGGTAAGTGTAAGAATGATATCTTAAAATGCCATTCTAAGTATGCCAAGTGACAAAAATAAGATGAAATATTGCCATTAACTCCATTTTGTTAAAAAATGTATATGTATCCCTTGTGGCAGGTTATGAAGTTAATTTTCCTTTTTCTTTTTGCTATTTTCTAATGTTGCTTCAATAAACCTGTAGTATTTTTCTAAGGATAAAATGCAGTTCTCTGAATTTTTAGAATTACGCTATTGTACGAAAACTCTCATTTTCCTAATTTTATAACATGTTTCTCTTCCCATTTGCTGACTATGACTAACATAAGTTCTAACAGGATCCTTTGGTGAGCTCTAAGCTCCACTGACATATTGGCTGGTTGCAGCTCAGTTTTGGACCTTGGCTTGCTTGTCTGCTGTCAGGCATCTTGGCTCATGACATGGTCCTGAGCATCTGGACTTTAAACTTTTTTGCTTTTTCAGGGACTTGGCTCTCAGCAATCAGAGCTTCTGCTTAAGATGTCCTCTGGCAGTGTGGGTGATCATATCTTCCAGGTGGTGTGAGAGACAGAGCCCTGGGAAAAAGGGCAATCTGTCCAGCTTGCCCCACTCACAGCTATGAGGCAAAATTTGGTCCCAGACAGTCTCCAGAAATGGGATCCCATGTAACAGTGTAAAAAGAATACTCAGGGGTATGGAAATCCAGGCCTAAACACACCTTGTGACATCATATCAAATGATGTGGATCCACTTGGGGAAGAAGGGGGTCGCTGTCCCAGCTGTCCCAGCTTCTTGGTTCTACTGTTGATATACTCTTCCCATTTAGGCAGTATTCCTCTGTAGAAATAAGAAAAACAACTAGTGTAGAAATAATAAAAACACAAATTCAAAAAGATACATGCACCCCAATGTTCACAGCAGCATTATTTACAATTGCCAAGATATGGAAGCAACCTAAGTGTCCAACAACAGATGAATGGATAAAGAAGATGAATGGATAAAGAAGATATATATATTATATATATATATAATGGAATACTTGTTAGCCATAACAAAGAATGAAATCTTGCCATTTGCAACAACATGGATAGACTTGGAGGGTATTATGCTAAGTGAAATAAATCAGACAGAGACAGATAAGTACTGTATGACATCACTTACATGTGGAATCTAAAAAATAAAACAAACTAGTGTATATAACAAAAAGGAAACAAAAAGGAAAGGGACGAGGGGAGGGGCAATATACTGGGGTAGGGGATTAAGAGGTACAAACTATTATGTATAAAATAAGCTACCCACATACATTTTCTTTCCTTTTCAATTCATTCTACTTGAGGAAGTTTTGTATGGGAAAAGAGAAAGGATATTTGAAAAGAATAGAGGAACTCATGAGAAAGTGCACAAAACTGTACTCTAATTTTTACATTCCTAAATCAGTATTTGGCCACAAATATTAACTCAATATTGTAGCTATATATATACTTTTTTGCTTGATATGGTTTATTCTTTAACACCACCAGTACCCCTAATTCACTGACTCTACCTTTTCACTGTCACCCTTTTATGAACCTTGAATTCTGTAGTCTACGATTATGAACATTTTTTTTCCTGGACTCTCTTGCTAATATCTTTCAAGGAGTATCTGCCCAACTTTAGTTATATCCAATTATTAAACTACTTAGTGCTTGTATCTACAGACATGAACTTCGCTAGAGGAAAACACATAACATCACTGACCATCTTACATTAAATTCTTTTTTTCTTTAATTGAAGTACAGTCAGTTAACAATGTGTCAATTTCGGGTGTACAGCACAATGTCCCAGTCATACATATATATACATATATTCGTTTTCATACTCTTTTTCATTAAAGGCTATTATAAGATATTGAATATAGTTCCTTGTGCTATACAGAATAAAATTTTTATCTGTTTTTATATATAGTGGCTAACATTTGCAGATCTCAAACTCCCCTACATTAAATTCTTGGCTGCTCACCTCAAGTGATACCTGAGGGCTTGCTGCCTGACAGACAGTCCTATTAGATGTTTCCTTAGACAGCTCATTTTCCATTGCCCCTTAGATAATGATTTCACACCTTTCCTTTCTCTTCAAACCTTCAATACTTCCTACTTCTCTACAATACCAGACAATGACTTATTTCTTATTCGACTGAGAAAATAGAGGCATTCAAGAAGACCTATCCACTGCCATCATTTTGTTTGCTAAATGTCCAGCATCTCTATCCATGAACACCTTCTCTCTTGTTATACGTTTAAACTACTAGTTCTTTTATCTGAAGCCAACTCCTGCTTGTGTTTCCCTCTTACCTACTCAACGATGTCGCTTCCACATTGTTCCTCCTCTCTCCTTAGTCATCCATGTTTCCCTCACTACAGGATAATTTCCCTCAGCCGGCAAACATGTGGCACTATCTCCCCTTGAACTCTCATCTCTCCCCAGCCATTGCCCTGTTTCTCTGCCCCTCTCCACTGCAACACTTCTTGGAAAGATTATCTAAATCCTATGTCCTAAATCTGCTATTTTTTTTCAAAATTATTTTGTTGTGAAATAAGCACACATGTAGAAAATATCATAGAGGTGAATAATGAATATGAATACTTAGAACCATTCCTATAATCATCACCTAAGTTAAGAAATAGAACATTGTCAGCATCCCAGTAACCCACACGTCACATTTCTTTTCCTCCTCTCAAGAAGGAACCACTAACTTGGCTTTTATGATCATCATTTTCTTGCTTTTGATTATAATTTTATCGTTTGACTACCAGTGTAGGCATCCATAAATAGTATTGCTTTGTTCTACTTGGTTTTGAACATTTAATACATGAAATCATGTGGTACATACCCTGTGTCTTGCTTTTTTTACTCAATATTATGTTTATCAGGTCCATCTAAGTTCCTGTTTGTACCTTTGTTCGTTTGCACTTCTGATGATATCTTCCTGTATGACTGTTCTCAGGTTTATTTATTCTACTGTGTATGTAACTGTGGTTGACTGTCTCTCTTTATGCCACTGCATCCGTCTGGCTTTGGTCTTCATTATGGCCCCAAACTGCTCTGTTAAAGGTCTTCAGGATACAAAAAACCAGTGGTCAGTTTTCATCCTTATTTTACTGGCTTTTACTAGCATCATTTGACACAATTTATCAACCTCCTTCTTAGAACAGTTTCTTGTCCTGGCTTTTGGGATATCACTCTCAAATTTTCTCCTGCCCTTATTGCTGCTCCTTCTTAGTGCCCTGTGCTGGCTCCTCCGAATATTCTAAATCTTGAAGTGTTGGAGTGCCCCAGGAATCAGTCCTTGGACTTCTTTCCCTTCTGTTTATACACTCTTGCTTAGGTAATCTCATGCAGAGTCTATGGCTCTGAGTATCATCTATATGATTTCTCCCAAATTTGTTTCTCCAGCCTGGGCTTCTCATCTGGATGTCTGACTCTGCTTATGGAGTGACTCCACTATAGAAACGTAAACGCCTCAGATTAAACTGTGCGTTCTCTTGCCCCCCTCAGTCCTGCTCCCTTGCCATACTTTCTCAATCCAGGAAATGGTACCTACACTCTCTTAAATGCTTAGACAACATCCCTGATGGTGTCACCCTCAACTTTTTTTCTTACTCATGTTACAGTGTAATTTTCCAACGTAAAAAAGCATGGTGCTTTCATGCAAGTGTAAAATGAACATATATCAAAGGCATATCAATGGAGAAACCAGTAAGATGTATATAAGCACACTAAGAAATATTAGGAAAAGATTGCTGGGTTAGATATCAAACTGATTAATATCCCACAGAAAAATAAACTATAAATATTTGGGGTTATCCTTCCTACTAAACAGGAATTATTTGCATCTATTAGAGGACAGAAGTCTACGAGTTAACATGGAATTTCATTAAGGATGAGATCTTTAATCCAAACAAAGCACATACATCTAGATAACATTTAGGTGGCCCCTTGCCTCCATAAGACACTGAAATCATTCACCACTCATTTTTTGCCTATTTCCAAGCTTTGCATAATTTTTCTTAATACCTGACATATACTCCATCAATAAAATTTGTTGGTTCTAGCATAAAAATGTTTTCAGGATTCAGACACTTCTTACCACTTTCTTAGCTACCATCCTGGTCCCGGTCGTCGTCATCTTGTTGCCTAGATTTTTGCAATTGCTCCCTAGTTGGTCTCTCTGCTTCTGCCCCTGCCATTTTACATTTTTTTCTCTCCATGTCAAATACAGAGTGATCCTGATCAGTTGAAAACACACCAATTATTTCCCATCTCACTCAGAATAAAATTCAAAGTCTTTCCCTTGGTCTACAAGACATGATGCTCCTTTTTCTGGCTAATTCCCTGGTTTTCTCACCTCCATTCTACCAGAGCCTCCTGACTCATTCTCTAGAAGGCACCTCTCCTGCCTTAGGGATGTTCTTATTTTGAAAGCTCTTTTTCTGAGCTCTCTGTGTGATTCTCTCCTTCATTTCATTCAGGTTTCTCCCAAGTGTTGTAGGAAAAACTTTCTGTGACTTCTGTGTAACGCACTCACACTCCCTGATTTATTTCTCTTTGTAGCACTTTACTTCGCTAACATAATCTAAATTATATTTGTCCCCAGTTTCTCCCTCCTAAACCATAAATTCTATGGGAGCAGCTACTATGTTTTGTTAACTGTTGTAAACCCAATACATGATAGGTCTTAAACAATACCTGTTGAATCAATGAATGAATAAATATGTGACTTCTTCCTTGGAAATGGTCTCATGGAGAGGCTTTCATGCTTTCAGTCACTAAACCTACTGATTACCTTATTTCACCTTAAGGTACTGATTACCTTATCCCGTCCTGTGATTACACATAAACCCATTTTTGCAAGCATGTGCCCCTGAATCATAATTACAAACGCCATCTCTTCCCAAAGAAGTCATCTCAAAATAGCCATAGCTTTTTATTTTGCTGTAACTCTTAGACTAGGCATTAAAATCTGGAAAGAAGTAAAAATTATAGTGCATAAGAAGCAGGAGAGATTGACTTTTCCGAAGACTCCTCAGTACCAGCCAAGGGCTCATTAGTCCAGCTGGCAGTAGCTCAATCTGCACCTAAGGACGTTCCGAGCCCCTTGCTGATGAGCTTCTGTTTCCTCTTCTGCTATATAACTTAGGCCAGTGGTCCTCAAAGTGTAGTCCCCGCGCCATCATCAACGGGGACCCTGTTAGAAATGCAAATGTTTAGCCTCAACCCAGACTCACCGGCTCTTCCATCTGTGTTTTAACAAGTCTCCCCGTGATTCTGATGCTTACTTATGCCTAAAGCCACTGCCTTAGGCAGTTGGCCTCTGTACCTTAGAGACAGCGGTCACGTTTACTGGCTTGAGTCAACTGCCTCAAATCAAACCTTGGTTTTGCTGCTTCCTAGCTATGTGGCTGAAACTTAGTTACTTAACTTCTCTGTGTCTCATTTTCCTTATGCGTGAATTGGAGATATTAATAGTACTAACCTTGGAAGTATATAATGAAGATTAAATTGATCAATATACCCAAATATACCCAAAGATTAAACTGATTAATATACTTAACAAATTTAGTACAACGCATGACACATGATAAGAACCAACAACAAAGTGGGTAAGCATATTGGCACTATTTACATAAATTACCTATATTATTGAATTCTTTTGGTTATATTTTCTCTATTGGCTTACAAATTCTTTGAGGACAAAATTATATTTTATATTTCTATATGCCCATAAGACTAAACATATCATTATTAATATTATAGTCTTTAACTGAATGCTTACTATATGCCATGTGCTAAAAGCTGTAATTTCATTTAATCCTTGACATTCTATTAATTAGATGCTGTTACTGTTTTATAATAAATATCTTTAACTAGTTGTTTGAAGTACTCTGCTGATGACTCAACTGAATGAGAAGTCTGCATTAATTTGTCCACTGTGATTATTTTTGCATTATTTTGGAAATGTCTTAAATATCATATCTGGTCATGAGTCTTAACCACTTACTTATATACAGAAACACGTCACACAAATTGTAGATCTTTTGTAGCCTAACTGTTTGAATTGTATAGTATTTCTGTGCACCCATATATTTATATACCTCATTAGTCTGTTGTAAAGAGCACAAAAATTGTTAATGTTAAGTCAAATTGTCTGTAAATGACTTAAGGAATATGTTAATGATCTTGCTCCAAATGAATAATTATAAAGCAGGTGCACTTGAGATACGATCATTTAACTGACAGCACACAGCTTCTAATGGCTTCAATAACCAAGATAATGGTAATATCAGAGTCTGTTAAGCTCATCGTTCATACCATCCATTTAATACACAAGAGGACTTCAGCTGGAATCTCCCTGTAGATTCATTGTCCTGCTTATTTAAATAGCAGTTAATTTAAACACACACACAGAAGTCAAACTCCTTTATTTCTAACACACCTCTTTCTAATAAGCTATATTCTCCTGTAATAAAACCCTACCTGAAAGAACCCTACCACTTTGGTATATTTATATAGGCATTGTCTTTTGCTGTTGAGATTTACCCCTCAAATCTACGATATCGTTAGTGGTTGAAGACGCAGGAAATGCAAGACCAGAAGTACAGATCTTTGACCAAGGCCCTGAGAGGTGCCTTTCATCATGTCCCTCGGGTTCCAAAAGGAAAAGAAGCTAGTGGATATAAGCAAAATTGACAAATTTTGATTCTCCGTGTTTAGGACCCTTAGTTGAGATGAACATGTCTCGCATCTCTAAAAACAAACTAAATCTTAAAACAATGGTTACAAACATAAATGTATGAAAAAAAATTGATGTTGGTTTCTAGCTCATTCCATCTGAACTTCAAACTTCTTTTCTCAGCAGGACCCTGGCAGCAAATGAGAGGGATCAAACTCCAACTAGCTTAAGCAGAAAAGGGAATTGACTGACTCAAATATCTGAAGAGTGTAGGGTGAGAGCTGATCATCAGCCATAGCTAGACTCAGGGGCTCAACTCTTCCTGTGGCCGCCTGCTTCTCTCCCAGGCAGACTTTCATAGACTCGGCAGGATGGCCACAGTGCACCCACCAGGCACCCGGAAGCCCCACGTCAAACAAGGGTAACAACTTAGATGAAAAATGCTTTCCTCCCTGTTTGATCTGGCAGAGAATTCCCAGTGGAGACTCTGATTGGTCTAAACTGGTTGTGTGCCTGCCTATCTCTGTGCACAAGTGCAGGGAAATGGGACAATCTCTTTTGAACCTAAACATGGAATCAGTACTCCGCATTAAAAGCAGCATTTTGTTTACCAAAATATGTGAAAAATGTTGCTGGACACCTCATAACAATAGATTCCCTCACATTTCACTGCGGACTGTCCAGCATAGATGCACATCCACCCTTTTTCTTACATATATACTTTTAAAAACATAATACATAGCAACTACCATATAGACTCTGAAATATATACACCCTTCTCTGGTGTTCAAGTTCTGCATCTTTTTTCAAGTTGAAGAATCTCTAGTTTATCTGCATTTGTTCTCTGGTCAGGACATGGCTCCTTATGGTATGGTCAACCCTGGCTGATGGTCAGTCCCTCACTTGAGAGTCTGTCACTGTAACACAACAGTAATGACACCAGGATTCCTAACTTCAACTGACAAGTCCAGTCCAAGAGTGTGCTGTCTCCGTCCTCAAAGAGTATTATCACAGCTCCATCCCTTTGACAGACTCTTCTCGTATGGGGGGCTGTTGATACCCCAAATATCACACTCTAATAGCTTTCCAACCCCAGTGGAGAGGAGTTGAGGATTAAATGAGATTATGCATATGAGGAGCTGATCACAATGTCCAGCATATAGAAAGTGCTCAATAAATGATGACTTTTTATATTGCAGCTCATTACTATTCTATCACCATCATTATCATCATTCCCTGATAGCTTCTGGTAGTTAAGTCTTGGGATTGGCTGGACCTAGGTCATGTGATCACTCTTGTGGTAGGAGGGAAGAAAGATGGAATCACACTTGCTCTCAGTCAAACCAAGAGAAGAGGTTGCCCCAGGATAAATGGGCTCTATTTCCAGAAGAAGGAATAAGGGAACTCAGGCAAGCAAGAACAACATATATGCACTGCAGTTCTCTTACCAACTACCTGGCCCACTCCTCGAATGAATGAATGAATGAATGAATTTATTGCTAAATATCCTTAGGCCTATGCAAATTTGTAAAACTTTTCTGATGTCAAAGTTTGAAGCTCTGGATAACTGACCTCAGTTAGGTTATTTTAAGACATGACTGTCTGGGGATATTAGTGACATTGGTAATATTATAAAATAATTAGATTGAGAGATTTGGTAGGATTAAAGTGTGTGTTTCCAAGTTTGCAAGCTTCCACTAAACTGTATATCAAAGTATTGTTATTTAAAAGCTGAGTTAGAAGTCACTTTTAGAAAGAGGCAGTGGTTTAACTTATTTACAATGCAGTACTGCTTTTACAAGTCAAATGAATATAGGTAATATCATATGTATATATATTCTACTGCCTGTTTCCATTGTTTTCTTCTGAGTTACTTAAACTACGATAAATACAAGAAAGAGGGAAAAAAACAACAGTATTGTGAAGATATCTGCTCTAAGCATAATAAAACAGGTGTACCTTAATAGGTCTACCTGGAATGTTTTAGCTGTTAGCATCTTTTAAATGCTTCTGCTGAGAAACCATGTTTTTATAACAAGGTTGGTGAGTATTAAACCTGTGATAGTTCTTTCTGAGATTACTATAATTTACAAAAACAATAAAAACCTGCTAAAAACACTTACGTATTTTTAAATGTTGTAATCTAGGGATCCCACTGATATTTGTGGTGAAAGATTTGCCCAAGGCTACATAACCCTGCTTGTACATTGCCAGGACTGCAATCTGTTTTATGACAAAACAGATTCATTTATCTCCAAATAAATAAATTACTTTTGTGAACATTTAGAAACATTTGCATAATTAGGCTGTAAGATCTTAGCAGTCTTTTTCATAATAATTAAACTAATCTAATCTTGGACAGGGTAAACAGACTTACTAGGATGAGAGCAGCCTTCGGGCAAGGAACTTACCGCGTTCTGCAGGAACTGTAAGGCTGATGATGTTTGTTAATTACGCAGAGCTGTGCTCCCCAGTAATAGCAGCGTTTGTATTGCCTGAAGGTTAGATAGCTACTCCCAGGCACATAAAATTAGACTCTGCTTTTTTTGACATTCTCTTTAAAAAAAAAAAAAGAGGATGCTTCAAAATGATTATATGCTTTCAACAAGGAGGACATTAGCTTTCCACTGATGGATCCTGGATCTGCATACAATTGGCCCATTCTTCGGTCATGTGATCTTGATCATCTTTAGATCTGGAGCCTTTCAGACTGTACACAGATACACAGAGCTGAGGTTGAATAAAAGAGGAGCGAAATGAATGACTACATTTCAGTCCTCAGAACTTCCTGGAATCCCGAGTTTGCAAAAAAGGCACTTTAGCAAATAACTCGTTTTAAACTCAGGCTCATTTTATTTATAATTATCAAAAGGGAACACTGTAAATATACATGTATATGTATATGTAACAAACAAAAAGGAATGTTTTGCAGAATTTTAGTTCTTTTACAAACCATCTGACAGGTTGACTCATGTAGTGGTTTTAATAATAACTACGTTGGAGGGAACCACTGTCTGTCTTACTGGTTACAACTAGTATACGTACCTTAAAAACATAAAACTTAAAAATGAACTGTCAAACAGATGCAAGATGATTTCTCCATATTAACTGAGAAAATTTTCAATACTTCAAAATTTGTAATACTTGTTATATCTTCCATTGCAAACAAAAAGTACTTCTGCACAAGTTTTTCAAAAGAAATCTAAATAACTGATATTTCCAAAACCAAGTGCTAAGAACATTAGTGAACTGAGAATTTATAAGTAGAATAAATGTTCATTGGGGCCACAGGTGCACAGTAATATGTAATGCATTTTATCTTGTTCATATGAAATGTTATTATAAAAGTAGCTGCAATAACACTAGTCATCAGAAAAGTGATGGTGTTATCTGTCCTTTACATGTTGTCTCTCATTTTTGTCTATAAATTATTCATTTATGCACATTATGTTTTATTTTCACTTGTATTTAGATTGGCTCTAAGAATGATTACTTATTCTTGAAATGTTCAAACCTCACAGTACATTTAAGACATCACAAGCCCCTGTCTCCATGGGAGGAGATTTGTGATGTCACAAATATGGGGCACGTGAGATTGACAATTAGGAACTACAAATCAAGGATGAAAAAAAAATGCCATGTAAATTCCAATGTCTGGCGAGGACAGTTTTGAAAGATAAGGCAACAGTTTATCAGTATTTCTCAAAGAAGCTTTTCTACAATGGAAGTGGAAGCAATGCTTTCTGCTCAGTCTTTTATAAATTACATTTTTGATAACCCAGAAGTTTGTTAAATATTTATTAAAATTTTTGATTATACTCATACATTCAGCCATGAAACATGGCTTTAACTCAGAAAGTTTTCGTTTTCCCTTTGCCACTTTTAGAGTTTCCCTTTTGCTACTTGTAGAAATCACAGACATCAGAGTACATGACCTGTATTCTTTTTCTTTTAATTAAATGAGTGGTATATAAAGTAAGATTAAAATTGCAACTAACCTTTTTCTAATAATTTTATTTTCTACCTACAATGGCAGTTTTGTTGTCTGCTTAAAAATACTGATTTTCTACTTTGTTTTAACAGCAGTGGTAGATGCTCTTTATTTAAAAAAAATTTTTTTTTCAGAAGTTAAGGTAACTGAGGCCTAGAGAAATTAGTTTGCCTGCCTTTGTTACAGAGGAGGACTGGGAATGGGATCAGATCAACTTAACTCCAGAGCCTACGTGCCCCGTGTCACTGTCCTCCTCATTGCAGAGGGTCTCTTAGCCATTTTCTTCTGAATTGTTTTTCAACCTAATAGTTGGTTAAAATAAAAATGTCTTCAAACTGTCATTAATCTTACACTCCTATTACTAACATTTTTTTTGGCAGGGTAATACATCCCTAACATATATATGTATATTTATTTTTAAATTAGGTGCATGCACTACTGTCACTAAATATAGTTAATAATATACCTAAGAATTTGAATTTTAAGAATCCTTTGAACAAAATCAGACACACAGAATGAATCCAATAACCCTTTTGCCCTCGCTCTTCCCATCCCCCAAATAAGGAACTTACATATCTGAGCTGCTGAGTGTTGGGGGGACAGCTCTCCATAGGTCTCCTGTGTTTTGCACATTGTATGAGCAGAGGCACTGACTATCTTTTGACCTGGATTATCTTTTCAAGGCTATTTGTGTAGTGAATCCCCTTCGAAGACAGAGAGAGTGTTTCTGGGACAGAGGCAGGTTTGTTGCTGTCCAGTATAATAAAGATAATGGCTGCCTCCAGGCCAGAGGTTGGGCAGTTTTGCTTATGGTCCATTATAAAAGACTGGGCTCCCTCAGCTGTGATACCAACCCACTGAATATGTAGCCTTTCTCTGGGCTGCTCGGCATCGCCCCTGTGGGAGAGACGGGGAACCGATGCAAACAGGAAGCTCCGGCTGCCTTGCCTGCTGCACCTTAAGTGACAAAGTCCTTCCTCTCTGAGCTGAGAGTCTCAAGTCTACCGCCAGCATCTGAGAAACTCTGGCAGGCCAACTTTTTACACTGCAAGTAGAATAAAAATCTCAGACTCTTCACTGTTTCTGACAGTGACCCAAGAACCAGTGAAGCTTTACATAGCTAATTAATTGGGCTTGAAGTTGCTAGTTACAATCCACAGGAAATAACATTAAACTTTGGAGTCTACATGTGTACACAAAATCCTTATAAATAACATCAAGTGGTATTTAAATGAACAGAGAAAAAAAAAAACGGGTGGGATATAAGACAGAATACAAATTGTAAATCTGAAAACAGAGCCACTATTGGGAAGGTTGGTCTGGGTTTTATTTATTTGTCTACTTGTTTATTTAGTAACAGAAATTTTTATTCTAAGTTGTTCTGAAATATGAGTTTGCTTTTAAATCAAATGTCCTGAAGTAAGTCTCAGCCTTCAGTTTCATCATAAAAGCTGTTAAGTTGTAGTATTGTTAAAAAATAGAATTTCTGAGTAAAACTTTGTTACAAGGAAATAAAAATCATTTTCAGAAACACTATTAAACATAGGCTAGCAATCTCTCACTCCAGTAAGGACTTAGTTGCCAGTATGAAAGCATATATATGACTATCAGGAACAAAATTCTAAGAAAAAAAGGAATATTGTAGTATAGAGATTAGAATTTTTATTAAACAAATATGCAAGGGTTATGATCTTCTGCCTCTACAATATCATAATTTGCTAACTTGCAAAGTACTATACGCACTTAGGGCCAAATTCATTTTTATAAGTAATTGAAGCAAATCCGTATTTCAAATAGTCTTTTATATAATTTTGAAGTTTGGGGCCAGTTTCTCACCCATTGTGATTAAAACATCATTGTTCACCTTGTAAAATGGCTGATGAGGGCTGCTGTTTCCTGTTGCTTGTCTGTGCCTGTATTATTAGTAGTATTGTCAAGTTTTTAATTTTAGTGTCTACCATGTGCAGGTTAGTGTAGTCAAAATGAGCTCCGATAACTCATAAATCCACATATTAAGGCAAAACACACTGCCAAATGATGCAGTGATTCCAAAAACAGACAAATGGGTAAGCCCTCGTACCCCAGCCTCCTCCGACTGTTGTGTTTGCCTCACACTCATTTATGACATTCTGTAAAAGGCACATGGCCATCTGATACAGAAACTGAGTGACAGTGTCAGGGTCCATACAAATATTAAGTAATAATCGTGTTTTATTTCTTCCTTCTCTTGGATAAAAACAAATAATAAAAGAAGGTCTCATATTTCCTTCCTGCAACCCCATGGATTATACACTTTGGTTCTGCACCTTATTGGGAAACCGCTAAAATGCATGTGTATCAGGCATCAGTTTATTTATACGTAGATTCATTACCTGCCCTTTCTTTCTTTTCTTT
The DNA here is from genome assembly GCF_036321535.1 of Camelus dromedarius. NCBI lineage: Eukaryota > Metazoa > Chordata > Mammalia > Artiodactyla > Camelidae > Camelus > Camelus dromedarius. The sequence goes on along the minus strand of NC_087437.1, from coordinate 25,227,568 downwards.
ACCATTTTGAAATACATTTGCAAGGCCCCTTCTGAGGTGCCAAGATTTACAAGATAGTCTTGGCCACATGAGGGTGAGATCAGTCAAGCTATTTTCGCCTTCTTTCTGCTTCCTTTGGTGTCCCTACCATGGCTAAGTTCTCTCTGTGCCTCTAGTTCTCTCTCTACCTTTGGGAAGTATCTCCCTCCCCAGTTCTGTCTCCTGGCAGACAGGCCCTCCCTCTTCCAGCCCTAGCAGACCTCTGTTAGTCGGCTTCGGCGTTCTAGCAACACCATTCCTTCCCGTCACCCTCCAGCCCAAGGGATTGTAGTGACTCTTTGCAGTTACTAGTTTCTGGCTTGCTATCAGCCTCCATTAACAATCCTTCAATGTTAATGTAATTATTTGTAAGATTTAGAATGGTTTCTCTTTTCCTGATTGGTCTTTGAGTGATAGAACAGGGTATATCAATTAAAGGGTATCCGAAATCTAGCAGTCTGTTTATCTAACATGGTAAGTCCATGAAGAGGACATGATCAGCTGAGCTGAAGATGAAAATGTTTATGGATGTTGGAATGGGTATGTGAAATAAAGTAGTCCCTATTCAGATTGCCGCACTTGCCTAATTGGGTAACCAGAAAGCTTATGCAGAGATCTCCATTAAGATAAGCTTTCATTCAGTTACCAAGGGAGAAGGGGCATTCAAAATTTCTCCACTGTCAAACCATAGTCTGTTAAGGTGGAATGAATAATGCCAAGATATCACTCTCCTTTTCAAAACCTGAGAGATCTTACACTGAATGAGGTACCAAAAGGCAGGCCACTTCTGGAACAGCACGAGTCACCAGTATTATTTATCCGAAACCGCTGACCATCTCATCTACTGGAGTTAAAAATGGCAGACCAGGAGTGAGGAACACTTAGAAAATTGAGAAACAGGTCACCATGATAATGATTGAAAAATGAAGGTCGTAATTTATGGATAAACCAAATAACTGTGCCCTATTTGTTTTAAAAGATACAGCAGAACATCGTATCAGTGAAACTCCCATAGATGACTATTTACTTATAAAAAAACCCATCTCAGTCAGATAATCCCCCAGACACTATAGGTGTGGTAAACAGCGCCCTGCTATTGATTCATCCCTGTTTAACTTCTTCCGAGATACTTGATCAAGACAGTAAGCTGTTTATGGCTGTGTGACAAACGTCTCTTGTGATCCCCATTAAAGCCAGGGTGAGGTAATAGCATGTTGAATGCATGAGAGACGCTCTTTAGTACACTCATCTTGACATTTTATTCGAGAGTCTTTGTGCAACGTGGTGTCTATGTACTAGAAACATAAAGATGAAGGAAACAGAATCCTGACTTGTAAGCTCCCAGTACAAAGAGACAGACTCACAGTTTAGTAAACAAATGTTGCATAATTTACTTGGTCACAAAATTTCTTATGTGATTCTAACACTCTCCAACTATGAGATTTAACATAGCAGATATGTTATACGTTAATCTTTGAACAACATGCGTTTGAACAGCATGGGTCTACTTAGAAGCAAATTTTTTCAATAGTAAATACTGCGGTACTACACAATCCACAGTTGGTTGACTCCATGGATGCAGACCTGCAGATGTGGAGGAACGGTATATATGGAGGGCCAACTATACATTATACTGGATGTTCAACTGTTTGGAGGGTCAGCGTCCCTAACTCTCACGCTGTTCAAGGGTCAACCATATTTTATTCTCTTAAAAGGAACACTGTTCTACCAGTGTAAAGTTACCTTGTAATTTGCATCTTGCTTTTGGATTGGCAGCATCTCTGAAAATGCCAGTAGTTCCATTGTTTCGAATGTACAACACTGTATCTTGTACCTGTTTGACAAAGCCGTTAGCACTATGGCCTAGTACACATTTGCTTCAGGATTGATTCTGATTCTACAGTCTTTTCAGAAAGACTGGGAGATTTTCAAATTATCCCTAGCTTTTACCAATATAAAAATTATGCTTTGTTTTTGATAAAGTTGGAAAGAAACATTATTCTCCTGTATCTGATGCTTGGTTTTCTTGGAGAGTAACTTAGCAAACTGGCAGTCTGGCCCCGTGCTCTGTATTCCCTCTATAAAACAGATTAACCAATGCCTCTGTGTTCTAATAGGTTGCTCTCAAGCTGCACCTGCATTTCTGCCCCTACTAATTGAGTGTGTGAGTCATGTGTGTTAGTTTCCAAACGTGTATATATCTGTTGTGCTTTTTAATAATTATAAAATATAATTAAACATTATATAAATTAAAAACATATCAAAACACTTGTTTTTCTGAAAACTAATCAGAATGCTCTGAAAAGACTTAATAGATATGAATTTTTCTTTGGAAAAAGAGATATTTAAGACAAGATTGTTTTGTTGAGGTTGAAAGTATGGGGATTACAAAAATCTCAAAGGATTCTGTGGTCAGATTTCTTTGCAAGCTTTTTCAAGTAATTACTTTGAACGTGTTTTAAAGTTGTTAAAGAAAACAGTCTGATCACCAACTTTGTACTCAGAGGAAAGGCCATAGTTCTAAATCAAAGGATTGGTGAATAAAGGTATATTTGTAACTTTTTAACTGAAGTAAAGATTTATTTAACTGAGTTTCAAATGGCCAAGTAATCACAAGGCTAGATTTTGTGGGATAATTGAGCTTTCACTGTAGTTCTCTAGGTAGAAGCATTTTCTTCTTACCTCCCACAGAATCGTGTGCCCTTTGAGTGTTGTTTCCTCCCTCTTTGAATCCAGTACCTTGCACGTAATGACCATTTAATAAATGTTGAATGAATGGCCAACAGATTTCAAATCTGTATCTTAGGAACTGGGACACTATCATTTTAGAGAGAACTAAAGAAAACTTACTTTTGGCAAAGGCTTGATCATTGTTTTATGTAAGCTTGAAGTCATTGGTTTATATATTATTTGTGGCGTTCAATTCTCTTTTAGCTCTGTCAGTTACTTTAGATTGAATATCCTTGTCTTTGTCCTAAATTAAAGGTTAAACTGGCAATGAAGTCTTTGAAGGTATACACTGCCAATCATAATAATATTGGTTGTACAAAAGCACACTTATCTAAGATATTTTAATAAAAAATTCAAGTGTGATTTCACCTATTCCAATGCCTGCCATCACCCTCCACGGAATCAGCAAATGAACTTTCCACAAAATCTTGGGTCTTGCAAGGTTTCCATATGTCAGCTCACTTAAAAGAAAAGAAAGCCTTGGAAAGCAAGGCCATGAGCACAGCATACTAATCAAAATGTACTTCTTGGCACTTTTCCTGTGGTCACCCAAGGGAAAATATGTCTGCCACTCCACAGCAAGCATAAAATTTCATCCTGACTTTCAAGGCCAAACACCAGTGTAATTGACATGTACTACTAATCAGATGAGTATAACACATGATAATATCTTTTCCTCTGTGACTAAGAGTTGATATGCTTCAGCGGTTATCGCAGCATGCATGAGGCTACCCTCTTTATATGCACATAGGTGTTCGAGTAGTGCATTTGAAAACCAGCACGAAGCACTCCGTCCATATGTGATTAACTAATTGAAACAATTGCCATGTGAGTTGCTGGCCACCACATCTGTATATTTCTCTAGGCTGCAGTCAGCACCAGATGTTCTACCAGATGATGGTTTATGATGCCACAAGGTACCTCTGACTATCCTGGTGGGGATACGGGCCCTGGGTTCACTTGGTCCTGCAGCAGGACAGTGAGAACCGACAGTAAACAGCATAGTGACCAAAGAGACACTTGCCTGAAGAGCTCCATCCATCCTTGCCCCATTGATGGACACACAGAGAGAAGGGCACCTTCCCACTGTGACTGCAGACTTTACTAGACTTAACAAAATCCTCTAATATTATAGCGTTCTGCAAATGCCTTGTAACTGAACTGCCCATTATATTAGCCACTGGTGAATTTCCTTAAAATGCTGTTTAAGCATATTACTCATTTTACTTCTGTGCTAACGTTCTAATTTTATGGGGAATATTTGATTTATTCCAGAAAGCAGCTATACTTTTCACTTAGAATATACTTCTACAATTTTATTAAATTCTTATGTCTGTATTTTTTTTAAAAAAAGAATATATGGCCTACTGGTTAATATTATTCCAAGTAACTTCTTTTTGAAAAATAGTTCCTTTTAATCATTTCGTTCATTTCATATTTATTGAGTACTCTTGTGTACTAGACACTGTTCTAGGCATTGAGGATACAACAATAAATAAAACAGACAGAATCTCTGTCCTTATACAGTTTAAATTAAAGCAAGAGAGATGACATTCTCCTGGGGGAGTTTATATTCCATTGAGGAAATATGCTTTAGTGCATTTTGTTTTGTTTTGTTTTACTAATTGAAGGTTCATGGCAAAGAGTAATTTTGACTTTTAAGTCTTATTGTTTAAGAAATATATTTCATAAGGCTATGGCTACCATTGATAAGGAGTCCTCTGATGGATCTGGGAAAAGTCAATTGAAAACCTTTTGGAAAGGATTCACAAGAAGCCATTAAGAACACTTGTGATGAGAAGAGGTCAAAATATCAACATTAACAGGAGTTTGGAAGAAGTTGATTCCAGATTTCATGGATGATTTTGACGAAATAATGGAGGAAGTAATTGCAGATGTGGCGGAAACTGAGTCAGAAATGGAGCCTGAAGATGTGACTGAATATGCTGCAATCTCACGGTAAAACTTTCACAGATGAGGCGTTGTTCCTACTTACAAAGGAGCAAAGAAAGTGGTTTCTTGAGGTGGAATCTACTCCTGGTAAAGATGTTGTGAAGATTTTTGAAATGACAACGGAGGATTTATAATATTACATCATCTTGGTTGAGAAAGCAGTGGGAGACTTTGAGAGGACTGACTCCAATTTTGAAAGAAGCTCTGCTGTGGGTAAAATATTATCAAGCAGCGTTGCATGGCACAGAGAAATCATTCATGAAAAGAAGAGTTAACAGATGAGGCAAACTTCACTGTTGTCTTATTTAAGAAATCGCCACAACCATCCCAGCATTCAGCGACCACCACCCTGATCAGCTGGCAGCCACCAACATGGAGGCAAGACACCTCGACCGGCAAAAAGATTATGACTTGCTAAAGGCTCGGATGATGGTTAGCATTTTTTGGTAATAAAGTATTTTTTAAGTTAAGTTGTGTTCATTGGTTTCTTTTTTTTTTTTTTTTTTAGACATAACTCTATTCCATATTTACTAGACTAGAGTATAGTGTAAATGTGACTTTTATGTGCACTGGGAAACCAAAAAATTCGTGTGACTTGCTATATTGCAGTATTCACTGTATTGTGATGGTCTGGAATCGAACCGCGGTATCTCTGAGGTCTGCCTGTATAGATGGGTAACAAGAATGAGAGGTGACTGAGGAGGGTGACAAGGGCTTCTTCCTGCACAGGGATGACCCAGCTTTTCAAGTCAGTGGCTTCAGGAGCCAGAATGAGGTTGGCATCAAGCCCTGGCGGCCTGTTGGGTTACTCTCATGCTGAAGGGGAGGCACGGCTGCCATAACTGGGGAGACAGCCTCTGCTCTGCTGCGTCTTCTTCAAGGATTCCAAGCCATCCAGAGAAGCCAGAGTCCCTGGACGTTAGAAACACGTGTGGGCCTTGATGGGACCATGAGCAGCGCCTGCCTGGGCTGACCCTAGTGAGTGAGCGAGCCTCTGACAACCTGCTTAGACTACAGCCAAAGCCTTCCCCCAAGCGTCTCCTTCCCCCAGAGTTCAAACGACATCAACTGCACTGACTTGGACATTGAGTAGGCATCCCCGTTCTTCCTTTGTTTAACTCCAGTAAGTTCTCTGTGCCCAGGATGCACTTCTCCCTTAACTCCCCATATAGGGAAGCCCCTGGATGGCCAGAGGCTTTAAGCCTGCCTGGCTTGTACTATCAGGGGAAAGCCGGGAGTGGCTGGAGGGCAGTCGTGAGCTGGGCTTGGATTCCTTCAGTATCTGGGGTGCAAGGCATGTACCAGGCCTGACTGTTGGCTGTGCCTTCAGTGATGGGCCCCCGGCAGGCCCTGCTGTGGTTCTCTGGAAGAAAAGTCATGAGTCTCTTTGAATGCTCCTCAAGGTTATACAGTTGTAAGATCTGACTAAGTGAGAGTAGCCCAGGGCTGGGGAGTGACCAGAGCTATACCCTCGAGGAAGAAGTGCTCCTCTAAAGGAATGAAGTCCCAAAGAATTCTTGGTAGAGACTGGGTTAATGATTGGTGAAATTAGACAGACGGTTTTAGACTTAAGGTGGAGAAAGAGCTCAGCCCCTCCACCTGGACATTACCAGGCAGAGCGTGCAAGGATCCCCATTCCCAGGGAAATGAGTTCCTGATGCTCAGTTCCTTCAAACGTTACTGGCTTCAGTCTAAAGGAGGGGATAGATGACTTCCTGACACTCTTGACCCCTTCGGGTTCCGTCCTTTTTGAAGCATTAATTCATTTAGTATCTTATTCCTGGGAACGCGTGGCATAAGGAATGGGATTTAGAGGAATAGAGGCTGCGTCTACCCGGGACAGAGCCTGGAACCACGTGCTGTCTGAGCCTGGGGCCTGGAGGTTGAAGTGTCTCTATGTCTCCCATCTGTGAACTCTAGCAAGTTGGGGGAGGAAGGGGGGTGACCTGCATTTTACTGATCCAACCAGTCTATGGCTCAGTCAAGTTACTGGCCCAAGGCCACAGTGGGACTCCTCTGGGCCAGCTCCCCTCCATTCTGCTCCATGAGAGAGGAAAGTTCTAATGCTCTCTGGGACGTTAGTGCTTCACACTGGAGAGGAAACCAAAGGAACTCTATGTTTATGGAGAAATAACATAAAATAGAATCAAGGTTTTAAAAAGTCACCCCTAATCTTACTACTCAGAGGTAGACATATTAATGTTTTGACATCCTTCCTGCCTTTCTTCTCTGTATATTTTCCATTGTTTAAAGCTTAATAAATACACAACTTCTCAGTTTGCTTTTTCAACTTACCATTATCACATAAGTAATTCCCTTATTACTAAAAGCATCACATATTCAAGATTTTAATAACTATATTGTATTCCATGTACCAAGATTTACTTACTAATTCATCCGTTGCTGGAAATTTAGATTGTTTCCACTTTTTCTACTCTGAATAGTATTGCAATGGCTATTCTTGTATTTCAGATATTTCAGATCTACATATCACCAGAAATGAATTATTACATGAAATAGATTCCCAAGAATAGAGTGTGACAATTCACTTTTCAAGGAAGTCTTTCAAATTCTTGATATTATTATTATAGAATAACTATGCCAAATATTAAAATGAAGTGTACTATTTCATTGTACATTTATTTGATTGCTAGTGAGGGCAAACTGTTCCAGAATTTCGTTAGAATTTGTGCTCCCTGTTTTGTTAATTGTCAGGTAAGCTTAAAGGAAGTTAAGAGGATGGACCCTGAGACAAAGCTGCCTGGATTTGCATCATGGTTCTTCTGCTTACTACCTGTACCATCTCATTCTCCTCATCTGCAAAATGAGGGGATGATAATAATACAAATGCTACCTCATAGAGTTGTTGTATTATTAAGTGCATTAATACCTGTAACATGCTTAAAACAGTAAGAGACACATAGTAAGTTTTTATTTTTTTTTAAGTTTGGGGTATTATTATTGTTATTTTAGTCTTACTGGTTTTTTTTTTTTTTTAACTCTTTAATGGTTTCATCTTTCGTTTACAAATGTTTTCCTAGGTTTATTTATCTATTTATTTGCCTCATGGCTCTTTATATGTCACTCAAAATAACACTCCCTTTGTGATCATATCACGATTTTAATCACTACATAAAAACACTTCCTTCCCAGTCTACAGCTCTTATTCAGATCTCTCCCTTGAGCTCAGACTCACTTTTCTCTCCTCAATACATTCCCAGTGACAAGCCCACAGGCACATTTTGCCAACATGGCTCAAAATGAATTTGTCATGTTCCACCTAAATTTGGCTCCTTGTCCCAAGTTCCCACCTTCTGTTGGTGACAGCACCATCTATTAAGGACACAGACAGGAGTCTAATGAAGGAGATCAGAACATGCCACCCAGTAATATTCCACATTAGTACAGGGTTATTTTGAGCTGAACACCACTGAGGAACACCAGACACAGAAAGAATTCTCTGCCCTTCCCCTTTCTGCTTAAAAGCAGGGCATAAATTTCTCTTTGTAAAGTAAATTTCCATGTGTAAAGTTGTCTTCCCCTCTCATTGCAGGAGGAGGAGAATGACTCTTAATTTTAGACTCTCAAATATTGGAGGCAACTCTCATCACCTGAGAAAGATGAGTTTATATAACAAACATGAAACCTCCTTATCTACCATATATTTCCTAGTTACCTTCCCACAATTTACCTCCCACAATTCACCTACAACCCTCCCCTCCTTTCCTTTGTTTAGTCACTTCACAATTTATTGCCATTTGTTAAAAATGGTATATAAACCCTTAGGGTTTAACTGTCTCTTTGAGTTTTCATGCTTTTTTATGGACTCTCCCCCGACCATACATACAAAAATAAAAATGAAATGTGTATGTCTTTTCTCCTGTTGATCTGGATTTTGTCTGTTAATCTGCATGCTCCAGGAACATGACCTAAGAGGGTAGAAGAAAAGTTTTGCCTCTCCTACACTGAGAAGAATCCTGTATTCCTCCCCGCCTCTCTGGCCAATTGATTATTGTGGGATTTTTCAATTTAATATATTTTTAATCTGCCCACTTATTTAGGTTCCTACTAGTAATTTTTAATCTATACTTCTCACTGCTCTGTATTCCTGGACATTGTTCCCCATGCCTAATGGCTAAATGGCTCTTCAAGCTCAGCCCTCTTAACTTAGTATACAAGCTACACAACTGCCAGTATTTTCTTCTCTAGTCTTGTCTGCAGCTTCTTACTTCCTTGAATTTGCTCTCTATTAATTCCAGATTATTTTCAATTTACCAGTGAACAGCTCTTGCTTTTCCCTCAGTTTCATGTGCCCTTCTCCAACCCCACTCTCACCTTCTTTACCTGTTTTAATCTGAATTATTCTTTTGGACATAGCTCTGATGTCATCTCCTCTACAAAGCATTCCTTTAATTCCCATATTTTGTCAATGACCATTTCATCATATACTGCGTATATTCCTCTCATGGGCTCACTGCACTGAATATATTTATCTGTTTATGTGCCGGCCACCCACACTAAATTGTGAGTTCCTCAAATTCAGGGACTGTGTCTCATCATCTTTGTACTCCTAGTATCTGTTTGTTTGATAATAGTTCTCAGAAACATTTAGGTTAGAAACTGAAATTGGTCATATAAAGAAGGCATTAAATATGAAAGATGCCTGGGGTCAGGTTAGTACTCACAGGATGTCATAAATTTGGGAGATACCTGTGCATCCAGAAACTGGTCCTCATGTTTGTAAGACCAAAATGTTGTTTGGTGAATGTGGGACTGTTGGTTGTCTATTTAGCCTCAAGTTTCCTTCTTCCTCTCTAATCACGTCTCCATTCCTCATCTAGACATCCCCATGCCTGGCACTCCCAGCTGCAGGGATGCGCATAGCTATGTTAATCTGTCTTTGCCAATGATTGATTCAGAAATGCCCATGAGACACATTTGGAACTGCTGAGGTTAGAGGAGAGAGGTTCCCTGCATTATTCAGGGTAATCTTCAAAAGCTGGTTTCCTCTCTCCCTCTGCATGTTATCCTAGGTTCCTTCTTTCTGTTAAAGTCATTTATCCTGTTATCTTAGCCTGGGGATAAAGATAAGACACTGAGGAAAGATTAACATTTAGAATCCTGAGGAAACCCAGTTGGAATTGCATCTGACTTCTGTACTTACAGATATACAAGTCAGTTAGATGTCTTATTGCTTAAACTCACTGGAGATCAATTTTTTGGCACCCATAGTTGAAAACGTCATAACTGGTTCAGTAAGCATGACATCACCAGATGAGAAGACTCACTCCCCCAACTCTTGTCTCTCGGCCTTCTTGCCATTCTTCAAACACACTGTTGTGCATTGATTTGTGTCCCTTTGAAACTCACATGTTGAAGTCTTAACTTCTAGCACCTTAGAATGTGACCTTATTTGGAAGCAGGATCATTGCAGATGTAATTGGTTTGGCTAAGATGAAGTCATCTGGAGTAGAGTGGGCCTCTGACCAATTATGACTGGTATCCTTACAAAACGGGGAATTTGGACCCAGACGTGTACATCTGCCATGTGAAGATGAAGACAGGCATCAAGCCTAGAAATGCCAAATATGGTCAGAAAACCACTCAAAGAGTGGCAGGTGGAGAGAGGCATGAAACAGATTCCCTCTCACAGTCCTCAGAAGGAAACAACTCTGCTGACACCTTATCTTGGACTTCCACCCTCCAGAACTCAGATGAATAAATTCCTGTTGTTTAAGCTGCCATTTGTGGTAATTTGTTACCAGCCCTAGCAAACAAATACACTAATATCATTTCTGAGTTAGAGCTTTTGCACTAGCTGTCTCTGCACTCAGAATGCCCTCACAGCTCGTCTTTAATTCCCAGTCTCTTCTTAGTTTTCAGATCTCAGCTGAAGCATTCCCTCCTCACAGAGGCCTTCCAGTGCTACCTAATCTAGAGCAACCCCATAGTTACTGTAGATCACCACCCTGCTTTCGTTGTCTGCTAAGCGTTCACCACTCTCTGGTATATTTTTGGCAGATTTAATTGTGTATTGACTGTCTGTACCCTCGACCTGAGTGCAAGCTTCATTGGTGAATATAAATTTCATCTTATTTATGTGAAAATATACAAATCTCTCTCAGTTCATTCAGGAAAAAAAGATTGCTTTTTGAGAATCATCTTATTCATATGAATGAACACAGCTAATTCTAAAGTTAACAGGACCCTCGTGTGTTCATTCAAGAGCAGAATTTGCCCCACTGTGTATGCCACTCACTGCCTTTATTTACATTATAAATTACCTCACTTTTTATGTCTACTCCCGTTCCATTTCCCTTATAGTCTATTACTTTAATATAATATGTTAAAATGGAATTAGCAATTAAATTACTACACCATTATTCATACAACCTAGAGTGTCTGACCTCTGTTGCTAGAAGCAACAGGGATTTGTAATTGACTAAATCTCTAAGTGTGTGTGGACTCCTTTAATTGTACATGATATTTTCTGGGTGTCGACATGGTCAGAAATTCCGCTTTAATTCTATTCATTCCTCATGAGGGAGACTGAGTTATGTTTAGGGTATCATTTGAGTTCTCATTTAGATGAACAGATTTGAAGATGCGTGCCCCATTGGGTCCCTATGCACCTTTTGAATTCCGGTATCTCTAATATGTTTTCTTAATTTGCTCTATTATGTAGCTTTTTTTTGTAATTTCTGCAAAATTCATCAAAGAGTAATATGTTCTTCATTATCCTCAAGTTAGTTCATATGCATATCTATCAGAAGCTCTTGTGAGGCAAGGACCATCCTTTTTATATCATTGCATTTTTTATAGTGTCAGTCAATCTAATAAGTGCCTAGAAGAGTGCCTGGAACTGTGAGTTCTTCAGGGATGTTGTAATAAAGTACCACAAACTGGGTGGCTTAAAACAGAAATGTATTGTCTCACAGATCTGGAGGAGAGAAGTCCAAAATCAAGGTGCTGGCAGGGCTGAGCCCCCTTTGATACCTGCTGGAAAGTCCTTCTTTGCCTCTTCCCAGCTGCCAGTGGTTTCCATCTCTGACTTCCTTGTTAAATGTTATCCCTGTGTGTGTGTAGGGGCTGGTGTGGGGGGGGGGGGCTTGTCTTCACATGGCTGTCCTCTTATAAGGATACCAGGAATATTGTATACCAGTATGATTTCATCTTTACTAATTATATCTGCCGTGGACTTATTTCCAAATAAAGTCACATTCTGAGGTACTGAGGGTTAGGATTTCAACATATCTTTTTGAAGGCACAAAATTCACCCTATAATCGTGGATAAATAACAAATATTTGTGGAATAATCAACAAGCATGGAAGGTTGATAGACAGTGACCTTCATGTATTTCTACTGAGTCTACAGAAGAAGTATTGGCCCAGGTAGATAAATGGAGAAAGGACAGTATCAGAAAACAAAATAATTTATAAGACGCAACTCATTAAAAAAGCCTGTTGGAAAATGTTCAACCCTCACTAGTGAAAAATATATGCATGTGATTATCATAGGAGTCAGAAATTTTACTCCACAACTTGGAGGATAAAATATAGCACATTTCTTGTATTTGTTTTATTTATATAGCATATATATTTCCTTGGCCAATTCAGTTTCACTTTCTTAGGGAAGTTTGTTCTGATCTCTCCTTCTGGGTCACACTTCTCTAATATAATGGTTTCTAAACCACCATGTACTTCCCTTTGATAAAAACTTGCCACATTTGTGACTTTACATTTATTTGTGTGGATATTTGATTATTGCCTTCCCCAGGGGACCTTCAACTCCAAGACCAACTGTGTCTATTTTTGTTCTTTACTTCTGCAACACTTAGCCTAGCACTTGATGGTAGGTGCTCAATTAATGATTGATTGATTGACTGATCGACAAAATGAAGAAATGAATTGGTGAGATGGGCTGAAGTTAATCTTTCCAATGGCTGTAGAAAATATTTGTTACTGTGTCTGTTATAAATTGCTATATACTTACATATATATTATAAATATACAAATTGTTCTACATTATTAAAATATTTATTTAACATTGTTAACTAAAGCATAAAGATTACAAGGGCAATGTTTATCTACTTAGGTGAACAAACTGTTTTCAAAGCACTTTACCAGCAGTCAGTTGCACACAAACACCTAGTGTGTTAATTACGATTAGTAATTGTGTACTCATTGTATGAACTCTTTCTCTTAGAAGAACTATAAGTAATCCTAATTTAAGTCACTATATGTACTTGAAAATTAAGATGCCAAATTTCATATACATATTTTGTATTAGTTTTTAACTTATGTCAGTTTGCCTTTTCCACATTTAGTCCAATTTAGTGTTTCCTGTATACCCTGAAATTAGAATAGAATGTATCTTATACACACACACACACACACACACACACATACACACACATGCCAGGGCCAGAGTGACACTAATTATTTTTCTTCAATTCCAAGTAAATCATATTCTCCTTAGGATTTATGGAATCACCTTCCTAATCCATGCTGTTAAACATGAATTAACTTCCTCTGATATTACAGAGAATGCCTAATTATTTAATTATCTCCGGTTATGTGAATAAAGCTTTGGTGAATTCCCTTTCTAGCATCATCATGTCTTCCTTAGGGCTAAGCTTCATTTGAATGTACAACAAGTTCACACAAACACACCCACACACACACACTCACACACACACACATCATAGTGATAGAACTTTACAAAGCAATTTTAATTAAAACGATTGAGAATATGTTGTTGTATTTTAAAATCATCTTCCTCCAAGAATGATATAAAACGGTGATGGGTATTCTCCTTTGGGAGACTCAGCAAATGTTAGCTTTCAGTCATTTTCCTAAGACCATGCAAGAGTTCATCTCTAGTCCCTGGTCGGGCTCTTGTGGGAATAGAAATACCGCGCTCTTGGCTTGACATCAGTGCCATTTCCAAATGTTACCATGGTGATCACCTATGCAGCAACTAACCCTTCTCACAACAGCTCAATTTGAGATTCAAGTTTCACGTTTCCATGATTATGGGAGGGTAATTATTTCATTACTCAAGGGAAGAAGATTTAGGAGGTAAATAGCTCTTCATTAAATCTTAAATGACTCTAGTCTTTTTAGGCCACAGAAATGCCAAATATTAAAGTGATGAAATTCAAAAGAGTAAAACATGACTGGGAATTGAAAAAAATTTCAGTTTTTGTGTAGTAGAACCATAAATATTTTTTCTCTAGTGAAAACACCCTGCATAAAGTACAAGTATATTGCGTCAATAATTCATGATTTAAAATAATTTCCATGTAAAATAAATGCTTGGAAATGTTTGTGTATATACTTGAATAGAAATGCCTATAAAAAGAGAGGAATTTTATGAACTGACCTGGCTTGGGAGGAGGTACTGCCATTTTTTATAAGGCATCCTTTTTTCTCTCTGTCTAAATAAGAACTTCATTGTCAAAGAAAGGACTCTTATTCTACAGCTTATCCTTTTACAAAGAATTATTGTTGCTTTCATTTACTGTTGATACTTAAAGATCATGCAGTTGAAAATAAATATTAATGTGCAATATTTTCAAAGTATACTTGCTTTTATGAAATGTCATAGGATAGCTGTGAATTAAATTAAATTAAATTAAATTAAATTAAATTAAATTAAATTAAATTAAAGATACCTGGAGCATATCTTTTTTTTTTTTTTAATGCATGTACTGGGGATTGAACCCAGGACCTCATGCATGCTAAGCATGCAGCTCTGCCACTGAGCTATACCCTCCCACCCCCTGGAGCATATCTTAAATATAAAAATAAGTGGCTGTTTATGCTGTGCTGCCCAACTGCAGTACAAGAGGGAGCAGCGAGACAACTGTCCAAACTGCAGCTCTCCTGAAAAAGACTTTGACATGCTATAAAGTTTTTAGGCCAAAATGTTTGGATGTCTACTACAAGGCAAACATTTCTAACCACACAATGTTCTTTCTAAGATTTTTTTTCCCTTTTTACTGTTGCCTTTTTCCTATGTTGCCTCTGAGAAAAAAAAAAAAAAAAAAAAAAAGCCTTTTAAAGATTTAAAAGAGAAATAAGGATTCAGGGAAGGTTAACTCCTGTATGTGACAGAGGGTGTGCAGTTCAAGCTTAGTGACTTAATTTTGACCTATCTGAGAGCCTGTAGCCGTGTGAGGCACGGACTTTGAGAGGGCAAGAAAGGATTCAGTCATAATCGTTTTCCCAGAGGAAAGACAACCTGTTTTGAGCTCGTTTCCCCTCTCTCTTGGTCTTTAATATTTCCCAGTGCTGCATTAATTTACCTCTAATGGTGGCAGGTTTTTTTTCTTTCTTTCTTTTTCTTTTCTTTTTTTTTTTAGTTTAGTGGAAGGAAAATTAGTCAGAATTGATTGTTAGGAGGCTCGCTGATTGAGTAATTAATTAATTGAAAATGACTCATTCATAAACCTCTGGAGAGGCGGGATGGGAGGGTTAAGAGGTTCAGAGCGACTGCAGTCATCAGCGCCTCTTTGCTGCTTATTTTTATGGAATCCATTAAAAACTCATCTAAGGTATTCTAGTTTGTACACCTCTCAAAACATAGAGACTGGGAGATGGACAGGCACAAACAATAACTGTCCACTCTCAGCAAAATCACGGAAACATCCAAAGGACATGAGGTTTTTAAAATTTCAATTCAGAGTCCTCCTGCAGTTTGCAGACCACCAAGGGGGATCGCAGATCAGCACAAAATAGGCAACAACTGAAACAGAACCTGTCCTGCTGAAGTGACTGTTCTAATGTTCCTGCTCCCTTGTCTCCACCTGGAATTTCTCGTGGGCCCCACGCTTCTCACTGAACTCACCTCTGTGTCACTCACCCTCCCGTCCTCCACCTGTTTCCCCATTTCCAGGGTCCTATTGAAGAGACATTCAAAGTCCCAATCTCTTTTTACACAGAATCATTTAGACACTTTTGATCCAAATGCTGCATGTCTGTGTGAGAGAGTTTAGAGGGTGGGAACTTGCTCTTTATAACAGAAAGATCCCATGAAGTTGTTTATTTTCAAACAAAAGCTATTCTTCTTTCTCCCATGCTTTATTGGTGGCAGGCAGGTCAGACCACAGCCAACTTTTAAAATAATATGTTTTCTCTACTCTAAATTCGCTATCTGTAAATTTTGGTTAAAAACATTGATTGCCAGTATATCAAATCATCACCATATACACTTTACATATCTTACAATTTTGTCATTTATTCCTCGATAAAGCAAAATTTTTCAGTAATTGTGTTGCCATTTCTCCGAATTGCAATAAATCTGCAAGGGCACATGCAGTGTCTGAGTGTTAGAAATAAAACATGCACCCCAATGTTCACAGCAGCACTACTTACAATAGCCAAGACGTGGAAACAACCTAAATGCCCATCAACATGACTGGATAAAGAAGATATGGCATATATATGTATAGATAACACAATGGAATATTACTCAGCCATAAAAAACAATGAAATAATGCCATTTGCAGCAACATGGATGGGCCTAGAGATTATTGTATTAAATAAAGTCAGTCAGACAGAGAAGGACAAATATCATATGATGTTGCTTATATGTCACTTAAAAAAAAAAGATATAAATTTTATTTACAAACCAGAAATTGACTCACGGCCATAGAAAACAAACTGTGGTTACCAGGGGGGGAAGGGAGTAGGGAGGGATAGATTAGGAGTTTGGGATTAACAGATACACATTGCTATGTATAAAATAGATAAACAACAAGGACCTACTGTATAGTACAGGGAACTATATTCAATTTCTTGTAATGAGCCATACTGG
The DNA here is from genome assembly GCF_036321535.1 of Camelus dromedarius. NCBI lineage: Eukaryota > Metazoa > Chordata > Mammalia > Artiodactyla > Camelidae > Camelus > Camelus dromedarius. The sequence continues at coordinate 25,211,046 of NC_087437.1, read as the reverse complement.
AAAAGAAATTGAAAATATATGCATATATATGTATAACTGAATTGCTTGGCTGTACACCTGAAACTAACATTGGAAATCAACTACACTTCAATAAAATATGAGTTTAAAAATCTATATATAAATGGATAAGGGGCTCCTGGATAAATCCCCCTAGTGGCTGCCACTCTCTGAGCTCCTTACTTCAAGGTCTTCCCAAGGTGCATTAGTGGGATAAGCTACATTGTGTTCCAGTGTTAAATAATCTTGGTGGCTTAACACAGCAAAATTTATTTTCCACTAAGGCAAAAATGTATGTCTCTGTGAGTCTGGGTAACACTTTGGGACAACCATACTCCTGTGGCAGGGGGAAAGAGGGTAGAAAACTGGGCAGAGGCTTTTTATGGGCTTAGCCAGAAAGTCCGTGTGTCATTTCCAGCTCACATACGGTACAGAATGACTAGCTTCAGGTCCCGCCTAACAGCTGTGGGCTGGGGCCCAGGAAGGAAACTGGAACTGATATTGGGAAGTCCTAGATGAAGATCTGGAAAAAGGGAGGAGATTGTAGAAGGAAGTGGAGAAATCCTAAGCCACAGAAGGCACGTCTTCGTTCTCGTAAGCTCTCACTGGACATTTTACTATGATGTGCTTCTGTAGGACGCAGCCTGGAATGAGATGGAAAAGGGTTTCTTGAGGAAGAGAAGGCAGCTGTGCATATCCAGGTCCACAGCTTGCGGAGGAAAGGGAAGAGGGATATGGTAGTGGTTTGATGGATACCAAAATGTCACACTTTGAAGTTAGAAAAAAAAAAAACCACCAAATAACATAGTGCCTACCAAATAAAGCGCTTTGAGAGGAGACCCAGCACTATTCATTCAGTTAGTGTGGATTAATGGCCACTATCATGTCTCCTGAGCAGAAGGATTTACTAAAATAACCTCTTAGTTGCATTCTGTGCTAACAACTCTACCAACCACCCTAATTAATTGCCCCCAAACTGTTAATAACCATGTCATCATAGACCATCATGTAAATGAGCTTTAAAAAGTAAAATCTGAAGAGCAATCTTGCCATTCATTTATCTGAACTAATTATAATGTAGGAATAATTCTCACAGCAGGTGAAAACAGAGAAAAAGCATGCTTTTGCAGGAAAACAAAACATTTTAGATCTGACATCAAAATTTTGGAAGAAACAAAGAGCTTCTTTCTTTGCAAGGCAGAGTATTTTAAGTCTGTTATTTTTGTTACGATCACATTTTTAATCAAGTATTTGTAAAAATTCAAAAAGATACAGAAGATTGAGCTAGGTTTTTTATTTAATGGTGATGAAATGTATCCCATTCTCATTTAATTTTAATGAAGAAATCATTTCCAGAATCAACAAGGCAAAGAAGGTGTTACACTTGAGAATCGATAGATATTAATAAATTGATTGGTTGTGCTTTGTTTTAGAGCCAGTATAATTCATAGCTACAAAACATAGAATATATCATTTCTTAGGGAGGAGCCTAGTGTAGAGAAAAGTAATCCATAGAGGTTCACATCCTAATGTATACTTAAATTTTTTTTTAATTTTTATAATTTTAAAGGTTATTTTCTATTTACAATTATTACAAAATATTGGCTATATGCCCTATGTTGTACAATACATCTGTGAGCCTATTTCACACCCAGTAGCTTGACCTCCCACTCCCCACCCCCATGTTGCCCTCCCCACCTACCCCCTGGTAACCAGTGGCCTGTCCTCTATGTCTGCGAGTCTCTGATGCACACTTTTCAGCCATGTGAGTGTGGGTTTGCTGCTTGTTACTTTATGGAGCCACAAGATGCAGAATCCATGTAAAGACAAGCTATTACAGTATGTCATGGGCCAATGTTTGTTCTTGATATATGATATTTATTGTAGCTACCACTTTTTGTTTTCCATGGACTATTTTACTTTTTCACCCTTGTAACTTTGATAATTCAAATTTTCTTGAGTTTTATTACTTTGCTTTTGAGGGAAAATACTGATTTATAAACCAGTATGTCTTATTTCATTAAAAAGTGTTCAAAACTATTTTGAAGGGACAATATTTGGAAACTTTTAAGAATAGTCTCCATGAGAAAAAAAAAAAGCCTTAAAACTCTTTTTAGAAGCAGGTGGTAGTTTTAAAGTCTGTGTCTTGTGAAATCAATTTTTAAAAAAATTAAGTTGGGCATGTGTGAGAAGAGCTGCAGAGCCAGCCTGGATGGAAGAAAAGCTCTGTGCTTTGAGAACTTAGTTATCCACGGGAGTATATCTAAAAGAAAGTGATTAAAGTTAGGTAGAAAAGGAAGACTCTCGTGACCTTCCTGGGCATTGCCCATTTTGACCTGGAGTAGATAGGGTAGAGCAGCATGAGGAACCCTAAGCCAGAGAAAGACTTTTCTTCATTTTTAATAAAATATCAATGGAGATTTACTGTGATAGGTTTCTGTAGGGTTTTGCCTTCATTTTGATCCTAACAAATCAGCAAACTGGGGCCTTGGCATGAGCTTACTACTAACCTCACCCATCTCAACCTCATGTTCCATAAAGTGTTAATATCTTTCATTAAGAAAAATTATCCAAAACTTGCAAATAAAGCAGAGGATGACTGAATGACTTTGCATTGCCACTGTTTGTGATGCCCACAAAGTTGTAGGTTATTGTGCGCAGTAATGTTAATCCCATTCTCTCAAGGCCAGTTCTTGGAATTGTGCTAGCCATATGCTCCGTTCCGCTCAAGACGGACAGAGCAGCCTGAGTCCTGGCTGCAGTCTGGTCACCGTGCAGTTAGCCTTTTCCCTCTGGCGGCAGGTACGGCATCTGTAAAACGACTCAGGAACGTGCTTCAGACAGGAAAGATTCTGTGGCTCTATTGTCCTAGTCACAGACCGCTTGAGTCTGCTCGTTTGTGACTCCAGGTGGAGGGGGGCAGGGGACATGGAGGGGCCTTTGAACTTGGGGGTGGTGGGGGGTGTGCAGGATTCTGGTTGGTTTCAGGACCATCCCTTTAACTTGTCTGGTTTTACATTTCTTCATGTGTAAAATTAGAGAGTTGTAATAGAATGAATGTTTTCTCTTCATATAATTTGAAGTGGGAAAATAAAAACAGGAACAAACTTTTTCATCAGTTTTTGTATTGCCTCACTTCTGAGTACTGTTTTCCAGAAGAGCAGCTAAAACAGCATCTTTTGTGTCCTCATTTTATTATTTATCAGTGAATTCTCCCTGAAGGAGACAATCAACACCGGATTGTTAGGGTCACTTTAATCAGAGCTGTAATGGTTTACTTTACTCTCAGAAATTGATATTTACTCTCTATATAATGAGGAGGCAAGAAGTGATAAAAATGGTCAGCTATAAGAATTAAGCATTTATATCCAAACAGAGGGGAAAATCTTTATCTTAATTAGATATTCCTCTCAAGTACAAAGGAAAGGTAAGTTAGTGTCTCCATTACAATAGAAGCAACTCCAGGGGAAGTGGTGTAAAAGCGTACTAGTTGACCCAAAGAGCGAATGCGGGGGTTGGTATTTAACCTGAGGTTGTGTGCATTTCTAGCCTCGGGGCCTGGAAGGCCCTCTCTGAATTTCACTGTGGTGGTGGCTCTGTAAGGCTTGATTGTCCCGTCAAGTGTGTACTTAGCTTGCTCTCCAGCTCGCCTGCCTCTGCTGATTACTGGCAGCTTGAAATTGTCCTGAAAGAGAATGAGGGCTCTTGATTAATCCCTGTGCACAGTATCAACATATTATTGATTCATTATCAGCACATCATGTTTCATTTCCTGGCAACGGGGATGGATTGAAGGCAAAATGTGACTTCAAAACAGACTCAACCCAATGAACATCCAAATTGGGTAACTAATGTTCTTTTCTGGGTGAAGGTCCTTCCACTACATAAAACACTGAAAATATTTCTTTTGCCTAGAGAAGAACTGGAGGGTTTAACAGCTCGAGTTTAACAACTATAAAGTAATCTGGCTTATCTTGTTATTTATGTGTTTAGTGATAAAAGCAGTAGATAAACAAGTCCTTTAGAATGGAGTTCATTGGATATTAAACACTTTATTATACAGCTTTCATTTATATCCTTGTTAAATACATAGCTTTAAAGAGACACGTAAACATTGATTGAATTACTCATCATTCATTTATTTATGTAACAGTCCATTTACTGAGAACTACTATATTCTATGCTAGGCACTGGGAATACAAAGTCGAGTAAGTCATGGTTAGAGTCAGAGTTCATAAAGAGAAGAGATAGATAGGTATATAAAACACATATTTTTAGTAACAGAAATATATACAAGGTCATGAAGGGGTATTTAACTTTTATGGTGGGATTCTAGCAAAAGCTGTGACTCTGCCAGGGTTTGGGAAATGAATAGGGGTTCTGTAGGAACAAGAGGATGAAAGAGAACTTGGGGCAGAGGAAACAGTTTGTGCGAGGGAACTACATGTCTCCTGTAGGGTACTGTAGGTAGCTGAGTGTTTCTGAAGCGTGCATTTCAAAAGGGAAGTGATGAACCATTAGGCTACAAAGGTAGGTAAGCGACAGCTTTTTGAGGGTCTATCTTACATACAAGGCTGGCTAAACTTTAGTTACTAGGGAATCGGATCTGCATGTTCTAAGATCGCCCTGATACACTTGACTGCTATGTGATTGGAATTAAGTATCCTAGTCACGGTCTATTAAAAGAGGACAGTTGAGCAAATGCCTTGGCAACAGCAAGAGGGATGAAAAAGGAGAATTCAGTAAATATCTAAGAGATATAATCAGAGGGACTTGGTTTAAACTAGTTGTTGGGACTTAAATATTTGTTATGGTTGACTCACAAGATTCTGTCTTATGTCTCTATCAACTGAGGGAGGAAAAAGCAGTAGAAGAATGCACGTGTTGGGGTGGGAACCGGGGGCAGGAGAGGGCGTGGAGAGGATAGTGATTGGTGACGTTTTCACCTGGTTGACTTGACGGGGTGGGGGTCTAGTAGAAAGTCTGACATGCAGGCATAGGAATTCAGCTAGGCAGGCAGAAATGATTATTGCAAATAGTACTCTAAGTTATAGTAGTAAAGGCTCGGCAAAGACAAAAGACAACTCGTTGCAATTACACAGCTCAACTATGTCCTCGGCAGTCTCTTCTTTTTATCAAGATGTGTCGATCATATCTTTATTTAAAAAATAAAACCACAACTATCTAATCACTGAAGATGAGACTCCTACTAATGTACTTACTATTTCCTACTTTTTAAGAAGCTTGCTATTTTGAAATACTTTTAGGGTTTCATAGAAGTTGCAAAAATAGTACAGAGGATTTCTGTGTGTCTCTTCTCTAGCTTTTATCAATGATATTATCTGAGATAATACTAGAATGATCAAAATAAGGAAAACTGATATTACTACAACACTATTAACTAAACTACAGAACTTACTCAGCCTGCATCAGTTTTCACATGCCCATTGGTTTGTTACTGTTGTTGTTTTGTGTGTAGTCCTATGAAATTTTATCCTGTGTGCAGGTTCATACAACTGCTGCCATAGTCTGGATACAGCATAGTTCTATCATTTCCCAGACTCTCTCCTTATATCAATTTAGAGTCTCTCTTTCCCCCATTCCGTCTTCTAACAAATGAAATCATATAGTATGTAATCTTTTGAGAATGACATCCTTCACCAAGTTGTTATGAGTATCAGTAGCCAAACCCTTTTAATTAAACGTTGAACCCACCTGCAAAATCTGTCTCTGACCTGCAGTTACTTTGCGGTTTTGGGCATTCTAGTTAGCTATGATCAATAAATGGTAATGCTTGACTTATCTCTCTAAGATTGAAATTTGACTGTAACATACTCACATGCAAAGATGCCATAAGGGTCACTCCACGGGGCTATCCTTAGTGGTACTGGTGGAATGCCTCACCTGGAGTTACAAAGAAGCCAAAATAGGGGATGGGTGGAGCCAGTTCTCAGAATGGAGATATCTTGGCGACGGTGATAGATCAGGACATGAGTTTCCCATGACTACATGAGGCGAGGGTTGCTTCCTGGCTCAAGCCCACCCAAATGATAGGAACTGAGTTGCAGAGCCTGGCAAGAAAGCATATCCATGTGACAGGGCATCTGGCCAGGTGGACTGAGATTAGAGCATCGCTGGTGCTTCTGTAAGTTCTGGTCTTTCCTGAGGAACCGCAGGTGCCTGTGGACAGTATCTATACTTGGCCTGCAGGACACAGTTTCCTTTTGCGAGTGTAAATAAACACTTGATCCTGCAACTGTGCGGCAAATGCTTCGGCAACTGCCAGAAGTGCTGGGCGAGGTTTCTGGCTGCCAGGCCATGTGGCTCTCAGACTAAATGCAGGAGCACAGACTCCCATAGAGAGAGAGGCCCTATGTTCCATTTGCAGGGCTGCCTATGAAGTTGAATGACAGGCTCTCTGTACTTCTGTTTTTTGCTGCCTTTTAAACCTCTTAAATCCAGGGCTTGAAAGCTTCTACTTTGGATTAGCCATCCAAAACATGGTATTGATCCACAGAGTGATCAAAAGCACGGTGAACGGCTAGAAGCTTACAATGCATGCAAACTGTTGGTGGAGAATATTAAATAAGTGGCTTCTGAAATAAACGAGTGGAGGTGAGGCTGTATTGGAGCTGTGATTGCCTCTCATTTTCTCATTGTGATCCCAAGTATCGGGTTCTGCAAGTGAAGGCTGACATTGAGACTAGAGGAGTTGCCTGATGGGGGACGCTGAACATCTACAACTTTGTAAGCTGAGGATGTACGTAGACATGGAGAGGAGGTACATAGGATAAAACACATCTTCGCACATCCAACAGCCACAAGAGATGAAAAACCTACTCCAGAATTTGCATTATTTGTGAGCACTGGGAGTTACCAAGTAATTATTATCATTTATCATCATTGTATACCTTCTGCCAGAAAAGTGCCAAGGAGAAGCTCAGTAAGTATGTGTTGAATAGAATAAAGGCTTCTTGATGTCTTAAGACTGGGCCAGGCGGCCCTGTAGGTCTGTGTTGCCACTTTAGAACAGTGATTACATTCCACTGTACTGGCCCCTAATCTTTTTCCCCAGACTGTAGGCAACTTGAAGGCAGGGACTGTGCTGTGTCCACTGATCAAGTTCCCCCGAGGCAGCCACAGTGCCTGGTACGTGGTAGGCAGGCAATAAATGCCGGTTGGCTTGACTGAGGCAGGGCTGGAAAGCACACGCTGCATCAGCTGAGTCACTCTCTTCAGACCCTTCCCTGCATGTGACACTCCGTAAGATGAAAAATGACTCATTTAATACACTTATTCATTAATGTACACTTGGTTTTATTCCCCTGCTTCTACTGTTTATAAACTTTGTGATCACTGGCAAGTGAGGACTGCCTCCTAAGCTGGTTTTCCTCATTTTGATGGGGCTACCAATCCTTGTTCTGCTCATTCAGTTTTGGGGGGGAACAAATTAGGTAATAAAATTAAACAGAATGTGTGTATTTTTTTAGAGTAGTGTATAAGGCCTTTATTTACATTTCATTTCAAGTCATTCATTTGTACCTTATTTTCCTCCTATGGATGAAGTTAATGGTTAGGATAAAAATGTTACTTTTCAACTATTTTCCTATGGCTACAAGCTATAAATTATCTCCTATTTCTAACTATATTACAGCACATAAACTAAAGATATATGTAAATCAATCTTCAAAATATTGAAATTCTCACAATTATTCAAAGTTCTTGGCTTCCTCAGGTATCTCAGGTCCTGGGTTCTAAGAATAGGTAAACTTCTCAAGGTAGGAGGGAGGTGGTTGCTTTTTCCGGAGAGCCTGTACCTATTTGCATGCTTGCAGATGACCTGAGAGGTTCAGAATTTGTATTCCCATGACAAACTTGCTAAAAATAAAAATTTGAAACAATTGACATCTACTAACTACAAGTACACTGCAAAAGAATTCCAGGGGCAGCAGAGATAAAGATAGGAGAATTTGACCTTGAGCATTTGCTATGTACTGTTTGTCTATAGTGACTGAAAATAAGCAAAAAGACGAAAGCGCATACATCTGGAACACTGAAATGTCAGTTTAGGGCCATTCACATGCAGTTCAGAGAAGTGAGCTATTAATCCTATGAGACTTCATCAGAGAAAAGTTTATTTTCCAGAATTTCTGTGATGTAGTCATATGCTTTCACAATGAAGGAAGTTAACTTAAAGGACAAAATAAGGAAAGACATTTGGGATCGGCCTCACCACAAACTCGCGGAGTCTGGACTCCATTCCACTTGGAGTGGAGAGTCACTGAAGAGACACTGTGGAAACATTTTAGTGTGACCAGTCTGGCAACAAAGTCCTCAGCTAACATGAGCTGGAGCCAGCAGATCTGTCACTAGTGATCCATCCATGCTACTAGGAGAGTATCAAAATAAGATCCTGATCTAGGTTAAGAGTAGCCAAAAGGAGAGGTGAGTACATGGCTTACCAGGAAGCATCTGTTGCTGGTTCCAGGACCAGTGGAATGCTTTGAACCTGTGAAAAAGGGGGTTATATGCTTTCCTATTTATGATGTTTCAAAGTGTGTTCAAAGCTATTTTTTTTAAGTATGTATGTAAAAGTGCTTCTACCAAGAATGAATTTTAGGTGGTCATTTCTATTCTCTTGGAGTCTCCCAGTCCATACATGAGTCCTCGCTTCCACTGATATCTCCAGTGTGTATGCTGAAGCCATCTGACACTCGCTGAGGCCATGTGGACGTGCCTGTCAATGGGGCAGGCTCACCCCTCAGGTTCAGAGGCTGACCTGGGCTTCAGCCTAGCCATCTGTAGTGATCGAACATGTCAGTTATTCAGTCAAAATACTTGTCTCAAAATGAACCAAACAGAAGTAACGCCACGATTTAACAGGAACGTTAGAAAAACCTCGTGAGTAGACTCAGATCACACTTGCAGAATCTCGCTTTTGTAGAATCACACTTTGGTAGATCTCGCTTTTGCAGAACCTTTCAATTTTACAATATATCATCATAAAAAAAAAGTTGATAAATGGTGATGGAAACAAGAGAGTATTGCTGTTGTTGACGTAAAAAATTCAGACATATATTATGATCTGTCTTAATTGAGATTTTTATTCCTAATAAAGTGAATATAATCTAGTGATCAGTCATATGATGCTTACACCACCCACGAGCATGGAGGTGTCTGTTTTTGGAGGTGATAGCTGTTTGTAATGAACCACCATGGCAAGGGCTTATCTCTCTTGCCCTTGGATGTCCAGACTGCAACTGCATTTAAAACAACACGGCCGTCCAAGATTACAACATAATTATTCTTTCTGGAGGTTTTAACATAGAAAAAAATCAGATGTTATTTTGAAACTTGGGATGTGGGTATTGAATTAGGTCTAATGGAATCAGTAGACAGAAATAAAAAAATCAGTGAAGAACTATATGGGCATGAGAGCAGATATCAACCAAGGAACAAGAAATTTTAGTTAAAGGCAAACTGTGGAAACCAGAGAGTCCACAGTGTGAGAAATTATAAGGCAATGAAAGCCCACCTTGCATTTTAATGATTCTATATTAAATAGTCTCATATGTGGATTATGATTCCCAGGGTGACCAGCTGGCCCCAGCTTGGCTGGAAATTTCCCAATGCAGTACAGAAAGCCCCATGTCCTGGGAAAACCCTCACTGGTCACCCAGAAGTCTCCGTACACGTTCTTAAATGACACAAGCATGGGTCTGCTTCCTTCTTCACTTCACCTTCCTCCATTTTCCCTCCCTCGTGGAATTCACCGGCACACCAATGATAATCATTGATACCTCTGATCTGAAATGGCTGTTGATGGTTTTAAGCCTTCCAAGTAACACCAAGTCACGGAAACAAGAGGTGATTTTGCACACAGATGCTCACATACATAGCACCTCCCAAGTTTCATGGGCCTCATGTTGATATAAAGATTCTTTAACACTCTTCCAAACCTTGAAACTGAAAACCACACCCAGTTGTGTTCAATCTGATATTTAACAGCTGATTGTGTAGCCTTGAGAGGAGAGGTGGGGAGGGAAAGTTTATTTGCCTAAAATTTAATGACAGCAGCTTTGTGATAAAATTTCATATTTTAAAATCTGTGTTGTTGGAGGCATCTTCAGATGTGCTAGAAGTACTAAAATAGATGCAATCTGGTAGCCTGTCAGGAAAGCAAACAAACAAGCAAAAAACTGCTGGGTCAGGAGCACAGCTGTCTGTGGGGGGCATTAAATTTTTTTACAGTCTTTCCCATAGGCCAGGATGCTTTTATGCATTGATTTATATTTTAATAATGACAGACTCCACTGGCATGAGCATTTCAGTTCCTCAGAAATTAGATAAAATCATAATTTAAACCCAGGATAAAAGGTGGAGGGAATTAGCATTTTGCAGCATTAATTAGCTTACTTGCCCTTGCTTATTTCTGATCAAATAAATGGAGTCCGCTTGGTGCTGCCACAAACAGGGCGATGAGTATCCTTCAATTGTATGATGTGACATTGATGTTTCTAATGCATGTAAATTCAACAGCTTTGCCTTGATTTTGAAGGTATGGTTTTAAAAACAGTGGTTCGTTTTCAAGCACTAGGGTAAGCAATGAACAAAGGCAGCTATCGGATGTAAAATGTAATACTGAAAGGACTTCTGCTGAAAGAATGCCCAAGCTCCGAAAACACTCTTCGAGAATGTACAATTATGTGCGCTTTCTCCCTGTTTGGTACTCTCGTTCCTTCCCTAGCATTTCACTGTCTCTCATCTTCATTATGATTCAAGGTGGCCAGAAGAAACTGGTAACTTGAGCAGGCAGGCATTTCATTTTTAAATAATTGTTTGTATTGTTTTCCAAAGCACACACCCTCAATCTTACTCCACCAGCTCCTCCCTGGCTCCATCCCTACCCCTGTCGTTCCGTTCGGCTCAACCTGTGCCTTTCCTCCACCGTCATCGTCTGCCGCTCCAGGTTTCTCACTCTCCCTTTCCACATGGCTGCTTGGTTTGCAGAAGATGCCTTCTTACAGATGTGTTCCCTCCCCTGACAAACAATTACTCCTGTTCCCCCCAGTGGGAGGCCATTAGGACATCATCACGGGTTCTGCTAAGTCATCTCACAATCACAGTTTTGTGCAATCACCTCTCATCTGAGACTCTCTAGGCATATGCCACGCAGGGAAACTGGCAGTCACAAACGGCAGCACCTCCAGGCATATTATTTGTTATTTTGGTCCAGAAGTGTAACAGATAATGTCTCATACAGTAGTGTCTGAGGGTCTCATTGGATTCTTTGACTGACATCATTTGCAGTAAACGTGCAAAAGACTGAATGGGTTATCATGTGCTAGTTGAGAGGAGGATAAAAAAAAAGAGGCATTTTTACATTTCCATAGCAATTACACCCAATGGTTCAGAAGAGACATGACAACAATAGTGATTTTACCAAGTTATTCTATTTGTGCAGACTTTCAGCATTCTGAGCTTTGAAAGAGGAAATTACCAGATACTCGTTATTATCCTGGAAAATGGTTAACCAGTGCTATGTTTATTTTTATTTTAATCTCACAGACCCAGCTGATGTGAAGACACATAGCAAAGACCTATCGAAAATGTGTTCTTTTAAATAAATGAAATACACATGCAACTGAAAAACACTCATGGTTCTTTTTCTTGAGGTTTCTCTGACAGCTCTACCTGTTAAATCCTCTTATTTTAATAGGTAGGGTTTCACTGGGATTTTGGTAAGTCTAGGCTCAATATTTAATATATTATGAAATAAGTGAATTTTGGCCTGATGCCATATTAACACTTCATTTTTTATTGATTTTTGGGTTAGTTTACTGCTGCACTGGGGTGTCGTGTGTCTTTGTGTAAAATCAAGCAATGTGCTAACAAGCAAAGACTTCCACAGAGGCCCCAAAGCAAACAAAGAAGGGGGCGCTCTTCTCCCCATAAGAAACTTCTGTCATGGGGTTGCACAAACCGTTGGTTTCTGTCATGGGGTTGCACAAATTCCTCAGCCTCACTTCCTCACAGCTCCAAAATAAAATGACATCAATTTAGGTTCATTGGAGTGAAATCCAGTCAAGATGAGTATGAACATCTGAATTGCAGGATCTTTGGAAGAAAGAGTTTTATTTTTGTCTGGGACACATAGGTAATTGAACTAAGCACGGAACACAGTGTTCCAGTCTGGCACAACACAGACACTCAATAAATACTTAATTTTATTGAACTGAATTGAATCAGGAGTTGCATAGAAGCCTTGCTTTAATGAGCAGGTGAAAATTATTTGCAATTGGAAAAGCAGACTATTGCCGCAACAACCCAAGGTTCTCCTTAAAGTTTAACCAGCCACTTGCCCTTGGAGAGACGCTCCCCAAGTATCTGCATTCAGTGTGTTCTCTTAAGTAGCCAGATAAGCATTTCTGTTCAGTGTGGCTTGGGCTGTTCATTTGCTCAGTTAACCTAGTCGTCCTTGCCTTATTTTTTCCTTTCTACTGAGAGGAAAAAAGAGAAACCACAGACCTAGTTTTTCTCTCCCACTGGATTTCCACAAATTCTAAATTAGGCAAAGAGAATTTGGATTATTCAGTCTCTAGTTTATACCCATCCTCTGTTGCCTCTAATGAGTTACAAAAATAAAGAAAAATAGAGTTCCAAATGAGTTTGCCAAATGGTATCAGTGAGATAAAAATGCAGGAGCTCTAGCCTTGGTGCATCTCATTTCAACTGTCAGAAACATCCAACTTGTAAATCCAGTGTCTTTGAAAGACAGAGGCGGGGGCGGGGGGGGGGAGGGCGCAGGGCATGTTGTTCTGTTTATGTACCTGGGGAGAATAAAGTCTGAAAACTCACATGAGTGTAAAAACCGATTTGTTCCTTATATGTCTCAAATGACTTATTGTCAATTATTCAATCCAACAAATATTTGTTGAGGTCCTACTATGTTTAAAACACTCTACTAGCTGCTACAGGTGGATACAAAATGGAGGAAGATAGGGTATCTGCCTTTATAGGCTTAATAATGATGACCTTTTCTCTGCAAAGATTAACTGTGCAATGCACATAAACATATAGCTTGGAGCCTAGAACACAGTTAAATTTAAAATAAAGGGGGATTTATTTAATGGTCTGAATTGAAGGTTTCCCCAGAAAGATGGTAAATGAGATGGGACTTGAAATACAGCAGAGTGTCACTAGGTTTACCTACTGAGGTGGGCAAAGGACATTCAGGCTCCAGGTTTGTGCAGAGTTGTCATCCTCAATCCCTAGCACATTGTCAGCCTGGACCACCCACCTGGGTAATGGGTGGAGGGTGCATTGAGAGCAAAGGAAAGAGAATTGAGGGAGAGGGAACAAGTAAAACCTCAGAGAAAGCCGAGTCCAGCCGGAATTCCCTACCGGATATTAGGACAGTACAAGACCAGGAGAACGTTTATTCTCAGTCTGCATAATGTATTAGTGGCCCAGAGAGATTCACATCAGAGGAGCATGGGTTGGGGAGTATAAAGACAAGGTAACAGGAGAATTGAGTGTTCAACTGGGAGTGGCAACTGTTGAATCTGAGAAGGACAGGGGAGTCAGAATGGCTTTCAGAACTGTCCCCCTGGGGAACCGGGAGCTGATAGGAACAAGGGGAGGGCACACACTTAATTGATCTACCTGGGCTCTGCCTCAGCAGTATGCTGAATTTGAGGTGCTACAGGCAAAGGAAAGGAAAATTAGTCATTTCCATAGGTGCATGGGATTCTGTTTGAAGCCAGAGTTGAACTCTCCATCTACTGTTCAGCTCTGATTTTGGGGAAGCAGTGTATTCTGCAGTTCAAAAGCATAATACTGTCTGCCCATTTTAGAAGTATAGTATATTCTGCACAGTTGGTATGGGGCCGATGCTAAAGGAAAAATAAAGCAAATGATTGAAAACTCACGGGAGAAGCAAATACTCTAGTTTGGGAAATCAGCCTAAAAAGACATAGAGAAGTAATAATGCAAAGAACAATGAATGTCAGGCTGAGGAGGTATGTTTAGTTCAGAAGTAAAAGGGATGCTCTTGGATATTATTGAGAGGTACAGGGAAATAGTCAGAGCCATACCTTTTGGAAATTGACCAGAAGGAAGAGAATCTAATAAAACCACAGGCAGAGAAGTCAGTTAGAAGGCTATTACAAATGAAGTCCTGCTCTAAGCCAGTGGGAATGGAGATGAAAAAACATCTATGGAGCAAATAGGAGTTCTTGTTGGTTAGAGTGATAAAGGAAGGGAAAGAGCTGTGTAGTCAGTCGTCAGTGACTGTAGCTCTTATAAGCAGTGTCTTTGAAGTCAGACAGACTTACTGGCCTTATGTATGACCTTGGAAACATTAGGTAATTTCCATGCCTCCTTTTTTCTCATCTGTTTAGCTAATATATTAGTAGAAACCTTTCAAATAGGGTTGTTGAACCTAAATACACAATGACAGATGACTGGATAAAGAAGATGTGGTATATATACACAATGGAATACTACTCAGCCATAAAAAATTAAATAATTGCATTTGCAGCAATATGGATAGGCCTAGAGATTATTAGACTAAGTGAAGTAAGTCAGACAAATACCATATGGCATCACTTACATGTGGAATCCAAAATATAACACAAATGAACTCATCTGTGAAACAGAAACAGACTCACAGACATAGAAAACAAACTTATGGTTACCAAAGGAGAAAGGGGATCAGGGAGGGATAAATTAGGAGATTGAGATTAGCAGATACAAACTACCATGTCTAAAATAAACAGCAAGATCCTACTGTATAGCACAGGGTACTATACTCAATAGCCTGTAATAAACCATAATGGAAAAGAATATGAAAAAGAATATGTGTGTGTATGTATATGTATGTGTGTGTGTATGTGTGTGTGTATATATATATATATCTGAATTACTTTGCTGTATACCAGAAACTAACACAATATTGTAAATTAACTATACTTCAAAAAAAAAAAAAAAAACTAAATAAGGTTGTTGAAAGGATTAAATGAGCAAACATATGAAATACTTTGAAAAGGATCTGACAGACAATAAGTACCACAAAACTCAGAGACATTTGGGGGACTTTGGGCTTCCCCCCTGAGAAATTGGTGGATATGGGGGTGCCATAAAATGAAAACAGGAAGATGGGGGAAGAGTACATTTGCAGGTAGAGGAGAGGATAAGATTCAGAGATCACGTTGTTCAAATTCCTACCTTTGCCACACAGGGTCTTGTGCAGGTAACCCTGACAGTTATCTAGTCCGTGAGGGAAAGTGGATGGCGGAGAACCAGATAGTTTAAGGCGGAGTCATCCTAGGGTGTGCTGGCGACTCTCAAGGGGGAAGGATCACTCCGCTCTCACAAAGAATGTAGCTATCGTCATATTTTAAGGCCAAGAGCAGCGAGTTGAAGGACTTGCTTTGAGTGATTTTAATAATGAGAGAAGTTTAGGTCCTTTAGAAGCATGAAGGATCTGGAACAGTGGCTGGCAACCTGAAGAGAGTGAGACATTTAGAAATAATAGCTAGAGGGATTGAAATAGTCACCTCGTGATGAATAAAAGAACTGTAAAGTCACCTGCCTGTGGAATCTTTTAGCAAAATGACTTTTCAGACTTCATTTTCCACATGGGTGATGTTCTAAAATTTAGATATTTTATGTCAACCATGAAACCCTCAGCTTTTCCCAGGCTAGCAATGCCACTTGGCCAAGTATTGAAAATAATTTGGAGGTGGTTGAGAGGTATGGTATGCGCCTGTGTGGGAGCTGAGAGCTGTGGTATGTGTGTGTGTGAGGGCGACTGTGTGCACGCGCTCTGTGTTGGGGTCGTTGTGTGGTGGTATAAAATAGCACCGTCCTCAGAGTGTAATTAACTTTGAGTTATTTTGAGTTACACAGTGTAATGTTGGAAAGTTTCTTAAAAATTAAACTAAATACATTATCAAACAAGTTGTAAATGAATTAATTGATCTTTACTATGATCTATTGACTACCTTGAGGAACCTAGTCTCACAAATGTTATCCTCCTGAACTACCTTTTCCTTATAACATACGAAATAGGACAGGGACAAGTGAAGCACCCTGGCTTTCCCTGTGTATATTGATTAAGGTTCAGAAAGGACATGAGGACTTAATTTCATGTCACTGGGGTTATTATCACATGAAGTAACTGTTTGGATTTTAGCCTGATTCACGTTCTATGAAGGCTTTTAGTATCCTGTAGAGTCAGCACTGTTCATTTTGACGTGTTTTCCATCTACTTTACGTGTTTAGCAGCTGGTGGGTTTGTTTAATTTAGTGTGAGCGGTCTTAAGGCAAAGAGGTGACCCGTGGGCACCAGATTATTTTGTTCAATTTCAGCCTGTGGTATTAGGTGTGGTCCTTGACTTGGGATTGGCACTGCGTTTACCAATTAGCCAGATCTACTGGGACTCTCAGTGGGTTTTGAACGGTTCATTTTAGGGAATTGATATTGTCTCATGGGAAGGTGGAGTGACAATTTGTTTTAAAAGTACTCCTCTGCAACTTTTTGTGGCATCTCCAATAAACTCATCTTTATAGAAAGAGAGTGAAATTTATGAGAAATAACTTGGGTTCACTAAAACCCCATGATGTAATCTTTCTATTTAACAACAGACATAGGTACTAATGGTTAGGTGTATATGACCTATATGACTTCAGTGAAATAATAACAGTGACCCACTAAATAATAATAGTAATCATTTATTGAATACCTTCTAACTCTTGCAATAGTCCTTCATGTTAGATACAATTATTCCCATTTTACAGTTGAGAAAACTGAGTCTCTAAAGATGAATTCCCAGTAATCACACATGCAGTAAGTGACAAATTCATCATTCAAATCTATTTATGTCTCTTTTTAATGTAAGTTAGTCTCTCAATAGAAAATAATGGAAGACTGATGCAGGTGAAGGGGAACATCTTTTTTTTTCATCCTATGAGACCAGGGTACTGCCTCCTTCTACCTCCTCCTCCTTCTATCACTTGACAGTCATTTTGGTGATGGCAGCGATGAAACAGGGAGGCTTATTCACACTGTGCTCTCCCCACCCTCCCCAGGGAGAGGGTCTGCATCGCCCAGTGACTCCTTCCCCTCAGGGTGACCAAGATAGCTTCCTGGCACCACCTAAATCACCAGTGGGCTACCAAGCTAGGAGGCAGCGAGAGAGGAAAATCGAGGAAGCTGCTGGAGTGCCAGGTGTCAGGAGAGACTTTACTTTAACAAAATGGAGCCAACTTGGAAGATGATGGAGCAGTGAGCCCACTCAGCGCCCTTACCAGCCCTGACAGTGGCTCTCCCTTCCAGATCCAGGCCCCCTGAGGGCTCCATGCCAGCCCCAGAGGTCTTTCTCTGCAACGACTAGATGGAAGCCATTACGCTTGGGTTTGTTACTACTGAAGACAGATCTAACTCACCCCAGAGGTGAGAGCTAAGTGTGCTGATTAGCTGTGCCATCCTGCCTACGGAGCAGAGTGGCTGATGGGTGTGTTAACTGCTTAATTTTTAGATGGAGTTTAAAATAAACATTTCTTTAAGTTTAAAAAAAGAAAATAATGGAAAACATTATGTGGCTCCAGTTTTGCATGAACATCCTTTTGTAGTTTATGAAAGATTGTTTCCCTCTTCATTATGCTCAGTGAGTACGGTACCCTTGTGAGGCTGCTCGAAAGTTACATCAACATGTCCAAGATGCCAACCCTTAGTAGATTTCTTTCTGACCATATCATTGTGATACTTCTCAGAAATTAGAAGCACAAGAAATTTAGTTTAAAAGAAGCCATTATAATTTTAGACAAGGATAAAATATTTTTGGATATTTTATCTACCCAACTGCCTTTACTAAAATTCAGAAGTCATGCTTTCTGCTGTATTGAACTCCCTATCTTACCTACCAAGTGAGAAGGTTTTTGGTAAATTTTAAAAATATCTGATTGCCTAACTCCATTTCTTTGAATATTCTCACGTACAGGTGACCTGCTACAGATTTGCACCTGTCCCAGCTGTGGGATCAATCTAATTCCTTGGAAATGGAATCTTGTATGGTTTAGGATAATAATTTGATGATTCGGTAGCCAGTCAAGCCTTTTGTTCTGACTTTCTAGCTGATCTCTTGCTATGACCATGTAATTGGTTCTAGAAGCGTGAATCTTGCCTTGCTGACTGCGTACCTAGCCCTATCTTATTGTCGACCTCGGCATCACTGACTTATTGTTCCTATTTCTCCCTGACCAGCTTTCTTCTGCTGGTCCCCTGGGAAACTGAAGGCTGGTCTTCTAGCTTCAAGTCTTAGAACTCATTTCTCAAACACTTGTGGCAGCCCTTTGAAATGCTAACATTTGCCTACCTACACCTCCACACAATTCCAACCCCACACTTCGCTGATTACAGGCCCTGTCTGAAGAGCTGTTATTGGCTCTGCCCTGAGGGCACGTCCTCCTCTGGTGAATTTTTCTTCAACTATGAGTCTTGATTTGAAGTAGACCATCTGACCTGAGCTTTGATTTTGATGTGAATTCTAATTGAAAGATAGCTTCCCATTTTAAAAATTCACTCATTAAGATACTGAATTATGTTTTTCTTTGGAAGAATTGAATGCAGATAATTGCCCTTTTATTTTCAGTTGCCAAGTGGTAGGGAAAGATCTGGCTACTATCTCCCCCTTCTTAAAGAGAGAGAACTAAGGAGGAGAGTGCCCTGGCTATTTGAGATCTCTTACTCGTGTATGTATACCATGAACCTGGTCAATGTTAAGTCTCCATTAACAGATTCTTAGAGTACCTCCGGGTGCTTACCATCCATTAGTCAATAAGACCATCCAATTATGCAAATTGAGAATAGAAAGGAATCCCTAAAACCTACAAAGAAGCCCTTCCACAACCAAACAACAGATATTTTTCCAGCACTTTCAATCAAACATATACTATACTATGTGTGAGGCATATACAGACCTGTTCTTCACTGTCAAGGGATTCAGCAACTTAAAGATTTGGCAGTGCCTGGGTGATGTATGACATGCTATCTTGTAGTGCCATTGGTCATAAGGCAGAATGAGGGGGATGGCAGGGAGTTTCCCCTTTTGTAAACAGTCCAGAACGGAAAAGGTCACCTTAATTGCCACACCTAGACTTTATGCCTGACATCTAGTGGTCACTCGAGGAATTGCAGTGCAGGATGCCGACGATGATTGACTGTCGGTAAGGACAGGATGAAGGTCTGAGGTAGCGGAATTAAAATGCATTCCCTCAGCTTCCTCTCTCAAAGCCCTGCACTTACCACTTACAGTCTTCTTTATACCGCATCTTCTAAATATGATCCTAGACAATCATTTAGTTATAAAGCTGGAGGGCTCTCACACAACTTTCATTTAATCATATTCTAATCACTGTATGAGAAGAGATGAAGCAAAAGTTTAGAATTTCTGAATTTAATGAATATTGCGTGTAAAATCAGCCTATTGGAAAGATAAACCACACCTGTTTACTCTGACTGTAGTTTATCATTTTTCCTTCTTGGAAAAAAAAACCCGGATACTCATCTACTAACCTACCTTATAGGTGGATGTCTTTACCTGTTAAACAGTGAAAATAATTATAACTCATAGGCTTGCCTTGAGGATTTAAGAAGTTAAATCATGTAAATAACTTTGTACGGTGCCTGGAACATAATAAGTATTCAGTGGTATTGGCTATTATTATTTTTTTTAAGTTTGGTTTTCATGATGATAAGCATTGTATAGTTTTTAATGCATGCACGTTTGTAACCTTATTACCTGTGAGGAGTATTATTTCCCCCGAATATTAAGGTCTACCTATTTAGAGAATTCAAATGCTGTATGCGACATTCAGTGATCATAGGTATTCAGAGTTGATGGGACATTCACAGTCTCTATCCAGTCATCTCATTTGTATATAAGAAAACATTACTTGAGGAGTTACTGAAGTTTGCAAGGTTACATGTGGTGAGACTGGATAAAACTAAAATCTGAGTTTCCTTATGAAGTTCACTGCATCTACCAGCTCCACAAGTGGCTCATTTATATCTTTGAACTAATGTTGAGAAATGAATTTTCCATCACATGGAGAAATGTGAAGTACCTGGTTGTGGATTTATACTATACAGTTTATACTGTACTAAAAGTTTGGTACATTTCTACATTTGAAAAAATATTAATGATCTTAATAGTATCACAAAAACAATCCTGATTCACTGTTGGAAGATTAGTGGTATAGGCAAACAAAAAGGTTAATTTAAAAAAAACAATTGTAATCCCATTGCTCAGTCATACATATATGCTGATATATGTACATGCACATATATATTCATTATGTCCATTTATGTACTTTTATACTCTTCTATAATCAGATGCACATATGTTTTAACTAAAAGGTAGGTTTAACATTGTTCTGTAATTTGGTTTGTTTAAGTTATGAACATAATTCCACATTGATATTTATCTATAGCATTATTTTCACTGGTTGCATTATTTCTGTTATACACTTATATTATTTTAATTAATTCCACTTTAAGATCAAATTAACGATCAACAAGGAAAGTTAGGCTGTTGGTTAAAAGCAGGGGGCAAAGGAGAGAGAAAAATAAATGGTGCTGCTGTTGAAAATCCTGTTTCCTCTCTCGACCTTTAGACTTATATCTTTACGTGGCAAATGGTACCAGATGACTGAAGGAAGGTGTACCTGGATAAAGATGTGCTGACTTGGGTCCTGATGGGAGAGGAAGTGGAATGTTCAGTTGAGGGAATATTGAGTAATAAGTCTGAAAACATGAGTTCTATAAATGACAGCGAATGGAGCACACTACAAAGTCCAAAGATCTGACCGTAAAACACCAAAGAGAGAGTAAATCTCCAAGTCACCAGTGATGTGGGGCAGCCCGTACATCACGGAGCTGGGAGGCTGTCAGTCTATACACGCCTCTGTACGTCTAACACTGAATTATGAATGCACCCATGGTAAATATGCACGCGTGTCCCTTTCCATAACTGTTTTGTGAGAACCCAGGGGGGCTGACCAGCAAAAGCGTGTATTCACAGATGCAGGGGTGGCGGGGGGAGAGGCAGTGCTAAGTGAGTGAGCTGCTCTTAGAGCACAACTGACCAGGATCTCGTGATAGAAAATTCTACATAAACTCGGAACTCTCATTGTAAGTAATCCACCGAATTTCCATATTGTAAGGGAAGAATAAAGAATAACGTAAAATTATATGGGAACATGACAAGAGTCAGGACAGCACTGCATCCTCTCTTGTCTTTCTTTGAACCTCATGTTTTTCATTTTCATCCATCACACTTTCACCATTGAGCCAAACTATCCATATGAAGCGACGTGGAAGTTCCCCAGCTCGTGCTGTTGCTCCCTTTCTTGCCTGCTCTTCTCCATCTCTGCGTGATCCCTTTGAATCCAACATCAAAAATATATATTGTGTTATAATGTGTATATTTTCCTTATAAAATGTGTCTTTATCACTCAATAGTGCACTCCTCACTTTTCGGGCAATACTAATAGCAAATTATTGAGAACACCAGCGATGCTCCTTGGACCCTGCTGGGCGTATCCACAGGCGCTGCCTCAGACCCACATATCTGTCTTGTGTGCAGCCTGTCACAGTGCAAGTGAACAGGGGAAGCCGAGCGCCAGAGGCCCTGTTTGGGGACAGGCGTCCTGCCAACCATGCTGGCCTGGCGGAATTGGAGCATGGGTGGACTGTCAGGTCCGCACCTAGCACGCTGACAGGTGCACAGTACTGGAGAAAAATTGGCAGTTTGTGTCTTCTGGGAAGCAAAGGCATGAAATGCATTATTCTGCCCGTCTGGAGGGGCACTTCCTATTTCTCAAAGAAAAAGGTCGAAACAGTAACAGTCCTAAACGGGATACTGTAGTTTACCCACCTCTGTCATTTTTCTTTGCGCTCCAAATTCAGATTTGTTTTCTTCGGTCTAAGCATAAAATTCCATAGCTGTTTGGCAGAAAAACACAGTAACATCACAGGTGAGGGTTAGCCCTACTGGCTAATAAAGGGTGTTGTTTCCTTTTTGAAAAACCTCACCCGTCCTCCGTTGCTTCCCAAATGAAATGGAAAAAGGCAGACAGCTCTTCTAGGGCAGCATTATCAGACTAGGATTCACACCCATTCCAGTAGATGCTTCACACACTTTAATTCCTGTTAAGAAACTTAATTAAATTGCATGATTTATTAGCTTGTGTTAGATGTTGAGAAAAGCAGTCTGGAAAACCTATGTACTCAGTGTAAGACCAAGCCAGCTGTCTCAGAGGAAAAGACTTTTGGTCCTGCGTAAATTTTGCAAACGACTGAATTGCTAACAGGCTCTTTGTTGGATGTTCTTATACTCTGAATAGACTCCACGTCACTTGAGAAAAAAAAAGTGGCATTCTAAAAGAAGAAAAGATAGTATGCATTTTGATAAACAAATCAGCATACTCGATAATGATATTTTTCTTTGATGTCTAACAGATTCTTCTATGGTGCTCTGACTATTAGCCTATAAAGATATTTTGTAGTATAGTCCACCTCTAATTTTACTTTCTCTGAAACCAACTGTCAACTACATTTATCTCCATACTTTCAAACCGGCTTACAAATGCGCATCTTTCTGTGATTGCTTTTAAGAGCACAACCTTAATTCAGGCTTTCTACTCTCCTGGTTTACAGTGATGTTAAACTCAAAGCAAATTCACTCGCTGAAATCAATCTGGGAGAGAAAACTCACTGGTCTATAATTTAAGATTATTTGACTGTTCACTGGCGAACGATTAGATAGCGTAATCATTTAGCCTCAATCTGCATTTTCTGAGATACTTTTTACGTACTATATGGTAGATGAGAACAGAGAAAGGAGAGGGAAATGGCAGCAAATAGCAGACGACCGAGCCCTTCTGCAGCTTTGGAGTTGCACGTCTAACTCAAAAGGCCTTAAGAGAGATTGAGAGAAGGCCGACACAGAATTGTCCGAGATATTTCAGATTTGTGGCTAGACCCACACAGTCACTCAAATGCGTGTGCCTGCACACATGCACACACATGCATGCACACACACACGCTTCTTTGCAAGGAACTCATCAGGGAGCTCCTCCCTAATTTAGGCTCAAGCTTGCAAAGAAGTCAGCTGTTTTTTCTTTTTCCTGACACTATTACATCAAAACAGTATCCAGGCATTAGACAGTATTTATTAGCTTGTAAGGCCAGAGATAATGATCCCATTCAATCAGAACACATGAATAATTCAACAGTCCCAACTTCACATAATTTCTAGCTCTACTTTTAAAACCAGTAAAAGAACCATTTGTATCATTTATTTATTTTTGGTGACAATGAGTAAAAGACAAAAGAGGTTTTGTTTTGTGTGTGTTTGTGTTTCCAGGAAAGAGAGCCTCTTGGCTCTTCCATTTCAAACTGATCAAAGACAGTGCCAAAAGAACGTGTATATGTATGAAATTATGAGGAAGCAGGATACCACAAGGGGCATATACAGCAATTACTTCTCTAGATTACTTCTATATAGATTTGTTGAGGGTGTTTTAATCACTGTGAATGGTTTAATATTATTTTACACATTACATCTAGGAAACAATTATGATTTCTGCAAGCCCATTGAAGCTACAATTTCAGGGGTCATTTCTGCAATGTACAATCTGAAATGTACAATTGAAAGAGAATGGGCTATATTAAGCACCAAAGAGAAGTTGAAATAGTTTCATCTTATGACAGAAAATGTTGCGCTCATCATTTTCTAACATAAGCAATGGAAGTCAATGGACAAAGTCACCACTGTCCCTCTAAAGCAGCTCTGTCCTATAGAACTTTCTGACATGAAAGAGATATTCAATATTTACACTGACCAATATAGAAGCAATTAGCTCCATGTTATTGAGCTCTTGAAATGTGGCTGCTGCAACCAAAAAGCTAAATTAAACTTTTAATTAATTTAAATATAAATAGCCACATGTGACCAGTGGCTCCCTGTAAGACGTCACATCCTTTAAGTCCTCAAGAAGAATGGCTACTGAAATATAAATATCAACAGGTAGATACTTATTATGAAAGTATTTTAGTTCTCCTGTTAAATTTACAACTTCTATTAAAATTTTCACTTTCTTATTATAAAATATCCAGATATTTGTGATTAACCAATCATGTACTTTGTTTGGCTAATTCATTTGGCAAAATTGGAGTGAAACGGTGTTCCAATTGCTGCATTTGGTAAAATGTACTCTAATGAATAATGTATGATACAACCGTTAGAATGCATCAAGAAGTAATAGACAAATTAGATGAGAGAAAGCTTTTATTTATATCTCAATGGTTTAACAATAGGCAAAAATGTATTATTAATATAAAAGACCTTGGAAAGAAACTTTCTTTGGGAAACACTCCCTAGAAAATGTTTGGTCTCCAATAAGCTAAAATTTGAAATTGTTCTTCAATAAAGTAAAAGATTTAGCTTTTCTAGAAACACAAAACGATCATGCTTTAGGAATTACAGAAGTGATGACTGACACTCTTTTCTTTGTTATACTCTTGTAGCGGGTGTTTCTCTACCCCTATGCAGAGCAGTCAGAAGGCAAGGAATCAGTAAAGTAAAAATTATAGGATAGGAGTCAGTGAGATCAATTGATTCACCTCTCAGGTTTATTTGAAGTTTGTAAACAACTACTACATGCATTGTTTCAATCAGCTGTCCACAGAAGGAAGGTCATTATTGAATCCCAAGATACAGATGCACTTGTTAACCCCAGATACAGTCCAAGTGCGTGTCTGTGCACTCATATTAGCCATTAATTAAGGGCCACTTGGAGGGACTTTAAGCTCTTAAACTGGATTAGTGAAAGTGATCAAAAGGACCAATTGAGTTTTGTAAATTGAGTTTTACAAGATAGGGAGTGGACTTTGAAAAGGACTTTCTAAATCAGACATCATTGGTTTCTTCATCACAGCCTTCAGATGACAGCTGTCAACAAGAAGATTTGAGCAGAATCATCAACTGAATGTTGACACTCATCTTCACAGTAGCTGAAATGTGATGTGTTATACCAACAAATCGGTGCCAAAATTCCTAATGCAAAATCCAGTGGCACTTTGTGACTTAGAAGTCAAGTTTAAGATGAAAAGTCCCTTTCCTTATGATAGTGGTTGATTTAGAAAGAATCTTATTGCTATTCTCTAAGGGCATTGATAAATATCTTTGTAAACATACGTTAATGGATTTAAGCTGGGTAATTAGACTGTTGTTAGATATAAGCACAATGTTTATTAGTATTTTCTACTATTGTTGCTGTTTTGTTAAAAAGTGCCACTTTTTGAGTTTCAATTTTGTAGATGTTATTTCTAATCCTCACAAAACCTTCCTGGGTGCATATTCCTATTTTGCAAAGGAGAGAAAAAGATATTAATAAATTTCTTTATGATTTCTTGGGCAGCACGTAATAGAAGGAAAAAAATTCATAAATTTCTTTATGGCTACATGAGCAGCAGGTGCTAGAACTAAAAGTAAATCTAGCATCATCCAGATCCAGAGCCCTTGTTTGTCTTCAATACCCTGCTCTCTCTCCAATCTTGAATATAAAGCACATAATCATTACGTCTGTCTACAAAAAAATTAATGTATGTGATCTAGGTCATCTGTTTTGGGAAGATCTTTTGTCCAGGGTTGAGATTTTTTTCTATAATATCTATGGAATTGACCATTGCTATTCATTTCCAAGAAACACAGGATTCTCCAAAGATTAGGTCCAAAGAAAGGGGCATATTTTGTCAGCATTTGTTTTCTTGCCATTTATTCTGTGATGTGCATTTTCTGACTCAAAACTAATGATTCTGGTTTAGCTCAGAGGCCCCTTTGGGTATTGGGTGTGTATTGATTGTTTTCTCAGAAAAAAAAAATATTATTTTACAGGGTTCAAGAACCACCTGAGGTGCAGGTTTTCTAAAGTAGGACTTTCAGTTTTCTGCCAAGGAAGGTGTTATGAATTCTTTACAGGAACAACAGATCGTCAGTGTTTTAGCTTCCCAGGGTTGCAATAACAAATTACCAGAAGCTTGATGACTTCAAGCAACAGAAATGTATTTTCTCATCATTCTGGAGGCCAGAAGTCTGAAATCAAGATGCTCAGCAGGGTTGTCCTCCTTCCAAAGCCTTTAGAAAGAATCCTTCCTGGCCTGTTCCAGCTTCTAGTGGCTTCTGGTGTTTCTTGTGGCCACGTCACTCTGATCTCTGCCTTTGTCTTCACCTAGCCTTTTCCTCCATGTGACTGTCTTTGCTTCTGTCTTTTATAAGGACACTTGCCATGGGATTTACGGCCCACTCAGGGATCCAGGATGATCTCATCTCAAAAATCCTTTACTTAATTACAGCTGCAAAGACCCTTTTTCCAAATAAGGTCACATTTACAACCTCCAGGGGTTAAGATGGAATCACATTTTGGGGAGGCCACCATTCAACTACAGGGAGTAAGGCCTGTTTTGTTTTTGAACTTCATTGCCCCACATAACTGGTCCAGAAAAAGCCTCAAAATACTCTTATGTAGAATATAATTAACTCATTACAATAGACAGAAACAAAAATAGGAAGGCAAACTATAGACCTAAGTGCAGTGGTGAAGGGTGCAGACACAAACATTAGACTGACTGCCCGGGTTACAATCCTGCTCACATGCTCTATGACTGAGGGCAAGTTGTGAACCTCTTCAGTCTTCACTTTCCTCATCTGTATAATAGGATGAGTTTCTCCCTCATAGGGTTGCTGTGAAGATTAAATGAAAAAATCTTGTGAAGAATTTAGCATAATGCCCTGACATGGAGTTAGTGGTAAGTAGTTCTGGCTATCAGTATACACTCCCTTGAAGCATCCTTTGATGTTTCTTGTGCAAGATACCTATCTACTGATTTATATTATCTATCTATCTACCCATCCATCCATCCATTTATCTTTCATTTATTTATTCATCTGCTTTTTGTTGTTATTAAAAATGTTTATAAATAAGAATTAATTAAAATCCAGGAAATATAACAAGTAAAATGAGTATTTATTTTGTCTATAGAGACCCTAAACATTCATTCATCCATGTGCCATTTATTGGGCACAATTATTTTAGGACTTGTGACAGAAACAAGAGACCAAAAATGATTTGGACAGTATCAGCTGTCAAATGATTTAAACTCTGTTCAGGCTGACACATGAGTTATGAAATAATTGTAACAGAGAATAATTGGTGTTTTAAAGATGTAGGATCAGGAAACCATGGGAACCAAAGGAAATGCAGAGAGCTTGCAGTTTAGAAGGGCGAGGGGGAGGCAGGTCAAAAGAGTCTTTCTCACAAGATAGCATTTTAGTGGGAAGAACGTAAGTCCAGGAGTCATGGAGAAGTTAGAGGGACGAATCCTCTCTTTCTCACCATTGAGCTGTTCCTTAAACTCTCAGTTTCCTCATCTATAAAATGAGGCTAATATTCATATCATTGAATTATTGTAGGAATTAGTTAAATAATGCATACAGAACAATCCCTGGTACCTAGCAAAGAATATATGAATATTACCTATTGAGTTGTTGTTATAATCACTGTTAATCAATTTTCTAGTGCTCAGAAGCTCAACAAGGCAAGTTTTCTTTCTTTCTCTTGGATGGCATTTCCATTTTAGAATCATTTGATCAAAGAGGCCGTCTGTACCTGTACCAGCCCTCCCTGCCCCATTTTTGTACCCAAAGGCAATAGCACGTGTATGTTGAAATAATTATTTTCTGTGTTTTTCTCCTCCTACTATAATCTCCTTGAAAAGTAGAAAAGTATCTTATTCATATATGTTGCCCTAGCATATAATAAAATGTCTGGGAGTTAGTCAGTGAATGTTTCTGGAACTGGTAAGATTTCAGGTCCATACTTTCCTAGGCCTCTCCCTCTGCAAAAAAAAAAATCTGATAGATTCTGAAGCTGTATTAATATCAAAAGGAATTCCACAGAGATAACTTTAGATCAGAAGTCTAGGATGAGGTCCATAGGATGTAATCGTGTTGGTTTTCTAGCACCACATAACAAATTGCCACAAACAGTGATTTCAAATAACATACTCTTGCTATCTCGCAGCTGAGGTTTGGCTAAGCTGGGTTCTAGGAGGTTGGAATCAAGATGCAGGTTGGGTTTGCAGTCTCATCAGAACAACTGGGAAAGGATTTGCTTCCAAGCTCCCTCAGAATGTTGACAGAATTCACTTCCTTGCAGCTTTAGGATTCATGGCAGCTTCTTCAAAGTCAGTAAGGAAGATGACACCTCTAGGGCAAGTTTGCTAGCAAGGTGGAGTCTTATACACTGCAGGGTAGTCACAGGAGCGGCATCCCATGACCTTGGCCATAGAACATAACATAGTCATGGCAGTGACATCCCATCATCTTAAAAGCAAGTCCTGAGAAGGCGATTGTACAAAGTATTAACACCTAGAGGTAGGGATCCCTGGACCCACTTTAAGATCTGCCTTCCACAGGAATATTAGGAGTACCGCAGAGTTCTGGCCTTTAGACTTGCATTCTTACTTCTTCATCTGTTCTTTTATTGAAGACACAGGACTAGATAATAATAATAACAGAATATAACAATGCTATATGCATTGTGGCAAAAATTGAAATGTGACAAGGAATACAAAAATACTTCCTGATCTAATTCTCTGCACTAAAAATCATGAAACTCTGAGGCATGTCACTCTGTGAACGTAGAAGTATCTACTGGTTGCTACATTGCAGCAGAGCCATCATTAGGAGGATCATCCATTACACTAGAAGAGCTGTACTGTGCATTATAAATTACTGTAATAATACACTGCCCCTGATAGTTATTAATTTTAGTGCCATCTGATTTATCATAACATTAAACCGTCCTGTATTTGAAGAGAGACAAATAGAAGTTCATTTTCTTAGTGTTCTGCGATATGGGGAAACAAGATGCTCAAGGATAATAATTACAAGTAGAGAGTTACTGTATTTTTTGGACCAGAGTCTGTGATTACATGGATATGGTAGTTAAATTGCTTAACCTCATTATTATTACTATTTTTTAACAGCTGGTCTATGTCTTACTAAATGAAGGTGGTTGTGAAACTCACTTAGGTTGTGATATCTGCATAGGGTAGCCCATCGATGCCTGGATGATTCATCGATGCATGGCTGCCTGGGTGGGGCCTCTTCCCTCATCATTGCCCCCTGCAGGTCTCTTTTAAACCTGCAGACTAACAGACGAAGACCCCCTTCCCAGCTTGAGGAGGGCTTTGCTAATCGTTGTGCGTTCCTCATTGAACCTCTGAATTAGGGCTCAATTCAGGTGACTTCAGCAGCCAGGAAGACGGAGTTACAGAGTGAAGGGTCAGGATGTCAAATAACTGTCAAGCACATGCCCCGTTCCCATGCGACCAAGAGTAATCGTGCCCCGTGGATTGTTTCTACTCAGGAACACGGGCCTCATGATGTCCAACAAGCCATGAGTAGGGAAGCACCCGTGAGTTCTGTAGTTTAATTATCTATGAGGAAATTAATTTTGGTGAATGTTAAGATTTAATATTTCCTTTTATGTTTTATATTTTGTGAATAAAATGTTATAGTATGTTAAGCCTCTCAGTCCTTCATTCAACAATTATTTCTCAATCCATATTTTAAAATGCACAATGTAATCGTAATCTTGAAATATGACACTTGAAAAAAGGATGGCTGTAGCTAATTATCAGCCCCATCCTGGCAGTTTCGGCTCTTCCTAGAGGAAGGCTTTAACTGAAATGACTTTTGAAAGCTGTTTATGCCGCATTGACTGTTTGGAGTGGTGAAAACACTCTGTGGTATCCTCTACTGTTGACTTGTTCATGAGTAAGCACCTATTGTGTACATAGCACTGTTTTAGATACTGGGGACACAACAATGTATAAGATAAAATCCCTGACTTCAACAAGCTTATTTGTGAAACTGAGAGTAAGAAGTAGCTTAAAAAAATAAAAATAAATAGATATGTAACATAATGTCAGAGAGGAGTGCTATGTTAAAAAAAGAGAGAGAGAAATCAAACAAGGCGTCTTAGTCACTTAGGGCTGCTATAAAAAACTACCGTGGACTGGGTGGCTTATAAATAGACGTGTATTTCTCACAGTGGTGGAGGCTAGAAGTCTGGGATCAGGATACCAGTGTGATCAGCTCAGGTGAGAGCCTCTTCTGGGTCATGGACTGTCAGCTTCTTGTTGTATCTTCACATGGAGGAAAGGAGCAAGCTGTCTCTCTGGCCTGCTCTTAAAAGGGCACTGATTCATAAGAGCTCCACCCACATGACCTAATTACCTTCCAAAGGCCCCACTTCCCAATGCCATCACATTGGAGAATTCGATTTGTTAAAGTAATGAAATGAGGCCTTGGTCACCTCTGTAAGCAGACCAAAATCTGAGCCGGAGTCAGTGCACTTGAATCCAAGAAAATGAAAGGTGAGAACGACAACCACAGCCAGCCAGCTGGGTTTTCTCCAATAAGGCAGCCGCGTAAATTATAGCCTATCAAATAATCGCCTTACGTTGCTTCCGAGCTTTCTCCATTAAAGACCTCACCTCCAGCTCTTGCGGGCGGAGCACCGCTTTCCGCTTCTGGTTTGGCACTGCCTGATTCTGGATGAGGTGGTCAAGTAAACTTTCAAAAAACTGAATGTTCCTCAGCCTATCTTTTAACAGATTTCAACATCCCAATTTTGAGGGACACAGCATTCAGTCCATAACACAAAATATGAGGATAAGAGGATGGTAGTGGAGTATGTTTAGGGTTATAACAGTGATTCGTAACTGGGGGTGGCTCAAATTATTCTCTTGTACATGGCAGAAAGAATACTTCTGGATTTTGCCCCCAGTTTCGCTGGTCCACCTCCTTCTTTAAAATGTCATTAGTCCCAGGATCATAGCCTTATCTCCATATTTAAATCAATGCCTAAAGTTGAAAATATTTTTTCAATGCTTTCTTTCACCCTATTTACAGCAAGTATGAAACATGTAAAACACTCTTATTTTTAACAATTTCTTCACTTCTTCTGATAGTTGAAACACACACGCATAGACATATGTGTGTATATTTATATGAAATGTGATGTAAACAATCGGACTCCTGATTCCTCTTCCAAGACTGATTCACTGTAATTATCTACCAGTGAATTATTTTCATTCAAATTATGCAGAACAGTATCTCCAAAACTTATTTGACCATAAAACTTAAAAAATTATAATGTATTTTCCAAACACTTGTGAACTCTAATGCCTGCTTGAATAAAGGAGAAAGCAAAAAGTTGTCTCATGGAAAAACTAATAGCTTCATGGTCTGACACCAGATTTAATTTATATGTTTAATATACAATAACCACCAGATACATCGTACATACACAGTTTGAATCAGCAGTCATCTACAAGATGACATACGATGAGATGGTTACTGGAAGGGGTTGGCTGTGTGTAGCTGGACAGCTGGGTTGCCATGCCTTTATTCAAAGCTCAGCAGTTTTCTAGCCTTCTCTGAGGTGGCAGACCTCACACAATTTTTGCATAAAAATAATTATCTAGATCTATATAATTTTGGAACCCATCTATATGCTACTTTTTAGAAAAACAATGTTCCTAATGTCAGGTTCCCTTGCACTTTTGTTTGTTTGTTTCTTTTTCCAGAATGCACATTGATACCACACAGAGCAGGGTTTGGGAAAAGCTAGTCTCACTTCTCTCCCTTTGCTGCCTCTAGTCACGACTCTCAGGCGGGGGTTTTGTAAATGGAGAGTTTGCACGTGACTGTATTTATCTCTGGCTGCCCTCCAAAATGAAATATAAATTGTGTCTGCATAATCATGTCCTTTGTTCCTTTCCACTGGCTTGTATTACTGACAGCGTTCTGGGGGCGGAGTTTACCAACGACAGAATGATAACATCATGCCAACCTTTAGTCACGTATACAGTAAACTTCTTTTTAAAAAAGTGTCACACTTGGGAACACAAATACAAAGACTGGATTCCCACGTGCAAAGTGAATAGAAACGATTTCTTGAGAGTGCAGAGCCTCTAAACAGAAAAGGAAAATTTGGATTTGGATAATTGAGCTCATCTTTAGCAACAAAACGTGACTCAACAGTCTTACCTTGCTCTCTGCCTGCCTAACATCTTCTTACTCCTTCTCTTAGACTTCCTTTCCGGACACCCAAGGTCAGATTAACTGTGTCTCCACTGTGCTCCCTAACACACTCCAATTTTTCAGTCGCATCACTTTGTCCGACCCTAATGTGCTTTCCTCTTTGTTTTGGTGTATTTACTGCTGGATTGTAAAATCCTGATGGACAGAGATGATTTCTCCAGTTCACTGTTGTATTGCTGGTGCCTCACATGGTAGGTGGTGCATAGAATGTGCTCAATAAATATTTGGGAAATTAATGGGTGTTCTGTCTCTTATACTTTGTGTGTGTGTGTGTGTGTGTGTGTGTGTGTGTGTGTGTGTGTGTGTGTGTGTGTCTGTGTGTGTGAAGAAAAATACAGACCCAGAATTAACAATTATAAGGAGGTAATGTCTCAAATGATAATTCTAGTGGTGGTAACATTGAAGAATACAATGTCCGTCATCTTCTGATGTCTTTATACATTGTCTTGATACTTGTGAATATTAGGTTGGCTGAAAATTTCAGTGCTTAGTTTTCCTAAAATTAGTATTGAATAATGTCAGCACAATTAGATTTCAACCATACACATGCTTTGTTGAAATATCCATTTTTCCTTCCCCTTTCTTCCTCCTTCCTTTCTGTTTTGTTTTCATTGAGTTCTCATTTAGGAAATATTTTTTGGCTATCAAATAGTTAAATTCTGGGCAGCACTGCTGAGTTTGGATTCTATGTGGTTGATGTTCTTATTACTAATTTTAAAGAGACTGATGCTATATAGCTACCATTGTGAAATGCAATTGTAATTTTTCCATTTTATTATTTTTTCAGGTGCACCCTTGAATATCTTAGATACTTCTCTTAGAATAGAATGTACAATGCTATACTGTATACTGTAGGTGATGGATCTCTAAGGGACTTAAAAATGGTGTAGTCCACTATGAGAATAGTGGGAAAGACTTAATCCATGTGTTAGTCAGGGCTCTCCAGAGAAACAGTAGCAATAGCATGGATGGATAGTTGATTGATAGATAGATAGATGGATAGATAGATAGATAGATAGATAGATAGATAAGAGAGATTTTAAGGAATAATTGACTCATGTAATTGTGAAGACTGACAAGTCCAAAATCTGCCGAGTAGGCTGGCAGACTAAAATTCCAGCAAAGAGTTGATGCTGCAACTCAAATCTGAAGGCAGTCTGCTGGCAGAAATCCCTTTTATTTGAGGGAGGTCAGTCTTTTTCAATTTAGACCTTCAATTGATTATAAGGCCCACCCAAATCATGGAGAACAATATGCTTTACTCAAAGTTTACCGATTTAAATGTTAAACTCATATAAAGAATATTTTCACATAAACATATAGAATGATCTTTGAACAAACATCTAGGTACTGTGACCTAGCCAAGCTGACACATTAAATTAACCATCATAGTCTATGTAATACATCACTTCTCTTTCAACATACCTAACAGACATGAACAGTTTAGAAGGGCAAAGCTGTAATGGGAATCCTGGTTGGGATTTCTTCCACCAGAGCAAGGAGTATTTGGGGATCAATAGTCAGCAAACAGGACTGGTAGTTTTCACAATTAAATTTGGAACGGGCTATGCCATCAGCCTGTGTGGTTGTAGGTATTCATTTAAGTTGTTCTAAAACAGTACATTGGTTTTCTCATTATCAAAAATAACTATAAATTCACAGAGATGTGGTAAGCGGCATACACATTATAGAATACAATTATTCCAATTGACTAGTTATTTCTGTGATAAATGTAGAGAACCTGATATTGGTTATTGGAAATGGAACACGAGAGGCTAGAAGCTGGCTCTAAATTTAGAGTATAAGATCTAATTGGGTTCTAAATTTGACAAAATGGTTGCTCCCTGTCCCCACTCAATGATGAGTGCTTAAAGAGCCATAAACTACATACACACTACATTTTCTTTTATGTTCGTAAGTACACCAATTGCTTTTTATCCATGTTTGAATTCTCCCACAAAGCACAAAGAATTCTTGTAGAAATATTTGTCCACATGAGAAAGGAAAGTCCCATGGTTTTGCCATGTGGAAAGACAGGCGGCCATCTGGAAGGGGTCTACGTCTGCACATTGTGGATGAGAATGGCCTTCCCTGACGATAAACAAAGTGTCCAAAGAACTTGTCAAGGAGCTTGTCATAAAGAAGACCAGGTGCTCACAATACCACACAAGAAAGAGACTTTACAGTGGGATCTGTTCTCTCCTTGATGCGTGCAAGCTTCATTGTGGATAATGGGAATTGCATGTGTATTTTCAGAACTCACTATGCTGTGTGAACTGCAAACGAAAAGAAAACACAGGCATGAGATTTGTTTAAAAAAAATTTAAGAAGAAGGAAAAAAAAAGAAATAAAAGAGACCCAAAACATTATGCTTCTGTACTCCTATGGTGATAATAAAAACTGTGGATGCTGAAAATGAAAGCATGTACTTTTTAAAGAAACTAAATGCAGCTACGTGCCCTCCCACCTATGTGTAAGCTCAGATGCGAAAGCATATTTGACAACTGGCACTTTAGCTATTCATTTGCTTCCATAAAACAGTAGGTACATTGCATGGGGGTGTTGACTTTATTTTTTTCTTTTTAGTTATTTATTTTCAATGATTTAAAAATATTATAATTATAAATTCTGGAATTAATGTAACTGTACAAATATAAACTGTTTTTTTTTTCTATGTAGAGACCAGAAAATACAGACTATGGTAAGCATTTCTATATTAAACTATCCTTCAAGTAAAAATAGTAGTCAGATAGTATCAGCATGTATTCAATATTACAGCTTTAGGCAATAGTTGATAAGAATATGAATTAATTGCTATTAAAACAGGTAACATCAAAAACTCAAATAAGGATTGTGTTTTTTTGATGTACATAAAATTTTGGGAATGAGTAAATATTTTGAATTCTTGCCACATAGCTAAATACAAATTCATAGCATAGATCAAAATCTTGCAAAAAAATTCTTGGCAAAACAATAAAACAAAGCAAAGAAAGACCCAGAAAATATTGAATCAGTCCCATTAAAGACAATAAATAGACTGCAAATAGAAATTGCTTTATTTCCAAGTCAATTCATTTTGGCAAACTGCATGATAACATAATGTCTTTTATATGGTGCTGAAAGAATAGTTTTCACTTTGAGTCGTGAATAGACCCGTTCCTAATGATTAACATTTACTACATGATAGTTAATATTCATAATAGAGCAGATCTGGATTCTGCAATGTAATTTAATCAAATGCCATGAGCAGTTTCTAGTTTTTTCTATTTTGAACTGACCAACATCCAATTATCCCTGTGTGTGGTTTCTGTGTACAAAGGGAAGATAGTTTCTCTTTCACATTGCCACCATGGCCCCTGGGGCTCTGAGAATTAAGAGCACAGCTACAACTTAGATTTGTCTGGGCAATTAATAATTCTGGAACTTATCCAGTCCTACTGGACAGATTTTCCAATTGCTAGGTGCTTAACAATGAAGTTGATGCAGATAACTCTGATGATGACATTTATAGCCTGCTCTATGCTGTACATAAACCTCTGTTCCTTCTCCCAATAATCCTACTATGTACTCCCAGCAAAATGCCTATTATAGATGAGGAAACTGGGCTCAGAAAAGCTAAATAACTTTTCCAAGATAGCAAAGCTAGAAAGGGTCTGAATGACTAAGTCCAAGAATCTGTGACCCTATAATGTACATTTTTATCCATTTACCCTACTGCCTATCTTTTGTGAATAAATGCTTATTTTATAATTAAGAGACTGTCTTAGAGGTTGTCAAATAAAAATTTAATATGCCACAATGAATAATTTTTTACACAAAAAGAAAAAATATTTTTCATATGTATTTCGTGACATAACATCTTAATTTTACCATTGTCCAAATAAATTAAAGCCACTATGACAAAACACATAATAGCTTTGTTATATTTAAAAATATAACATAATGATTAAAAATTTTATTGCAGTTGAAAACTCCTTTAAAATGCACATGTCACCAAATATGTATGCATTGTGTGTGTTTGTGGGTATAGAATGCTTCAGCATATTTTGAATTCTGGAATTAGAGGGTGTCTATTAAATTAGGACATCAAAGAGCATCAAAGTACCAAGTTATTTTGCTGTCTCAGCCACTATCTAAATCCATCATCAGAAATAACAATGTGCTAATATTACCAAGGTTCTGGGGCATTTATTTCCTGACCAAATGCTCCATATTTTATAGTTGCCTATAAGCGTGTAAGTATTAGTAGCTTTTGCTAGCAGAATGGATGCTAGGTGCTTAATTTTTTTTTCCCAAAGTTTTTGAAATAGAAAAGAAAACTTCCTTCTGTTTGATTCAAATTGGGTTTCCAGATGTGCAGGGTCAAAGGTTGGAAATAAAAGTATCAAGTTTTGGCCTGCTCTAACCAGACAGCAGGCCCAAATGCACGAGAGCTTTCCCAGAGGGAGTCCTTTTGTAGTTTTATTTTTTCTCTTGCCTCTCCTGGTAAGGGGTCCATATTCACTATGCTGAACTATGCCATTCTAATTCCACCTTGTAACTCATCTGCGCCTTCTTTTGTATTTATTCTTCGGGAACTGACTGTACTGTGAACCCTTAAAATGCTTGTTATAAGTGCATAAATTGGGAAAGATGCTAATTTTCCCCTTCCTGAGTTTGACTTGCCACGTTCTAGTTGGTAACATTCGACGTTCTCTTTTCTTTGTTAACTAACTAATAAAATAAGATGAGAGATAGACGGTGAACTAACAGAAAAATAGAGACATCATGAACTTGATTCTTTTTTGAGCTGCTGAATGGTTGATCTTTAACAATTACTTTACATTTTAAGAATAATTTTTTTTTGTTGGTGGTATATATTAAGAAAATATCTAGAAATTGAAATTTACCAGGAAATTTCTTAAAGGATTCCTTTCAAAGACTTGAATTAGGATGTCAACTTGAAATTTCATACTACCAAAAATAAACCTGGATTTCCCAGTATGTATAAAAGTTATGTTTACACTATGCTGTAGTCTGTAAAGTGTGCAATAGCACTGTGTCTAAAAAAAAAAAGTACAGGATTAAAGGAAAATACCTTATTCTAAAAAGTGCTAACCATCATCTGAGCCTTCAAAGAGTCAGAATCTTTTTGCTAGTAAAGGATTTTGCCTCAATGTTGATGGCTGCTGACTGATCAGGGTGGTGGTTGCTGAAGACTGGGGTGACTGTTTCTTAAAGTCAGAAGTAAACTTGGCCGCATTGATTGACTTGTTTTCACAGACAATTTCTATAGCGTGCAAAGCTGTCTGATAGCATTTAGCCACAGTAGGACTACTTTCAAGGTTGGAGTCAGTCTTCTCAAATCCTGTTATTGCTCTTGAACTAAGTTTATGTAATATTCTAAATTGTTTGTTGTCATTTCAACAATAATCACAGCGTATTCACTAGGAGTAGATTCCAACTCCAGAAACTGCTTTCTTTGCTCATCCACAACAAGCAACTCCTCATCCTTTAAACTTTATCATGAGATCACAGTGATTCAGTCACATCTTCAGGCTCCATGTCTAATTCTAGTTCTCTTGCAATCTCCACGATATCTTCAATTATTTCCTCCACTGAAGTCTTGACCTCTCAAAATCATTCATGAGATTTAGAATCATCTTCTTCCAAACTCCTATTAATGTTGGTATTTTGACCTCTTCCTGTGAATCACAAATGTTCTTAATGGCATCTCGAGTGGTGAATCAATTTCCAGGTCTCAGATCCATCAGCGGGTTTGCTACCTATGGCAGCTAAAGCCTTAAAAAATGTATTTCTTAAATAAAAAAACTTGGAAGTCTCAGGGATGGAGACTATGTTTGGGGATATTTTCATGTGTACTGCTGGAGGGTGAAGGGTGGGCGATCACAGATAATTAACACTGGTGGCCTCTATTTTCTCTGTCAAGTATGAAGGAGAAAAGAAAGTTACAATTAGGAGTTCATGGTGGGAAATGACCTTGGGTGTCAGGTCTCTAATTCCACAGAGCCAGGTACCTTCGTTTTTAGAGAGAATCCTGTGGAAGAGCCAAGTGTTTCCATTCTGAGAGCAGAAGACTGAGGAGATGAAGGAGCAGGCTCTCATATCCAGCGCAGGGCGGCAGTCCCGAATCTCTATCCCTCATCCCCTACAAGTCCAGCCTGACCGCTGTCCAGGTTCACCGCATTACAAAGCCCGTTGTGTTTCCTCGAGGTCTTCAATCCCCTTCTATCTTCTGAGTCCTTTCCTCATCCTCCACTGTAGATTAAAAATAAAACAAACACGAACCACCTGTATTAATTTTCTATTGCTGTGTAACAAATTACCACAAACTCAGCAGCTTGGAAGGAATACAGTCTCACTGTCTTCTAACCTAGCAGGGCAGGACGCAGTTCTCTGCCCCGGGTCTCACGTGACTGACCTCAAGCTGTCGGCCAGGACTGCCATCTCATCTGAGGCTCTGGATTCCCTCCCAAGCTTATTTAGCCTTTGTCAACATTTAGTTCTTTGAGGAGGAGGACTGGGATGCCTATTTTCTTGATGGCTGATGATTAGGGGCTGTTTCTAGAGGCTGCCTGCAGTTCCTGGCCAGTGACCCCTCCCCCTCCCACCTATAGGCTGTTCACAAAGTGAATGTTTGGTTTCTTCCAGGCCATTTGGAGCACATCTCTTCGACTTCTTTTCAGATCAACTCTGCTTTCAAGAGGCTTTCTGATTAGGTCAGAATCACCAGGATAATTTCTCTTGAACCATATAAGACACCATAATCACGAGAGGGACACACTGTATTGACATCTAAATTGGAGAGGATTATATACGGGTGAGACTCATTGGGAACCATCTTAGAATTCTACCTTCTGCAACACCCAAATCAAGTCAAATCAAATCAAAACAGCCTTTCTTTGTACTTTTCTTTCCTGTTTCCCTTTACTACTGTATGTAAGCTAGTACTTACATTTACTGCTTTCTCTAGTTTCTCAACTCTCATTCCAAAGTAGACTTTTCAAAGTAGCTTTAAAAATTAAAAAAAAAAAAAAAACCTGTTCTAAACCTGTATACCCTATTGCCCACTAACCATCTCCATTCAGATCATCCTCAAAAACATCATGTCTGAATATGAACGTGTCTCTTCCCTCCCTGTCTCTTCTCTTATTTACCTAATATAAATAATAGACCCAACAACTATCTTTTCTTCCAAGGTGGAATCCTGAAATCATACTTGACTGTCTGCACCTTTATTTCCCCTTTTAGGTAGTCATTAGGTCCTGACAATCTTACTTGGAAATGAACTGAATCTGGTCTCTTTTTAAACAGTCTGCCCATTATTATTATTTTTATTAAAGTATAGTTGATTTACAATATTAAATTATTTTCAGATATACAGCATAGTGATTCAGTATTTTTACAGATTAAACTCCATTAAAATTTGTAACAAGATAATGGCTATAATTCCCTGTGCTATACAATATGTCATTATTGCTTATCTATTTTATACACAGAGAATATTACACTTAGTGAAATAAGTCAGGCAGAGAAAGACAAATACTGAAAGATACCACTTATATGTGAACTCTAAAAAAATAATACAAGTGAGAGTATATGCAAAAAAGAAACAGACTCACAGATATAGAAAACAAACTATGGTTACCAAAAGCAGGGGTTGGGGTGCAAAATTCAGGTATGGGATTAAGAGATACAGATGACAGTGTATAAAATAGATAAGCAACAAGGTCTGCCCATTATTTTGGTTCAGCTCCTCTTTCACATGTGAGCAGCCTAGTTTCTGCTTATCCAACCATTTGCAGTTACTTCTGTCCATCCTCCAAACTGCTGTTCCTTGCTCTCTCCCTAAGTATGGAAATGTCCAACAAACGAATGGTTTGAGGACCCTTTGAAAATTCAAAATCCACAATCATAACACCACAATTTATATAATTGATAAAGGATAGGCAGTCATAATATACCATTCCTTGAAATCTGATTAGATCAATCATTAAAAAAAATCACACTATTATAAATCTCCCAAATCATTTGATGTGCTTATTTCTACAATTTTGGTACCTTTCAAAATATCAACAAGAATCAATTAAATAGATTAAACATGCTGCTGATTATTACAGCTAAACCCAATTCTACTCCCAATTCACCTCCTCATCCAATATGTAATAGAGGGGGAAAATACTGATTTTAATTACTTTTTCATGTCTTGGTTAAATCTTTACCATGAAAATATTCCCCCTTGATGTTTTTCCAAAACTCCGTCCACCCACTGCTAAGCCGTGTTTTGTTTCAAAATGCCCTTTTACATGATCTTACCCTGTTTGGCGGTGTTGCTCTTCCACGAACATGTTCCACAGCCATCCTCCCCCTAACCCCAGTTCCTCTCTTTGATCTTGTAGTAATCATTATCACCTTGCTCGCATTAATTAGCTTGTTCTACGAGAAGCAATGATTCATCCTCGGGGAACCCAGTGTTCTTCTGAAGGTAGGACACTGGCTGACTTGGATACATTTCCTGGAACAAGGAAAAGACATTAAAGAATATCACATATTTAGGATCTCAGTCCCACTACATATTTCCCAAACTCTAACACAGTGTTTTTCAAGACTGAATACTGATTAACTTTGAGACTTTTGGAGATGGACATCTGTATTTTAAAATCATGTAATGGTTAGGGTTTGGGAATTTTAAAGCTATTAAAAAGTTAACTCAACCCTGTTTGTGTTCAGCTACAGTCCTCTTTGGGGCATGCCATTTACACGGTAGAAATATTTTCTAGATAAGTCAACTCTGGTAGGACAAAGTACTAAACATTGCTGGATAATGTTTTAAAAACCCTCAGGCCACCAGCAGGCTTAAAATGGGTTTGTGTCTCATATCTTTGCTTTCAAAGTGCTGCAGTGACTTTACATATATTTTTCTGGTAATTTAGATCTCATTGAGCTGGAGACTTCACAGTGAAAACCTTTAATAATCTTGAAGAAAAATAACAGTTTGGTACACTAGGAAAGCCTTTTTCCTTTACTCTCCCTGCACATTAAATCTAATAAATTAATCTCAGCTCTTTGCTAAAAAAAAAAATCTCTAACCAGAAGTTTTTGCATTTGCTTCTGGAATAAAAATGCAAAATGATATGAAACACTTGAGAAGTATTCGGTGTTTCAAACTGTTTCTTACATGACACAATTTAAACTTCAAAGAAATGGTGATTTATTCAATAAAACAAGTTGTGTGGTTTTGAACGATGGCTCAAAGGACCTGTGCTGGTCCATGATTTCCCTTAAATCATGGATGGTCTTATCTTAATTTGAGAGCTTGAATAAATTTTTCCCCCATTTGTAGCCTTTAGTCAGTTCGGTTTTAATATCGTATTTCTTAAGAGGTGACTAAAAGATTTTCTTTAAAAATTGTCAATATATTGACACTGATATGTGACATGTGAAAGAATTGTCTTTTGAAGTGGAGCTAATAGCCAGTTTCACTGAAAATCAGCACCAGTTTGAAAGAAATATCTGAGCCAATTTTCCAAATGGAAATTTCAATAGGAAAGAAAAAACAATCTGTGGGAACACATACTTTTTTAAATATTAAAAATATTATTTTACTATATATTGTACTGTGGCTTACTTAAATCACTTTCTTAGATGATTAGATTCAAATGATGATAATTTTCTTCAAAAACATTATTAAAATTATTTACCAAACCTTTGCTTATGGAAGGCGTTTACTAAAACCAGTCAAAGCTAGTTAGAAAGATAATCCATGAACACTGAGAATTAATGAGTCAACAAAAATTTCCAAGGCTGCTATAAAAAAAAAATCACTGAAATCTTTAGAACACATATTATGTGATAGGCACTGTTCTCTCTGTTTAATTATTTTTAATTACATACTGTTATATACAAAATTGGATTTTTCAGATGAGGAAAAAGAAGCACAGAGGCTGTGCCTTGTCTAAATCTATTGTCTGATGTCTCACAGTTAATAAGTGAAAGTTAGGATTCAAACTCAGAGTCAATGACCATAACCATTATGGGACACAACCTTCAGAGAATCAACCTGACTTGATGGAAGTCTGTAGCTATTTTTAAGTGTTGGCTTTAAAGAGATCACACCATATTGGTGTATATGTATAGACACAGACAGAAACTGGCAGTAGAAAACCAGAAAAGAGAAGGGACAACTATACACGTTTTACTTGCTAAGGATACATGAGAATCTGGGGAAAAGCTGTATTAGTGTTTTAGAATCAAAAATTTCTAAAACCATACTAATGAATGCATTTATTTTAATTTGACAGTGATACTTTGTCGTCTAATTTAAATATACCCTTTGTATTTAATTGATACCTAATTTATTATATATATTTACCTCCGCTAAGAAGGCTTCTGATCTTTCTAAAATGAATATTTTATTCCTTTAAGCACATTTTAAAAAATTTTATGTAATTTTTCTACTTTTCTGTGAATAGTAACGTCAAAATCTTGTAGAATGTTAACAGAATAAAAATAAAATTGAGCTGTTAGCCAGACAAAGGGCTTTATACATTAGTCACTATCATGCAAAGATCAGAAAGCAATTTTTCCAAGAACAAAAATTGCCCTCTTTCCTATAGTATGACTCAGATGCTGAGCTATAAATAGAGACACAGACAGAGAGGAAGAGAGAGGCTAGTAACTGACAACACTGCTGGCTGTGAGAGCTGAACTAAAGTAATACCAGTTGGCTGGCAGCTTATACAGTTTTTAAACCTTTTAAAAAAATCTCTTAAAGTTTCAGTCAAATTTATTACCCAATTTGTCGCAGCCGTTACAGTATTTGTGTGCATGTGTGTATACATATATGCAGTCAGTTATTTTATGGCTACAGTATACCTATGTTTGATTTTAGTTCACCATGGAAGTGTATGTATATACACACACACACACACACACAGGAAAGAGAAAATCTGGGGCTTCTCAGAATTATTTTTCTTAGCTGGTAACAGACAACCCAGAGATATTTTATCAGTTGTCTCTCTGATGAAATGATTCACCTCCGTTCCTAATCTCCATTTACCTCAATCCCATATACTTTTCCAGGACACAAAAATTAGATTTATGAAGAGTATTTTTAATATATTCTTAAATCAATCATTCAAAAAACATAACAAAACAGTTTAAATATTTGTACTCATATTATGATAGTTCTCAGATACTTTCCACCAAATGCCTCTGTATATCCAAGCTACAGCTAAGGAACAGCTAAATATGTGTTTTTTAACATGGGTAATAGCAGGACCAACTATTCTAGGAGCAGGAGCAGGTAGAACACAGATGACTGCCGCCCCAGCGTCTCAGCAAACCTATTTCTAGTCTTCTGGCTCACTCACTGTCTACCTGTTGAGATGAACACCAGCAATGAAGTGACTGTTGTATCATTCCTGCTTTCTTTCTTTTTTTTTTTTCCACTGAGAAATATTCAGAGGCATTAAAATGTCTAAAATTTTTACATCCATGTGTTGGCCCCGAGGCCATCTCCTTGTCATTGTTTATGTGGCTGCACATTATTCTACCAATTCTAGAATGACTCAGGATTAGTTTTCACCAAGTGGCGGAGGACTGAAATAAATCTCAA
This sequence comes from Camelus dromedarius, assembly GCF_036321535.1. Classification (NCBI taxonomy): domain Eukaryota; kingdom Metazoa; phylum Chordata; class Mammalia; order Artiodactyla; family Camelidae; genus Camelus; species Camelus dromedarius. The sequence goes on along the minus strand of NC_087437.1, from coordinate 25,167,189 downwards.
ACTTAACCAATTTTAATTACCCCTGAAAATTCCCTGGTCTTCTCCCCTCAACAAAATAACAATAGCACAACCTCGTTGTAATTTTTTTTTTTACTTGAATCTAAAGCAAGTCATTTCAAAATGGTCTTTAAAAAATAGTGTTATTGTTATCACATTTTATTCTAGAGTAATTTCATATATGTCTGCAAATTTAACCAATGACTCCTACCCTAATGAGCCGTGGACTGCAAAGACCTATTTTCACCAGATGGGGATGTTGCATCAGGAAAGAGCACTCCTTGCAAGTGAAACAAGGCTTCTCCTACCACTAGGGAAGTACAGAGGCCAAAACCATCTGTGTTTTCAAGATTTGGACATGAAATAAGAGATGCTTAAAAATATTTTAAAAATACTTCTTTTGGGTGCTGAAGTAGATTATTTACATTCGGTAAATACTTGCAAGTTGGACTTAATTTACTGTTATTTTTCCTCTGTGTCTTGCTAGCAAAAAGGATTTTGTTGTCAACTGCTCTTTCCTATCTAAGTAAAAAATTTATAACCATCTAAATAAATAGTATTTTAAGAAGGAGGGTAAGATGTGGTGGATTTCTTTTTTTAAAAATGTTTCTTGAGGTGGAACTGCAGGTCAATTCTGTTTAACCATTTCATGATTTATTTTCATTCTATTTTATATTTCCTTGTCCTTAGAGAAAATGCTGTATTCATAAGAGCTCCACAAGTAGCTAATTACAAACATGATTAGTAACTATTGATACATTTTCTTTTATGTTACATTTTAACTATGATGCCTTTCTTACATTTTTAAAGAAAAATAGGTATAATTGACAAAATAAGCTTTATTTGCTTGATCAGAAATATTTCAAATATGTACTGATTAAACTGTAGAACATGCTTTACTGTGTGTGCCTCTGAGGTGAACTGTGAATATTCTAGCCTGTAGGAAAACAGGTTTTCAGGAGAACCTCAGTTTGAGGAATTCTCTGAGGTAAAGAGCTTAAAAATACCTATGGAAGAGAACACACAAATACACACATAAAAGGACAACTTTTCACCTAATTTTTCTCACTAATTTTTCAAGTGAGCAAAAAAAAATGTATTATGGGATGCAACATTTACCCAGAAATTATTTATTAGCCATAAATGGGCTATAAATATTATAAATAGCTTTCTGTATTTCATGTCAGGAAACTAAAGAAATTCATCTCTGACAACGAAGCCTTGATTTTCGGGCAACTGTTACATCTCTACACCTCACAGTGAGTGGATCTGGGAAATAAGAATAGTGCCAGTAAGATAATATCAAGTGGGGAAGAGGACAAGGAAGACAGTGGAGGGGGCGGAGAATGAGAAGGTGTCCTAAATATGAATAAGCGTAATAAATCCTCCCTTGGATCTAAAGCAGTTACTTCAAGGATTTCGAAAGGGCTGCCCTACCGGCTTCCGCAAACCCGTCCGTGACAGTTACTACACATTTTCCATCCTGATCGTTTCTTGTCCTGTGGCTCCCACTTAATCAACACCATGGCCTGAAAACTCTCATAAACTGTTCATCATGAAACTAAAAATGACCATCCAGAAGGAGACATATTTTGTTTGGCTTCAACCTGATTTAAAATGTTAAATTAAATATTATTTGGAGAACAAAACATTGGGATATTTCACATTAAAACATATGTATTTTCAGCATGAGGAGCTGAGCTGAGCTGAGCAGGAACAGCACCTACTTCCCATGGGAGCATAAGGATACAGTGAGACCATTTTTTTAAATTAATTTTTATGGAAGTATAGTTGATATGTAATATTATATAAGCTGCAGGTGTACAGTATAGTGATTTACAATTCTTAAAGGCTATACTCCCTTTATAATTATTACAAAATATTTGCTATATTCCCCATGTTGCACACTATATCCTTGTAGCTTACTTTATGCATAGAGTTTGTACCTCTTAGTCTCCTTCACCAGTATTGTCCCTCCCCCTTTCCCTCTCCCCACTGGTAACCATGAGTTTGTTCTCGATATCTGCGAGTCTGCTTCTTTTTTGTTATATTCACTAGTTTATTGTATTTTTCAGATTCCACATATAAGTGATATTAGACAGTATTTGTCTTCCTCTGACTGATTGCACTTGGCATAATGCCCTCCCTGTCCATCCATATTGTCACAAATGGCAAAATTTTCATTCTTTCTTGTGGCTGAGTAGTATTCCATTGTGTGTGTGTTTATTACATCTCTCGCATCTTTATTCGTTCATCTGTTGATGGGCACTTAGGTTAGATCATCATTAGCACTGACAAGAACTAGCATGTGTTGAGTGCCTCCTGTGGGCCCAGTGCCAGGCGTACACTGCTGAGTCTAGTTTACACAAAGTGCTTAGCCCAGTGCCTAACACATAATAAGCATTAAAGAAATATTAATCAGTATCATCATTGCTAATTTTCCCAACTTCTATGCAAGACATATATTATTATCCCATTTCCCAGATGAGAAACTTGAGGCTCAGAGCAAGTAAGTAGCCCAACAATTATTAGCAATTTGGACTTTGCAATGGCTAGTCTCTATAAGTACCTCACAAGGTAGGTATTATTCCCATTTTGTTCATGAAAACTGGTTCAAAAAAGATAACTTGAGTGAAGTCTCAGGATTTGAACCCGACTTTAGGTCCACAGCTCCTGCGAATCCACCCATCCCATCTGGTGGCAAATTCTGTCTGCTCTGTAGGCAGTCTGTTCACTTGGCCCTTTCTTATCTGTGAGTTATTGAGAAGCTCCTTTAGATGAGTATTAGGGAGTATGTATTTTTGCAAGGGTAGGAAAGTGGCAGGGAGGGGTTGGAGGGAAACTTACTCTGAACACGAGTAGCAGCGGACCTCTAGCAACATTCACAACAACATACTATGGCAGCTACTGTGCTGAGCACGTCACACAAACTATCCAGTTAATTTTCAGAATGATGCTATGAAGTGAAGAGTGCTATTGTCCTCACTTAGGAAAAGGGGACACTGACACTTCTGTGACTTAAGTAGTCAGGTCACACAAGTCAAGGGCAGAGTCGAGACTAGAACCAGATAGCGTACATGATGTCATTCAGCATTTATGGAGCACCTCACTGGTGCGCAGTCCTCAATCCCAGTGTTTGAGGGGGTTATAAAAACAATTTATAACCTGGAGTGTTTGGAGCTCCAGCAGTGGAATCTTGTGGAGATTAAGCTGGAAGAATGTGGAAGGCTGCATCGGAGTGAGCAGACACTGGGGGGAGGCGGGTACCAGGTGGGAAAGTACTGCAGTGGTTCGGCATCTGCTGATGAGAGTCTTGGAAGGAGTGTGGGCAGGAAAATTGTTTTTCACAGGAAACTGATTCTCTTCGAACCAGAAGACTATGTATACATAATGTGAATACAAACCACGGGTTTGGAAGCCTCTAAAAGTAGAGACGATTATTTTACAATCGTAGTTAAGCAGAGATACGTGACATTAAGTGCACCACGAAACTGCTTCCAAAGGAGGAAATAACAGGACAGCTAACGCTGGGCTTATAAATGTTTTCTGATGTGAATGAATAATTGTTTTAAATTTCTTCCTCCAACTTTTAACTTAAAATTTGCTGATTGGGTACTTTCTGTGTGCCATGGCCTGGGGTTTTCAATCGTAAGATAACAGTGTATCTGAAACAATCTCAAGCAATGAAAAGAATGAAAAAGGAAAACATAGTTTTCTGAACTCCTTAAGATATCCCCATTTTTTCCCCATTTCAGAATAGGTACATTCTTACATTGCACCAATCCTCTTGGAAATTACATGTAATCATATTTCTGTAAATCAAAACATACATTCATGCTTTTTAAAGAAACCTTGTGGTGAATTCTTTGTTCCTAATTGGTCACCCTTCGTGTATCTGGTTGTCAATCTTGAATCTCATAATCGATCGGCCTTCCTTGGAGTATCACCTCTATTGTTACTTACTCAAACAACTTATAACATGGTCCCTCCTTTATATAGAGGCACAGATCAATACTGAAGTTGCAAAATAACAATAATTTGGAGAAAAATCTGCAGGAAATAAAGTGGCCATTTTCTAATCCAGATGAAAACATTTGAGCTATTTAGCATTTCAGTATCAGTAATCATTAAGGTACTTTTTAAAGCATATTTTATCCCACAGAGAATGTGCCAAATCTCATTTCTCAGCTCTTTTTCAATCAATTGCACTTGTTTTGATATAGGAAACATAAAACAATCTGAAAAAGTGATACATTGAGTTAAATTTGATTTGTGGAATTGGATGCTTTCTTGAAAACAATGTCTATTTCCTTTCCTGTCTCTTTTGCTCACAATTGAAGTTATGAGGTATAAAAGACCACAGAAAGCTATAGATTTCTCTAACACAAAAACTAAAGCAGAGACTCAAATCAGGATCTTGTCATAAGGAGGTGATAAAATCAGGTTGTGCCCAGGCCCCAGAAGCCTGGTATTTGCACACGGTGATGAAGGCACATTCTTTGGCCACAGCCACGTGCTACCATAGGGTCTCATTTAGTGATAAATTCTTCTTCAGTTGTAACAAACCAGCCAGCTCTTTCTCCGGTAGCAAATAAAACCCAGAAAGTTCAACCATGTCACAGCTATTTAACAATTTTAGAAAGGCCTTTGATATTCATATTTCACATATCAAACACTAGCTTTATGTAATGCTCTGATCTCTAACATTCGTGAATGCGCATTTCTAGCTGAATGGACCGAGCATGGGCCAGTGAGAGAAAATATTATGATGCATACATAAGAGCAAAATATTGTGCAATGTAAACCCCGATTGCCTGTCTCTTATTCCCCATTTTCATTTTTATCATTCTGTTTTATAACATGTCAGAATATTAATAATAGATATATGTGAACATAAACTATTGATGCCATTGCTATGGCCAGAAGGCTGATTGATATTTGAATATAGAAAAAAGAATCAGCAAATAAGAGAACTACTTTCCTGTTTACTCAGATATTATAAAATTGAGTTATACATTAATAAAAAAGATTTATAATTAATTGCAGTCATTATTAACTGGAATTAATTATAGTCTTTACCTTCTCCCAAATAATAACTTTCCACAAGCGTATTTGAACATGAGATATTTTGCATTTTATTTCTATCAGAAATCAGAAGTCTGACAGTAAAAGTCTACTGCTGTCTTTAATAAATATAGGCCCTCTCTCTTAAGCTGAAACATTTTAACCCTAACCTTGTATGTATGTGATGAACATGAAATTATTTTTACTGTTTGTGTAATCTTTAGTATTGAGATCATTCTTCAATTGATTTTTAGCCAAGATGCTGTCAGAACGGCTATAGTGTTGGTGTGAGTGTGGAGTCACATCTAAGAGATTTAATGAGAGGTTGACTACTAAGGTTGGCTTTAGAGGAAGTAAACTAAAAGATCAAGAAAGACTTTGCAGTTTGGTAACGTAAGTTGGTTTTCTATATCTGTGCGTCTGTTTTCGTTTCGTAAAGGTTGCATAGAGGGATAAATTAGGGAGTTTGGGATTAGCAGATACATACCACTATATATAAAACAGATAAACAACAAGGTCCTACTGTATAGCACACAGGACTATATTCAATATACTGTAGCAACCTATAATTAAAAAGAATATGAAAGAGAGTATATATATATATATAATTGAATCACTAGGCTGTACTCCAGAAACTAACACAACATTGCAAATCAACTATACCTCAATTTAAAAAAAAAGATGTTGCAGGAATGTCGAGGGGAATCACATGGAATTAGCCACTGTGCTTTTGGGAAGACGTTTCTAATGGACATACTTGTGGGCCTGTGTTGACTAACAACAGTTAAGCTGGTAGAAGGGAATAGGAAGTTTGCTAACATGACCTCATTCAAATAACTGAACAGGGGAATTACAGAAAGAAAAGTATGACCCAGCGAAAGCTGGAATAGACAGGGAAAATTAGGAGGAAAATTCCTGAAAAAACTGTTTCTGAGTTCCAACTTGCCAATTTTGTCCTCACAGCCTCTAATGTAAATGTACTTACTGTCCAGGAGTGATGCATCCACAAGAAAGATGTGAAGTGTTGCCGGCAGACAGAGCTGGGGAAATAGTAGCAGGGGGTCAGCATGGAGGAGAAGTGAGGCTGAGAGCAACTCACTGGGAGCCCGGAAGGGGTCCCCCGCCTGGGTCTGTGGCCACGCAGCTGCTTGACTTGACGCGGGTCACTTAAACCCCCTGTCATTCGGTGTCTAAGTTTGTTAAATGAGTGGGGTACACTAAAACTTTCCTATGATTGTTCTGAGTTACAGACTTGAGTAAATTTAGAGTTAAGAGGAAATTTTTAGAAACATATGGCAGAGAGGGTACTTTGATTTTTCTCAAGTAGAGTGAGAATTATCTCTGCGCTCATCCTGATGAGAAAGAGCTACCAGTGCCAGCTCAGCTGACATGTGAGATATGACTGTGCAGCCACTCTGATCTAGACTTCTTTACGGTGTCATCAGCTGTGCACCCACGATGCTCATTTTAGGAATAAGCACCAAGTTTTTATTTGCTGCAGCAAGTCATTCAGGGCAGCTTTCTCCTGCATGCAGAATTTATTATTAATAGTATAAATATATTAGGAAAGGTGTATTACAAAACACTACCTTGTCAGAAAGCCCTGAGTGTTTAGCACAAACTCTGAAAGAGGGGAAGGGTTAAGTTGTACTCACTTTGCCATTTTTCTTTTTGCTGTCAAAACTATCAATATAAATATATAAATAAACGAGCAAATAGTGAGGGCTACAAAGATGCCACTGTAATTTTTCATGAAGGAAAAAGCACAAATCTAAAGAAAATTCTACAAGAGTAGGTGATACGTGTGCTGTGTGGGCTACGTTGAAATGGTGTTAATGAAGAGAAATACAATCAGAACTGAGATAAACATCATAAACTTTTTAAAATAATAAATGCTCATAGAAAGGCTGAGTCAAGTCAAGGGAAGACCAGTAAACAATGCTCTTTGAATCAACAGTGTTTTCTGTTTTGCAGTCGAAGAAGCACATTCCTCACCCACAATTTGATTTTCCCTCGTAGTAAATCAAATCAAAGCCAGGCCTTTGTGCTGTACTAATTAGTCACAGCATGATTATGGCTTATGTGCTCTTTAGATCGTACAAACCTGTTTACAAATATTGCAGTATATTCTTTCATGATAACTCATTGGCCTTTGGGAATATTAGCTAACCATGGCTTGATCTGATAAATAGTAAGGAATGCAAGAGATTGTTACAACATAGTCCATGACCTGCAGCTTAGGGCGCTGTTTCTTAAAGTGTGCCAGCAGTAGGAGTATCACCTGGGCTCTTGTCAGAAATGCAAGTTTCTGGAGCTCTCCTGAGACTCACTGAACTAGAAATACTGCATGTGGGGTCCAGCAATCTGTGTCTGTATGATTTAACAAGTTGTTTATGTGATTCTGAGGTGTACTGAAGTTTGAGAATCATGGCTCAGCTGTCCTCCAATTTTGGTATTCATCAAAATCATCTGAAGAGTTTGTTTAAGATGCTCAGGGCAATGTAATCCCAAACAAGATCCCAACAGAATTTTCTTTGTAAGTGGATCAATTGATTCTAACATTTATGTGGCAATTGAGAGGATCAGTAACAGCCATGGCAAAAAAACAAAGCTTACACTACAAAAAATGAAGACTAGGTAAAACTATGATAATTTAGCCATTGTGGTAGAGAGAAAAGGATAGAAAAATAGGGCAGAAGAGAGATCCCAGAAATGGATTCATACTCTGTGGTTATCTACTTTATGGTAAAGTTGACGTAAATACAGCAGCAAAAGTATGTCCTTTTCAGTAAATCGTGTTGAGTTAGTTGGATGTTCATGTGGGAAAAAAATGAATCTTTACTCTTAACTCATTCCAGGCACAAAGCCCAATTTCAGATGGATTATAAACATAAAAGACAAAACAGTAAGCTTGGAGATGGAAACTTGAAAATAGTTTCATAAATTTCATTTAGGCAAAGATCTCTAAGATTAAAAAAAAAAAAACCCAAAGAATTCTGCGTATGAGAGAAAAGTTGACTACATTAAAATAAAGAACTTCTTTTATCAAAACTTTACTAAAAGAATAGAAGGCAAGTTAGATGGTGGTAGAAGAGATTTACCATACTTAGAGCTGACAAAAGACATGTATCTAGGAAATATATATGCAAAAAGTAGACAACTCTTTTTGTCTACTTTTTGCATATTGTAAGTGGGAAGGAGACTTTTACAGGCAGTTATGAAAGATCATGTCCAATTGTAAAGTAAATATATAAAAGAAAAGGTACCTCAGCTTTCTTAGATATCAGTGAAATGCAAATAAAACTATAATGTGACACTGCTATGCACCCACTAGAACACAGTCAAAATACGAAATACAGAAAATACCAAGTCTTGGTTGAGGATGTGGAACAACTAGAACTTTCTTAAAATAGTATCAGTTCTACTCCTAGATATTTATCCAAAAGAAATGCAAACACTTGACTACCAGATGGATTTCAAAATTTTCATAGCAGCAGTATTTGTAATATTATCACCAGTGTAGAAATGGCCCATCAATAACATAATGAATAAATAAATTTGGATATATTCATTCACTGCAATACCATGCTGCAGTAAGAAAGAAAAACAACACTATCATGACATGCAAAATGTGGACGAATTTCACAAACATAATGTCAAATTTAAAAAGTTCACTGTGCGATTCCATGCTGAAAAGTTCAAAAATAGGAAAAAAAACCCTGAATCCATGAACAAATCTATGGGAAAAGAACTTGGTCAGGGCGTGGGTGGGACAGTAAGAAGACACAGAAGATCTTCTGGGGACATTTATTCATGTTCTGTTTTAGATCTGGGTACGGGTTATATGAGTATGTTCATCTTATAAAATTTAATCAGCTGTATAAATATTGGTACCTTTTTCTGTTTGCTGGTTATGCTTCAAAAACAAAAGTTTTCTCAAAAAAAAAAATCACAGAGCATAGTGAAAATTACACTCGAAAACACTAGTCAGCATGTAGTGTGGGGGAGGGAAGGGTCTGGGTTAGAAAAGCCAGAAGAGGAAGAGGTTAAGAGACTCTTGCTTTAAGCTAGGACACAGACAATAATAGTTCGGTCTCAGGTAGAAGCAAGGGAGATGGAGAAATGCAGGTGAATTCAAAGGGAAAAAGATGAAGTAGAGCTGGCAGAACATGGTGATGGATATGATAGACAAGAGAGAAAATGCAGGTAGTCCGTTGATTACCTCCTAAGAAACTCCTGCCACTGAGGTGCACATACCAAGCAGGTAGCATGATAGGAATTCCTAAAGCTGTGTGGGAAAGAAGGAGGAGGGGGTCCATCGGAGGCAGAACTTGAGTTGAGACAAGTAAGCATGTTTCAGAGGAAGCACCTGGCACGCTGATTGTGCCCTCCTTAAGGACCGACTTTCCGAACAACCTACTTCCGATATAGCAGGTTCTCCAGGGTTTCCTCCCGCCTCCTGATTCCGTGGTCTCACATTTGGTTCCTCCTCCGGAATCCCCAAGTCTTTGTTCCAAGTCCCTTTTGCTTCTCTATTAATGTCATCAGTGAGGCTCGTGACTTTAAACATTAGCATTGCCAAAAATCTCTCCTCCAGATTCAGAGACTTGAATGGCTACTTAACGTGCCCCGGGTATTACTCAGAAGCAGCTGTGCCTCAGATTTAACGTAACCCAAACTGAACTGCTTATTCTAGCTCCCAGTCTAATCCCTTTCCAGAGCTTCCTCCTCAGTGAATGGCCCCACCAAAAATATGGGCCTTGTTCTTGATTCTTCCCTCTTTCTTACCTATTCTTTCCAACAGTGACTCTTCTCAGTTTTATATCCCTCAACTCTTCCCACTTGCCTCCATCACCATCACGGCTGTCACCCTCGTCCAGGCTACCGTCATCTCCTGGCTTCTCACTAGTTTCCTCTCAGACACTCTTACCCTTTTCCTTCTCTCAACTTACTCCTCACACTCAAGCAGAAATGATCTGTTCAATATGCAAATCTCATTCTATCAAACACATGCTTAAAATTCTTCAAAGGTTTCTGACTGATTTCAGGTTGAAGATGACAGTCCTTAACAAGGTATGCTCCATCTGGCTCCTCCCAACCCTGCCAACTCCTTCTCCATAGATGTGTCATTCCTCTTGTCCTCCTGTCACATGGCTTTTGTTCTTGCTGCACCTGAGGCACCCATCCACCCCCGATTTCGCCTGGTTACTGACCACTCATCCTGGAGATTTCAGTCCGACTCTCAGTTCCTTAGAGTAACTGACCTAATTCTTCAGTACATCCCACGGCCTTCACGTATCTTTTCTTGACAGCCCCATCACAGTATAATTTACATGTTCCTGTTTGGTTCTAGGCAGTGCCTGTGTAGATTGTTCATGAGGACAAGGGAGTATCTTTGCACAGCTCTGTACCCCTAGCACTTAGAACAGAGCTTAGAAGGTTTTATGCTCAATAAATATTTGATGAATAGAAGAATCCTTTGGGAAAAGCAGACTCCATAATAAATGCCACCAAGAAGCAAGAGGATGTTATTAGCTCACTGTACCCCAAGGATGTCAGGCAAAATAAGCCCCCCCCAAAAAAAAGAAAAGAAAAAGAAATCTGGTTTAAGGAATGAAACTTTAAAATTGCCCTCCTCTGATTTTGCGATGTCTGCCTTTCTGCCTTTGACACCCAGTGTAGTGCTAGTCCCACTTGGTGTGGCATTCAAAAAGGTCATCAGTTGAATTCTGGGAAATAGATACCAAATCATGGCTTAGAATACTTTGGGCTCAAATTAAACAGTGGTTAAGGCATAGATCTTAGTAATTTTTCACCTTTTAGAATATTGTCTGGCATATTTACATGGAAAAAAATTGTCAATCTGGGGACTAAGGGACCTAAAGAAGCTGATTCTGAGACATTTTCACACTTATGGACACTTGTTTGCAGAAAGCTGAGAGTTGATAACAGCTTAATAGACCAGGCAGGGACAGGAGAACCCAGCACAGGCGGTATGTATTAAGATCTGCTTTGGGGGTGCCGAGGGTTTTTTCTTTTTTGAAATGTGAGATCTAAAATAATTTGGTTTCTCGCCTCTCACCACTGTTCTCACTCCACACTTGCCGTTTTACATATGATTATTGAGTTGACCCGACAGGCTTTTAGGTTGGGAGGTGCAAGGTCAGTGTCCCCGCCACCTCCCAGTCCCCGTCTGTACCTACCTCAGACGTGTCTTTGTACTATCACTGCTGGACACTGCACCTTTCCGTAATTATAAATGTCTGTTTTCAGTCACTTCAAAGCTTTCCCAGCACTGGGAGTCCTCCTTCAAAGCCTCTGCATAGCTGAGGAACTTCTGTCATTGACAGGAGGTCCTGCTTTGAAGTTTTTCATGCCATTTATTGATTTCCCCCTTTTAAAGATGTTCAGATTAGAAAATGCTTCACCCCCTTTGAAAATGTGCATATTTTCCTGATGTTGAAGGGTTAATCCTTTGAAGATATTTACATTTTATAGCAATGTCCTTGTATGAAGAAGTTTGACATCAGCTACGCCACATGCTTTATGGTGCTTTCCTTTTCCCTGCTGGAGCCTTCAAGATCAAGATCCTCCCAGTTTAGCATGTTGTTGGTTTTTATATTAGGCTTTTGTTCCCTTTTTATGCAATGTCAAAGGAACTCAATCAATGTGCAAAAACGAAAGAGCTTGCCTAATTTGGAAATGGCCTTTATTCCTGTTGGTTATATAATTTGACTTAAAGTTGAGACACTTTGAACATTTGGGAGTGTTTTAAAGTTTGCTGGATCTCATGACCATCTGCAGTGTCCTAATATTATACGTAACCACCAACAAAGATTAGCTCTGAAAATTAGTTCTCTGTAAGTTATAAAATGAGTATTTCATACATATTTTCCTGTATGTTTATATGCTTAAACCTCAGTTTCCTAGTTTCTTAAAGAGAAAGAGAAGGATGCTATAAGGATTAAATTTTAAAATTGCACTTAAGGAATCCCTCACACATAGTAAGTTAGCTATACCTGTGACAATTAAATGGCCAAATTCAATTACTTTAATACTGGACAACAGCCTATGTAATGATTTAGATATTAGCTTCAGAACTGTCCCTGCTGATCAGAAGTACACCAGTTTCTCCTCTGATGAGCTGATTTCAACAATTCTGTCACTTGGAATTTCTGTCATTTACCTTAAGACTTTGATTACTGTTAGAATAAAGTGCTGTTGGGAAAGGGACTACTTTAAGCCCTTAGGGTATATGAAGATTCTGAAAGCAGATTATGGTGATGCAAAGAGAGGCGGAAAAGAGCAAATTGTGCTCAAGAGCAGAAAAGGAGATGGGGAAATTGCGAGATGACGGTAGTCAAGGAGCACTCCGAATGTGAACTTTCACACAGTTCTTCCAAAGATTAAAAATAAACTGAGCATGCAAACAGACCCACACTCCCCCACCAAGACTACCCACGAACCTAATTTACAGCTGCATGTAATAAGGAGCAGTGGTATACACTCAATTACAGGTGCTAAATCTAGAATCCCCCGCACACAAAGGAGGGAAAAAAATAACTGGGAAAAGTTTGATATCCAGTGGGCTTGTAAACTCATATTAAATGTAGTACAGTTGTTCACCACGAATCCTATATGACCTCTCTGTGCATAATAAAAATAAAGCAGTGCTATTTAATTTCTGTGTTTGGCATAATAAGATTGTAATCATCATGCCAGGGAAACATTTTCACTTTCCTGGGTGTCAGTGATTAACTTTCATTTCTCTAGCACTCTAAATGTATTGCTTCATTCAGTAATTTAATCATTCGTTTATTTAATATTTATACAGTGTCAAGGAAGTACAAATGGCCAATAAACATACGAAACGATACTCAGCTTTACTATTTATGAGGACAGGGCAAGTGTAGACAACAATGAGATACATATTTTATCCACTGGGTGATTAAGAAAATTGAGTGTTTTTAGGGGTGGAGAGGAATTAGTGTTCTTATATGTTGCGGATGGAGGTGTCACTCCATATAAGTCTTTGGAGGGTGATTAGAGATATCGATGAAAATATAAGTGTGAATATCCTTCAGTCCAGATATTTTTCCTCTCAGCTCTGTTATGGAGAGACATTGTGGTAATAGAAAAAAAAAGAGAGACAGAGAGGAGAGGGAAGAAAGGAGAGAAGAGAAAAATTTACCTAAATATCTAAATATCCATCAATAAGGGGATGGTTTAAATGAACTATAGATATTCCATTGCAGACAGTATTACCCAGCAGTTAAGTGAAAAAGCATAAACTGCATCTATGTGCCGTCATGGAAAGATTTTTCAACCACGTGGAAAGAGAAAAAAAGCAACTTGAACAATCATATGTAATGAAAGATATCAGCCCCCAAATGGATAAAGTCCTTTTTTTAATGTATTCTTAGAATTGTGTGTAAAAGGTGGTAACAAAGCTTATTTCTGTTCTGGGGCTGCATTTAGGGTGTTAATCAAAATGAGCTCTTTATTGATAATCATATTTTCTTTGTGTAATTAAAATAAATTAAATAAGTACAATTAAATATGTATGCATTTTATAAATTATCCTCTACATAAGTTAATGGACTAGACTAGATCCCAATTATGCAAATATTGAACTTGTCTGTTAGTCATTAAATGTATATTTAATTTTGTGCAAGTTCTTCGTTTGTCCAAAAAAATGCTGCTTGTTATTAATTTATCGGGAGCATGAAAGGATATATCTTTTAGATTGGGTATGTCCAAATTATCCAGATTACTGTCCCAGAGACACTGTGGATACAAGGTGTCTGCCTTGGTATACACAGTGGGCACAGTCAAGGAATATATAGAACCAACAAAATCCTATGAGTGTGTTTAAATTCACCCAGTCTCCCAACCACTCCCCCAACTCCAGGGTTTCCTGAGGGTCTGCTGGTGCCAGGAGACTAACGGAGAAGGAAGGTTTGTAAGATGGACTGCTTAGTCACATCGTTGTAGATTATCTTCCAAATTCTTCTTTATTTCCTCAAAGGGAAATACTGGAAAATAAAACAATATATTTCCTGAATTGTATGTCTAACAGTAAAATGTTCAGGCTTTCAAAGACAGTTCATGTCAGAGAGTACTCCCCTCCCATATCTCAATTTTTCTTGTAAGAAAAAGATATATTTCCTACTCTTAAAAGAAACTCAAGCTCTGACACAGTTTCAGTACAAAACCAGAACCCCTGAAGTTCAAGTTGATTTTGAACATAGTACAATGCTTTCCAACATATTGATTCTCTCTTTGCAGTCTTATAACTATTAAAACAAACAAACAAACAAACCAAACAACTGCGTATGTGTGTGTGTGTATCCCTTGTTCATGAAAGAACAGACTAGCTCTTGATGTGAATTATTGCAGCATATTTGGCCTTAGCATTTATTACACAACACATACAGATTTTTTTCATGAAGTTACAGTTTCTTTTAAAATTGCTCTATTTTTGACATCTGTACATTTTTCTTAGGATTTTAGTTAACTTCCAACACCTGAGTCTTGGCCTCTACTGCTAGCCTAGCCAGCTGATCTTTAGACCATTTATTTTGAAGATTAAACACAATTTCATCGGGCTAGTCCTGGACTGTGGTCTCTGTAGAAAAATCTTATCTTCTTATTTTCTTATTAGTGAACTTTGTCAAAGAAGGCTGTCAGTAGCAGCTTTTTCTCCAAGCCATGCCTCCACACTGTTTTTCACTGAATACATAGCAGAATTTATGGGACTTTCTATATAATTTTCCACTGTTCCACAGGATTATTAGATTCAAGAAATCATTGAAATTTGGTGTTCTAAGGGAAAACCCAGATTTGTCATGACTCTTTATCATCAATTATGAGCATCAGAGCAGTATCAGTGAACTACATTCTCCAAAATAGAATGCTTCATTATTTAGGGGAAAAACAATTGAAAATATGCCTATTTATTTTTATCTACTAACGACATACCTAAGATTATAGTTCCTATAAAAACTGCACACACATGAGTTCTTTCTCTCCTAAAACTGAGGTGACTTTATAATTTTTAAACAATGTGTGTTACCAAATGAGTGTTGGTTAGTTATTTACCTTTAGTTTCGCCCATGGAATAGTGAAGAGAATTTTCTTTACATTTGCAGGTACTTTCTAAAACGTGGTGAGTTCTCTAAACTCCAAAATTTGAAACAAAATAAAATAAACAAAACCAAAAAAATAAACAGGATCAGTCCTTATCCCATCAATGCACATCGAGTGTATAGACTATGTCAGCTTTTGTCATCACACGTGGATGAGTATTACAGGGTCTTTGTTCACTTTAACCCCAAAAGAGAACCACAGTCACATGGAGGTTGTCCCCTAGCCTGACACTTGCAGCAGCACCCTGCAGGAAGCACAGGATCAGAGGAGCCTCAGACACAGGCAGCCTCCCCGGACTTGGGACAGGTGAGCACAAAAGAATGGTTTGAGAAGATGTTCTATAGAAGGTAACATCTGAACTGAATCTTCAAGTATCAGCAGGAGTTAGCCATCTGAGGAGAATGAAGACTAAAAGAAGTCATGATATACATATGCGAAAACCTGAGACACCGTGGCATTTCAGTAGAAATCTCGATGATTTCAGCATGAATGATACAGAATGTTCAAGGAGGTACTGGGCTGGGGCTAGAGAGTTAGATGCCAAATGCCAGGTCACGGGGAGCAGGAGAGTGCTTGCGTGTCATACTGAGCATACTGGCCTGGGCCCTGGAAAATATGTTCAATGACTTTAATCAGAGGCGAGATTTTGTCAGATACGTAGTTCAGAAAACCATCTTGTCATCTGGGACAAGTCAATTCTTTCAATTGCTCAGGGAAAATGTATATGGAGTTCTGCTTAATGCCATGCTTTCTGTCACAGTTGAATGCCAGTCCAGCAAATCTTATTGGTCCAGAAACTGGACAGGTTTTTTTGTTTTTTTGTTTTTTTTTTTACCATATCCACCATTTCCACACTGGTCAAAACTGTCATAATCCCACCCAAGGAATACGGCAGTTATATCCCAACTGTTCTGTCCACTTCTGTCCTTGTTCTTTTCTGCTCTGATCTGTAAGGAACCAGAATGCTTTTAAAACCCAATGAGCCATGCCATCCCTCTGTTAAAAACATTCTGAAGACTCCATTTTTCATAGAATATAAACCCAAATCCTTACAATTGCTTGTAAGGGACCCACACTATTTTTCCCATTGCCTCTCGGGGTCAATCTTCTGTTACGTTCTCCCTCACTCTGCTCTGCTCTGGCCACACTGGCCTCCTTGCCTCACAGTCTTTACACATGCCATTGTTCCTTTCCTGGACATTCATCTTCAGATCTGCACTTGATTTTCATTTGCTTTATATCTAAATCCGGATTCAAACATTACTATCTTGGTAGGAACAGTCCATACCACTCTGTTTAAAATCACAAAACAATGTGCTAAAATTTAGAAAGTCAGGTAAAGAACTTCTTGTTTCAGCTCCAACATGTAAAGCATTTGGACGTCTTCCCTTACATCCTTACAATAAGAAAAGGCTGAACAAGTTGGCTTTTGATAAAAACTTGGACCCACCCGAGAACTGAGCATTCAGGGCAAACTGCCACTTTAAATTTTGGAGAGAAATTTATCCAGAAAGACGCAGCTGAAGTCTGCTTACCTGGAAGCAGAAGCTGCAGGACACAAACAGATAGGAGTACTAATATAATTTTTACAAGTTTTTAGAGGTTAAGTATGAGCTAGCATGCCTGCTAAGTAACTGAGAGTCAGAAGAGTATAAAACCCACCCCTTCCACTTTAACATCACATCAACAGGGCTCCAGTGTGCAAACAGTACGTTACAGCTGAACAGTCTCCAAGACCCACACTCTCACTGAGGGGGAGCACTTAGGAAAATTCAAAAATAAAGAGGAGATTTAAAAAAAAAAAGTAAGGTCACTAGAGGAATTTAAAGCTTCTACTGCAAATATTAAAGAGCAACTCATAGCCAGAATAACACAATTCCTTACACTAAAGGACTATTTACCTTAATTTCTATTACCAAATACAATTTGTCCTGCCTTTAACAAAAATATTTACAAAGCATGCCAAGAAGCAAGAAAAAAGCAGTCTGAAGAGACAAAACAATCATCAGAACCAGACTCAGATATGATAATACATGGAATATGGGATTATCCCTGATATGGAGTTATCAGATAGAGAATTTAAAATAGTTCTTACCGTGTTAAAGGGCCTAATGGAACAAGCGGACAACATGCAAGCACACATGGGTAATATAAATAGGGAGATGGAAATGCAGAAAAGGAATCAAAATAAAATATTAGAAATTGAAACCAAAGAAAGTAGGAGAGATCTAGCAGGGCCAGAAGGAGGACAGGAGGAGAGAGGGGTCAAGTCTAACTCCAACTTAACTCTGATAGTGTGAGGACATAAAGCTGTTCATTAAATGTAGAATGACGTTTGACTAGGGCAGTTATGGGGTGACGATGGGAGGAAAAACTAGATTTGCAGTGAGTTTCGGAGAAACTGAAAAGCAAGAAATTGGTGGCAGCAGCTGTTGACAAGTCTCTCAAAAGGGCTGCCTGTGATTGCAATGGAAATACAAGATCATAACTACGGTGCCGGAGGACAAAGGGATAGGGCTTCTAAATTAGGAGAGATTTGAACATGTTTATAAACTGAGCAGAATTCCACAGTAAGGATTTCATAAAAGCTTAACAAAATGTATTGAAACAATAATGCTTTTACACTGTCAGCACTACTTCACTCCTCTCCTACTCTCCAGCCACCTCTAATCTGATTTTCAGCATCTTCACTCTTTTTACCGGTTCCTTCCTCACTGCATCACCACATCTTGCAATACCTAGCCATTGTGCTAAGTCCTTTCTCATTAAATTGGGCCCTCTCGTCTGCAAACTCTCAGCAGTTTATTTAAATACAAATCTCACGTGCCATTTCCTATTCTACAGGGAAGCTGCCTACAGGCAGAAAAAACATATTTTATGGTTTTATCCTCGGTAGTGATTCAATAGACCACATTGTTCAGAAAAGGTCCTTTATATCACTTTGTTAATTTGAATTAAATTAATGCTAACTGTAGGGGGAAAAAGTTGTGTTTAGTTTAGGCATTTTCCTAGTAGCAAAGACATGGGCTTTTGAGAACTTCTAGCTCTGATATTCATAATGACGACTCTATTGAGGGGAATGGGACCATGTATTACACTAATACAGTCAGGCATCTCTGGATGCATGGAGTCTCACTGGTCTTTGTATTCGTTTCCTACTGTTATTGCAACAAATTACTACCAACGTAGTGGTTTAAATGAACACAAATTTATCATAAACTTTTGCAGATCAAAAGCCAAAATCGGTCTTTTGGGGCTAAAATGAAAGGTGTTGGTAGGACTGTGTTTTTTCTAGAGACTCTAGGGAATGATCAGTTCCTTGCTTTTCCAGCTTCTAGAAGCTGTCCATGTGCCTCCCATCCTGTCCCATATCGCATCACCTTTCTCCCTCTGTTTCCATCATTTGATGGTCTTGTTTTTGAATTTGACCCACTTTACTCTCTTTACTCTGGTTTTTTTTCCCCAGTACGAATTATACACAGAAATCCTGAAATCATCAATATACTGAAACCTATATCATGACATAAGGATAATGCCAACTTTATCAATGAAATCAAGTTAGACAAAGCAACACTAATTTATTTTAATATAGACTACAAAAATGGAAGTGAAAACTATTTGAGTGATGTGTGAAATTTAAGCATTCCTGATTCCTAGGATTACCTAGCAAAGGGTACATGATTTTTCTTTGCCCTCACATATGTTTTAAGTACCTATTTATCTTTTTTCTTTGAATATTATTATTTCACAATTTTAAATATGCTTATCCATGCTTTGCAAGGACTGAGGCTTAAGAAGTCTTAGGCTATTAGACTGGAAAGGGAATAAGGGTTACAATCTTCTCTCTATGACCTTTTGTAATTTATAAGTCCAAATGGACTGAGCAACACTGAATAATTAATTCATGCTGTGTTTAAGCCCCTATGCTTGCATGTTTTACACCCTAATTATTATGAATTCCTTCCTTGTGCAAATCTTTGATTCCCCAACCTAAATCAGGTTAATACAGACTCATATGCTCCAATTATGGTGATATCTTTCTCTTAACCTTGGCAGAAGGAGCATTATAGTAGGTCAAAAAGTATCTTTGAGTTTCATTGAGAAATTAACCCATAAGGGAATTGTGCTCATGGTTGTAGTGTTAATTAGTTTCACCAAGAACATATTTTGTGGCTTATTTAACATTCAGATGCTCTCTGCATTTAAATAAAAATATATGCCCTAATATGCTAAAACCACTCAAATGTGATTTTTATTTAATGATTTTTTTTCCTTGTGAATCAAGTAATTAGCACATTGCACATTTTAACTAATTAAGAAAATATAACTGTCACCACACCCCAGTGAGTCATGCTGGTGGTGTTTCCCCAGTTATAAAGGTAGAGAAACTGGAAAGCAAGAAAAAATTTTTTCACTATACTGAAAAGAGGATGAGAAGAGACAACAAATTTCTAGAATGGAAATCTGAGATACTTAACCCTTGGAAATATTCTGTCCAAAATCCACAGGCTACAATGAAAAGGATAGGGCAGATGGTTTGAATTAAGACAAACTAAAGCAAATAGTTTGGTAAATTTATGCTCTGTATAGATTCCCATTGCACATTCACTTGTAATATGAGAACTAAGATCAGACATGGTGATGAGTATGTCCTCTAGAGGATGTAAATGTTGTAGATCTGATCATTGCATCCATTAGTCTGATCCTATCTTAGAAAAAAATTAGAAATGACCTATTCTCTGCATGCAGGGAACAGTGTGTATATGCTCTCTTCCATCTCCACAGAGGGGGGGAATCTTTAAAAGTAAGATTTCAGAATGAAGAAAATGGCTTTTTTGACAAGTATCAAAACTTTCACTGAGTGTTTTAAAACTCTTTTTAGAGCTTTTATACAAACTACTCATAATTTTAAATGCCTTCATGAAAGTCTGAAGCCATTTCTTTTCTTGGATCTAGTACACAAAAATAAGATTTGAATAAAAAATACACAACTGATCTTCTAGAAAGGTCTCATGAAATTTGAGCATAAGGAATAGCAATGGCCACTCTTCTTACACCCTGATTTGTCTTATCCTGTTTGTATCTCTCCCTTACGGGTGCATTCCTAGAAGTAATGTTTCTGAGTCAAAGCAAATGCACAATTTATGTTCTGATACACATCAACACACTGCCTTCCTGAGAGGTTGTACAAATGCACATCCCCATCAGTGGTATGCCTATTTCTCTCACTAAGTATTAATAAACATTTATTGTTTGCCTATATAGGAGAAAAAAATGACATCTCAGTGTTAATTTTCATGCATCTGATTATTAGTAAGCTCTAAGATCTTTTCATATGATTTTATGATTTCATATGTTTCGCCTTATGTAAACTGTTCATATTTAAACATTGATTATTTCTTTATTGCTATCTCCTTTTCATACTTGTTTTTAAGCATTTTACATATTATTATTATACTTACGAACTTTTTTAAAATAATATTCATTTTTTCTGTTTGTCAAGTACATTTTAATGTTAAATCTTTTTTGTTTATTTTTATTCAAATGTTTTGGATTTTATGTAGACAAACTTGACAGCTCTTTATAGGGACATGATTAGAAATAGAATTTACCAAGGGTATAGGAGACTCAACCATGCTTTCTTTTTCTACTTATGCTATTATTTCTTTTACTAGTAAGATTTGATACAGCCAGGATATATTTTGGTGAAAGGAGCTGAGTAAAGCTTGTTCTTTGTTTTCTTCCAAAAAGCCAACCTATTGTTTAATAACATAATAAATATTCCTTATTTTCTCTATTGATTTTAAATATCACCTTTATCATATTCAAATGTCCAATATAAACTTTAATGTATTTCTTGACTCTATTTTGTCCATCGATTGTCTGTTTCTTCCAACATACTTTAAAATAAATGTAATTTCATTTTGTCTTCTTATTTAATTACAATGACTAACATTTCTGGAGCAATGTTCAGGGACATTGGTAATAGTATGCACTTTTGTGTTGTTCCTCAATTTATTATCATGTCTCTAATGGTTAACCATTAATCATGATACTGACATTAGAATGTATATCTTGATATATATGTAAACAAAAATGTTTATAAATCTTTTTATATCTAAGAGATTTTTTGAACTGAAAAATGGATGATAATATTTATAAAGTGTTATTTCAGCATCTATCAAGGAAATCATAATTTTCTCTTTTGAGCTCTTAATGTCTTGAATTATATTAATGCATTTTCTTTTGTAACGCTTGGCATGAACTCCACTTATTCATGTATTTTTAATTTATTCTAATATTTTACTTCTTAATTCTAGTTTTCAATATTTATACTTTTTTATCAATTTTCAGAAATAATAAGTCTTTTCTTTGTATATGCTATCTTAATGTCACTCAGTTATTCTAGTTCTTAAAAATAACTTGGAAGTTTTTCTCCTTGGGTTATGATTGAATCAGTTTAAATAACAACACACATTTCCTTGAAGATATGAAAAGAAAATAACCTGTGAAATTGTGTGGATTTAATCTTTTTTGGAGGATGAACAGTGATAGTCTTTGATACATTTCTTTAGTTCCCCTTTGGCTATTGATTTATTTAAGATTTTATATTCCTAAATTTTAAAATTCATCTGTTTTATCCTAAAATTCATCCATTTAATCTAGGTTTGCAAATGCATAGACTTTATTTAATTATTTATTTATTTATTGAAGTATAGTCAGTTTACAATGTTGTATCAATTTCTGGTGTACAGTATAACATTTCAGTCATACATATGCATACATATATTCATTTTCATTTTCTTTTTCATTATGTTACTACAAGATATTGAATCTAGTTCCCTGTGTTATATGCTATACAGAAGAAACTTGTTTATCTATATTATATATAGTAGCTAGTATCTGCAAATCTCTGTCACTCATTTTATCTCTTCCCATCTCCTTCCCCCACTGGTAACCATAAGTTTGTTTTCTATGTCTATGAGTCTGTTTCTGTTTTGTAAATAAGTTCACTTGTGTCTTCTTTTTTTTTTTTTTAGATTCCACATATGAGTAATATCATATGGTATATTTCTTTCTCTTTCTGGCTTACTTCACCTAGAATAATGATCTCCAGGTCCATCTATGTTGCTGCAAATGGCATTATTTTATTCCTTTTTATGGCTGAGTAGTATTCCACTGTGTACATATACCTCAACTTCTTTATCCAGTCATCTGTTGATGGACATTTAGGTTGTTTCTATGTCTTGGCTATTGTAAATAGTGCTGCTGTAAACATTGGGGTGCATGTATCTTTTCAAATTAAAGTTCCCTCTGGATATATGCCCAGAAGTGGGATTGCTGGATCATATAATAAGTCTATTTTTTGTTTTTTGAGGAATCCCCATAGTGTTTTCCATAGTGGCTGCACCAAACTACATTCCCACCAACAGTGTAGGAGGGTTCCCTTTTCACCACACCCTCCCCAGCATTTATCGTTTGTGGACTTTTGAATGATGGCCATTCTGACTGGTGTGAGGTGGTACCTCATTGTAGTTTTGATTTGCATTTCTCTGATAATTAGCGATATTGAGAGTTTTTCATGTGCCTATTGGCCATTTGTATGTCTTCATTGGAGAATTGCTTGTTTAGGTCTTCTGCTCATTTTTGGATTGGATTGTTTATTTTTCTGTTATTAAGTTGTATGAGCTATTTATATATTCTGGAAATTAAGCCCTTGTCAGTTGCATCATTTGCATATACTTTAGAGTTGTGTAAAATATTCCCAAATGTTTCTTTTAGTGAACTTTTGTATCTAGGGTTATATGCAATTTAGTTTCTGTGTTTTCAGTTTAGATATTTGTTCTAAGTTTTAACATTTTCCTTTTTTCTTGTGTTTTTTATTTCTGCATTTATCTCTTTTGAAGTTATATAGATATTTAAATATTAAATATATATTTTCTCTATTTAATCTTCATAATATTTCTATGAGGTAGATATTTGTTCTATGCTTTAAAGACTGAGAAACTGAGACATTTAGGAAATTTGCATACACTTGCACAGCAGTAAAGGACAGGGCCAGGTTTCAAATCCAGGCCCTTTGTAGCTGAGGGCCAATTTATTCACCACTGTATTTTATTGTCTCTTGAAATTTCATTAGCAAGGTAACTATTTATCCATTCCATTGGGAAAATTCCCCAGAAATAGATTTTTTAAATTGTTAGATGAAGGTAATCATGATATTCAAATTACGCTTTTATATAACTCTTCATCACAACTGTATTGAAGTCTATCTTCCCCCTGCCCAGCATCCAACTCCCACCTCCTTCCTCTTTTTATTAGCACCTGAATTAATTCTTTCTTTAGTCTTACTAGAGGAATTGCCTTGTCACCTATATAGAAGAATGGACCAGATAATCCCATTCCCCAATGTAACACAACTGATGGGATTAGAGAAGGTCACTTAACCTTGGCTGGACCCA
Organism: Camelus dromedarius; assembly: GCF_036321535.1. Lineage (NCBI taxonomy): Eukaryota > Metazoa > Chordata > Mammalia > Artiodactyla > Camelidae > Camelus > Camelus dromedarius. Next base: position 25,143,517 of record NC_087437.1, on the reverse strand, counting down.
AAAGGTGCTCTCAGGGTTCAGAAGCAGTTGGAAGTTGGAGTCACTGATAGAGGCTTCAGCGGCACAGGGCCAGATACACCCATGAGGTGTCTCCTGCTGCCTAATGCTTGAAGTGAGCCTGAGCTCACCAGCAGCATTCTTAAGCCCCTTCCCTGTCACTACCTCTCATCCCCAAAAGATGACCTCTCCTGACTTCTAATGCCGTCTGTTAGTTTTGCCTGTTCTGAACTTTACATAAATGTAGTCATATGCTATGTATCTTGTATCTGGCTTCTTTAACTAAATATTGTGTTTATAAGGTTTATTCATGTTGTTACATGTAGTAGATTTTTACTGCTTCTTTTCATTATATGAATACATCATATTTTCTTTTTTGTTCTTTCTAAAACCAATGGCTATGTGGTCCATTTCCAAGCTTAGCTCATTCCCTTTGTTTTGTCTGTTGGGTGTATACCTACAAGTGAAATTGCGGGATCATAAGGGTTGGCACATGCTTAACTTTGGTGGTTGTATAAACTTACATTCTGACCATCTGTGTATGAAATCTCCAGTTGTCTTGTATCCTCACAAACATTTGTTATGCTCACACTTTAACTTTAGCCATTCGGATGAGTTTGTGATAACTTTCTTTTTTTTTTTTTTAACAGTTTTAAAATGTATTGGTTCTTCAGCATCTCATATTTAAAAGAACTTTAAAAGTTATTTGTAGCTACTATACATCCCTTTTGAGGTTAATAAAATGTGCTTGTAGATATTATCTTTCAATTTATAGAAGAAGGGTTTCCTTCTTTTCTTCTCAGAGCACCAAGAATTCTGTGAAGGTGCTTCAGAACAAGAGGAAAAGGAAAAGGAGCTGGATTCTCCTCTCCCAGCCCTTCTTCAAGCAGAAGTGCTCTGTGTATACACTGGGTATTTTTAAAAATTTAATTTTATGTTGAGAGTTGCTTTGCTAAAAATTTTTAAAGTTAAAAACTGTCTCCAAAGAATGATTGACAATAAAACCTTTTCAATGGAATATAAATCTTTCCTGATACATGGGCTCTTTGCAAATGTCTTATTTTGCAACCTTAAGAGTTCACTGCAACTCCTACACTGGCATGCAGTCTGCAGGGGCTGGGGCCACAACTAATCCTGATGAAGATTCAGCATCCGGCGTCTTTAGAACCCTTACCTTTACCCCAGCCCCACCTCACTGCCTACACACATACACACACACACACATTACACATGCCCCACCTCACATAGTTTTTTCAGCTGTGGCTGAACCTAATCGAAAGCAATAGCAGTGTTGATGCAGTGCTTCCCAGCCTGCCAAAAGCTCTAGAAAGGGAAACACAAAGGAAGAGGTCTACACCCCCTTGGGCCAGCTAATTAACCTCTCTCTTCTTCATTAATATAATTCTACTACTTTACAACGTAATTGTGAAGATTAAATGAGATGGTGTACAGCACCGGCAGAGGACCTGAAATATCACGTACTCAACAGAACATGCTGGTTTATTCTGACAGTGACCTTGATTATCCAGCAGTTTCTACATGGATTGATCTTAGGTCCATGTGATTCCCGGGCCCAGTGATCCATGTCCTCTGGGACACTAAATGCTCCTACTTTTTCTTCCTTATATCCACTGGTCCCTGCCTCAAGTGTCAGTTCTCCAGTCCTTGATCCCACAATACCATTATCTCTCAGATGTTGTACGGAACCTCAAGCTGAAGCATCTCTCTCCCTGAAGTCCTAAATCCTTCCATGGTGCCCTCTGGAAATGCCGTGCCACATTCAGCAAATTCCTTCATTATCTTCAATGCCCTATAACAGCACTCTCTGTATTTCGTTGCCTTAATTGAAACCTAGTGACACCATTTCCCTTCTAATCCTCTCAAGTGATGGCTTATCTTGTGGACCTGGGAAACAGAAGGAGGGGTTAATGAACTTACTCTCCTTTTTGGCTTCCAGAACAGTATTCCACATCTTTTTGTAAAAAACAATGACATAACAAAACCAATCAACCAGCCAAACAAACAAACAAGAAAAATACTTACATCTTTGAGGTGAATATTATTAGAAAACCTCTCCTCTTCCCCAACATTGCCATTTGTAAACTTCTCAGTCCCACCCCTTACCTATGGACAGTGTGGGCACCTCTTTCGATCTTTTTCACTACTGTTGCGACCCTCCCCCTTGCCACATCCTAGTAGATGACCGTATCTACAGTTTAATGGTTTGACCCCTACTGTATCAATATCCATTGTCCCCTTTATTCCTGAGGTTATGTTAGAGAAAAGCAAACACTTCCAGACTAAGGGTAATATTCCTTTTCTTACTTTCTTTCTTTTTCTTCCTTCCTTCCTTCCTTCCTTCCTTCCTTCCTTCCTTCCTTCCTTCCTTCCTTCCTTCCTTTCCTTCCTTCCTTCCTTCCTTCCCTTCCTTCCTTCCTTCCTTCCTTCCTTCCTTCCTTCCTTCCTTCCTTCCTTTCTTTCTTTCTTTCTTTCTTTCTTTCTTTCTTTCTTTCTTTCTTTCTTTCTTTCTTTCTTTCTTTCTTTCTCTCTTTCTCTCTTTCTCTCTTTCTCTCTTTCTCTCTTTCTTTCTTTCTCTCTTTCTCTCTTTCTCTCTCTCTCTCTTTCTCTCTTTCATTCTTTTTCTTATACATCCCTCTGATGTTAGACATCTTGGCTGCCTCCAAATCTTCCATACTGTAAACACTGTAATGAACATCTTTGAGCATCTTCCTTCTTAGAGAGCTGTCATAATTCTTCTGGGGTATATGCTCCAAGTGGTACTGAGCACTATAGAGCATTATAGGTATATTTCACTTCAGTAAGTATTACCATACTGCTTTTCTGAGTAGCTACACCACTCAGCAACATTCCGTACCCATCCCTGCCTTTCTACATCCTTGCAAACAGCTGGTACAGTACTTATTTCTAATGTTTGCAACATGGGGTTTTATTTGCACTATATTTCTCTCTTCTTTCTGCTGAGTTGAGCATATCTTCATATACTGTTTACCTATACAGGCTTCCTTTTCTGTGAATTGCCCATTCATATCTTTTGCTCATTTCTGTACCAGGTCTTGATCTTTTTCTTAAAGCAGTTCCTTGTACACTCATTCTACATTAGTCCTTTATTGATTGTAGTGATTACAACATCTTCTCCAATTATCCATTTGGTAACATCTCTGAGGAATACTTTGTTGAATGGAAGTTTTTAATTTTGGTAGAGTCAAAACTCATCAAATTTGCCTTTAATTTCTGAGGTTGCTAAAGACGGTCCTTCTTCACACCTAAGACACAAAAGTTGACTACATTTTTCCCCATTAGATTGTGAAGGTACCATTGACATCTGCAAGTCATTTTTGTACATCAGGTATACAAAAACTAGTTTCTTTAACACTGTCTATGAAACCAGGCTCAGCAGATTTTTTTTTTTTCTGTAAAGTGCCAGAAAGTAAATATTTTGATTTTTGAGACAAGATGATCTTGTCACTACTTCTCAACTCTCGTGTGGTCAACCCAAGCAGCCATAAATAATATATAAATGAAAGGGAGTGGTTGAGTGCTAATAAAACATTTTTGCAAAATCAGGTGGAAGGCTGGACTTGGAGTGTGGGCCATAGTTTGCATGCCAACCCTATATTAAACAATACTCTCTTTACCCAGTTGGTTTGTGGTGCTAAATACATTCATAAAGCAATTTCCCATCAACATGTGAGTTTTCATTCTCCTCTTAGAAGCCATTTGCATATACCTTTTCTGTGCCCTCTTTCCCTAGTCACCATTCACTTCTCCCTCCTTCATTTGCCTTAAACATTGCTTCCTCAGGAGGCCTTCCTGTCTAGTATAGGATTCCTTCTCATACGCCCTTATGAAATTATATTTCTTTACATTGAGTCACTCAGCTCGACATAATTACACAGTTGTGGTAATGTGATGTCTTTCTCTCCAAACAAGTTGTTAATTCCCTGAAAGCAGATAACCATGTCATTTTTGATTCATCATTTTATTTCCAGTTTCTATTAGAGCAGCTGCCCAGTAATGTTCACTCTATAGATATTTGTAGAAAGAATGAATGAATTCTATGTCAAAAAAGATTCTGAGAAAACTGGGTCAATTTTACCACTATTTCAAGTCTCAAATAATTTCTACTGAATATTTGAAGTTACTCAGGGGGTTTCAAATGTAGTTGAGGATAAAATCTTATTTTCTCCCTTCAACACTTTTGATACCCTGGTTTCACCACACCTGCTACAATTTAATCTCCTTTATATTAAAGAGGAGTTAGATCTGCTTTTCAAACTCAAATATACTATTTGAAATGATACCCATGTAGGTTTATTCAGGAAGAAAATGTCATATGGGGTGGGACATTAGGCAAAAACATCATTCATGATTGTTCTATTTGATGTTGGAGAATTTGAAGTTCTAAAGTGAGTATGTTTAAGGAAAAATAAATTACTTTACATTTTAAAACACTGAGCAGAACTGTTCAGTAATAGTGGTTTAGTAATTCTCTAAACTATTTGCCTTCAGATACCACTTACCTAGTCTTGTAAGAAAATGTTGCATCAGTTGCTCATATTTATAGATAGGATGTAGAGTGGGAGGAAAAGTTGCTTCTTTTCCAAACTAAGATTTGGAAAAAAAAAAAAAAAAAGCCAGTGTCAACATCACATTCCACGGTGATGCTCTCTGTATTAGCTACTTTTTCATGAGAACTCTTCGGTCGTGTTAGTTTCCCATAGTTTCTATTAATCCGTTAGCTGAGGGCATCGAATCATACTGCTGTTGCCTCCATTATTCTGTTAAAGTTTTTTGTAGTATAAAGCCTAGATATTTTCTGTTTCTTTCTTCCATTTTCTCCCCCTACCTGTGGACTCCTCTTATATCTTGAATTTACCCATCAATAACCTGATATACCATCAAATGTAAATCAGAAAAGCCAACATTTAAACACCTGAAACCTCTGGTGTTTTCTTCCTTTATTGGCTGTACTTCTTTTCCATTGACTGTTGAAAAATAGGACATATTTCTTGGCCACACTGACCAGCTGAACTATTGAAGATCTTGTCTGTTCCACATATTTTATTCCCTTTCAGAGAACACCCAGTAGCCAATGAAGCTCCAAAAGAATGATATGATCTAACAACTAAGTGGAAAAAAAAATCACAAAATTTAAATTAACCTATCTTAAAATGTTGCAGAATAGTTTGGTCAACTTTCAGTTTTACCTGAGATTTGGAAAGATTTAAAGTAATTTAAAAAAAAACCCTTAATTAGTTAAGGATTTTTAAACAAATAACAGTAAAAGAACATGAGACATTTAGAGAGAAAAGGGGTAGATTTTAAAGTTTTCATGATTATTCTAAAATGGTTATGAAGCCAAACTACATGAGAAATTATAGCAATAAAGATAGTTGAAGAGTGGGAAACAGCCAAACATGTTGTAATGTACACTATTTACTAAAACTAAGGAGAAACTATTAATGAAAAGTTAAGTTCATTATTTTTCCTTTCTTTTGTACAAGAACTGTTACTTGACAACTAACAAAGTGTGTTGTATTCGTTGATGAAGATAAAAAAGTATTTAAAACACAGACTCCACCTTTAAGACACTTCTCATCTAATGCTTAGGCTGATCAAGAGGTAAATTAAAACATCTCAGTGATAAACTTTGTTAGAAAATTAAATTAAAAATGATGCCAATGGAAATTTATAGAAATGGGATTGTAAGGGAGCAAAACTTGCACCCCACAATGTCTCTTTGACATATGAATTATTTTGAGCTGAAAACATTCAAGGCCCAAAAGACTCAGAAAAACACTTTGACCTTTCCCCTAATTGCCTAAAAAATTTTTAGAAGCTAGAAGCCTGTTCCTGGAATTGAGCTATCACCATAGATAAATATTGTATGAACTAGACATGTAGACAGGAAGAAACCTAGCAAATGCTGTTACAGTTTCTCTCTATGCCCCATTGTCTCTACAGGGCCCAACAAACATGTATTTACCAAATATTTGCTTTTCCACCTCCATATGAATTGCCTTCCTCCCTTTTGAAGTCCAAACCACTACCACCAACATCCTCTTTTGTCTTTAGCTGAGATGGTATTTAAGATGAGGGTTTCAGCCATTTTGGTGAATTTTACTCAGTTTTCCTGAGTTTCTGTCATGTATACATGTTATTAAACTTTGATTTCCTCTTGTTAACCCATCTCATGTGAACTTAATTCTTAAACCAGCCAGAGGAATCTAGAAGGGTAGAGGAAAATTGATTCCTCCCCAATTAGATAGGAGGCAAACTAAACTTAGCTCATTACAGCAAAACAACGAAAAGGGAAGAGGAAATGATATTATATAACTCATCCATACTCAGTATCACTCTTATAAATTTCAATTATTTTCTGTATCTCCTTTATATAGATTCTTGATTATTCCTTTTTCTGTCTAACCGTTTACATCTGTATTCTTAACAGGTAACTATCTGATCAAGATTTCATGACCATAATACAAAATCCCAGTGGTAGCAAAAGTTAGAAAACTGTAGCTATATGAATGCTTCACTGTGATAGAGTCCGAGAACTTTGGCAATTATTTTAAGCTGTCATCAGGGCGCTTCATAAATCTTGTAGCATATTCACTTATGATTAATATTTCCAAAAGTCAACTATTCCAGCATGTGCTTATTTTGATAAATCAGAGAAAAAGGAAAGACAATCTTGTGTTTCATAAGTACTAAGACTACTAGTGAATAATTCTGTCTTAAAAATGGTAAAGTAGCCTTCTCTTGGCTCCATGGTTACTCATCTGTATTTACCACTTGGTATTGAAGTGCATGCTGTTAAACCAAACATCTTCTGGAGCCAAGAGCCAGCAAATGCAAAACCATCCTGTCAATTTTGCCATTGTTGACATCTAAATAACTATAAGCTGAATACTTTAAAATCTGTAGCATTTCTTTACTGCTGCCATGCAGTACTAAGAGATTAAATATCTAAATAAAGCAAAAATGAATGACCAGCTTTCATAGTCTTCTATTCTTCCAAACTTGAATTTCACATCACTGAGCCCATATCACAAGTATAGCACTGAAAGTCATAATAGAGAGAAATTAATTAAATGACTGTATTTCAATCACACAATTTTTTCACCCTAACATTATGAACTAAAAGAGTGCAGATCAGGCAGTTTGTAACTGACAGCCGTGCCATGAAATTGCAGTGCAGCCTTGATAATTATCCTCTTCATTATTTTTTAATATATATCAAGATAAATATAGCATTTCCTTTCACTTTTAATGGCATGCAGCATAATAGAAAGATGAGAAGAGGCGTGTTTGTCTTACAGTGTTAGAATTAAAGTGGTGGCAAAGGAAAGGGTATGACATTAACGATGCACCAGCGTCAACGCTGTAATCGACATCGATTATATAATCATTCTATACAAAGTTACATACATAGTTAAAATAAAACAAGATGCATTTTCTTCACAAAACAGTAACTGCTGACAACAACTCTCATTAAGAACAAAATATAAGGCAGGTAGAGGTGGACACAGTGGTTTGCCTCTTGTCTCAACTATACCAATGGTCAAATAGTTGGGGTTTAAACAAATGCAAAATGCAATTGATTTATTATTGTTTGAAAACGGGCTTAGCAATTACAGAGCCATCGGAGTCCTGTATTAGTCCAGCTCCTTAATGTATTAGCATCATTAGATTTACAATTCCCCAAATTGATTTGTTATATTTAACTTATGCTATGAATTTCTTCTTATTATTGACAGCAGTTACATTTTCAGGATGAACTTCTTGCTGCACTTCTTTCTCTTAAACTTGGAAGGAAACATTGAAAATTTGGAGACAGAATTACTAAGGCCATGTCTGTAGGGACTGCTGTCTGAAATCTCAACCCAACTTCTGCTTTGAATTTTATTGACCTGCCTTCTACCTCAAGGCAACATATAGGAAGCAGAATAGCCACAGAATGCTGTGAGTAACACCATTTCTTTTGAGCTTGAATCAGATTTAATGATTCAGAGACTAACTGGTTAAAATGTAAATGTTGAGTTAAAACACACTTCCCAATAGCAAGATAAAGTTTTTCATCCATATCACAAGTCTGGTAATTTTCTAGATGCTTAGGACATAATGAATAAAAAGGATAAATAGTTTTGGGGACATGACTGAAGTGGCTGGAAGCTTTCTGTACTCTTCCTCTGGCAGGAGATTAAGAGCATTTATGGAAGAGAAACGTAAGGCCAGAACTACCTCCTCATGTGCTTCGTACGTGTACATTTAGGAGCAAAGCCTTTCTCATGTCTAACTTTGTTTCGTCATGACAGGGTAAGAGCATGAGGCCAGAGGAATAACTTTCCAAGATTAACAACAACATCTCCTGAGAAAGCCACAAGGTGTTCTCTAAGAAAGCAGCTCAAATTTGGAGGGCCGGTGTCGACAGAGAACCACTAGACACACTTCACTGGTGTGGCTTTCTACCATTGCCGGGGACGGGGCCCTCATCAGGCCAGGAGAGCCACAAGTTCTCCGTCTCACAGGTGAGAGATTCAGGGTAGGGGGTGCTACACATTCTGGTGGTATCTTTTCCCAGATATGGTGAATAGAATGCATCGGGGAATAAAGTACAATGCATGTACTCCGAGCAGAGGTTGGACCAAAAAGAAAACCACAGGACATAAATGGTTGGTAGTACCACATTTCGTCAAATCCGGAGGAGGGAATGCAGATGTGGAGTTTCCCTGCTTGGACTGGCTGAGTTTCTTCCCCCAACTCGGCTGTAGATCACTGACCTGGTAATGGACACTCAAGTTTACCAACCCTGTCAGTTAAGGTAGGAGGGATGTCTAGCAACATTTATTTTTTTCACTGAAGAGAAACAAGGGGAATCCATTCAAGTGAGGTTTTGTTAAATGTCAATCATGGATAGAATGCTCTTTGCTCAAGGACAGACAGAAAGAAACAAATGTATGCAAGGAAATGATTATGTAACATAAAATTAAAATAGACTATTACTTAAGATGCCAAAAAAGGAATATTTATTAAGAAAATATTATGAGAAACAGAAGTAGTTTTAGAAAGTTATGCTGCTTTCTTCATCAAAATGTGCCTTCGGAAGGGGGAAAAGAGACATGAAAGGAGATTTTAATATTGCCAACGGAAATGAAAAGACTGCTGTCTGCAGTAAAGAAAGAATTAAAAGTGACTAATAGTGTATTATCACAATATGAGACCTATAGTCAAAGCAGGAAAAAGCAGAACTGATGCTTCTGGGGACTAAACCCTAATGTGGAAGGTAAGTTGAAGAACTTTTCCAGAATGCAAAGGAAGGACAAAAAGCAAAGACAGTAACAGGGAACACAATAGTTTAAAAGAAAGTTTGGACAGCAAAGGTACAGAGAGTCGGAATTCCTAATAAATAAAGCTACAGAAATATAACAGAAATGAAAATTAAATTCCAAGTTAAAGAAGTCTCTTATGATATGAAAACAAATGAACCACCTTGGATGTTTGGATTAACAGTCTTACTGAGTACCTGACAAAATTAATGAAAGAAGCCTAGAAAAATTCTGGTCAGATCATTAAGTTTTATGAATAAATAGACTTGCATAACAAACAAAGTAGAATATAAGGGATTTTTTTTTAAAAAAAACTTATCTTGAAAACAACCTACAACTTCCCCCTTGATGGTCTCTCCTGACCCCCAATTTCTTCTCTGACTTCATCTCTTCCTGTTCTCTGTTTCTTCAGCACTGGCTTTTTGCAGTTCGTTGAACATCCAGACATGATCCGACGTTGCAATCTCAGGACTGTCTGTGCCCTCTGTCTGGAAGAGGCTTCCTCCAAATAGGTGTATGATAATCACTCACCACCTTCAAGAATTGGCCCAAATCTCACCCCATCCAAGAGTCCTACCCTGATACCATATTTCATACTACTGTTCTCTTCCCCTTCCTACCCCCAACCAATTCCATGCCTTCTGCTGCTGCTGCTGCTTCTTTTTTTTAAACCATAGTACTTATCACCTTTAACATAATATATAATTTACATGCTTATTATGCCTTTTGTTTATTGTTTATCTATTGAAGCTAGAATGTAAAGTCTATAAGGGCTTAGATCGGTGACTGTTTTCTTCAGTTAGAACATTGCCTGCCACATAGCAGGTACTCAAAAGTGTTTGTGTGTGATTTGAATGAATGATATAACATAACAGAATAACATAACATAACAACATATCATAGCAAAACATAACAGCATAATTAGATTCTATAAAAGGAAGAAATAGGAGAATGTTTTCCCTGAGGCAGCACATCTGGCCAGTTCTCCCCGTCCCATCCCTTGGAGCCTTCAAGGGCAGATCTCATCCCCTTTTGGTACTCATCCTCTGGGGAATGTGGTTGCATCCCACAGTGGAGAAGCCTCTCTGTTCACTCCCTCCCACAGAGGATCCTAGACCCTTGCCCTCTGGCATAGCTTCTTCCAGGAAGAAAACAAACCTTTGCTCTCTACCTGGGAAGCCATATCCCTTGTGCTGTCTCTCACCTGTCCTACCTGTGCCCTGCCCTCCAGCTTGTATGTAAGTCCCTGGGCTACCCCTGGAGGTATCCTCCACTCCCAGGTACCCCACTGGTGTCATGTCAGGCATTTCACAAGGAAAAGCCATGTGGAGAAGGATAGAAAAGGGCAAACAAACAACAAACAAAAACAATAAATTTCCATGGGCTTTTGGGTGAACTGAGGGCTTTTGCAAGGGAAAAAAAAATAAGGGTGGCCAGGAAGGCCCTTTCTAAGATAAAGAATGAGATCAAGCCATTCGGGGGGCTGAGGGAAGGCATCTGAAACAGTACGTGCATAGGCTGGGAGGCACTGAGTGGCTTCGTCTGTTAGGGCAGCAGAAAGGAGGCCAATGTGGCTGCTGTGTAGTGAATGAGAAGAAAGATCATTCCATGAAGAGGTGGGAACCAGACTGTGTGGGGCCTTGGTGTGTAAGACCATCAGACTAAAAGAGATCTCTTGAGAGAAGGTAAAAGATAAAGTCCAAAGACAGACATGGGGGTGCTCCAGATCTTAGAATGAAAAGAAGAGAAAAAAGCAAAGGTAACTAATAACAAACAGCTGGTTAAATAGAAAGAAACCAAGACTTTATTGGAACAAATGGCAAAAGAAGAAACGTTTCAAGGAGGGAGTAATAGATCATGCCATAGGCTGCTAAAAGTAAAAAACAATGGAATAGAAAAGCATTCATTAAATATAACAACATAACATAACAATAATGAAGCACAAATGTATAGGATGACTTCCATGATTCAAGTGCAATTCTTTAGCAATTGCTTCTACATATATTAATTCCATTAATTTAAACTTCACAATAAGGAGTGAGATATACACTTAATATCTTTATTTTAATGATGTAAACATTGACAAAAAAAAAAAAAACTTAAGTAGTTTATTCAAGGTGACACAGCTAGTTAGGGATGGGTGCAGGATTCAAACCCAGGCAGTTTGGCTCCAGAGTTGATGTTCTTAATCTCTGACTATGGACATACCTGACCATTAAGCCCTATTAAGTTTAATTAAATGCCTAGAAAAATCCTCAACAATCTACACTAAATATGAATAATTGCTATGTGGAATACTTCAATTATATGTTTTCTTGTTCCTATTTGTTTATTTGTATTCTCTATTATTGTACAGACAAATGTGTGATATTTATATATAATTGCATTTTTTAAAGAAAATTACTTTCAGGAGGCCTGTTTTAAAATTTGACATGCTAATGGTCGCATACCTGTATTAGTTATTTCCTGTTTCATTATAAGTTATTTATAAATTGAGAGGCTTCAAGGAACAAATACATATTACCTGTAGGTCAAAATGTCATGCACAGCTTATCTGGGGGGCCTCCGGCTCAGTTTCCCATGAAGTTGCAGTCAGTACAGGAAGCAGTCAGTACAGGAAGCAGTCAATGATCTGAACCCTTGTAGAGTTTACATTCTCGTTTCACTCCCTTGGGGTTGCAGACATCTGGGGGCCATGATATTCGTTTCAAAGATAGCTCACTCACATCGCTATAGGCCCCTCACCACATGGGCCTCTCCCTGACATGACAACTGGCTTCTTCTAAAGCAAGTGATCCAAGAGTTAGAGCAAGGAGGAAATTTCAATTCCTTTTATGACCTCGTGCCAGAAGTTACATGTGTTACTTCCCCCACATTTTATTCACTGGAAGAGAGTAACCAAATCTAGCCCCCTGGAAAATTAGGCTCCACTTATATAAAGGAAGAGTGTCAAGGAATTTATGGACATTTTAAAGCTACCACGATACCAAAAAAAGAGTCACAGTAAGAACAAGAACAGAAGAAGAGGTGGAGGAAGAGGCAGTGAAGGCAAAGAAGAAAGGGAGAAAGTGAGAAAGGAAGAAAGAAAGGAAGGAAAAAGGAAAAACAGATAACTCGTGATTTATCTGCTTAGACTTTGAGAATGCTACATTGCATTCACTCAACACTGTATATTTTCATAAATTCAGATCTTAAAAATGAAGTGCAAGTGTTCTAGCCATGTGTATTACTAACAGTTTAAGTGACTATTTCAACCTCAACAAAATGATTATAGTGGCTGCTTTAGATCGACATCCTGCTCCTATAAAAAATCTTGCATGTGCTTCCTTGGATAATAGAGAAGATCTGAGTGCAAACCATTTCACTTTATGCTAAATCCCTATGGCTACTGGGTAACCCTTTCCACTCTTCTGAGCCTTAGTTTTCTTTTCGGCATGTCTGTGCACTAAAAAGATTTTGAGTTTCTGTTCAGTTCTGAGATTTTTGATTTTGCAGTAAGTTTCAAAAACAGACTAAGCCAAATTAGCCAGATTTCAGTGATGAATCTAATTTAAGCACTACTCTTATGTGAGAGAAAAATGATTTTTTATGTTGACTAGAAATGCAAGTAAATAAAATCTCAGGAATTTTGCTGTGAACTATGATGCCTTAATGATTTGATTATACTCTGTCACCCCATGAACAGGATTCAAGCCCCCAAAGGGGACAATAGGAGACAATACTGTCCCCAAAAGATACAATTTTATTTGCTATTAGTCCAGGAAATGCTCTCATAGACCCTGCATAAAAGCTTTTACAACAAAGCCATATATTGTGGCAGAGTAATGGATGATCAGAACATTTTGTTTTAAATTAGTGGTTTGATTGAGTCTCCATTTTGAAACATTTGTTTTTACTTTATGTCTTTGGTTATTGAAATCAAGATGCTAAGTTTTTGACTTGTTTAATTTGACTTAGCACTGGTTCATGTGAGCTGTACAGACGCTTCCCCGTTTCAACTTGTTGATGATGTACATTAACTGTTAAAGCACCAGGTTCTGTCACCTCATATTATTCTGCTGTCTTATAGGAATGGCCTCTTTCCCTTTTCCTCTGACACAGTCTGTTGCGAGAGGTCATTTCAATCTGCCCCGTTTCTGAACAAAGTCTCTAAGACTGGGTTCGAGATTTTGAATTTCTGTTTTTGCTTCTCACATGAATGACACCAAGAATTTTCCGATGTATTCTATGCTACATAAAAATAAGAAAGAAGAGAGAGAGAAGGAGGAAGAGGAGAAAAGAAGAGAGAGTGGTCTTCCCTTGAGCACTGTCATTCTGAATTGAAATGGTGCCAATTCATTAACACAGTCAGCAACAGCCTTAAATAAGCTAACAATAATGTCACTGTTCACTTCAAACTAAGTCTCTCTCTCTATTTCTTTCTTTGCTGAAACATTGCAACCATTACCACTTATATGAGCTTAAGAAGCCATTGACTCACCAAATAGACTTCCAGTTTACAGAGTTTTATGCTTTAGGAAAAAAAACTGTTAACAATTATTTTATAGAAAATGTCATCCTCACAGTGACTCCTTTTTTCTGCGTTTGTAATGTTTCAATTAAGTATAAGCGAATGTTCCTGACATTTGCAAACATTATTCTTTTCCTAATGCTTGTTTGGAGTGACACGTTGCTTTGATTTGTCATCATCTTCTTTTTGGTAAAATGAAACTTTCCACCTTCTCCTTAGACTAACGCTCTGATTCATGGCAGGCTGAAGTGGCTGGTGGGTTATAACTTAAAATCATTAACCCACTTTTGTTTCTGCCTCTTGTCTTCTCATGCCTGGCCTGTCAGAGATCATCTCTCCACGCTCTTCCCAAGAGAGGCCATTAGAAGACATGGAATGAGAAAGATCTGAAGTCTGGTGATTTAATGATAGACCAGGTTTCTGCCAGTCCTTCTCTGATGCCGACTTTGATGCAGTCTAATTTATGCATATTTTTGTCACCAGGGTCTAAACCTGACTTTCCATCTCTTACTTCAAATCCTGTTCTAGAGACTGAGTACAAGGCACCAAATGTGTATCTTTTCACATTAACCCCAGCTGGACCCTTGGCTATGTCAATAATTGCTGAACCAGTTTTATCCTTTTTTAGAACATGGCTCTGGACTCAGTATCTGACTGATTTCTCGTTATATATTTAGTGATTAACTCTGAGTCAGGAAAGACTGCATGATTCTGAGAAGATCATTATTATAGCTTCATTAACAAATGGACTGTTTTAAGCTTGTTATAGTATGAGGCTCTTTCTGGCCAAGAGAGAGAGAAATTCTGAGCCAAGGATCAGGAGAAACATAAAATCTGAGCTACCCATCCTTGATTGCAAAAAGGGACAGAAGAGATGCTGTCAGAGCGAACAGACCACCCAGAATGCGTCTATGGTTTCTCAGGGAGCCTGAACACCAGTGCTTCACTGTCTTCATATTGAGAAAGAGAGCACATAGGAATTATGCAAACCCCCCCCCTTTTTTTTCCACATATGTCCTTTGGTTCCCTGAAGATCTCCCTCAGGAAACTTGGGGATAGAATGACAGCCCATTTTCAAATAGAGGACACAAAAGTTCAGTGTTGATTACTGGCCACCAGCGTGAGCAATGGATAATTTACTTATTCTGCTATGCATTGTGTCTTGTGAAATGATTCAAACTCACTATCTGAATCCATAATTGCCTGGGTGTTAATGATGTTGCACAGGAAGGGTTGCACTGCTGCTCAAGCTAAAGAGCTATTTTAAGTTTGGACCCCAATTAAGAAGAGGCTCTTTCTGTTAATGTGGCTGATAACCTCCCTCACATTGTCAAAGCACGGTAATATTCACTGAATATATTTTGTGTGTGTTCATACTGTATACATATACACATATACATATATAGAGAGAGAGAAAGAGAAAGAGAGAGGAGAGAATAAGGATAATATAGTTATTTTAATTGCAGAAAGGATTCATTGATGCTTGACAAATTCTTTTGTTCTCACGAGGTTTGAGTAAAGAGAACCACTCAAATACATTAAAGATGCATGTCTAGACCAGGTGAGTCACTAACAGTCATCAAACTTTTCTAGTTGTCTTCTCCTCTTCTCAAATCTTCTGCAGTGAGTATGAATATGTCGCATATGATTGAGAAAATAGAAGCAATGGACAGTGAATTTGCTCATCTTCCTACTAAAGGAATTCCCAACGGACATGTTAAGTTCTGCACCTTCCCTCGACCTTCCCTCCCCTTACTCTGAATGAACGTGCTCTGTCTGCTTCTGTCAAAGACCAAGTTCGTCACATAGTTTGAAACCAACCTGCTCTCCCTTGCTTGCCCAAGGATTTTGTTCTGACTATCCCCACTTCCTTCTGTCGTTTTCTCTCTTCCACAAATCATTCTATCAGCATACAAGATGCTTTAGTATTTCCTCTAAAAAACACACACATACAGGAAGATTTCTAGACTTCACCCTGCAGTCTGATTTCTCTGTCCATCTTATAGCAAAATTTATTGAAAAATTTGTCTATGGTTGTTCTCTCTTCCCCTTAGTGTCTCCCCTCTGCCCACTCTAATAAGAACTTCATTAGGCTTCACCTCGCCAAATCCAATAATTCCTTTTCTCTTATTTTTCTTGAATGCTCAGGAATATTCAACACAGTTAATTCTGCTCCCTGTCCTCTCTTGACTTTGAAACATTAGCTTAAGATCTTTCCACTGGCTGTTCCCTCTGCCTATAATGATTTTGCCCAGGTCTTCTCATTCTTGGCTCCTCTAGTCATTTAAATCTCAGCTTGAATGTCACTTATCAGAGGTCTTCCTTAACTACCCATTCCACATTGCAATCACGTCATCATATTTCAAAACTTACCATTGTCCAATAATTTTCTTGTTTACTCAGTTATTTACTTATTGACTTTCTCCCCTCATAAGAATATAAGGTCCATGAAATCAAGGAACTCACCTTTCTTATTCAATATTCGATTTTCAAATCCCAGAATAGTGCCTGGCATACACTGAGTGCTTAATAAGTATTTGTTGAATAAGTGAATGAATGAAAGTCGAAATCCTGCACCCAGGAAAGTCAAAACTAAGTAATAAAGGTGTTGACTCTTGTATGAATATATCATACACTAACCTATGCTTTATTTTACATGTGCGAACTTTGACAATCCACCACACCCAGATAATAAAAATAATTATATCTAAAGATTTCCATTTACAGTTAGAAAAGTAGATAAGACAGTGGATAAGAATTTCTTCCTATTGGAAAGCAAAGTAATGTGGCCCTTTTTCTAGACTAACTCCTAAGTTAGTGGCTTAGTGGCTAAGATACACTAAATCTTTTAGATATATTTAAAGCTACATCAGTTTCCTATTTGCTGTAATGAATTGTCAGAAACTTAGTGGTTTAAAACAACATAAGTCCATTATTTTATAGTTCCGGAGGTCACAAGTCCAAAATGGGTCTTACTGAGCTAAAATCAAGGGACTGGCAGGGCTGTGCCCCTGCCTGGAGGTTCTGAGGGAGAATCTCTTCCTCGCTCCCTCCAGCTTCTAGAGGTCGCTTGGCCTCCTCTCTCCACCTTCAAGGCCAGCACCATTGGGCTGAGTCCTTTTCACAATTCCGTATCACTGGTTCTCTCTCTTCTGCCTCCCTGTTCCGTGTATAAGGACTCGTGTAATTACACTGGGCCTTCTTTCAAGGTCAGCTGGTTATAGTAACCTTAATTCCATTTGCAATATTAATTCCCCTTTGCCATGTAAGCTAACATACTCATAACTTCTTGTTAATTTGATACTTTTAAATAACACTAGTAGGCCTTCTAACTGTAACACTCTAGGAGTTAAGACAGCAGAGGGATTTAAAAAGAACATTTTATTTTTATAATCAGTTAATTTACCACTTAAAATTACTCTGTAAATGATGTGTACAGATTTTTTTGTTTTGAATATTCACTTGTAAATGTCCTGTTAAGACTGTTATGTTTCTATTGTTTTTGTATGGAACGACATTGCTAAAAGAAAAAGAAAAGAATCTTTAAAATATGTAACATATATTAACATATATATGTATATGTATTCCATGCTTTATTAATAGTTTGTATTTCCGAGGTTCATTTAAAAGTCAATGACTTGGAAAATCATACGTATTTTCCCACAGACCCATATGTTTAGCAGAGTGGTTAGGTTTGCAGATCATTTTAAAAACTCAATTTCTTTTATAATGCAGCTGAATAAAATACTAATAGCCTAAATTCTAAATACTGATAAGACTGGAACACATTAGATCAAAAAAGAAATAATATAGTGTATCAATGACTATTTAAAAGAATAATAAATTATCATTTTTTTTTACGAGTTAATTGTCATTTTACATTGCCTCTGAATTTATAGGCACAACAAATTAAGAAATATTTTTTACTGCAAAACTCCTACTCCCTTTTCTGAACACTTCTCCCCCCGTATTGATTTTCCCTCAACTCCTTAGGTACCCAGTGCCCTTTTCCTAATTTGTCTGCTTGAGGGTTCCAGTAGCACCAATGTTGATACAAACCTCCATGGGAGACCTCTGCTGAGGAGGTAGCAGTATAGTGGTGAGAAGGGGATAAATCTATTAATTTTTGCCTTTACAGATTGGTTTTTGGTAGCATACTTAGAAAGTCATCTCCAAGTTTATATGTCTTGACCTATCTTTTTGATTGTAGTACTTTTAAGAGCTCATTTTTAATTTTCTAGTTTAATCAGGAATTAATTTTATATACTGTAATAAGCTTTATCAATATCATTTATTAAAAATTCCATTAATTTTCTAATTGATCTGAGATACTTTTTTTATCATGTACTTAATACACGTCCTTGGGCATGTTTCTGACTTTTATATATTGTTACATTGATGCTTATGTCAGTATCATACTGTTTTAATTACTATATCTTTAGAGTGTAAGTTAATATTTTATACAGCTAGGCTCTAAAAATATCCTTCCAATAATTTTTTTTTCAATTCTCCTATTTTTCTGCTATTGTTCTTCAAGTCATCTTAAGAATCATTTTGCAAAATTCTGAAGAAAAATCCCTTTGCTATAATTGGATAATATACAAATCTATCGATTAGCTATGGGAAGATACATGTCTTTATGTTACTAGATCCATTAATCCAGGACCATAAGACTCTAGCAAATATTTGCATCTTCATTTGTTATCTTATAAAGCTTTTAATTTTCTTTAGGTCAGTACTGACGTGAGTTATTTTTTTCTCTGTATATCATACCTTGTTATTGCGAATAAGTTTTTTCTTCTCTCTGACAGATTCTAAATCTAAATTGTTATTGAGCTATTAATTATTGATCATTCTTTGACTTTTTTACTTACTATATTATTACTCATAATATTTCAGTTGATTCAGGTGATTATCTTGAGCTTTGCAAGTAAAAAGCATATGATGCAAAAGTGTAGTGCTGTTTTTGTCTCTTTTGGGGGGAATAATTATACCCATAAAGTGGTCATATTTTATAGTAATTAAGTAAAATATTTTGCCTAATAATAGAAGTGACTCCAGAATTTCACAGTTAAAAAATTACATTGTTGTTTTAAGATCGTCTTCATCATGTGAAAGAAATATTTCATTTTTTTATGTCTCGTTTTGGAACAATTTTGAAAAGAAAAAACAATTAAATTTGATCACCTTCCTCTACAAAGACCACATCACTTTTCTCCTTCAGAGTAACTATCCTTATATTCTTGGAATAAAACCTCTTTGGGTATGCTATACATATAATATACTGCTCAATTTGATTTGCTAATGGTTTATAGAAAGGTTTTGTAACGTCGTAAGTGTGATTGATTTATGTTCTTTGTGTCTGTGTGGTATCTTGTTTAGTTTTCGGCAAGAGGAGTTTGAAAGTACACTAAATGTTTCAGGAGAAATTCCATCCTTCCTTATGATCTGGAACAATTTAAGTAGCATAATAAATTATCAGAATATTAAGTTTTGATACAACCCTACTCAGTAATATGTTCATGTTCCCTGATTCCAAGGTGTTTATAATCTAATTAGTGTTTAAATTATGTCTAGAGAGGTAATGCTATTTTGACAAAATTTGTAAAATGTTTCCAAGGTGACTAACTAGGAGTATAACGTAAAGCCCTTCAGGATGAAAGCCAGGACGCCTTGTGTCCTCAGGTTGTCTTTGTCCAAGTTCTGCCACGATCCATGTGATTTTGGCCAAGTCACTTTGCTGCTCTGGACTTGAAAATTTTATTTGGAAAGTGAGGTAGAGATCGCTGACATCTAAAGATCTATTTGTTATGTGATTTTACAAAACGTTTGCTGGTCTCAGTGTCTTAACTGTGTTTTATTATTTTCAGCCTACTTCAGATTTTACAAAACTACATTGTGAAGAGTTGGAAAAATATTCTAGGTAATTGAAGAACAAATGCAGAGTTGCATAAGACACAAACGGTATGCCGGACACTACTGACATTTCTCTCCATACAGATGGTCAAAGGACAATGCGTGTGATTCACAGAGAGAAGGTACCTGCGCCCTTATGTCTGCCCTGCAAAAAGGAAACACCGAATGGCTTTGTGCCCCTTCAGCTGACCTCTTCTCATCCAGCACTTTATTTTACTCTTTCACGGTCGCATTTTCATTCACCATAGTTGGTGAAGTAAAAAAGGATGTTTTATGAGTCCCATTTTATTCTTACACATTGATAGTAGTATCTACTGCATGTGAGCTCTTAATTCACATTTTATCCATCACTTATTTTATCTCCACAGATGTATGCTCGCTTGTTCTTTTAGGAGTCTTTTCAGCCCACAGATGTCTCCACAGCTGCTCTCAGTTCCAAAGGGGAGTTTGTTTTTTTTTTCCTTAGAAGCAGTCATGTAAGATTTTTTGTTGTTTTGTTTTGTGTTTGTTTTATTTTTACTTAAAGCATTGTAGAGATTTTTCCCTTGTGGGAAAAAAAAATTATCTTACACAAAAGATGGCCATGAGAATGCCATCAAAACAGATCTGAAAACAAAGTCCACTACCTGTATTTCTGCTCATTCTTTCAATCTCACTAAATGTTTTGCATATTGGAGTATCACCCAAAAGTTGAATCCCCTACCTCCTGACTGAGTTGGTATGCTGAGACAAGGTAAGAACTGTCACAATTCATTCAGGACAGAAAGAAAACAAATTAATCAAATAAATACCTAGTTTAGGCAAAATTGCCAACTTGAGAAGAGCTTGAGGCTTTGAGGAGCAAATGATTCAAACTGCTGCCTTTGTTTTCTGCATCCACAAGTCTTATGAACATTCCAATTTTCTTTGTGTAGCAGGATGACCATATAATTCAATAAAGTGAACCTGAGACTATAGAAATTATGCCTTTATTTTTATTACTCTAGAAACCTCTAAAGATTTGTATTTGTATAAGGAAGATCTTTCCTTCCACCTTCACCTGTAGTCAACATTTAGTGTCACTGAATTTTCAAACAGTAGGTGGCCTTACAGAGAACAAGGTCATTTCCCCCATGTTACAGATTACACACTGACAACCAGGACCATAGCATGACTTACACAGAAACGCACAGCTAGCCTGATGCTCTGGAAGAGCTGTATGCCCAATGCCCTGATACACAGGTCACCAGCACTTCACTCATTGCTTCTCATTGGCTTAAGCTCATCAGAGGTAACAATTGCTAAAGATTTCTGATGTTAGGTTTTTAAAAGAATGAAGACTTGTTATCTTTATTTTTTGATCCGTGTGTAGAGTTTTGTGTTTGTTTCATTTTTGTTTTTAGTTTTTGAGGGGAGATGGTCGAAACACTTGGGTAGAGCAACTGTTTATACACTGAAACAGTCTGCTTCTTTATGGGAATTAGTATAATAGTGAAGGTCTTTATAGTTTAAGATCACAGGTAAAAGGCATTTTTAAAAATCTAAAACAAAATTTATATGCCAGTATTTTAAGAGTGGATAATTTGACTATTTCACTTATCTGTTGGAATGGAAGTAGAAGAGACCAGTTATGCAAATTCCAGCTCCACAGGAAACAGCTCATGCCTCGATGTCTAAAGGTGGCATTTATATTTCATGACAAGAGGCACTTTTGAAATATTGGGGAGAAGTTAGAAACATACTTTTATCATTATGAATAATAAATCATAGATACATACATCTATAAATACAGATATTCTCCACGCAGACCATTCTGGTGCTGTCAAACAGTATACACATCCTAATCACTGAGAAATCATGCACCACTTATCCATGGTTCATTCAGAAACTATTATTTCTAATACTTAAACTAAAAATTTGTTTATAGACTTGAGCCTCGTGCAATGCAATTTAAAATATTCAGTAATTTATAAATTATATGTAGCCTCATCACATACTAAGAAAGTTGTTGATGTTGCTTCCGTTTCTTGTTTGTTCTTGTTGTTGTTACTATACCGTCATTTCATTTGGTTGAGTTTCCTCATCTGAAATGACTTGGTTATAAAGACCTGTGTATTTTGATTAGCAATTTTGTATTGTTGATTTTCAGATACAGAGTTCCACGGATGTGAATATATAATCCTATAAATTGATCTTTCCTTAGGATGATATATATTGTGCTGAGAAAAATGAACTGATGCAGCATTTTTATACTCCTAATTAGACATCAGAATTATGTGGTATCCTTCACAAGGTAGCATGAAGCAATTCTCAGTAGCTATTACTCGGCACACTCTTTCACCAAGATTATTATTGAAGCAGTTTGTTAGGAAGCGTTTGTGTAACGTACCACATGCTGAAAACTATTTGTTGATTTAAAGTGTGAGGGCTGAGTTTTCGAAGAGGAGGTTTTGGTGTGCATAAAGTTACACATGCAATTGCATTTTCCCCACAATTACCTAGTCATGCTACAGACTGTCAACCGCAGAACTCATTTGCTTCTTTTTTGAAAGATTTGCTTTCTTTGCAAGGATTTAGTTTAGTGACATATTTGTCTTCCTTCCTTCTTTTTTAACAACCAAAGAAATGTGTGACTGTATTTCCTTGCATCACATTTTATAAAAAGCTAGACCTACAAAGATTCTCCCTTTCACTTTAGTCTTCAGAAGGGTCCCCATTTCCATCAAACACTCATCTTCTTAATTGAACAATCAACTAAATGCTTTGAGAAGTGACTTAGATAATAAATCGTCAACTCGTAGTTGGTAGTCTTTATACATATGATGCGTATATATTGCATGTGTAATATTACTTGTAAGTAACACAAATTATAGGTGTATACAGTACAAATACATTAAAAGAAGTCTACTGCTCAGAAAATGAAAAAGTTATAGTAGCAATCACAACCTGTGTCCAATATTAACTTCTTGTATTAAAATATGATGAAAGTAAGCTAATACATGTGCTGATTCTGTGAAGATGTAAAGTGATTTTATAAACTAGGATATTATGTTGCTCTTTGGTCTTGCTTGCTATTAGATCACTAAAAGTTGCAAACATTTGAGTAATCCCATGCCTCTTATTTTTTTCTGTGTGTGACAAACTCCTCCTCCACCACCACCACCAACAAAAATGTGTAACTTGGATACCAGGTCCTTTTAATGAAGCTTTTGAGTCTTACAAAATATGATTAATCTGATTACTGATTCAGCCTCCTTTTATGCTTACATTATCTAACACAAAGAGCCCCCCTACAGGTTAAAGTTTAAATGTGGATTACCAGATAAAGCTAGTCCTGACGAGGTTTCTATGGTGCAAGGAAAAATTGGATTTGCTTTTCACCTCATCTCAGGCTCTGTCATCCTGGTTTTTGCCCTGCTCCCTTGTTCACAGCAAGGATATTAATTTTGCAGTAAAATCTTTAAGCAATTATGCAGATAGCTCTGAAAAAGCAACATACACACACAATAAGAGAAGCTTAACTGAAAAATGGACCCCAGATATTCATTAAAAACAGATGGCTACATTGACAACAGCATAACTTTGGATGTTTGGACTAAGCTGGTATTAATCTGCCACAATGTGAAGAGAAGATGAAATTGCTGGTGTACAAACTATGTATGGCTTCTAATTTTTGCTTACAAAACCATACAATGATTTATGACTACCTTTTGGAGAACTGTCCCCCCTCAAATTACTTACTCAAAAGTGAAGTGCCATTTTAATAGTCTTAGCTATCACTGAATGCTGCTGCTCATATACAAGACACCAGTAAAATATAAAGAATCATATTATTCTAAATTTTTTATTTTTCTAAAATTGCTTTGGAACTAGGTAAAAGGATTCCAGTTAAAAACCTGATACGAGGAAATTTTGTTTTTAAATCTAATGAGAATGGGAAATCTCTGAATTAGTAACATTTCAAAGTCAGTATAAAACACAATTTCGCATTTATGTACTAAAGTAGTGAAATTTTTAGCCATAAACTGAAATTTTCTGCCTAAACGAAATCAGGTAAAGTAAGGCAGAAAAATATTTGGCCAAGTCTTCCAAGTAAAACATGGACAATAGAAGGTAATACTGCGTAACTGCGGCAACTTCAGTGAGGATAAATGCATCAAGTATATATTTAATTATTTATACAATTATCAAAACAACATGAATTATTAAAGAATATCATACCTAAAGCTATATATAATGTGTGTGTGTGTGTAATAAGTGGTAGAAGAGATGATTAATTTCAACCAACTTCTGTTTTGGAGGAGAAATTCATCCAACTAGAAAAACACTTTAGGACAGAATTGCCCTTATGATGGGTGGACTGAGTCATACTCAGTTGTAACATGGTAGGGACAGTCACACTGAATGTGGCATCTAGGGACAAGTTAAGACATCTTGACATTATTCTACTGCTTCACCTATATATGAAGACTGAACTGGGAATGAGTGCTTCAAAAAGGATCTTGTTACAACGACAGAGTTCATTTTTATCCCCTGTTGGTTGTGAACTATTATTTTTTCTTATATGAAATAACCGTACATATTTATTGTAGGAAAAATTAAACAGATACTCTAAAGAGAAGAAAGTTTAGATAAGCCCTGAGGCTACCACTCTGAGATGACCACCACTCATTTTTTAAATATGTATTTCAAGCTATGTTTACTGTGTATTTTGAAACATGCTTTTCTTCTCCTAACAATCTACGTAATGACAATCAATTTCTGTAATCCAATATTCTTCTGGAACCTCATTTTACCAAACCTGGAGTGTTCTCGGCACGGATAATCCAGAATTCATTTTACCAACTCCCTGTTGATAATTAACAGTAGTTTTTAAATCATTATTATTAAAAAATCTCAAAGTTCATTTATTTAACTAAAATTGGTATAAAACATTAAAATGTTTTATCATATGTGTTATCAACAACTTAATCTCCTGGCCTTGCTCCTCTGTCACATGTAAATAAAAACTTATTTAGGCAAAAGTATGGTCATGGAAAGAAGCAAATTCAACAGGCCCTTCTGATTAATTTGTTTTTTTTTTTTTTTACAGTACATTTACAGTACTTAAAATATCTTGTCGCCAATGGAAACAATCACATTGTTTTAATGCTGTAAATTATACCTCCAGTCTAATCTAATTTCCATCATCCCTGCCTCGTTTTTCAGTCATGCAGATTACTTGCTATTTCTCCAGGATGCCTTATATTCTTCAGTACCCGCAGACTTTTGAAGATGCAGTTCCTTTTAACAGCCGTGGAACTGTATTCCAGTCTCTCTACTAACGCACGAACCACCCTGTGAACCCTTCATTTAACCTCACCTGTCAGTCATTTGCTGCTCCCATATTTAGCCCAATGTGCTGATCTCTCCTCGGGGCTCTTTTAATTGAAAAGATTTGTTTCTCTGTCCATCTTTCTCAAGAGATTGTGAGCAACTTCAGGCAGGGTCTGAGTCATACTCATTTTTCTGCTTTCATTACTTGGTGTAGTGCCTGACATCTAATAGATGTTCTATAAATTTTTGCCCAAATAAGCAGTGACTTGAGGCCATCTTCACAAGAAGATAAAATGAAGAAAAAACAACGCAAAGTCAGGACATGGCTACCTTCAGTAAGTCCTGACCAGGGCTGCGCGGGGCTCAGGCAACTCCTGGGGCCTCAATATTATTTTAAGGGCTGAGAAGACAGAATGGACACAGGGCCTTGACTGCTTTATTGCTCCTTCGCACCACTGTGAATGGACCAGATCTACGTCTGGACTCACCCAAAAAGGGAACTCTGTGGCGTCCAACTATGTGTGGGGGAATGAGGGAGCGAGGTTAAATTTTGTAGCAAAAGAAGAAGGGTCAAAATAGTAATAGAATATGGATTTGACGTTTTCTGTGATTACCGCCCTCTCCTTTCCTAACAACACTCTTCTTTGAACGAGGGAGCGAGGGGTGCACGGCTAGGAAATGACACAATTATTGTTACCTTGAGGCAAATACGTCCCAGATACAGGAGAATCTAACTCATACGCTGACGCTCACTTGTAATGTATATCGTGCGTGAAACACCGTAGTAGGTGCTTACGCTCGTGGCTGTGATGCAGGGCTCCGCAAACCTCTCAGCTGCACTTGCCCTGTGAGAGCGTCTTGAAGACAGACTAGGAAGGTAGAGGAAGGAACTTTAGCTCAGGCACAAAATAGAAGTGGAACAGTCCAATGAAACAGTCTTCCTCCAAAAGAAAGGAGTTTCTCATTATTGGAAGGAGCCAGAAAGCAGCCCGGAAGGGTGGGGGAAGGATGCATCTCATTGTTTGCGAAGTTCGCCCTAGATGATTTCCAAACTCCTTCCAAACTCGAGTCTGTGAACCCATATAACTCTATTTGGGCACAAAAACCTCCCCCTAGAATAAGAATCCCATTTATGAATACTTTTCATGTGTTTTATTGTTTTTCTTTCCAATTGGGAAATTAGCCAGATCTCTTTATGTTACATGTGAAAGAACTGTCTAGTTTAAATTTGGGAAAAGGAATTATGTACCTAGATATAAGCTTAAACAGCCAAAATCTTGGCTGGATATTGACACTTTTTCTTAAATCCTCTTCTCATATCAAGATTATTTTTCTGTGTTGCTATCTGTCATGACAAGTGTGATTAAATATTTTAGCAATGGGATTCAACTGGCACATGTATCAAAAACCAATTTCTGTGGTTTGAAAATAATATTAAAAAATATTTTATTTCAGTGAAACCAAATGTATCTTTGAGGTTAACATCTTGTGGCAGGAAATGAACAGAGCATTTAAAAATATGTAGCTTGACATCATATGGAAATTTAGTGTATTTTCCTATAAGGAAATTTCCTTATGCAGAAACTTACTTTAAATTTCTTGGTAAATAAAAAGTGTGATCATGGGCTAAACAAGAATACCTATAAATAAGCATAGCAAACAGATGATGGATGAAACACTGTTTTGATTGAATTTGTTTTTATTAACTGCTTGTGGGTGTTTTTATAAGGTGAGAATTCAAGTTTACATATGATCAGAATGTCTACATTTAAAGAAGTAACGAGTTATTCACATTTTGTACTGTGGGTCAGATAGATTGCTTTGATGATTAGGGCCCTGTGCAGATAAAGAAGAGGCCATAATCCCACGTGGAAGGCAAGCAAATAAATCTATTTTATCCAAAGGCCACTAGCAACACTCCACATTTCACTCAACTATACCAGACACACCCGCTCGTCCGCAGTAACTCAGTGCTACAATTCAACCAAACAGCCAG
Organism: Camelus dromedarius; assembly: GCF_036321535.1. Classification (NCBI taxonomy): domain Eukaryota; kingdom Metazoa; phylum Chordata; class Mammalia; order Artiodactyla; family Camelidae; genus Camelus; species Camelus dromedarius. Next base: position 25,116,453 of record NC_087437.1, on the reverse strand, counting down.
AAGTACAGTTTGTACGGACAGTCGTAAGAGATTCAGATTTACAGCAGTAAGGGACTTGGAAATTCGTTTCATACTCTTTCTTTATTTATTCATTTAGTTTGCTAATTAATAGGCTTGTTACAGCCACCTTGTTGCAAATGAGATTTGATGACGCTCATACGAGGAAATAAGTGGAATCTGAAAGGGCTCGGTTTCTCATAGCCTGTTTTTCCAAATCAAGGTATTTAGAAAATAATGTGGTAAAGTTTAAAAGTGTTATTTAAAAGCTATTATGATACTTATTTTCATCACTACAATTTTAACTCAGCCTAAATTAATTTTTTAAAAAATCATAAAGGAAACATAGGGGTGATTGTATAAATACATATGTGTATTCTCAACAGGATAATTTTATGTGCCCAACCTCATCCTTACCAGAGAAGCCCTCTGTTGGAGTCTCTAAGAGCCACTGGTCAGATTTCACATGGTGTTACCTCTGCATATTTGGCACAAAGTGTCTGGTGTGATGAGGCAGGAGAAACAGAAAACCCATCACCCTCATTGTGGCCACATGTACAGTCCTGGGGAGATGTCACAGTCCTATGAGACAAACCTCAGAGCGCTCTGCTGTTCACAGCCTGCCCGCAACTCCTAAGTGGGGACTTAATTTCTTCTCTGTCCAGTCAGGAGGAAAACCACATACAAGGAGAAAAGAGATGTGACTTTCAAGTCAGGGGAGACATTATCGCTAACATTTTTCAGGAGTAGCTAAACTGAATCTCCCATGAAGATACTAGAGCAAGAGTAATGAAATTACCAAGTGCCGGGGGTCCAGAGCGCTGTAGGTAACGTTGGATACGGCTATTGAATTTTCTCCAGTTTCTGATTGGAGTTCTTGTGCTAAAAATCTAAAATGCCTCAGGGGGCCAGGCACCTAGCTTAAATCTGTGAATCCGGATGGATGTGCTAGGAGGGAGAGGAAGGGTCCCATCAGAAGGGTCCCAGATCCCATCTGAAGATGCCATGGCCACTCAGCCACCACTCAGCTCCAGGAAAGTCGGCTCACCCCTGCAGGTCTGATTTTTGGAGAAAGTAGAAATTTGGATTTTAATGCCAAATCAAGGTTTCAGGTGTTGTAAACTAATTTAATAATAATAATAATAATAATAATAATAATAATAATAAAAAAAATATGTGTAGGACAAACAAAACATGCCCACAGGTTGCATTTGGCTCATAAATGTGTTTTCCCACTGGAAATGCTGAGAAAACCAAGACTGGGTTTTGAAATACCAGATTTTGTGCCTACTGTTGTCTCCTGCTATTGCCGGTACCACCTGGTGATTGGCACAGCACCTTGGATTTGGAGCTAGAATGCTGTGCAGTTTTCCAAGGCATGCTACAGTCATGCTCTCTTATATTGCATGATGGTATCTGATTAAAAATGCAGACAGAATAATCAATATCTAAAAAGCTTACGTATATCTTTCTTCTCCTTCTGTTACAAAGTGGACTTTGTTAGTTTCAATATTCTATTTATCCATCTGGAAATAAAGCTTTTAATTTTAATTTATCACAGAAAATATGAGGAGCCAAAGTAGTACTTTTTTTTTTTTAGTGTCTGAGGAAAGAGAACATTAACACAGACATGATTATAAAATGAACAACTAACATTTGTTTACTGAGCACTGATCCTTATGGCCAAGTTTAAAGCTCTTTATGTGCAATATTTTATTTAAAGTCCTCAATTGCCATAAGGTATAGGTGCTCTTGTTTATTTTATACTTGAAGTTATTGATGATGCAATTGTTTTAATAATATCAAAACATACATCTATTATTATGTGAACAGTTTAAAACTCTATATTTTGTTCTACTTAATAAGTAGATTCCATTTCCAAATATGAGTAAGGTTTCATGGACAAAGATAGTTGTGTGAAATCAGAATTGAAAGGAAGACATTTCTACTGCCTTTCCTTGGCTGCTGATATCTAGCTTCTTATTTTTGTGTGATTCTGAACTTTCTAAGCCATGATTTTTTAATAAACATTTTATTTAAGATTAGCACTATTGTATTGCTGCTTGGAATATTAAAATATCACAAGGAAATTATAACACTTGTAATTCTCTTTTATACTCAGATATTATTTGAAGAATATTGCCTTTTTCTAGATTACTTATATTCAAATCACGTAAGTTGGCATATTTTAAAGTATCTAGTAAATGAAGTTCAACTACATGTTTATATAAAATGTGAGAAATATCAGCTATTTTAGACAGCATTTAAAATATAATAGCAACACCTTTCTATTTTATTAATTGGCTTCCTGTCAATTGCCACAGAATTACTTTTAAGCACAACCACAAGTTCTCAATTTGAATAACCATTTTATACAAATTTAGAAGATTTAAATATGCTATGCTTTTACTATCGACATCTCAACATATATGCCTGGAAAGATTTATAATTTAAATCACATCGGTAGCAACCTGCAGCTTTTCACACCAAAAGTCAAGAACACAGGGCTGTGGGAAAATTTGATCAATCAAACAGTAAGACTCACAACTTAAAAGCTTAACTTTTCCTACCCCCCCATAATGTTGACCTTGGTCTGGTCTGTTCCTCTCCAATTGTTTGAAATACACTCTCCTTCATGGATGATGGTTTCTTATTAAATTATTTATTGATGTGGTTGACACTGGTTGAATAGATTCATTAAATTTCACAAGTTGTTGGAGTCTACTGGAAAAAAAAAGCCTTCTTTAGACTCTTTAACGGACAAAAAGCGTCATTTTTTTTGAGCTCTTTTAAAGCATTTAATAAAGCATGAAAAGATATGACATCAATCCTACTAAAACACAAGAGAAAATGAATGATGTTACTGTAAATCTTTACATCAATCACACCCAATACTTTGGAAAACAATATAGTTTTGTTTGCATTTCAGAAGTGACAAACAACTCTTGTGACTGGCTTAACATAGTCACTTTCTATTAGTCAAGACCAGAAGCAAGTCAGAATTAAAATGTGGCCCTGCGTTGCTAGGCAGCGGAGTTGTCTTGACATGGTGGTTAGTTTCCTTTTCACTGAATGACAACAGTGAAATGAAAGAAGTTTTGAAAAACTTGATAATGGTTTTCAAAGGAGAAGGATAATTGGTGGTGCTCGCTTGTGCAGCTCTGTGTGGAAACTTTCAGGAGGCTGTGAGAGAGGACTGTCACTAAAAATTTAAACTCTTGTACACAAACTTGACCTAGAGTCTTCTCCAGGTTTTGGCGGTTCATTTTCAGAACACCCCTCTGAGACCAAGGGGTGTAGGATGAAAGCATTAAGACAGATGGGTAAAGCCCCAAAGGAAGAAAGGAATCAATAGTTGTGATTTAATCCATTGGTGAAAGGGAGGAATTAAGTAAAATCTTAAAAATGAGGAATGTGTAAAAGACCTTTCGCCAGCACCTATAACAAAAATGTTTTAACAGCACAGCAAGTTGCAACAGAGCAGACACTGGCATCAAAAGCAGGCGATAAAGAAAGGTAAAAAAAAAAAAAAATTCTTTGCTTTCCTATGCCCGGGGCAAAAACAATTGCCCTGATGTTATTTTTTGAACAATGTCAAGTTTAATTCAGAAAACTATCCCCAACATGATAATGCCCAAAGCATTTGAAAATAATTACAACTTAAGCTTTTGTTATCTGTGGTTCTTACCAGATAGAGCATGTATTTAACAAAAACAAACAAACAGGAAACTTCAAGCAAACAAAAAACACACCCAGAAAATACTCATTGCTCACTATTTCATCCCAAACTCCCCAAAGCAATAACATTTCGTTTTGCCATTTTTGCCATGAATTTACCCAGAATTTTAAAAACTGAGCAAAATGGACTCATATTGAAAGAAGGGACCAATTAGTGTTGGATTAACATTCGTGGTTATTTACAGTTGTTTTTGTACTTGTTCTTGTGCTCTGACTTCCTAAAATTTCACAACCCAAAGGTTTAGAAAAATGGGGTTGTTTAGACGCAAAGTGCAATGAAGTGGCTGTGACCATTGTGTAGACACCACCTCTCTCATTATCCCCTCTCAATCAACACTCAGGACACAGGAAACCGCAATAAAGCCCATCTGCCACGGTTAATCTGCAGGCAAACCCACACCCATGTCTATGCCCGTTACTCTCCAGCCTTATTATTCTCAGATCCAAAGCTTCATAAGGGATCAGCCAAAGTCCATTAAAGTAAATAATAGCTAGAAATGACAGGCTTAGCAAGGATTGGGAGGAAGTTGAAGACCAATCTGAGCTCTGAGCTCTGATTAATAGAGAAAAGCATTAGGAGAAAAGGGGAGAAAAATGACCTCAGCCTGCTCCAAAGAATTCCTGAACCTTCGTTGTTAGGGCAAGTGCTACCATCTGAGACGTTCGTGATCCTTGAATTTCCTTCACTTTGATGCAGCTCAAATGGGAAAATTTTGAAGGTTCAGCAAGGCCCCAGACCTCAGCTGGAAAGCTGTCTGGAGTCAACCCTGTCAAAATTCTCTTGTGTAAGAGAAAGCCTTTATTAGCTGGATTTCCACCACAACAATAACAACACCACAAACGCCCTACGCAGCCTCCTAAGGAGGGGCCTCTGCTTCAGATTACAGAGGCGTTTATTATTTTCCTGCACATAGTCATTTTTTAAAAGTCTCTAAACAGATGTAGCAAAATAAAACAATGGTGATTCTTAAAGTGAATGCCTTTCAGGGACTAGGTGGATGTAGTCTGCTGATAGGGAAGTATATGTGTGTGTTCATGTGTGTGTGTGTACGTGTGTGTGTACGTGTATGTGTGTGCGTGTAAGGGGTGGTATTCAAATATTTGTTCAGTTTCATCTTGAAATATGGTATTTATTTTCATTGTACAACATAAAAAATCCTTCTCAAGCAGTTCAAGGTTTGTTGAGTCAAGATGGAATCATAAAATGCTTCAGTTCTTTCAGCTGCGTGTTTTATATAAATTGACCAGAAAAAAAAAAATCCTAAATTAGTTGCAAAAAAAGTTTTCTCTCTCCACCATTTAAAAATTTATTTTTGCTGTCTCTGCTTGATAAATTTCCACATGACACGAGCCCCAGGTGTTGTTATTACTGCCCCCCCTCCCCACTAAGTGTATGTGTTCTTCAAATGAGACATTTTTGAATTCTGGAACAGCTCTTAACCGTCCTTTGAAGAACACTATACCTGGTAAACCTATTTGGGGTTAGGAAAAACCTCATTTCACGTCTTCTCTATTATTAAAAAAATGACTTTGCTTGTAAAAAGATATATTATCCTTTATGAAATGTGGATTGAAATGAGAGGAGCAGAGAGAGCTCAGAAACTGGGAGGGTTCTTTAAAGTTAGAGTTGAAAATAACAAAGCAGCCTCTGCTTGTCAGAAATCCCTGACTGAGGGAGAGAAAGCTTTTGGCAGAGGCAGGCAGGTATTGGGAAAGCCCTGGTGACTTCTCGGTAATGGTCCAGATGAGGACTTGATGTCGGGGAGGCTCCCCTTCGAATGTGCTCCTTGGGCAAGTTTATATTGTAGCATGCAATTTTCATAAATAAAATGAAGGTGCAAGGCAAAGAACCATAGTTAAAATGATGGTTCTTCACAGATAGCGCGGATAACTTGGCTAATGCACTGTTGATGTACACGTGGTACAATTTTCATATTTTAATCTTAAGTAGAACAAGAAATGACAATTATGAAAAGACAAAATAGATACCACCAACAGCTGTAATTGCTATCTAGGCTGCTCAAAGATGAGCAAAAGACACAGTAAATCAATATTAAGTTCTCCACAAATGCAGGTATCACAACAAGGACATCATATAACATCATTATAAGCAAATTCGAATACGATTTGGACAGTTGTGAAGAATATAGGATGAACACAGGGAATGTGGGACTGACTTGTCCTCTGCAGCTTCAGCTGGAATCTTAGAGGAAAAAAAAATCCCTGGGTGTCGTGGCTGTGTATTTAGTTAAGTATGCAAACTGCAGTGGCTTTAGTAAATGAGTATGATCTTCCTCTTCACAATTTAAAATGTTAAGATCATTAAGGGTTAAATGGCTGTGCCACATGCAATTATAATAAGCTGAAATTCAGTAGTGTTAATACACTAAGATTTGGGAGAAATGTTTTTGTATTAAAGCTACATCCTATGATATATTATATGGTATTAGAGAATACCGAATTAAGCTGGTGGGTTAAGAAACCAGCTAAACTTAAGAAAGAAAACAATTAAAGATTAAAGGTACAGAATAAATTAAAAGAATGAAAATTGAAACTGTTCGATGCAAATCTTAGCAATGAGAGATGAAATGGGAAAAAAGGCAAATCGATAAGAAAACAAATTAAAATATTGAAAAAAGATACAAGAAAAATGACAAATGTGTACAAATAGATGGCCATAAAGTTAAAATTAAATGCTTGCTTTTACGATTATACTTTTAGAGTGTAATGATTTAAATGTCCTAGAAAAAAGTCTGATTTTATGCATATCTTTCTGGGTATATTTGCTTCCTTTTGGCAAATGAAACAACACAAAGCATAGAAAAAGTTTTCATAAATTCTTATTGATCTTTTGCATTCTTTCATAAGTTATTTTATGTATTTATAAAAATTGGAGAAGTCTTTCTGATTTCAGTTGAACATTTAAAACTTTTGAGTGAAGCAAAATATTTAGAATCTATTCTTTTATCTCCTTCCTCACTCCCATAACTGAGCACCGTTTTAAATTCAGTCTCTTCCACCATTACTCAGATATGCAATATAAAAGAAAGACTTTGCACCATAAATTTCTAGTTTGCATAGAAATGTTATAAATAGAAAACTAAATCTGAATGATTTTGAGCATTATTTGGTACCAGAAGGAAATAATTTCATAATCCAAAGACTGCAAGTTAGAATCAAATTTTCTTTTGTGTGTGTATGTGATAGTAAAATGCAACAAAAATAAACAAAACACATCAATTGTTTACTATGTGGGTTTGTACTTCCACAGGACTCCATCTCCCTAGAATATTGTCTTCATGCTATTATTATGTGCTTAGACATTCCTCGATTACTTTGCTATTTATACAAACAAAACATTCAATGCCCACATGTATCGTTTATGCCCATGTGTGTAACATGTTTATAAGTAGTTATATGTGTGTCATTATATATGCTATATCATAAACTGATCTATATACATTTTCTCACATAATATGCATAAATAAGCAACTGGATTTTATGGCCTTGAAATGCACATTTTTTAGTCATCCAAAGGCAACTGAAATTTTAATTTTATTCGTGGAAAATAAAAGAATTTTAATAATAAACCTGCTGTGTAGATGAGTAAAGTTGTAATTCCAAATGATCTCCATTAACCTGTGTAATAGAATTGACTTGTTATGAATTTAAATACAAAAAAAAATCATCTTTGGGTACATTGTGTTGTCATCGACACTTAAAACAGCACTCTTTTCTGTTCTTAATATCAGAGCAGAATATTTAAAATTAAAAATACTTTTCTCACCCCTCTGTTGCTGACTCAAAAAAAAAGAAGGGTATCCCTTTCTTTCCACAGTGATGAAGATCCTCGAAGAATGGGTATATGGTTAGAATATTAAGGCCCTTGTGTTAACCACAAGGTGTCTCCAATCTTTAAAATCTCCAGATTCCCTCCCCCACCCCTTACAGAGTGAATCTATACGATCACATCATCACATTTGGAAACTTTCAGAACACTTGTTCTAATGTGAATTAAAAGTGTATGCTTTAGAAGAGATTTCATCGAACTTCAAAGTGCTTATACACATATAACATTATATATAACACTATATATAAATCATAGTTCTAGATATGATATTGTATGCATATCACAGTATGCTTATAACACAATACATACTGAATAAGAATTTTCACCAACTATTTTATGAGTATATGTTTGGAATCTGGCTTCTTAAAAATAAACAGTGGAACAGTATTAAAAACAGAGGGGAAAAAAGTTTAACATCAAAGCTCATTTTAGTCTGTTTACCCATGATCCAGATTTAATTTTAAATAATCCTATCAGCCAGCTACAAACAGCTAATACAAGGGAGTAAAAATATAGTGGACTATACCCATCTGCAAATACACACAAATACAACGAATTCCTGGTTTTTCCAGACCAAAGCTCTTGGTGAAAAGTAATTGCTTAAGCTCATCTCATTGTGAAGTATGAATACGTAACTAAGAATAGATCTCATTTAAAAGAATTCCAACTATGGAAAGTCCTTCTAATTCAAGACCATGTATGGCTTATCTCTGATCACAGAGAGACAATGTGTGTGTGTGTGTTTAATGGGATGCTGTTTATCCCACTGTATCTTACCACTCTGTCTCTTTGGATAACAATCACAGGACCCAGATGCTAAGGGTAAGTGATATTTTCCCACAAGCGGCTGCTGGCTCCTTGGCAGACGTGGTAGGCAGTTGTGTTGGCAGCCGCTGCGCTGCCTCTGGCTGTCTTGTGTGGCTTTGCTGTTGAAGGGATGCTTGGCCTGGCCTGTCCTCCTGGATCCCATTTCCTCCTGACAGCCCTTGGGTTTTGTGAAGCTTTATGCCATGCAAATCCTGTATGCACTCCCTGCATGAACTCTCTGAGGGCAAAACGAGGTCTTTCTTTATGGTCGTGTCTCATGATCAGCTGAATTGCTAGTTCAGGTCCCCAGGAAAACCCAAACCTAACCAAAAACTTTTCCCGTTTTTGTGGCTATTTTGTTTCCAGTCCTGTTCTGTTTTCAACCTGAGTATATTATATCCCGATCTAATGGCCAGGGTGTTGGCCAAGTGATTTTGTAGAAACACCGTGCTTTCTGATTTTTGTGTTGTAATGTACGTGATTTTTCAAAAGTCCTTTGTTTCCCCACATTCATTATCAAGAATAATTTTTGAAGGATTTTTCCCACTCAGATCATAAATAACAGCATTGCAAAGTATCTCTTGCAAGAAATACAAAGAAGGAATTTGGTGATTTTACCAAGTGCAGTTGGCTGATGAACTATTTAATGAAATCAAGTAGCAAGCCTCTGATATTGACGCAGAAGAAGCAATACTTCACTCCCTGCATGCTTGTAATCCTGATGACATTTTGAAGCATGTGCTCAAGTTGTACAAACAAAGGCACACAGCAGAGACAAAGATGGTTTCAAAGACACCAGTATAACTGTCTACTACATAATTTGTGAGACATTTTCACATGTTTCCTCACAGTGATATCACAAAAGTAGTCATAAATGTGTATCATGGAGTAAACGACTCGCTGGTTCACCATATGCCTGACACAGTCCCCAAGGCAAAACAGTATTTTTGGACACCGATGGTCATATTTTCTTTGTAATCCGAAATATCAATAAAGACCCCGAGTTTTCTGAAAGAAATATCAGATACATTTTGCTTGCAAATACCCATCCAATTAAACTTGTGTTAAAATTGATTTCTTTCTAGTCTGACATTTTTAGCTCATGTGACTGTAAAACTCCAAAATTATCAATAATAGCGTTAAGTGTTTAACAAGCAAATTGGTCTATATAGGTGTTGTATGGACCTTGGGATAATTTTCCAAAGCAGTTTCTTATTTAGTCTACAAGTGCTGCATGAAGAACTAGAAATCCTCTGAAGTGTCAGGTAATGATATTATAAATTAAGAACACACATATTTTAAAGGGGAGCATCACAGAGAAATGAAGGTCCTACTTCTTCTCAATAGTTGTGGGTCTGCTGTGGCAAAGTTTGCTTTTATGTGGAATCCTCTCTGATGCACAGAGAATGTCCTTCTCGTAGCCAGTGTTCTGCAAACCATGTGCTTCTACCTTAGTTGAGAAATGATCACATTCCAATGTGATTCCAACGTTTCTGAGAAGTGATAAATCCATGTTCTGGAAGAGCATTTTTGGTAAAACGAGCATAAAACCTCAAAGATTGTTGAAAATTGGGATGCTATGAAGTATATATTCTTTTTTTTTTATGGATCAACTTGGCTCCTTCTTAAATAAAACATTTAATAAACATTTTAGAAAACTTTAGAGAAGTGTTAAGTGTTTTCTGTTATGCGTTTCGACCATCCTTCTTCTAGTCCTAACTGTGAAATATGGCACTTTCAGAAGGACTATGTTAAATTTGGGACTCTCATTTTCTATGCTCTGTAAGGGCCCCTAAGATTGTAATTACATATCTATCCGCTATTCGGTGTTCATTTAGAACACATTCCTCTTGTAGTGACTTTTTTCATTTTCATAACTAAACATTTACATCACACTGTCTGGGGTTTTCCTCTCACTTATAAGGTTTCAGGGAACGTGGAACTCTATGTTTGGAAGAGCTGGAAAGCTAATTGAGACAGAAGTACATTTACACTAACAGAGACCCTGGCAGCTGTCTCCAGCACAGTTAAGAAAGAAAACTGAAACTATTTGTGGTTCTCTTTCGACCAGTAGGTGTCGCTATTGGGACTACCAGGTAGTGATCCCCAGATGTCTCACAGAATTTACATGCATTATCTGTATAATCCAGAAGGTAATTTACTGAACCATGCTAACCCAACTACCCTAGGAAAAAATGCTTGACTAAAATTTTCTCTCAGATAAACATGAAACAATTTGAAATGTGAAATGACCCTACTGAAAATACACTGGGAGGAATCTGAAGGTAAAAGATACCACCAGTCAGTGCAAAGAAAAATAATTCATGAAATTTTGGAAGGGCAATTTGAATCATTTCCTGGTGTAATCAGACTTCAAATAATATTGAATATAAAAATATAAATGTTGAACAAGAAAAGAGTTAGGATTTCACCTTTTGAAAACTTTCAAAGTTAAATGACACTTGTGGAGTCAGATCTTTTTTTTTTTTTTTTTTTAAAGGAACCAGGGTTTCCCTAAGCAGGCATGGATTGTGTATATCCTCAGCCTAAGAAATATTAAATAATTTTAAACTTCTGGTGGAAAAATAAAAACTTTTTTCTTTTCTCCCCCAGTTACTATGAAAAGCAGTGAGATGATTCTTGGCCTGATTTGATTAGCAAGGATATTTTCATGTTAAATCTCATTTATTCAGTCCATATTTTTTCACTATAACTAAGAAGTCTTGGCAGTAAACTTTTGCTTTGCAATTAATCACAAAAATAATTTTTGGATATTTTTGTCTGAAGAATTTATTTTGGTTTTCTGCTGGTTGAGGGAAACACACAGGTGTGTGTGTGAACCCTGTCCCCCCTCCCCAACACACACGATGTCAAGCAGTTTAATTTCCTATTAGAATGGTGTAAACTCTTCAACTCGCATAAGAATCTTTCATACAAAGTAAAAAAAAAAATCACTTGTTAGTTATTCCCTTGTTGAATAATTTTAAAACATCTCACAGAGTCCAAGCAGCTCATACATCAGAGCTTCTATTATCTGAAAAAACAAAACAGCACTGAAGACAGATTAAGAAGCACGAATGCTGTTATTTAGTGTTCCCCGGCGATCTGTCTTGCGTGCACCTTTCCAGCAGAGGCCGAAAGCCATTCCCGGGCCGCTCTGGCGGGCCCGCGCCCCGCGGAAGGCTGCGCAGAGACATACTGGCCAGTAGAGGCCTCTCTAGATTTGCTTTCTCGGGGGGAGCTCTGAGTGCGCCGCGGCAGTTAACAGGACTACTTGAAAAGATTCTTGCTGCAGAGGGAAAAAGATCACTCTTTAATGCCCTTTTAAGTTCCACGATGTTGATTAATGTTGCCCTTTACATTAATGATGTTTCAAGTAAAAGAAAACAAATTTAAAATGGATCAATTCTATTGAGGATGCATTAATTAGACGAAGACTCTGCCATATGCTGGGGCTGGAGGGTTTGCTGGCCTTTCCCTTGTAGTTACCTGTGTAAAATCCACCCTATCCTCTACATGAATGCCCACGCTGAATAGCCATTTGAATGAAGGCTTTAGTTTGATTCGCCATACAAGGGGTACTGTGTCACTGTGTTTTCTTTCTAGGAGTCACTAAGTGATTTCTATATCTGTTGTCATGGTGATATAGCAAAGCAGGGGAAAATGGGGGCAACTTCAGGCTTTTTCCTCACCCTCTGCACTAAGATGTTGTTAGCAAGCCTATAAAACATTGGGCTTTCTCTGGGCCTTCTTTTTGTTCTCTGATTGTCAATAAAACTCATTTTAAGGGTAACAAGGACATCTAAATGTCATCTGTCACAGTGTTAGAGAGATTAAGTTTGTTTAGGGACTTGTGCTGGACAAAGGCCACTATTTGTTCTGCAGATACAAAGCAGGGTTGGCTATCACCGCTCTTGATTTAGAAGGAGGCCCAGAGACCATCGAGGAAATATCATCTCGGTTGCAGGTGACGGAGAGGCCTTCCTGACATGACAGCATTCAAACGACAGCAGGAAGAATGATGGTTTGGAATGGGAATCTGTGGTTCCATTTCCCACATCCTTTTGTCCACACTCTAGGCCTAAAGTCTCCCTGAGACCCGAGGGGAGAAAATAGCTCTTGAGGGCCCCAGGCCTGTTTAAAAATTCGACATATCCACCTGATAGTCCTTGAACGAATGATAAAAGGGGAGAGGAAGGTTTGCAAGGGAAGTCCAACAATAACACGTACTGCCTTCATTCAGCATTCGCTCCGTAATGAGGCTAAATGGAACATACAGATTAATGAAGACATTGGTGTTATTAAAACCAAATCCTGTGGTTCATATGCTTTTCTTAATAATGAACATGGTGGCTATTGGAGGAGAAGAACGGGTTTTTTTTCCCCTTAATCTGGCACACTTCCCAGAGCTCATTCAACCAGAACCTGTCCCTGCGAAACGCTGCCCCTGGCCTCTGTGTGCCTTAGTCTTTCTATTTCATATCTGTGTTCATTTGAGGGGAAAAAAATATTTTCCCATTTGAAAAAGATTTTAAAAAGTGAACCTGGAGCCTAAGTAATGATTAAATAATTTTAAAACTAGGATGTTTCTTCCAACGTAACAGGCAACTAGGAAATAGATAAAATTACTCGCAGATAATGGTGTCCTCAGCACATCTGCCTGCACTATGGGCACTGGTATCATGGGCTTTTCTGGTCACATTAATGCATATCAGATATGATTTTATAGGAAATACTTATGGTAGAGAGGGCTGCTATGTGAAAACTTAGATGACCTGTTAGAGATGTCAGGCGATGGGAGATTCTTCATTTGCAGTTTATTCGGTCTTGACAATTTGAATTTTTATGGCGTATGAATGAGAGCAGAGTTGTCCGACTCATTTTTAATATCCCTGAGAGCACACCCCTACATGTGACACCCATGCGTGCACCCAAGCACAAGACCGGGACCAGGGCTCCCATTTAGAAGGAAAATGATAAACTCCCTCTTCATTCTGTGGAGAAGGGGAATATACGTATCTATGTACCTATGTACATATTTTAATATGCCGAGCTTGGAGTCTCCTTCATTCACGCTCTCTCTCTTCAATTTGAAAATCTGATTTTAATCATAGTGAAAAAAGGTCTGGGTAGATAGTCATAAACACTGTGTATTTCAACAATTGGACAGATTCCATTTTAGTTGTAAATCCGGCAGTTTATGATGAAGAAGGTAAACTCATAATGGCCAATATCCAGAACTAGACCTGGTTAAAAAAAAAAAAATAAACACCTTGAAAGCCACACAATCACACATTTGTAGATGTGTCTATAATACTGAGCATGTCCGAAAACTAAAAGGAGCTGCAGCAGGAGTCTCGTTTTAAAAAATTCCTGGAGCATATTGCCACCAAGCTCAATGCATTTCTTTTTTAAGCTGGAAAGATTTGTTCCACACTGACTAATGAAAGCAAATACAGCATCGAGGTGCTGTTACATCAATATTATGGGCCTAGATGACTTTTATTTAGTATCTTAATAGCTCGGTCATTTGTTATTCATTTCAGCCACACACGGGACACCAGGGTGTTATGAAGGACAATACTCTCGGGGCATTTTGAGTTCAATTTGTGTTTCTCTCCTTATGCAGAACATGTGTTGGCATCAGCGATGGTTACAACAGGGGAATCACAATATACACTGAAGTTTTACCACGTTGTTCTGAGATAATTTTCCTTTTCTCAAAACACAGCTCAAGTGCAGTTTTGGGGCATTTATTTTAAAAATACTACATGGACACTTCCTTCCTAGTCTTAAACCTCTTATTTCTTATATTATTTCAGATAAAGAGTTATGTGAAAGAATAAAAAGAAAATCCCTAACGAAAAGTAAATTAAGCTTCAAAACAGACCAACTGAAAGGGATATTTGTCAGGTATACTTACAGCTAGAAACAAGGTGACTGAGAAAATAGACTGGAGAAGTCCAGTGATCCCCAGATATACACACACACACACACACACACACACACACACACACACACACACACGGTCACATGCATGGAGGCTTACTACTTTGTCCCCAAGGGGACATCTATCTTACTCTAGATGTTTTGTAGTTTCACAGATTCAGAGTAATTCTAATGAGACAAGTAAAAGCAAATGGATGCTACAGGGTATCAATCTTTTTCTAAATTTCTTGGGATGAAAATCCTCTAAGTGCCTTTAAGTAGCTATGCAATTTGGATCCATTATTTCATTCATCTGGCCTCAGTTCCCTCTCCAAGGAAAATACAGAGATGGGATTAGATAATCTCTAAGGCCTCTTCCAGTTCTAAAATGCAGTTAACAAATGCATAATAAGGTTTGCGGTTTTAAAAAATGTCTAATATTTTGAAAGCAATTATTTTTGTTAAGAAAAAAGTAACATAATTGACAATAACTTTGCGGTAAGATTACTATTCAACAACATACATAGTTTTATTTAAGACTTACTGTGCAAAATTGAGAATCCAGGCAGTTGTATTTTCCAAGTCTATAATCTTTTCAGTTTTGACAAATGAGTAGCAAATATTTCATCGAATGGAGATAAGTTAATTCATCAAAGCTATGTATCATCCTGGTTCTTTAACTACTCTTTCACACTCAGGAAAAAGTAAAACAACAAATCAAAATCTCTTAATGAACATTTTATAACAAAAAGATAATCTTTGATAAATAGCACACTTACTTGACACGGATTGTCACTTGAACCAAATGCAGCAGCTGAGACTATTTCCGTCCACTCTCCTCTCATCCTGCTTCCCAATTCTCGAGTCATGCTTTGTATTCTTGCTCAGTGCAATCACGCAATATCTAAATTTATCATAAAATAACTGACTCTGGTGGATAATTTCTACATTGTAAAATTTCCTTTCCATCTTACAGAATCCAATATTTCTTTATCAGATATGGTCATGTTTAAGTGTATCCACAAACGATAATATGAATAAAGAAGTCCAGCACTGCCTACTCAGGAATGTTTTCAACCAGATAAAATACTCTGTGTATATAAAACAGCTTAATAAATTTATTGGACTGATGCAATTATATGCAATTCTTTTTATTGCTTCTGCTTATCTACTCTGCTGACTATAGAGTTTCAACATAAATTCATTCCAATTTGTGAACCTAAAATTATGTTCAAATTCTATTTTATTCAGCTACTAATTAAAACTGAAATATATACCCTGATAGAACCACTTTGTTAAAGGTTAATCATAATTCAATTTTCATTAATAATAACTATTACATATGAGAAAAAATCCTATAATATTTAAGAAAATATAAAGACAATCAGTCTGATAGTATGTGCTTTGGAAAGATGACGCTTCTCATATTTCCTCATTAGTTATTGGTAGTATTTGTTGGTTAATATATTAACAACATTGAAAAACTGAATGCATGTCATAAAGTAATTAAAATACCTAGTTAGCTAGTCTTGATTTTTTAAATTCTTTTTAAATATTTTATTATACCAATAACATCATCATCACATATTTTAAAGCAACAATGTAACAGAAAAATAATGGAAATATAGTTAAAATAGGTTATGTTTTTTGAATCTGAATCCCAGCTTACTATTTTCAATAGTACCGAGGGCTTCAATTTTACCAGGAAAAAAAAGAAACTGAACTAAAATTTTGGACTTGTACATTAAAAAATACATAAATACTAAATCTAGTGAGAAGATGGTATACCTTAAGCATGATTTAATCATAATACTGATAATTTAGAAATATTTTTAAGGAAAAATTTTAAAAACAAAATTAAGGGGAAGTCTATAGCTCAGTGGTAGACTGCGTGCTTATAAATAAATAACTTAATTACCTCCCTCACACACACACACAAAAATTATAACTTTGAAATGTTACTAAAATCAACTTTCTCATCAAAGAAATATTTCTCTTTATGAATGTATTATTTGTGACATTTTTAGGCTTAATGATACTCTAAACTAAAATGCACATCATATAAACCAAAAAAAATTGAATAGTTAAAAATTAGAATTTCAGTTCCTCATGAAAGCCACACTCTTAACATACTTCATCTTGAAATGATTGAGTCTCTTGATCATTCTGCTTGCATCTGTATTATTTGAAAAATGAACAGAGAAATAAAACACCTTAGTATATAAAACCTGGATAAGTGTGTACTTTTTGCATTCTCATTGCAAGAAATGAGCAATAGATTTTTCAATCTGTGCAAAGAACAAAAATGAATTTTATTTAGCTATCTTTTCTTCAGCCTCCAGTATCAGTATCATTCATTTTTGTTACAAAATTGCACACGTGGTATTACAGGATCATTTGTTTCTCTTTTAGTACCACCTCCTAAATTTCTAAATGTTTTAGGGCTTTTTATATTATTCCAGCTACTACTTTTTTAGTAAAGTTTTGATTAAAGTGAAATATTCAAAAGGATTTCACAGCTCACTTGTAAGTATTTTTCCTATCAGTTCTGGGAAAAACAAAACAAAACACAATGTTTTTTTTTTAATGATTTTTCTGACACAATAATAAAATGATTCTTTAAAAGGCAGAAAAACTGAATTTAATTACTTGGATTTCAGTGGTATTCAAACTGTATGAAGTTAGTGAAAAAAGTAATATTCAATGAGCAAAATATAGCCCCTATTAGGTAATGATCATATTGCCCTCAAACACAGGCTATCATTAGGTTAAAAACGATTAATTCAGGCATTAAGTTATCTTTAAATGGAAATTTTTTTACTTACATAACTCCATCTAAGGACAGAATAAAATATTTGATAAATGTGTTAATAACAAAAGAGTAAATATATATTCTCGGGAAATGTTTGAATATAGCTCATCTGTAAGTGAGTTTATATGTAATTTAGTAAATAACATGTTCATCCAAAATAGCAACGTCTTCACTGGACGGCAGCCATTTTGGAAATTATACAGACACCACCTTGGCTTCTTTGCCATCACTGGACTGAGTTTCTGTTTCTTTTAATTCCTTTTCTCTTTTTACTTTTCCTACAAAGACTAGTTTAGTTTATGACATGTATTGCCCTTTTCTTCATTGCATTCCATTACTCTTATACCTCGTTTCTCTCTTTTGCCAAAACCTTGATGTCTTGTCAAGGACTCTCTGTTCTTTAATCAAAACCTTTTATAACATTATCAATCATTTTACATTGTAGTCTTTCTCATTATTTAAAATTGATATTTACTGAAACTACTTTACATAACTTTAAAAGTGAATTTCAAAACGATAATATCTTACATTTAAATAATGTTGTGCTTCCTGAAAATGCTTCCTGGAATAAGACTCAAGTCTCTTTCTAATGCCTCAATGTGTATTAGATTTGGGCTTCTTCTTCAAAGGGCATGATTAAATTAGAAAAGTCTTGATGAGAAGCCTTTGCTTTTACAGAGCAGAGAGTGAGGGGGAAGTATTTTTTTTTTTTTACCAAAATCAAAAATGAAAGAAGGAAATAGGTGAATTTTGTAGCAACTGTGCAGTTATTTTAAAAATAGGTAAGAATCAATATAAAGATCCAAGTAGACTCAAGTCTGATGCCAACATTAGAAAAGTGTGTATACAGTTTTCTCCACCCAGTTTATTTGTTTTAAATCACTCTTGGAAGATTATCTGGGTAAGCAGTGAAGTAGAGTTCTGGCTTCAGAATAAGAGAGGTTTGAGTTCAAATCCTGACTGAGAAAAAGGTGAATAAATTCTCAAAGCCACAATTCGTCTATAAAATAAAGTTGAAGGTTACAGCTATTCTGTAACAATTAAGAAAAGGCATATCAAGGATTTGTCAGAGAACCTGACATCTTGGAAGAGCTCAGTGAAATTAGTCATTTTGATGTTGTTAGAATTTGCTAGGCAACAAAGCATCACTGAAAAAAAATATTTGTTTAGAGTCAGGTAAAACATGTTGGCTGTAACACTTATAAGATGAGTGGCATTGGTAAATCAGTTAATTTCTCTGAGTTTCAGTTTCCACTTCTATAAAAATAGTCTATATCTTTGATTGAACTGTGAAATCTGCACTATGCCAGTAAATGCTTGCAAATACCTGATTTATAGCATTTGCTGATTTCTTGTGGTGTAAATCCTTTTACAATTTTTACAATTACTGCATCTGTAATTGTACTGTGAAAAACCTCAAAAGCAATGATATCAGTGCAATAAATTAAATACATATATTAAATACATATATAAATAATTAGGAATTGATGACTTGATTTTCTTTGTGTTTCATATAATTTATTTCATGATTTTGTAATTTAGTTAGGTACTTTATAATAATTGTGTTCAGCACCTCAGCTCACAACATTCTTGAAAATTTAACAGTCATCTTTTGGAGTCATCAAAAGGAGCTGGCTCTACCTGGTACAACAGTGCATAAGGGTTAAATTAGATAATATTGGTAAAAACCCCTATACTGATTTCTTTTTTGACAAAGCCCTTCATAAGATACACATATATATGTGTGTATGTATGAATATTACAGATATACAGTCTTCTATTTATTTATGATCCTTATTATTTATCCAAGTTTCTTTTCTTTTTTCTGAGACAAGTGGGAAAAGTAGGTGAGAATGCCAGGACAAACAAACACAAACAAACAAAACTGACTATTGGACACAAGTTAACCTAGAAAACGTTTACGTCTCCATCAGTGTCCTCAGTCGGATCATACTTCAGTGTCAATCAACTGTGCATAATATTGCCTTTGTTAATAATTTTAAATATATTTTTGATGATTATATGAGCCATAAATGCTATAAATGGTATACTAAAACTTTTTTAAGTGCCTCATTTTAAATCAGCAACAGAAAATCTTACAGCATTTAGACATCTCTAAAAAGAAACATTTGGGTATTTTTCTGCCTAGATTGATTAATGCATTTGCCTCAGCCAGTTGATTTTTTTAAAATTAAGCATAGCAAGATTCAAAATTGGCACCCTGGGGAACCATTGCCACCATAAGGAATTCTCTGAAAAATCAATTAAAGCAAAGTTAAGTAAATTAAATGAAAGCTCCTTCTTTGAAACTCTCAAAATAAAAACATATTAAAACTATACCAAGTTACTCTATATTCAAAATGCATACAAATATTTCTTCCTAGTTACTAACGTGTCTCCTTTCAATTGATTCAACAAATATTTATTGAGTATCTCTCATATTCTGGATACTTGTAGGTGATTTTGCATCTTACATTGATTCTTAACTTCTCATTGTTAATATTTTACCTAGACTGTTTAAATCTGAACATCTCAAAGAAGCTTTAAAAAAGAGCTCTCACTTACATTTTTACATTTCTGTTATGATTATGTTTATAAAGAAGGTATTATATTTTTCTTTTCCCCCTTTAGTCACTACCTAACCTTTGATTTTCTAAGGAGTTTGTGCAAATACCATGTTAAAAATGACATAAATATAATTAGCAGTAGTCATGTTTGGTTGGGTTACACAACATAAAAAGGAGAATATTTAAGTTATTGAGCTGAAAATTTTAATTATAAACTAGTAACTCTAAGAAAAAATTCGTTTTGATGTTCTCCAGATTAAAAGAGTAGGAATTAGTTAATTTTCTTATTTAGAATAGAAATAGTCAGCTGTAATGCTCATGTCATACATACAAAAACACATACATATATAAATATATATTATTAAGTGTATCTGACTTATATTTGAAAGTGAAGTTGGGTCTATGTTTTCCTCTCCAAATTCAGAAACAAAGCTTAAAATATCTGGATAAACGGCAAATATCATCCAAGTGGTTTAAGAAGCCAATTCAATATGAAAATAATTATTTTAGGTGAAAAGCCAAGTTATTTTTCAAGGTCATTATAACATACAATAAAAATTGCTAGTTTCTCTGACCAGTATGTAGTAATGCTTAACTAGATGTGCAAGAAAATGTGTTATTATAATCTTCTGTGAATATTTTTAAAATTTCGAGTGCATAATGGAAATTTCTGTTAAGTGTTATATTTCTACTTTGATGAACTAATCTTTGGAAACACTCTTGACAAACAAGTACTGTGTTTGTACTCTTAGCATTATATCAACATTGCTCCATAGAGCAGATCCTTTATTTGTAGGTTTTATTATGATAGAACAGAGTGGCTTACAGAGAGGGAATGTGTAAATAAATCACAGTTTCTTAAAAAAATACAGACACCTTTAGAAGATTTCCACTGGCAATGAAACTTGTTTTGAACTATATTTTTATTTCAAAATAAATGTAACTTACTGAGATTCACATTCCTTAAAGTAACTGGGGAACAGAAAAGCAAAACAAAGAAGTGGAGTGAAGACATAAATTGTAATAGACCTTAAATGTAAAATCATTCCTAATGTGAAAGATTTAGTTTCACTTTAAAACGGCAAAAATGGAAACTAAGTATATTTTACTATAAGTATATTTTAAACACTTTCATAATAATTTACAATACGCTTTAAACACATAATTGCTGTTTGTCACTAAGGAAAAAGCATGTATTACACATGTAGAACAGTGTGTAGTTAGGTGACTACTCATGCCTAGGACCAAAAATATAATGAATTATCCAAAGTCCCAAAGACAGAAATCATTAAATGACCTACTGCTACTTAAAAAGTCATTAGTTTCAGGAACGTAATATAAATTTTATTGATGGAAGCATTGTTTATGATTTGTTTTTGAGTCTGTTAAATTTTAAAATAAAAATGAACTATGTCAAATTCAGTAAATTTTAGAAAAGACTTATCTTCTATTAAGTATGGGAAATAAGGAAAATCTAATATACATTGGTGCACCACAGTTTTGAAGCAATAGCAATGCCCCACCAGAAAACATCAAAAGCTCCTAATTTTCACCTATTTTCTTTTCGAAAGATATACAGTACTATCAGTCTTTTTTGTAATTTTTAATGTATGCTGGCATTTTCATTCACAATTTTAAATCTGAAGGTAAATAGTCAAAGGATATCAGCTGCATATTGTGGACTAAGTGAACTAAAAAATAATCATAGCTGTTTAGGACATTTTTTTGTTCTCCCCATCCCCACCCCTTACTTAAGGGATAAACTGAATTTGTCATGTTATTGATAATGCTAATTTTCAGAAACAGTGATTCACACAATAATGATGGCTTCACTTTGTATACAATCTTGATGTAACAAAAGTACCCTGAAATAAGGAAACTTGACATCAGAAGCCTTTCTTTTATGTGCTGTATATTAAAAGGCTACATTATTAGTTAGTCATTATAAGTGCACAAGCTACAATAATAATGATGCAACTGGAGGATTGGTCTTTTGAGAGTCTATCATTAATGAAATTGAAAGGTTAAAAGCCAATGCTTAGAACTTGATGGCTAGAGAAGATTATTTATGGAATAATTTGCATTGTGATTTCAGAGCCAAAGTTTAATGCATGACTTCATTGTATTGAAACTCAGTGAACCCCATGGTTAGCTATGTCCTTAAAAAGAAACCGTGCATTTTCATTTCAAAGGATACACAGATACCAAGTTACCAAATATAACAAACTTAAATTATTTAAAATTCTGACCCATGGAAATTCTTTTATAATTCAATTCTTGAATAAATTATTAGGATCTGAATATGACCAGCTACACCTTCTTGTCTTGGGAAATATTGTGCAACTTTGAGAAACACTCCTGAGTATAATCGTGAGAAAAGCTTGTAATTAGAAATCTTAGTGAACTAAATTTGAATCCTGTTTCTATCATTTATTAGCTTTACATCTTGAGTAAAAGTGATTAACTAGCCTTAATCTCCCTACTTGAAAAAAAAATAAAGTTAGTAGAATTCACCTAAAAGAGAGATTTGTGAAGATTAAATGAGAAACACATAGAATTACTAGAACAACATCTGCTCTACATTAGGAACTCAGCATTACTCTCTCTGTTTACATCTCCTTCAATTACAAAATTACAAAAAGTTGTTTTCAAACTTTTTTGTCATCCCGAGATTGCAAACCTGAAGGAAAACTGCTTAAATCAGTGGTTCTAATCTTGATTGATTAGGATATTCTGGGCCTTCTCAAAGTTGGACTCTTGTGTTATTAAGATTTTTATTAGAACAGCTCAGGTTCTACAGTTTCATCGATAAATAATTAACTAATGAGAAACACAATGAAAAATGTATTTCCTGTGGGTAAAAAAAAAAAAATAGAAGAATATTATCAGCATCAGATTGGCTGTGTGGTCACTAGGATGTGTCTCTCCTACAGTGATGGTTGTACACTAAGTGATTATTAGGTCTTCAAGGTATCTCTGCAAATGCAAAGAAAAACTGGAAAAGAAACCAGTGGAAGAGAGAACCAAATGCAGAAGTGAGCCCTAGGTAAGAACCAGAAAAGAACCAAGGGAGGAAGAGTACGAGGTGAGCAATGGCTTTAAAAAGGTATCATGAACAAAGAAAAGAGGGTAATTAACATCATCAAACAGTTCAAGGAGAAATAAGGCCAAATATAAAAAATTTATTTTGACTCGTAGATCACTACTAACCTGCATAAATATATAATTTTTTATAGCAGTCTGCAGGGGACTGAATGACCTATCCCTGCACCAGAATAGCTCTGGCTGGGGTCCACATGGATTTCCATGTTCCAAAATTCGATGGAAATTTAAAAATTCTTCTTGAACTCCAAGCCAGATTTGTCACTGTTGACAACTTTTTCCTTAGAAAATTTTCTTTCCTTGGCTTGATTTACATTAAAGTTTCCATATTGCCAATCCTGGCTATTAATTAAATCTCCACTGCAGACACCTTTCTATCTTAACTGTTCACTGTCAAGTTATTTTAAGCTTAATCTCAGGTCTAATTCTCTCATCACTTTATAATCGCATCCCCTGCAATCTTATTTATATCTACAATTTAATTGATTAACTATACCCAAATGAATCCCAAATGTTTGTCTTTGTTCTGGACGTTACTTCTGAGCTTCAGGCCTATGAACCCAGCTTCCTTTTCTGTAGCTCCACCTAGGTATCTCCAAACTACTTCTAACTCATGGTAACTTCTAGAATCTTTCCTCAAAAAAACTTAAATTCCCAAGTTCAGGGAACATATACACCATGTATCTAGTTCCCTAAACCAGAAACTCAAAAGTCCCACCATATCCAATTTTAGTTTCTAAATATGTCTCCAACCATCCACTCTCTTGACCACCAAATTCTTTTCCTATGGGAAGGATGATTTGTTCAACATCCAAAGCTCATCATAGAACTTCTTCTGTTTTCAGTACTTCCTCATCCTTATTTAAAATGCCTCAATTTTTTAGAATAATGACTAAAATATTTACTAGAGCATACAAGACTCAGAATGATTTGTCTCTTTTCCACCTATCTGTAACCCCAAAAGAGATTAGGGTGACAGCCATTCAGGGTCATGAGTCAAGTGAAAAGTTTTCCAGCAGAGGATAACTCTATCTTCTTGAATATGGAAGACTGGGCAAGGTCTAGAGAGAAACAAATTAAACTTATTAAAAGAAAGGTAGAAATGGCAGAATCAAGATCTCTAAAGTAGGAGTCAGTAAGTATAGTTTACTTGTGTGAAAGAGAAAAGACACACTTCCTAGTAAACCAAAAAGGGTAAAAAGGAGTTAAATTTTAAAATGAATATGTACTCTTTTTAATTGTTTTCAATTAAACTTTATGTTAACTGTGATTGATTACAGTTTATGTGGCCATAAGACATTAAAAGTCATTACTAGACAAGATGTAGGTAAATTTTTTTTTTAATTATCAGGCTTCAATTTAAGATGTTGTATCATGTTTTGGAAATGTGTTTAAAGGTAAAGAATTATCAACTCTATATCCTAAAATTTCTAGTTTCTTAATTTGCATTTCCAATAATGTTATAAAGTTACCATGTGCAATTTGGTACAAGATACATTTAACTTTAATTTACTAGAAGATTTTCTGTAAGTTTCAGAAATTGTACAATTCAACTGGGCATTTTTTTCTTAGGTGGCTACACCAAAAAACAGGTCTACCCTAAAAGATGAGACTGCGCGCTATTGAAGACATTCAAAAGAAGTTGCTGAAAGCACTGAGGGCAATTCCATTTATTAGCAGATGGATGCTCTTGTGAGTGCGTAAGTACCTCTTCATATCACTTTATCACTCATAAAGTGTCACTGTGTAAACTCCTTTCTGGGAGGAAGCCAAGTTCTTTTGGAAGCTGAATAACTCAGGCAACTAGAGGTCTATTCATTTCGTTAAAACAGTGAATAGTGTATGAACTAGAAGAATCTGACTCAGTAAGTATTAAATAATTCATTTTCCATACGATCTGACCTGAGATATGACTGTAAAGTATGGGGATTGATTTTTATATGTATATTTGAACCTAAAAACCCCTATAACTGCTATTTGTAAAGAGAGTAATGTTGAGATACTGTATATTTACTTCAAGAGTGATTCCAGCAATTAAGAAAATTTGAGAATTATCTTTTGGAATTAACTTAAAAGTAAGATGATTGGTCAAACAAGAAATTCTCTGGACATTTTCATCATAAATTCCTTTGTAGAGTCTAAAATGCGATTTCCTGGGCTCGTCACCGAACTTTTTATTTTCTTATTTACGGTGGTTTGGAAAAAAATAAATCATTTATAGGTACCAACATTTATCACAAGAGGTTACTCTAAAATAGGAGTTACATAAATGTTTTGAGGCTTAGCCTTATTTGAATAAATTTATAGATGTCAGGTGGGATAGCATTATAACACAGGTATTTAGCCAGTCCCTGCCCATATCTCCACCAAAATATATAATTAATAGACTATAAAGATAGGGTAATAATCAGCAGGAGTCCTGGAAACTGGAGAAGAAGTTTCGATAAAATTCTATGGATTCAGCAGCAGTAAACCCATATTAAATGCAGTTACTCTAATCTGTCCATCTTTTACAACAACGTTACTAACAATTTGCATTTCTTAATCTGAAAATTGGCCGTTTGTGAACATTTCTCATTTACTGTTGGGTGTTCACTGTTTTGGGTATTGATTTACAAGAGCTCTTTTCATGTTAAGTAAATCAATACTTTTGCATGTCATATGTGTTACAAGAGGTCTTCCCCCAAATGCCATTTCTTTATTGGTGTTGTTCATTTCCACTTCTGCGAGGCAAACATTTTACATTTTAATGTAGTAAAAATTACTTTGTGTCTTAATTAGAAAGGCTTTCTTCCTCTATGATCTGATTTTTACTTTGCATAAATCCCCCTGTATTTAAACTCCTTTATTAAAAATAGTGCATAGAATTCCATTTTATTGATGCATCATAATTTGCTTAGCCTATCCCTAATCACTGGTTACTTCACTTGGTTCCATTTTGTTTTGTTTTGTTTTTTGAAATTCAAGGCAGTGTTGGAAAGAACATCCATATATTTTAGATACATTATTTCAGTCATGTCTGTTTCCTTATGGTAGATTATTTTGTACTGTAATTACAGTGTCAAATAGGATTCTTATGTTTAATACTTTACATTTGTAACCCTGCCAAATTGCCCTCCATGAACATTGGAACAATTTACATGCCCACAAGCAATACATGAGAGATGTCATTTCTTGGCACCATTATCAATGCTGAGTGTTGTTAGTTTTAAATACATTTCCACTTGTAAAGTTTTATGTTCAAATTTATGTCAAAACAAATATTAATGACATTATTTTTTCCCAGTCCTTCTTATTTTTTTTTCTCTAGACTTCTCTTCCAGTACTTTTTACTTCAAACTTAGTTTTTGTGTCATTCAAAGGACTGACAGCAAGGAGAAAGATGCCCTCTGGGAAATTGGTAGGAAAAATGCACAAAGGGAAATTCGGTTTGCTGCTTCCTTCAAATAAGGGGATAACTCTTCTCCAATAACATATTTAGATGTTTCTTTTATCCAATCGAACGGCCCCCTATTTTGTATTGTGATCAAAGCATCCTCTCAATTACATTATGCCTGCTCCCACAGTCCATTTAAACTTCTATTATATTCTGTTCTCTCTTGTCTGGGGAAAAGATGGACCATGTCTGTGAGGCTGAATGAGGCTCAAACATCATAGCATTTCCTTGCATCCGCATCATCATGAGGTGGCAGAGGAGGGCAATTCATCCTTTCTCACCCGAAACCCTCCCCTCACATGTGCCGCAAAGCTCCAGGCAGACAGGCTGGAGACTCGCCTGTCCTCTGAAGACTGCAGTTGTAAAACCGCTCTTGCAAGATCAGACCCTTGCTAATTACAAGACTAACATCTATTAACTTTTTCATTCATCGCCAATTTTCATTCATTTCTTAAGGCTAATACTAATTGCAACTTTAAAAAAAATAATAATGCTAAATAGGGCAAGCAATCTGGGAACCCAAATGGTCTATTCCCCTCCTGATACACATTGTCTCATTAGACACATTCACAGAGGAGGGAAAAAAGTCCCTCCAAAGAGCTGGCACTGCAAATTACTATTTTTATAAATTATATTTGTTCTAGGGTTATCGAATATACTATTTTTTTAACTTATAAAGTGAGAGTTTGGGGATAATCAACTTGGTAAGCAGTCTCAATGGAGAATTTAAAATGAGGGAAAACATGGTAAAGAGGAAATAATTAGGGGAGTAAAGTACTAGATCTTGAAAAGTAATCTGGGATAAACCAAAGGGACTTTTAATAAACATGATCTTTGTGAAATTCACTCTGGATATAGCCAGCAAATATTCCAGAAATATTTTATTAGCAAAGAAAATGACCTCCTTTCTAAAGTGATTCCCCTGTCCGATCTGTTTTTTACCTTCTAGCTACAATGATCGTATCAAAATGTTAGCTAAAATAAAATACAATTACTCTAATTGAATGAAAAGAGAATGCACTTTTATTTCCTTATGTATCAGTTTGGTGAGAATTGATTGGCAAGTCCATTCTTAGAATCAGTCCTAGTTAGGAAAATCAGAACCCTCACTTGCTTGTGTTAATTCCTGGGGCTTCTGGCCACCGGATAAGTTTCCATTAATTAAAATTGTGTTTGGGGGCTTCTACTTCCTAGGCCATCTTTGCTATCTTTGTCAGAAGGCATATTAGCAGCCTATTTCATTATAGAAAGAGCTAAGATTGAAGGGAGTAAATAGAGTGGTATAAGAGTTAATAAATTCTGGTTTGTATTCAAGTAAACGTCAGTTAACTTGAGATGCTAAGCGTGCTCACTGTCCTTCAGCCAATGCACAGTAGCATATGCAGCTATATATGTGTGGCACCCATATTTGGGACTCTGTCTCTGCTGATTTCACCCGCTGCATTCAGATGCTGAAGATGCATTTTGGGAGCTGGGATAATCCACAGTTGTTTCATAAGCATTGGTGATTCCCTTAGGATTTATCCTCATCCACAGTGAACCTTAATCTTCAAGCTTTGACTCACAGAGTTTCTTCCCATTCAACATTCAGTCACTTTCCAATTTTCCACAGCTGGGGAAGAGCCTGTAATGGGGTCAATCTACTGATCACTCAAAGGCTCATTCCCTCCACTTGGCATTTTTTGTAGAGCCTTCTGCCCCAGGTTTTTAGGTTCCGCTTAACAGCAATCAAAAATACACTGCAACAGAGAAGAGAGGGAAAGAGAAATCAAAAGTACTTCTATTGTAAATATTAACCTCTCAAGAATTACAAACACAATTAAGTCACTGCTTTTATTACACAATAAAATAGAGGTCTCACTTAAGCTTACTCAGAAGTACTGCTTGTCAAATTATAGCATCTGAAAAATGACTGTATGCAGCACAGACAGTAAAGGCAAGCCCTTACTCAGTGCCCCAACACTAGGATTACAGAGTGTGAGAATAAAGGGAAGTAGAGTTCAGAATAACAAATATGTCCGTTACAACATGAGTGTTCTTTTGCAATTAATCAGTTTCTAGTCCAGCCTGTCAACACTACCTTTTTCTACCATTTCTCATTTTGCTTGTAGTTCCCTCCAGTTGGCGTCCTACCTGATTTTTGCCCTTTGTTTGATGCTATTGTCTTTATGTTTTGCTACTTCTGGCTTTTGATACGAAGTAAATATGTAATGCTACAACAGCAGTGAGACCACCCCTCCAGGAAGAGAACAACAGACAGGACTTTCTGGCTGTGATACAGGGAAGAGAGACTTTCTCATCCCAACAGAGCCAGCATCCCTCTGGTGAAACGCACACGTTCAGTCAATGTGAGAATGGCGGTAAAGTGGACCGTATTTGTAGCACAATATAGATACTCTAAATCTTCAATAAGAGATTTTCAAAAAAACTTTGATGTGTGAAACTGACAAAAAACAAAACAACCCAATCCTCCTTAAGACACTGGACAAAGAATTTCACTCCTGAGTTCTTTCAAATATTCAAGGACTGGAAAGTTTTATCTAAACTCATTTGTCTTCAAAGCTAAACTGATAAAATATAAGGAAGATAGTTCAAAAACACTGTGGTGCAAAATTACATATGAATAAACATAAAATAAGTAAACTTAATATTAACAAGTGTGAAGGCATTCCACTAAAGTAAAAGATAAGAAAACTCTCTATTATAACCACTATTATGTAATATTTTCTTAAGTTTCTAACCAGTAAAATTATTAATGAAAACCTCTGTTTTTATAGATATAATTTTATGTATATAAATATTAAGAATGAAGAGTAACACTTTTTTATTGATCAATCATTTGACTCTTCACCCAGGAAAACAAAATTGATCTCCTGAA
Organism: Camelus dromedarius; assembly: GCF_036321535.1. NCBI lineage: Eukaryota > Metazoa > Chordata > Mammalia > Artiodactyla > Camelidae > Camelus > Camelus dromedarius. The sequence continues at coordinate 25,087,338 of NC_087437.1, read as the reverse complement.
AAACAAGTGTTCAGTAAAATGGCTGAAGAAATAATCTGAACTCATCAGTGTATTAAAATTCCATTGCTTCGGCATCATCTAGTTGGGCTTTGTTAAAAAAAAATGCAAGGGTGATTTAATATTAAGAAATGTATTTCATATTTGTGTATTTCATGTATTTCGACATATTATCATTACCAATGGGAAGAAACATTTTCTATAAACTTCTGGACTGGATGATTTTTAATAGACCTTATTTTTTAGACAAGTTTTAGGTTCACAGCAAAAATGAAGGTACACGGTTTCCCATATTGCCCCTGTTCACCCAAATTCATATCCTCCCCCACTGGGATCATCCCCCACCAGAGTGGTACCTCTGTTACAACTGATGCGCCTGCAACGACACATCACTATCATCCAGAGTCCATAGTTTACATCAGGGTCCACTCCCTCTGTTGGACACTCTAGGTCTGACAAATATGTAATGACACATCTCCACCGTTATAGTATCATTCAGGGTAGTTCCACTGCTCTAAAGTCCTCTGTTCTAGTCATCCCTCCCTCTCCCCTAATCCTTGAAAACTTTTATCCCCTGATATGTCATTGTCTCCATAGTTTTGCCATTTCAGGAGTGTCCTGTTGTTGGTATCGTACAATATGTAGCTTTTCATATTGGCTTCTTTCACTTACAAATATGCATTTAAGTCTCCTCCAGAGGGAGTGATGTCAGCAAGATGATGGAATAAGAAGTTGCTCTCAAAAACAAAAACTTGGCAGCCATTTACAGAAAAAAAGTGCCTGTGTAGGAGCTTTGGGATGTAGATAGGAGACTGTAAAACTCGGTGGAGTCCAAGACCAAGGGGAACCCTTCTGAGAAGGCAGGTGCCCAGGGAACTGACTTGGTGGTCCTGGTTACAGACCAAGTAAAAGCCTAGTCCATCCTCCTGAGGACTAACCTGCAATCCCATCTGGTCTTGGTCTTGCCACCAGCGTCACATGCCAAGGAACCCAGGAGGAGTCATGTGTACCCCAGCCACAGGCAGGAGATCACAGTCTTTGGCCGAGGCTATGGACCATGAAGGGCCTCTCTGATCTGGTTCCAGCTCCACTCAGCTGTAATCTGAAAGCCCGTTAAGGCAAGCTTGCCAAACTTAGTCTGGTTTTAGATTCTGAAATGGCCCTGTAACTGGGCTTCAGTCCCTCTCAGCCATGGTCCACGAGCAGTCCTGTCAGCTTGGAGGCCACCAGGAGACATGGCTTTTCGTGCCCTTGAAGGCAACCCAGCCAGATCCTGAAATGGCCTTGTGACTCAGATCCAGCCCCCCAGCTGTGGCCCATGAGCAGTTCTGCCCACTCAGAGGCCCACCAGGAGAAACACCCATCCGTGCACTCGGAGGTAAGCCCGCTAACCTTGGCCTGACTGTGAATCTTGAAATGGTCCTGTAACCTGGCTCCAGGCTCTCCCAGCTGTGGTCAGGGAGTGGGCCTGCCCACCTGCGGACCTGGTGGGGGGACCGGTATGTCTGTCCTCTAGAGCCGGGTCTGTAGACTTCGGTCTGGGCTCTTAATCCTGAAGCAGCCCTGGAACTCATTCAGACACAGCTCCTCCTCCTGCCGAGGGACCCACCCAGTGACCCAGCAGGAGCTCTTTCAGGGGCTTGGCAGGAGCCACACCGTTCATACACCGGAAAACAGCCCTGCTGTCTGTGGACCCAACTGCACATCCTGGAGCAGACTCTGTTCCCAAACCCTCTGAACAAAGTCCTGAAGGCAGTCTCATATACCCAGGGACCAGCCAGGACCCACCATGCCTGAGCTCCTGGTAACAGGCCCACCAACAGCAGACCCCACTATGAACTGTATAATATCTAATTCCAAAGACTAATGTTTTTTCTTTATGTCATGGCATTCTCCCAGGAAAAAAAAAATTATAAAGGGGTAAAGTTTGATTCAATAAAAATGATAATTTTGAGCTGTTAAAACTGGCTTAAAAACAAAAACAAAAAATCCAGAGTATTTGTAGGGAGATAAGCTCTAACACCAAAAGAGTTCAAACGATGCAATGTGTCACAGTGCTGGTCATTTCAGAGTTTCCAATTTGGCTGAATCTAGCTGCATCAGAAAAGTCAGGATGGGAGAAATAAAACAAAATATAGAGTCACTGAAAATGACATTAATTTATCCCCTATTCCCCCTATGAAGAAGGTGGTAGTTGTGGTGGTAGACATAGTGAGGTGTTTCAATTCAGTATGTTAACTGCTCATTTTTATGTCTTTCTAATTTTGTAAGAATGTAACCATGGTTGACAGAGCTGTTATGGGTATAGTGGAAATCATGAGAAAGATGTTCATGACTTCAATAATCTTGAACAAAAAACATTTAATTTCTTATAATTTATTTATTAACTTGTATAACAGTGAAAATACTACCCACACCTACAAATTGAAAATTTTACCTAGCTAGTGCAGAATACCGAGGAGAAAGAAATTGAAGGACAAGAAAGGGAGAAACAGAACACTTATTATTCTCAAGTGAAATAAACAAGTTTACAAAAACAAATCCAAAATTCTCTATGCATAAATAATTAAATTAATAAGAGAACCTAATATTACTAGAAACAAATCAATATACATAAATCAATGTACATATAATAATGACAAATGGAAGATAGCACTTCTCTAATTTTTAGTGATAGCAAAAATATAAAATACTTAAGAATAAATATAACAAAGATACAAAAAATGCAGAACATTGTAAAACACTTTTAAGTGAAAGTAAAGAAAACCTAAAGACATATACCACACTTATGAATCAGAAGACTCAAGACTGCACAGATATCAGTTTCCAAAATTTACAGTAAAAAAAATTATATCTCACAAAGTTCCAAAAAGGGTTTTTTTCTGTGTGTGTGTGTTGGGGGGGGGGTTAACAAACTAATTATAGAATTTGTATACAAAGAGTCAAGAATAGCCAAGATATCATTGGAGCAATTGGGCAACCATGGTCAAAATGATAAGGCTAAGTATCACATTGCATGCAAAAATTAACTCAGAATGGATTAAAGATTTAAATGTAAAAGGTAAAATATGAAACTTTTAGAAAACCATAGGAGAATATATTGTGGATGTAAGGGTAAACAGAGACTCTTAAACTTAACACCAAAACATGATCCATATAAGGAAAAACATTATAAATGAAACTTTATCAACACTGAAGACTTTGTTCTGTGACAGCCTGTGAAGAGAATAAAAAGGTAAGCTACAGAGTGGGAGAAGATATTTGCAAATCACACATGCAACAAAAGATTAATATCTAGAAAGCATGAAGAACTCCCAAATTCAATAGTAAAAAAAAATCCAATTAAAAATAAGGAAAAGACTTAAATGTACATTTCACTGAAGGAACTATACTGATGGCAGAAAAGCACACGAAAAGTTGTTCAACATCATAGGCAAATGCAAATTAAAACCGTGATGAGCTAGGACTACAACACTTATCAAAATGGCTAAAATTGAAAAAAGATATAGTCACAACATATGCTGTTGAGGATGCAGAGAAATGATCACTAGCTTGCTGGAGAGAATGTAAAATGGTACAACCATTTTGGAAAACAGCTTGGCAGTTTTAAAAATATATATAAAAACTAAGTATGCAACTATAATATGGTCAGCAATTGCAGTCACCCCTTTAACAACACATGTTTGAACTAAGAAGGTCCACGTATACTCAGATTTCTTTCAATAGTAAATACTACAGTACTACATAATCCACAATTGGTTGAATCCATGGATGTGAAACCATGGATATGGAAGAACCTCGAAATGGAGGGCCAACTGTAAATTATAGCTGGACTTTTGACTGTGCAGAGGGTTGGTGCTCCTAAGTCCTATATTGTTCAAGGATCAACTGTACATTTCTGTGCAATTATCCCAGAGAAATAAAAAAACATGTTTACATAAACATTTGTATATGAAAGTTTATGGTCTCAGATTGTAAATAGCACAGATGTCCTTCAACAGGTGAATGGTTAAACAAACTGCAGTATCTCCATATCTAGGAATATTACTCAGCAATAAAGAGAACAAACTAATGATATAACCCACAAGTTGGATAAATATCCAGAGAATTATGCCTAGTGAAAAATCTGGTATCAAAAGATTACATGATAATATTACAACATTTCATTTACATAACATTTTGATATGATGAAATTACAGAAATGGAGAACGTATTATGGTCATTGGGATTTAAGGAAGGGGTGGAAGTATGAGGAAAGTTGGTGTGGCTTTGGAAGGGCAACATGAGGGATCCTTGTGATAAGAGAAATGTCTTCTGTCTTGACTGTATCAATGTCAATATCCTTGTTGTGATACTGTATTATAGTTTTGCAAGATATTACCATTGCAGCAAACTGAGTAAAGGGTACAGGAGATCCCTCTGTATTGTTTTTCACATGTGAATCTACAATTACCTCAAAATTAAATGTTTAATTTTAAAAAATTACAAAGTTAAAAAAAAACTATGTGAGAGAAATACAAAACAAATACTAAAAGAGTAGAATTAATGCTAAATTATTATTACATTGAATATATAATCCTTGATTTTTTTAAATTATAAAGCTAGATAAAAATTTTAAAAAGATTCACATATATATGGCTTATAGTAGACATCCTTAAACAGTAAAAATCAAAAAGTTTGAAAGAAATAAGATGGTAAAAAAATACAGCATAAAACATGAACTAAAAGAAAATTGATTTAGTTTGTTTATATCAGACAAAATAGTTTTTAAGGCAAAAAGTATTAGTAAGACTAGAGACAGATATTTTATATGATAAAATCACATGACTTTATATGTTAAGCTACTGAGAAGTTATAACATTCCTAAATGTGTATGCACCTAATAACATCATCTCAAAAAATAAAAAACAAAACTTGACATATTCAATAGGATAAATTAATAAATTTATATTCACTGGAGATCTTAACATACTATTCTCCATATATGATGGAATGCCTGGTGAAGAAAAAGCAAGTTGTAAATTATGTACAGTTATGGTATTATTTTTTTTTCTTTAAAACAATACACATATCCACACATAAAATCATATAATAACACACAAAAAAGGGTATGGAACTGAAAGATGATTGGGAAAAAATTAGCTTTTCCTCTAAATTTCTTGAAGTGTTCTAGAAGGAATGTATTAATTTCCTCTAATGGTCTAAATATGATTTTTCCATTTAACCTCAGAATTTTAACATTTATAATATGAATAATACTGGAAACAAACAGTAATTCATTGCATTTCTTCCCTATTATTACTCACATCCTCCTAATGTTTGTTTGCATCGAGTCTTTGTCCAATTTGGCAATAAGCCAGCTGAGTCAGGACCATGTCTAATTCTATAATTGGAGGGCTGTGCACACCATTATTGCTGCCTAGCAAATGTTGTGATACAATCAGAGTAATAAGATGTGTAGAGTTTCCACATCTGTTAACCAGAAAAAAGATTTTGTGGTCATGTGTTCTTGATACATTTTAGCTTTAATCTACTGTTGGATTAATCCCCTATTAAGGGGAACATGTAAAGAAAATCATTTTTTCTAACTACAAATCTGGTAGGAAGCTGAATTTGTAAAGAACATTGGTGTATCCAAAAAAAAATTTGAAAAATGACTGGGATGGAGAAATTATGCAGGGATGGAGAAATTACACAAGGAGGAACTCCCGAGCAGATGTGAAACCCAAACGTTCTCTTCCCAAAACGAAGATGGGTGTTATTTCCATTATTACAAGACTTTCTTTCTTTGTCTTTTTTCCTGTTCTGTCCTCTGTCCTCCATACCTTGAATACTGCCAGTGATATAATAGGGAGCTGTTATGGGCTCAACTGTATCCCTGAAAAGATATGCTGGTATCTTAAACTCTGGTACTTCTGAATTTAACTTTATTTAGAAATAAGATATTTGCAGATGTAATTAAATTAAGATGAGGTTTATTGGAGTGGGCCCTAATCCAATATAATGGCATCCTTATAAGAAAAGACATGCACACACAAGACAACACCATGTTATAACAGAGGCAGAAACTGGAGTGATGTAGCTTCAAGCCAAGGAATGTCAAGGATTGACGGTTACCACTGGAAGCTAGGAAGAGGCAGAAGAGAACTCTCCCCAGAGTCTCGGAGGATACATGGCCTTGCTGAAACCTTGATTTCAGATTCTCGCCTCCAGAATTGTGAAAGAATAGATTTCTGTTCCTGTAAGCCTCTCAGTTTGTGATACTTTGTTATGGCCGTGCTAGGAAACGAATAAAATACCCAGTAAATAACTTCAATAAAATATGGGATAAATTACATTTTCATGTTAAGACTTATTAAAAATGTATCAGAATATTATTATCAATAGATGCAGAATAAATTTACTTGGGAGGAAATGAGACGATCTAAGAAAAACATTCTCTCCCATTTTATTTGTATTTTGGGGAATTTTCTCATTTTCTTGATATGCTTCCGTAACTAATCCCAAATTATTTGTGTACAGTTTCACAGATAAATTAGCTTCATGGATACATTCTTTGTGGGAGAGACATAAAAAGCTGAAAACACAAAAAGTAATTCTGAGATTTTTTTTTGTATCCACTTAAAGGCAGCATCACTAAAATTTTCTTGAGTACCATTGGTTGCCAGACACCATGAATGGCTGCTTTCACATACTGGCATCTCATTACTAGGGTCCAGGAGAGCATGATGGCTCTTCATCTCAGGCCGCTGGGGCACAGCATTGTGAACTATGTGGTCTATGGCAAGCACTGCAGGGCTCCACAGTGGCTGCGAGGACTCTTGGGGTCTCAGTAGTGCCACTAGGTCCAGTGGCCTAGGACCAGGGAAAGCAGTGGTGGTGGCTGGAGCTGGTGGTGTGCACACGCTTGGCTGGGGGATCCAGCTGCAGGCACTTGCCTAGTGACATGGGCTGGGTGTAGACACACATGTAGTGGTGGGGGCCTGAGAAGGCAGTAAAGGTCAGGGTCAATTGTGGGTGCACCAGCAGCTGTGGGGACCCAGCTGCCAGCATGCACTACTGTGGCTGCTGGATGTCACCACAGGTGCATGGCAGTGCAAGCCAGTGTTGGGGATTGGGGTAGGGACGTGTAGGTGCACAGCTGGAGGGACTAGCTGCATGTGAATGCAGGAGTGCAGACCAGTGACAGAAGACAGGGTCTGATCCAGGCCAACAGGCAGCTTCAGGGGTCCTGACTGTTGGTGTGCTATCTTGTGGCTGGACAGTCTTGCCCTAGGTGTGTATACGGCAGTGCAAGTCAGTGATGGGCATCTGGCTGGCAGTGAGCAAGTTCCATATGCCACATTGCTGGACGGACTAGCCCTGAGCCCCTCCATGGCCGTGGGGGTTAACCATGGGAGGCTAGCCTGGCATCTTTCACTCACGTAGCCCACAAAGCTGAGGCTGGCTACCAGTGTGGTTCCCAGGTTCCAGCAGGGGCGAGGGAAGGGATTGGGAGGGGACCCAGGTGGATGGCTTTAGCAAACACAAATATCTAGGGGGTGAAAACTGGTGAAAGCTGCAGGGGTCCACAGCAGCTATGCTGGCCATTGGTTTCTTCAGTAACAAAAGTTGCTGGGTTTGTTTGTGGAACAGGTGGTTGGGATTGGTAGTCCCAGCTCTCATTCCTTGTTCCTGGATGTCTACATCGCAGCTTTGCTGGTCTGGGAGGAGTGAAACCTAAGCAAGACCTTTGTGTGATTCCCCAAAAGGCTGGAAAAGCTAGTCTGTCGCCCTCCTATTCTTTTCCCAGTGAAGGGAAGTGACTCTTTCTAGCTAGGGAGTTCCCTCTTGCTACTGACCAGTTCTGGCTTGGGAGATGGGATGATGCAGGCAAAATGAAGCTGTCTTTCTTCCCTTTTTGTGTGGAGTCTCTCAGGTTTTTTGTTCCACGATGCTGCTGAAGTTTCTTACGGGATTCCAGAGCTCTCCTAGAGCGCTTGGTTGTGGATAGCTGTCTGAGTGTCGATCTTCGTGGAAAGGATGGAGCCTGAGGTCTCCTATGCTGCCACATTTGGTGACATCACTCTGATGACCTCAAATAAATCTTCACCAAAAGACAGTTTTCAAGGCAATCTGTTGGTTCAAAGTTGAAATTGACGGGGATGCAAGCTGCAGCAAAGATTTGGTAGAAACTGTGACTTAAAGACACACATAACTATAATGCAATGTAGACATTGTGGTGGTACTAATAAATGGCTGTGGGAATTCTGAGAAGCAGTAATAATAATTTGTCTGTGGTGACAACTTTATTGTAGGCACTGGGCTAATCACTGAAGAGTCTCTACCAGCTCGTGTGGCAGCGATTAATATCGTTCCCATTGTGCAGATGAGGCAACTGAAGCTTAGAGAAGTGAAGTAATTTGCCCAAGGTAGCATTTCTAATAAAAGTAGAGTTTGGATTTAAACTCATACCTGTCTGACTTTAGATTCATGCTTTGAACCACATCTTTACTGCTCCTTCCTGGGAGACACTGTCTCTGATTTCCCTGGTTTTATGACATCACTTCAGATATGCTGATATTTTTATAGATGGGTATAAGTTGAAACTTGTCATCTCATAGGTAATGTTTTCATATGCCACATTGTCATTCTTATTCTAAGTGTGTAGTGGGGGCAAGGAATCTTTGTCACCAGTTGAAATGATTTCTTTCTACCAATAGATGTCAATATATTTGGAAAGCTGTCCTCTTCCTTTCAAATGCAATAAGTATGGAATTTCCCCTTAAGTTTATTCTTATGTTGCTACTGTCTCCAACATTTATTCCGCCCCTAAATTCCTTACTGACAAATATCCCTTAGGTGCATATTTTCTACAGTCTCCCTGAGCATCCAAAAAATATAACTGGTACCAAGTAAAGCAGGTCTTTACAGACATTGCTGGTGAGAGCATCCCATTGGTGGTAACCTGAAAGTTTCCTAGCCTATCTCCCTCCATTACTCAAATGTCCAGCTCCAATTTTCTACATTATCCCTAACTCATATCCACTGAACTCATTACCAAACTACTTGCCTATGGCTTGAGCCAATACCTGGTTCTTTGTTGAGTGGATACTGAAGAGAATGGATTCCAAGGAGTCACTCACTGGTCTTCATTCCCACTTTGCTGAGATTGATACAAAAGGTACCATAAGGAAGAGATGGCTTCTTAAGGTCTCTCCTATTTTCCAGTTTTAATTTATCATAGTTTTGATCATGAGTGACTAGAGAGACTGAGAATCGATTCCCTCACATTGTCTGTTGCTAGAATGTAAAGAAATGGATAGAGAGATACGGCATAGAGAGATGATGGATTTTAGATTAGGAACAACTGCATGAGCAAAAGCTTTGAGGTGGGAGGGCTTGGAGAAGATACCAGGAAGAGTTTTCTATTTTCTTGGAGTACTGAGATTCCAGGAAATAAAACATTTGCAAACTTATTCAGGATGAGAAAGAACATGTTAAAAAGAATTATATAGCAAATATCAAAGTGATTATTCTCTTTTTGACAAATTTTTGTAAAGCTGAATTATTATCCACTTGTGTTTAAGTGAAAACTACCTAGTGTAATGCATTCTATGTACAAGATGCCTAACAAATCTTTATGGAGGAAATGAGGAAGTAATGAGAAAAGGGAGTTAGTGGTTAATATGGGGGTCATTTTCTATCACTTTTACTCATCAGATCACAAAATACACACTTCTTTTGGAATTTCTCATTGTGATCTGTTTTGTGCTTCATAGAAAGCAAAGGTTGTTGAGACCATTTTATATTTCTGTAGTATTTCAAATGTTATCATTTAATAGTGTAAGAAATAGTGTATAGTATAAGAATACAAGTATAAGATAATAGTATAAGAAAACAAGCAATTGTAAATAGTTCAAAATTTTAAAGAAAAAATGCATTTCTACTGCAAAACAAGCAAATCTGTTAAAACTGAGTATAACCGGAAGGCTTTCAGGCTTATCCTAATTTCTTGTGTATCAAAAGATTGAAAACTGTCAGATGTCTTATTATGTAAAAGTAATCCATTCTGTATGGATAAGAGCTAAAGCATATGGGGGAAAGTATTGCATTTCTAGTACCAGAGATCATGCGTGAAAGCAAATGAGCATTAATCAGGGATTAATTTGCAGTGGAATGCTATAAAGCTTAGTAAAATTTTCCAAAACACATGAGTAAATCTTAATTATTTTCTCTTAATCAACAATTAATTTACGTTTGAACTGGTGAAGTTGGCTGCTCTACCATGTCACTCATTTTGAGAAAGGTACAGTGATATTTTCCAGTATGTAATTATGAGTCTTAAGCTACCTGGCAATGCCATAAAATGTAAAACACATATATTTAAAAAAACAGTTATTTGCAGGACTTGAGGTGATTACTTTTAAAGCCACCTATTGCTGAAGACTGATGTGAAATCTACAAACAGTGAATCTTTAAATCCTCTGATATTTCAATTCTCCATAGATTTTTAAAAAATTTAGATAGAGATAATTAAAATTATCTAGAAAAGTACCATGACATTTCTGGTAGGCATTGTTGTGGTACCAAAAGTACACTTTTAGAATGAATTAATACTAACATATACAATATTTGAAACTTCCCAATTCCTTATATAACGAAGGCTAAAAAAGTAACTTTCTTCCCAACACAATAATTTAGACTTAATCCTTTTCAGGGGAAATAGACTTTAAATGTAGATATATAAGAGAGTTAGACTGCCCTCTTTTAAACTCTTTGAGTCTTTTTTTGGCTGCAGATATTTCAAAGTCAGGTAAATCATTACATCTTTTTCAACAATTTTGCCATTAAAATATGTAAGGGAAGGGAAGAATGCCTAAAGAGTTTCAGGAAACATGACTCTTATGGAATGAAGGCTGGGTTGGAGTCAGTAGATTGAGCCTCCTGGTCAACCCACAGTATGATGGAAAGACAGATGTGGGGACTGCAGCAAGGAGATACTGGGTGAGAGCCAATGGAAGAAGACAAGTTTGTATGGGTAGAGAGGCGTAGTGGGGAGAGGAGCCTCTGGCCCTAGAGAACTACACACTCTCTTCACTTTCATATTTGCTTTCAGAGATCTCATCTTATTTCCTCACACTTCTAGGCAATGAAGAGACACTGTCATCTGTGGTTGTAATTCCTGCACATTTCCTTTATACCACCTGTAGGACACATGTATTACTCAATAAGCTCTCTTTAATGATTCTTAGCACTTTAAAATATCTTGTTTTATTTGAAGCAATCTGAGATTCCATTTGAGAATTAGCAGTGGAAGCCCGAATTGTGGACTCTCTTAGTCAGTCTTGTCAAATAGCCCAACACCCAGCCCCAGTTTCAGGTGAACCTGACATCTTCTTCTTTAGGAAAATCTCTAGCTTAATCTCTAGTTTAGATGAGCTAGAGATTTTTGCCAAGAGAGTGTGAAAACTCCCTCACATCAAAGCCTGATGCCATGCTAAGTTTGGTTTTTGGGTTTTTTTTTCAAATAAGATGGAGAAAAAAAAAAAACTATCAATCAAGCTGTTCCTTGTAAATCTAATTCAAGATCCCCTCATGTGGTAAGAAAATAAGGATGTTTATGTTTAATGGAGGTTATAATAGTAACTGTATCAGATGTAGAAACGTTGGATGGATTCTATGTGGGGAAAAAAAGTGCTAAAATATTGCTTTGGAATTTGCAAAAGAAAATAAACTACTGCAAAGCCAAAACCAAGAAACAAAGAACTCCAGCAGAAATAATTAAATTACTGTGGGTAATCGTGTAAAATATTCTTCTTTTTTTTTTTTTTCATCTAAATTGTCCTTGTTCCTAAGAACTATTGAGATAAATATGTCTATCGTGGGTCGGCAGAAAAGTATAAATAGGTCAGCATGATTTGGAGGCTCTTCAAAGCAGAAAATGCAGAATAATTCTTTTTTCTATCTCCTGTAAGTCGCAGTTCTTACCAGACTTAAAGAGAATTGAACTTGAGTAATAGCTCCATTAGAGCTCTTTTCCAGGAGCCAGTTCCTGTGGTCTCACTGAGTCCAGCTGCTGATGACTCACAGAGGAAGTGGTAGAGATTAGGGTGTATGGGGGAAAAATCAGAACAGCACAGAAATAAAGCAAATCAACCAACCATTACCTTTTGTGCCAAACAGAACAATGGCTTAACTACTGTGGTTCAGAATGATCCGTCTTATTCTACTCATTTATGCTATTCCTGTTGGAAGGACCACCAGGAAACCTGTGAACCACTATGGAACACACACCGGAATCCGTGGCACATCTCAATTAATATTCCCTCCTGACTCAACTAGAACAATGAAGAACATCAAGCAGTTTAATCTCCGGCAATAATTCCTTTTGTCAGGTCGAGAGGTTTTCCCCTTGAATTAGGTTTTAAGATCGGATTTTCAAAATTAGTTAGTTATTCTACGTATTGTGAAGCGGCGAGCCCACATTTTATAAACACATGCATACGTCTAGGTAGAGCATAATGAAGTCTGTGTGTTAGCTGAGGCTCGGCTGCTATCGGAAATTTTTACTGGCTCTGAAATCAAATCAGTCTTTTATTAGCAAACAATTGTAACTAAACTTCACAGTTGTTGAAACTCTTCTTTCAATTTTCCTTAAAGGATTGGACATGTAAATGGGTCCTTTCTATCCCCCAGTAGAGTTAAATTTGATCAGGAAGATTTTAAAAGGTCACATTGCAGATTCTCGACTTAGTTGCTGATGAACTGAAACTTTTCATGAGCTAAAAACGCTGCGTGCCTGTGTGTTCTCATGCGTTTTTGAATATATGTAATTTCTATGAATAAATAGATTGTAAGAAGATAAATATTAGTGTCTCATTGTTTTCTTTAGCTGCAATAAACTGTAAGAACTGACTAGTGTAGAGAGCAACTTAACTCCTTATTGACTGGTTTAAAACCAACAAAAAAATAAGCTTAAAATTACTTAGTTTGTCCTGAATACCAGTAGACTATAATTTTGATAATATTCAGAATACAAATTAAGAAATGAGTATTTTTTTTAATAATCAGGCCTATGTCAGGAAGTGGCTGAAAAATTATCTTCAAATTATACAAATATTAGAAACTGGTTTTAATGTTTGATGGGTGCTATTTCTCTAATAAAATTAATGGCAATTTCCCTGTAACATCTTATGCTTAGATTGTTTAAAATAAAATTTGTAGGATATTTTCTAAAAATTAACCTCAAATCATACTTTATTTTTTTATAATATTATAATGAGAGAAATTAAGTTCAACTGAAGCATTAAGATAAAATACAAACCTTTTAAATGTGTGAAACACTTTGTAGATAAAATGTTCTTGTTTATTGACATGAATCAACTTAAAATAATCTATTTTGCCAATTAAAAAAATTAATATTAGAATTTTCAAGCAATGCTTTATTCTGATAGAATTTAAGAGCTTATTTTACCAAATCCACAAAATTTTAATGCTAAGAAGATGATATTTATTATTTTAAATAACAGATTTATAAACAAATCTGTTTAAGTGGTATCATTCAAATGGATCAGTATTCCTTATCATTCTGCCAACACAACTTGTTTATTGATGTTGTATTCAGAATACAAATTAAGAAATGAGTATTTTTTTTAATAATCAGGCCTGTATCAGGAAGTGGCTGAAAAATTATCTTCAAATTATGCACATATTAGAAACTGGTTTTAATGTTTGATGGGTGCTATTTCTCTAATAAAATTAATGGCAATTTAATGTCTTCCTAAGACTACCTGTAAGTACATTACAGAATCAGACAAAAACCTGAGACATCGGACAGTATTTATCCACATTCCTTTGAGCAGTGAAAATCATTTGAGAAATTTTCTGCAACTAGAAAACCAGCTCAATGAGATGTTTTGGTAAAGCCTGATTTGATCAGCCATGGAGAAAAGTCCTTACACTAGGACATCATTCACTGAAGTTTAAGAATCAAATGGCTAGAGTCTCAATGCCTATTCTCTGCCCCTGGACTGCCAGTTGCACTCAGTCCATGCAAAGCACAGACGTAAGGTCTATGTGAACTGGTTTACCCAGGACACTAGTCATCAAAATTCTCAAAGCAGCATTTATGAAAGCATGTGTAATCATTCTAATACTGTGAATTTGCCGAGTGCCCCACAAACTCATCCTGGTCTGGGTCCCAAGAGAGCTCACCAAGCTTAATTAGATGCTTTGCCCCTGCCCACTCTGGATTGCCAGTCTCTCATTTTGGGGAGAAAGAGAATTAAACTGGGCAACTTGTCAGCTGTCCATCAAATGTGGCAAGCAAGCCGTAGAGTCTCTAAGAAAGAGGTTGAGAGTGGAGAGAAGGTGATTGGCATGACTAGGTAATAATAATGTGTGAGAAATGCTATGCTAATAATAGTGTTTATTCAACAAATATTTATTGTGCACTTACCGTGGGAAAGGTATTGTTCTATGTATTTACAGTTTTAGAAAGAACTGGGGGACATAAAAAAAATCAAGAGAAATTTTGTTCTATGGCATTGAGTGGACATAAATCACCAACATGGCAGTTTTTGACCTGCAAAGATGCAACTGTATACACTCTAACACACTCTAACTATATTTGTGTTCACATAGATTTTTATAATGATCTTATGGCTATAAATAATTATTTATTATTATAATTTGTACAGAAAAAATAAGTGTGTACTTCCTACCACAGGATAATTATTAGCTGTTTTTCTTTTTTTTTAACTTTTTTTAATTGCGTTATAGTCATTTTACAATGTTGTGTCAAGCTATTTTTCTAATACATAACTTTCACTATTAAATTGGCCTTCTCACCCATCATGCTTCTTTCAAATAATTTTGCAGCAGACATATGAAAATTTCACATTGTGACTCCTTTAAAGGCAAAACCCACTGCCTCTTTTCTATCCCATACTTAATGTAGTATCTTAATGTTTAATAAAAATGTATTGAATGTTTCTACACAAGCTCATATGTGGATTCAGGAGTGTAGTTTTTTGCACGTGTGTGTGTTTAAGCTCACATACACTTAAACACACTTTCTATACCTCAGTATATTGAACGGGCAAAGAACCCACTTGTCTACAACAGTGGCCTGTAAACTTTTTTGATCAAGCATTACTTTGCTTGATTTAGCCAGATGCTTACAAAAATGACTATTTGGTTTTAATATGTACACTTATCTAATTGAGCTAATATATTTTATTGCTGTTTCTGCATATTCATTCTATGAATGCATAAACGATACTCTGAACGTTAGAATGAAATTTGTCTAGAATAAACAAAATTTTTAAATATCTACTTTATTTTATTTATTAATGTTACAAATCTTACTTTCAACACTCAAACAATATTTGATGGAGGCAATGCCATTTGTTGTTATTCATTAGTTAAAATTTTCTAGTTTAATAATTTGAAATACAGATATTTATTTAAAGATCTGATTTTAAGTTCAATTAATTTTGATACCTGCTTAATGATTGTCACCACTGTAAAAGATACTTCTCAAGACAAGTAGTCCCAAATGGAAAGAGTACATTATTGGCTCCTCTTATGAAATCAGGATGCTAATTTTTCAACCTCATCTCCAATTATGACAAGATCTTTGTTTAAATTCACTTGCACTTGCAATGATGAGTATATTCAGCTGCATTTTCTTTGCAGGAATCTTATAAAGTCACTTGTCAATTTTGAGGGCTAGCTTAAGTAAAACTAACGTGGTCCACAAATCCACTTAACTGCACTGTGTGGAAAGACAACAAAAGCAAACAAATGCCTTCATGATTCCTCCACTGGAACTTCCGCCCCATGAGTGTCTCTCTTGCCCTAGGACACATTGTGCATGCGCCTAACATGTGGCCTGGACACAGGACAGCATGACAATAGGGATGTCATTTATATATTGAAAGTTTAACATTTTTTTTAAAATTTTTAGATAAAATGTAAATATAATTTAAATGAATATCTTGTCTTAATACTTCAAAGGATTGTCTAGCTCTTCTGGATGGATGCACCCCACTTCAAAGACCAGGGGCCACAATCACTGATAATGTCAAACTCACAAAGCCTATCAAGTTAAGAAATGTTAAAGTCTTTCTTTATAAACATAACAATTTTATCAAAACATTAATTTTTTTCATTTTAGTGAACTTGGATAGGTAAAGAAATTTAGTTAAGTCTAAAATAAATGTCTATTTGCTAGAGCCAATAAGAGTATTTATAAATCCACCATGGCATTAGGCATACTCATTACTCTATGAACTGTTACTTCTTAAATTACAGTCATTCATAATTTGTAAAAGTAGGATTTTAATTGCTAAAGCAACTGTAAATTGAAGTGCCTCAATAAATAATTCTCAAATTTGAGGCCTTTCTGTACATTTTGTTTTGAAATAAATATTACATTTGTTTCTAATTTCATCACCAAATTATATGGCTCACATTACTGCTATAATCACTAATATCATTCTTCTTAATTTACAAATAGTGAAGTTAATATAAAATAATAACTCAGCTAAAAATTAAACATTTTATTCCCAACCCATTCATCTGCATACTGTCTTTATTAAAAAAAAAACAAACTTCTACACATTAAATATTTAATTCCTCTCGGTTATCTTCAATAGCAGCTGTGCTCACTCATGACAATTTCTAATTAATTTTAAATGGCATTTAATAGCCATTGTCCCTCCAAGTACAGATGAATTAGAAGACACAATGCTTGTACCGTACAAAGAGTGGCCTGTGTAAACTCTCAAATTAAATCCACACTGTAGTCAAAACTCATTTGGTGTTTGCATCTCCTACTTTGCAGACGAGATGGTCTCAGAAGGCAGAATAGGCTAAAGATACGTTGGACAACTCTATAAGTAGAGTCTCAAGACTCTTGTCATCTTAGCTGTCTAAATTACTTCAACAGGACTCAAGGGAATTTGAAGAGGAGAAATGACATGACAAACAATTATATTCTAACACTCTATTTATAACAATGCCCTTTCAGATTATTGTTCTTCCAGACTGACACATTGGTGTAATCCCAGGGATGAATCAAGGGACTTACAGTTAGATCACTCACAGCTTGTAGGCAAAGGAAAAAAAAAGTACAAATGAAGAGCTGACATTCAGGAAATATAGAGCAACTCTAGGATAAATTCAGCTGGGATGAGCTTAATTTATCAATGTCAATAACAACGGTGAACACATCGTAAGAATACATGCATATTAATTGAAAATAATTCAGATTAAATCACTGCAGTTTGACATTTTGAGATAGGCACTTTATCTTTTCAAGAAAAAGAGCACTATAAAATCTTTAATCTGAAAACACATCTTAATTGCATGTTATCACCTCCTAATTGCTTCTATATTATATTAAACATTTTGCTAATTACTAGCCTGATCATGGTGTAAATAGCTTGAGGCAAGTGCTCACATCCAGCTGAAGTCTACCGAGCACAGGAGGGTCACGAGGAAGTTCTGCACTGGGTGGCTTCATTGGACTTGTACCTTCTTCAGGGGCTGCGCACCTTTAACTCAGCTCTCTGGTGAGGTAAAGAGATAAAGAAGCAATCGTGAAGATCAGCGATGTTTATTGTCTGTCACACTTTAATGGTATTCTTGGAAAAAGTAGGCATTCTTTTCTGATATTATAGATGTGCACGTGAGTTTTTGACTTTATGATCAAAACAGGCTCAGAGAAAAACAATACTGCATCTACTTTTTTAACCTTGATCTTTGGGACTTTGTCAGGATAAGGTGCTGGTAAATATCAATCCCTTTTATGGAATCTTTGGCCAATATATATGCACAAACTTGTGTATGTTAGAATTTAGAATTCTTCCTCCAAGTAGTGAACAATTTAGAATGGATAAAATGTCTGTAACTGAATGGGAAATGCTACTCTGAGAAAAAAATTAACTGAAAGAGTGACTACATTTCCCATATCATCAAAACTACATGCAAGCAAAAAGATAATAGCTTTTTTTGAGTTAAAAATATTGAAGCAATAAAATGGTGTTTTTTGACAGTAAGCTTAGCAAAAAATTTTGTTTTTTTTTCTTCCTTGTCTTTCTCCTCTTATTCTTAAATAATGTCTAATGTTTGTAAGGAATTGGGATAATTCTACAGTATCCCAGGAGGAGTATTTGCCAGGACACAGGCAAATGCTCAAAATGTTCCAAACGGTTTAATACGTCTATTCCACTTCTAAGAATTTTTCATATGGAATTCATATTAGAAAAATAGCTTTTAGAGAGTTTTATATAGCAATTTCATTTTGGTCAGTTACCAAAAAAAAAAAAAAAACCAACAAAAACAAAAACTAGGTGATTCTACTTACGTGAGATACCTAGAGTAGCCAAATTCATAGAGGCAGACAGTAGAACAATGCTTACCAGGGTCTGGGGGCAGGAAGAATATGGAGCCAGTGTTCTGTGGGGACCGAGTTTCAATATAAATGACAAAGATCTGGAGATGGACAGTCATGCCTGTGGCACAAGAATGTAAATGAACTTAATGCCACTGAACTGTACATTTGAAATGATTAAAATGGTGAAGTTTATGTTCTATCTATTTTACTACAACAGAAAATAATATGTTAAAGAAAGTTTAATGCTTTATTTCTCTTTTTTTGTTTTTTTTAATTTTTTTTTCCTTCTAGTTGTATTGAGATATAATTGACATACAGCACGGAACAAGCTTCAGGTGGACAGCATAATGATTTGATTCACATATATCATGAAATGATTATTACGGTCAGTTTAGTGAACATCCATCATCTCATCTTGGTACAAAATTAAATAAATAGAAAAATGTTTTTTCCTTGTGATGAGAACTCTTAGGATTTACTCTCTTAACAACTTTCATATATAACATACAATAGTGTTGAGTATATTTATCATGTGGCACATTATATCCCTAGTGTTTATTTATCTTATAACTGGAAGTTTGTACCTTTTGACCACCTTCAGCCAATTACCCTTCCTTCTACCCCCTCACCACTGGTAGCCACAAATCTGATCTCTTTTTCTATGTTTGTTTTTGAAGTTTAACTGACCTATAACACTATGCTATTTCCTGTTACACAACATAGTGATTTGACATTTCTATACATTTCAAAATGATCATAAACTTCCAGTTGCAAAATAAATGAGTCACAGGTGTGAAATGTACTGTGTGGGGACTATAGTCAATAATTACGTAGTGTCTTTGTACCAGGATAGATCATAACTGCACTTACAGTGATCTTTATCACTACATTATTAACTAGATCAGCTATAAAAACAATGATAAAATAGAAAATTATATACATTGTGATAGCCATTTGGGGTATGTTTTCAATATTCCAGTTTTCCTCTTTTTAAGGGCATTGGTAGGACTGCATCTCTCCCCTCTTTTTGAAGTTAGGTACAGTCATGTGACTTTCAAGACAACTGTTATGGGTTAAATTGCATCTCCCCCAAAAGCATATGCCCTAACCCCCAATATGACTGTCTTTGGAGACAGTGCCTCCAGGAATGTAATTAAAATTAAATGAGGTCTTAAGGGCAGAGCTCTAATCTGATAAAATTGGAGTCCCTATAAGGAGAACAAGAGAATCAAACCTCTCTTTCTTCCTCCCCAAACTCAACACAAAAGAAAGACCATGCTGTGAGCACAGGGTGAGAAGGTAGTCTACAAGCCCTGAAGTGAGGCCTCACCAGAAACCAGCTTTCCCAATGCCTTGATCTTGGACTTCTCGTTTCCAGACTTATGAGAAAATGAATTTCTGTTGCTTATGCCACCAGACTGTGGGATTTTGTCACAGCAGCCTGAGAAACTTAACACAGTAATTCACACTGGGCTGTACTGCACGAGGGAGAAGAATAAAGCTTTTTGGTTGGTTGGTTGGTTTTAAGCCCCTGAGGTTTGGGGATTTTTTGTTACACAGTACAATCTAGCCTAGCCTGATTAATACATAGCTGCTTTTGCTTATCTATTTTACAGAATATTTGCTGTGTAATAAACAAAAATATACTTCCTAACATAAAAACAGAAACAATAATTTCGTTATCTTTAAGGAGTTGTTAGGAAAAAACTAAGTTGTTCCTCTCATATGGTATAATAAAATAAATAATCTAATTATTAGAAAGCGTTGAGTTAAATTAAACCATACTTTATTTTCTCCTTTGCAGTGCCTTGCTTCTGCTCTCCCATGTGTGTGTGTGTGATCAATTCCGTTCTCCTTATAAACTTTTGCTGTGACTACATGTTTCTGCTTCCACTATTACTGATACAATTGACTTAAATGTTCGCTTCATTAACACTTTGTAAAGACTTGTGAAAGTGAGTCTTCTGATTTCTGTTTTCTTTTTTAATTTGGCAACACTATGCCTCTGGTCTATCGGCTTTCACTTTGTCATTAATATTTCTTTAATTTGCCATATTTGCCAATAACAAAATGCCACAGTCTGGGTGGCTTAAGCATTTCTTTAATTATCCACCGGGGAAAGACCATCTTCCCTAAAGAAAGAGAATACAAAGATGGGGAGGGAAGTTAACTCCTCCCCTTTTCATTGAATGATATTTGCCTGATCTTTTCCAGGCACTTTATTATTTTTTTTTCTCTTTAGTAACAGCTTAGTGTCATTCCAAAGACCTTTTCGACACTGGCCTCTTCTGCTTGTTTTAATTGTCAATTGTACGTCTTAATTTTATGGGAGAAAAATGCATAACCTAAGATTTTTGACTTTTTTTTTTTTTTGCTCCATTTGTAAGCAATGTATCACCATTACCTATGATGGCATGAGATCGTACCTCCCTCCAGTCCTGAGGTGTGGTTTCCTCTAATTTTTATCACGTGTCATTATGGTTCATTTTAAAAGGAATTATAATGCTGACATCACTGGGTGGTGAAGAGGGTTAAACAGAGCCAAGTCCATAGTGGACTTCAATAAATATTAGTTCTCTTTTGCTTCCAGAAAATTACTTAGAAAATCATTTTCTGCATTCAGTACAGTTTATCCTCTATTTAAGCCATGATTAAATTGTTTCTTTTATACCACAACTTTCAGATGTCTCTTGATAGACATATCTTTTATGATTGCTTCTGCCTTTTTACTTCCCTTTATCCTTTTCTTCCTTTTCCTTTCTCTCTCTCTTTTTTTTTTTTTTTTTTTCTTTTTTAAAGCATACTCTGTGATTTTGGAAACCTTGTGTTGTCTAAGGTTTGATTTGGGGTATTCGACAAACCAATAACTTTTCATAAATATTTTGAGTTCCTATTTCTGTGTACTGAACTTGTCTTCAGATAAGTCTAAACATAGATACATAGAAGCCTTTAAGATATTCTTATAATGCAAAAAATTGCTATTGGATGAGACTAGGAATGACCTTTCATCTCTGCTATTATGTGCTGACTGATGCCCCACAGAATGTGGAACTTTGCAGAAGGTTGTATTTGACAAAGTTTATTTCATATTTCTAGCACCACAGTGCATATATTTGCTTGAATATGTAATCTCATCCATATTCAAATGTAATATTGCAACAGCTAGTAATTCCTGATAGAAATGATACTAAGTAGTAAAATATGGTCCATTAGCTGTGTTCCAAATATGTAAATATATATGTATATCTATATTAATGTACCCATTTTAATAATAATATAAATTATGCTAAGTATGTGTAGCAGCAGAGGCTATGCCCTTCTGAACAGATGAGTTTTCCCCAGAGCACCCTGATTAGCTCATTTTTCCAAATGAAATTTAGGCAGAAGTTACTCCTTGCTTCCTTCCTTCTCATTTTTCTAGGAGCTGAAGCTGCTGTCTGCTTTTTTTCTGGAAAGATAGAGCAGTCTTAGCTAAATGAAAGAGAAATTCTGAACCTTTTCAGCCTGGCTTGAAAGAAAAGTACACGAAGATTTTGTCAATATAGGAAAATGAAGTGATTCTTGAGTAATTATACTGTTATTTTTCCAGAATCATCGAGTTTTATGATGGAGAAAGACTTGGAGATCATCTGGACCTTTTTATTTTACACATAATAAAGATGAGACAGACAGTAAGTGTCTAAGATAGTTAAACGGAAGAGTTCAGGCCTGACTAGATGATTCAATTTTCAGTTGTTTTGTTTATCCTGTTACTATCCACACAGAGGGAGCTGGCCCGACGTGATTTCCCGCCACTCGCACAGCTTGGAGAGAAGCACTGTAAGTTGTATATAAATAGTAAGATTCAGAAACCAGCTCAGAGAGCGTGAAGTTGGCGATGTTCGTGAAAACAAGATGTTAGCGATTATTCAGAGGTGTTAGCACAGACTAGAAGTCAAGTTGTGTTGGCTTGGCTTCAAGCTAAAGAACTTCTGAGAACCTTAATTAGCAGTAGCTTCATAGACCTCCGTGAGTCATTCTACAAGTTTTTCTTTTTCTTTAACTCTATTAGTTAAATGGAGTAGCTTTGTTTAAAACCTACAGTGAATTTTTTTCTCAATTTTTAAAACAAAGTAACTAATGTTTTCCTACCGCTAAAGGCATTTCTCTTTCCTCATAAATTGGAATTTAATCTTTCTAAAACACTACTTCCATTATATCACTCTTTTTCTTTTAAAAATCAAAAGCTCCGCATTACACACAATGGAACCAAAATTTCCCCAGGCCACACGAGCCTACGGAAGCAAATGAGATCACATTAACATTAATAGCAGGAGTCCCACTGCCTCCTGCCCTCACATGCCTCACATAGTACCCGAGCCCCTTGCAAGCAAAGCACGGGTCCCACCCAAGTATCTCCAGGAGACCCCGAGGGTGTTTCACTCTTACTCAGGACAAGTTCACCCCAGCTGGTTGCTACCCAGCTCGGATTTGTGGTTCTCCCATTTTACAACTCTTATTCTCCAGGCCTGCGGGCAGGGCACATTCACAGTTCCTTTGGGCACTGCAAGAGGCCAGATGCTGTGACTGTAAACCCAAATTAGCCCTGCTTCATCATCTCTGGCTTGTCCCCTTATCTTCCTGCTGGGGGTCCCTGCTACTCTGCAGGTCATGGAAGTCCCCACAGCGCAGGCCAGCACAGCTGATGCTCAGATGCCACCACTGCTTTGCTAGACACTGGCCTTTTCTGGGCACCTCCTCCAGGGTCCTACAGCCGCCAGTCGCCCAAGGCCATGCCGGGCTGCAGTGAAGACTGGCACATTACAGCCCAGGGCGGGTTATCAACAGGATCTCCTCCTCCGTGGTGTACAAGGCTTTCTTTCTTTCTTTTTTATATTTATTTTTATTTTTCAGGTAAGCAAGGGTGGCAAGAGAGGGAAAAGGTTTGTTTCCCTTTTCAGGGAGTTTGTGAGATGGGCTGCAGGAGTGACATCCCGTGGGGAGTTACCTGTGACAGCTGCGGCTCTCCCACCCGTCAGGCTCACAAGACAAGCTGAGTTCTCCGAGAAGCTACTAAGTTGCCAACATCTAAAGCCCGTTTCTGAATCGCTCCTAGAGTTTTTGTACGGGGTCAAGGCCACACATTTGCCTGGCTTCCACAATTTTGCTCAATTTTGCTCAATTTTGCTCAAACCTGTGCCTCACTAAGTTGTGAATAATCCCTTTTGCTTCCCAGATGACCCTAACTCTTGAGGTCATGTTGTGAGTCACCGCCTAGGACTGTCCCTATTTTGGCCTGCATCACACTTGCCAACTTAACAACCTTTCTTGGTTGTCTCAAAAATAGGTCTACTCACACCAAGGCCTGTAGACAAGCCTTTTAGGAAATTTCAGACGGTGTAGGCAGAGTCAACTGCGAAGCAAAGTGCCTCCCCACCTCTCACCTCCAGTTCTCCTCTTTCTCCTCCTCCTCCTGTAGTAGAGAATAACTTTTGTTTCGATGGAGGTTTACAGGGACATCATGACCTGGTCCACGGGGATGGCTACAAGAACAAAGAATGCCTGAATGCCTGCAGCAAGAATATTGCAACAATCAACCACACCCCCTCCCTTATTCCGCAACCCCCCCCCCTTATTTTTGGTATAAAAGGAGCCTGTATTCTGACTAGAGCAGGATAGTTCTCCAAGACATCAGTCTGCCATCCTCTCGGTCTGCTGGCTTTCTGAGTAAAATCGCTATTCCTTGCCCCGACACCTCATCCCCCGATTTATTGGCCTGTCGTGCGGCGAGCAGAACGAGTTTGGACTCGGCAACACTCTCTTTGGCCTAAGCCTCCCCGACATCTGTCTGTACATAAAAATTTGTCTTCTGACCTCTCATTCCTTCCTTATACAGAACAATTTACTTCCCTCTCAATGTGTACCTTCAGCTGCATTTATCTCCTGCTCGCCACGGGCTCAGCGTGAGCAGACATTAAAATTTACCCTCCTTGGAGGGTGGTGTCTTATCTCACTTTGCCCTGGGAAAAGTGTTGGCCACTCTCCTGCTCAGCCCTTGGGTAAACGTAGAGACGTGGACTGAAAATTTTTGGAGCACTTGAGCTTCTTAGTCTCTTGGATCAACCTGCCTCCTTTTCTCCTAATGGGCGCAATCAAATTCTGTCCTCAGGCCCACGTGGGGATCCTGCTGTATTCATTTGCGTGGGTTGCCATGACAGTACAACAGACCTGGCGGCTAAAACAACAGGAATTAATTTTCTCGTAGTCCTGGAGGCCAGAAGTCCCAGATCAGGGTGTCAACAGCATTCGTTTCTTCTGAGGCCTCCCTCTTGGTTTGTCAATCGACATTTTCTCTGTGTGTTCTCACATGGTCTCCCCTCCCTGTGTGTCTTTGTCTTAATCGCCTCTTCTTATAAGGGCACCGGTCATATTGGATTAGCCCCCCCCCCATGACCTCAGTTTGACTTAATGACCTCTTTAAAGACTATCTCCAAGCATAGTTACATTGTGAGGTACTGGGGGTTAGGACTTCAGGATATGAATCTGGGGGAAGGGGACACAATTCAGCCCACAATATCTGCTTTCCTCTCTCTTCATTTTCCCAATTATGTTGTTTAATGCTTAAAAGTTTTTAATTTTTATAAAGTCTACTTTGTCTATTTTTTCTTTTGTTGCTTATACTTTTGGTATTAAATCTAAGGATCTATTGTCAAATCTGAGATCATGAAGATATACCCCAATGTTTCGTTCTAATTTATAGTTTTAGTTCTTATATTTTGATAATCTATTTTCAGTCAATTTTTATATATGGATTGTGAAAGAGGTTCCGTGTCATTCTTTGGCCTGTGGTTAGCCAGGTGTTCTAGCATCATTCTTTGAGGACATTACACTTTCCAAATAGAATGGTCTTGACATCTTTGTCAAAATAAATTGGCCATTGACACTGGGTTTATTCCTGGACTCTCAATTCTATTCCATTGATCAGTATGTCTGTTCTTATTCCAGTACCACACTGCTTTGACTACTGCAGCTTTGTAGTAAGTTTTGAAATAAAAAATGTGAGCACTCTCTTTTTTTTTTTCAATGTTATTCTTAGTAATTTAGAGCCCTTTGAAATTTAAAATGATTTTGTGGGTAGATTTTTTTTTTTCACTTTTGCAGAAAAGGAAATTGGAATTTTGGTAGGGATTGCATTGAATCAGCACATTTCTTTGAGAAGTATTGCTATTTTAACAATTTCAATACATGAACATATGGTAGCTTTCTATTTAATTAGGTCTTCCTTAATTTCTTTCAGCATTTTTAACAGTATTCAGTGTATAAATCTTTCATTTCTTGGTTAAAGATTGAGATGATCATTTGGGGTTTTCATCTTTTGTTCTAAGTGTATAATATAGTACATTAATTTATTTTTTTATATTGAACCATTCTTATATTCCTGCAGTAAGTCCAACTTGGTCATGGTGTATAATCCTTTTCGTGTGCTGTTGGATTTGGTTTGCAAGTATTCTGTTAAGAATTTTTGCATCAATGTTTATAAGGGATATTCCTCTGTAGCTTCCTTTTCTTGTAGTTTCTTTGTCTTTGGTATCAAGGTAATGCAGACTTCATAGAATGTGTTAGAAAGTATCCCCTTCTCTTCTTTTTTTGGAAGAGTTTGAAGAGGATTGGTGTTAATTTGTCTTTAAATGTTTGATAAAATTTATCAGTGAAGTCATCTGGTCTTGAATTTTTTATTGGGAGGTTTTTTGATTACTATATCAATCTCTCTTTTTTTTTATGACTGTTGAGATTTTCCATTTTATCTTGAGTCAGTTTGGTAATTTGTGTGTTCTAGAAATTTGTATTTTAACCAGATTTTAAAAACTTGTTGCTGTATAATTGTTCATTATTCTCTTCATACCCTTTTAATTTCTGTGAGATTGATAATGCAGTCCACATTTGCACTTCCAATTTTGGTTATTTGCATTTTCTCTCTTGTTTTCTTAGTCTAGACAAAGGTTTGCCAATTTTGTCGATCTTTTCAAAGAATCAACTTCTGACTTTGTTGATTCTCCAAATTAATCATCTTTGGAATGCTGATGGTGACATTTATATCTTTTCCCCAGAAAAATAAAGAGGACTCAGGAGGAGCTCTTGGATAGCTGTTACATAAATTAATTTAACATCTGGAGACTATCAATTATACAGCTATTGAAACTGAGCCAATTACTTCAAGAACTGATCTAACACCTATGTTCATTTGTAAGTGGTGACTTTCTTCTCCCATTGAAGCACACATAAGTTTCTCAACAACCATGCCAGTAGGTTAGAAGATAGGAAAAAAATAAAATGTTAAGTAAGCTGAGATGTTATAATTAAATGTACGTTATTATTAAAGAAAGATCTTACAGTCTGATAGTGTCAAGGAGATACTATAAAAACTTGACTGCTGGCATTCCTTAGTAAATCAGCCAAAATAACATTGCTATTCTAGATTCTACTCCTCTATCAGAGGTAGATAAATCTATTCAAAATAAGTACAAAGCTTATAAAACACAAAAGAAGACAAACACACCCAAATACTTGAAAAAGAACATAAACAAGACACCACGCCAGCTAGTAAAGTAAAATAGAAATTTTACTGATGCAGAGTCCTGGGTTTCCTCCAACTGTAGCTCTGCTTTAGTTAGTTCTGCCTTAGGTCCGTGGTTGTTGAATGCCCTCCAGCTGTTAATCTGAGGTGGAGATGGGTAATCTAGTAAACTCACTCCCAGGTCAAAGTGGAATCAAGTATTTTTAGAAATTCAGAGAAAAAGTGAAGAATGATTTTAAAATAAGTAATTTTTATTTCCATCGAACTTTGTTTTCCAGATTCCCACTGGGGTAAATGTGTTGAAATTCTGAAAGAAAATGTGTATATGACAGATTATACAGAGAATCCAGCAAACCAAATGTAACTGTAAGATACCCAGTTGTAAGTGCTCTTAAAAGATTCCCAGCCTCTATCTTTTGGGCAAAATGCAACTGACTTTTATTTTTTTTTTGAATATAGTTCCCTATGCTATACAAGAGAAATTTTTTTAAGAAATTTCTATTTTTATAGAAAATAGAACATTTGTATATCTCAAACTCCCAAATTTATCCCTTCCCACACCCTTCCTCCCACTAACTATAGATTGTTTACTATGTCTACTAGTCTGTTTCTGTTTTGTAGATGAGTTCATAGTGTCCTTTTTGGTTTTAACTACTGCTCATTGTTGTTTACAATTTCACAAAATCTTGGAAGTTAAACATTTCCAAATTAAGTTTACTAAAGCGTAATAAGCATATCTTTTCAAAAAAAATTTCTGGAACACCAGAGATATCTATATTCTTTTATCCTGTGTGGTTTCTGTGCAGTTTGTTGCTTCCCCTAACCCATTATTATATCCAGTAAAATGTGATAAAACAAAACAAAAATAAGTAGTGCATCAAAAATATAAAGTTTAAAAAAAAACATTTCAGGAAAGAAGTTTTAGAGTTGGAAGGAACCTTAATGGTAAGTCAAATTTATTTATTTTACAGATGAAAAAACTGAAATTTCAAAAAGTCAAGAATTAGTCAAGGTCATGTAAGTTGTCCATGGCAGACTCAATGTAAGATGTGGATTACCAGTCTACAAGATTGGGGAAACTTTTGCTATGCTTAATTGATTATGCATATTTTCATTTCATGCCTTACAGAATTCAGAACATTTCTAATTAATAGTTTGGTCTACTGTCCTTTCTTTGTCTATAGATTATTTTTAATAATGTAAGTTCCATTAATAAAGCTGATTTCAACATCCAACTAAATTCATATAAATAGCAGTGGAATTTAAATCTGTAATTTTAACTTAAAAGTAGTTAAATCCTTTAAAACTTATCTTACTCTTTTCCCTGAAATGCATTTATTTATTAAGTTTTAGTATGATTTGAAAAGAATATAATTTATTATTTATCATTTATCTTTGGCCCACTTCCAAAAAGGATAAAAGAAAACTGATGACATTAAAGAAGATGTAATAGAATGGTAAACCAATAAAGTGTAAGAAAGAATAGAAATGCTGAGTAGTAAAGACAGAATAGAAAAATAATTATACCAAAAAAGCTAATCTATTGGAGGCTTTTCCAAAAAAATTTCAACTGGGCTTCCTGAGAACCAAGGGGAAATAAGCAACATCGTGGTTAATAGAGTGCTCATTAGACAAAAAGAGATTGTGTTTCCCTTTTTTAAATCAGAACTGAAACTCCTACACCGTTTTAATGATTTTTACTTTTTTCTTTGTTTTCTTAGCATGAGCCTCTTAAGAAGAATTAATTGTGTAAACATTAAATAAAAAATAATGAATAGCATAGAACGTGGGATTATTTTTTCAGTCATTTTATTGCTTGTCTTTATTTTTATATTTAATGTAGAGATTTTGTTCATGACTACTTTCTACGTGGATCCTAGATGAATGTAGTGGCATTATCTTAAAATCGAAGTATATAATCCTACAAAGGCAATTTTGTGAGAAGCCATGATAAGAAGACGTGGTTTTGCAGCTTTCCAATGCCATACAATAATGATTAGAATGTAGATAGCAAAGAATAATTATATTTCATAAAATTGGATACAAAAGCATAAGTGTAAAAATACACTTAAAGTTTTCCTATGAACAAAAGACATTTTTCTGTCTAAACATATTGTAAAAACTTTTGTTTGATCTTTAAAAGTAGGCAGAAAGTTTATCATTAAGAGCTGAATACTTGCAACTTTCTCTGCCTTAATTGTACTTGGCAATTCAGGTCAATTATTATAAAGTAAGGGAAACAATTTTCTTACAGTCTTCATACAACAAAAAATATTTACACAGGTTTTTCGAAAGTTTGAAAGCAATAATCATAGTGAATCAAGCAAAGGACTTTAAAGATATTGTTTCCAACTATTAAGTCAAAGAGAGTTTGTGCTTCCAGGATCTGCATCCTCCATCAGCCACCATGAGGAGAATCAGTCTCTTCCATCCTCCTGAATCTTCGTGTCAGCCCCTCATATGTGCTTTTTGGAATTGGCTCCTTAATGGGGCAAACATTCTCTATTTATTCTCTCTCTTTCCATTTGTTTCCCTGCCCCCAGAACCCACCCACAACACCATCAGGACTCTGCTCTCTTGCAAAGCCTTCTAACACCAGGCTCTTTTCTGAATCCCAACTCTACGCTTGACTGTGGTGCTCTCCCGAGCCCCCTGTCAAGTGTCCCTTGCCTTTCTTGGCACTTCAGCTGCCTAGTGCTCCTCTCTATTCATGTTATTCATCCTTTGCACTGCTGCCTTCCTGTTTCAGAAGCTTACACATTTGTTCTTGATACTTGTAATTTTAGCTTATCAATTTTATTAAATCAGCCACTTTTGAGCTTTCTTTTTTGCTTTTTTCCCCTGATTACTTCTAAATGTAGAACTCCGTCCATAACCCACTGCCTTTGTCTCTGTGCCTGTTCTCTGTAGCTTACACACGTCCACATAAGGAGTACTCAAATACATATATATCCAACGGTGAAATTATCTCCCTCCCTCCATGGCAAACTCTTCCCTCAAATAGATTCATTTCAGTCAGAAGTATTAACATTATCCATCTCTTAACCTGGAAGGCCTAGATCATGTTGTTGCTTCATACCTTATAGAGAGCTAATTTTAATACGGCCATCTATTCCTTTCAAATCTACCAGAAATAAGAAAATCACATAAACTAACTTAAACCAAATCACCACAGTTGAGCACAGAACTTAATTCTCCAAAGTAACAGGTGCTTTTCACTGACTTCCAACTGACCTCCACAGTTGCTCACTAAGCCTTTTATTTCATTTCATGGCGGACAGTTCCATTAACATTCTCAATAGAAATTATTCAGGACTTCATGCAATCTCATAATCTCCATTCCATCCTATTTTTCAGTGGATGATCTCAGATGCAACTATATGGAGAATTGAAACAGGAGACCTTGAAAAAACAATAAGCCTGATTCTCTCAGAAACCCATCAGGGTTTATTAGTCAAAGATTAGATGTGGAATCAGACCAAGTTATATTCAAATACTGTCAGTTACGGAAGCTTACAACATTTTGTGCCCAAGATGAATGCGTTTTCAGTGGTTCTTCTCTTAACCTGTCATAGTGTATGCCGTTCCATCTCTGTGAGGCATGTTTGTGCAATTAAGTATTAAATAACTCAACTGTGGCGCCTGAAACCAACGTGGGCTTGTTTTTGTTACATAACCGGAAGCCTCTGATGAGCAGTTACTGGCGCAAGTTGAGCAGCTCCATGAAGTGACCCAGTGGCATCACTGGATGTTCTCCTGGCTGCTCCAGTCATCACATTTGCATCCCAAAATGGAGAAGCAAAACAGAAAAGGGGGATGAGGAAAACAACAGGCTTCCCAGGAATTGTATGGCTGACTTTTGCCTCAGTGTCATTGTTCAGAACTCTTATGCGACGTTCCTTCAACCTAAAGGTGGCTGGAAAGGGGGACTAGGTTGACCAGTAATATCCACCTGCTGCCTTCTGCCTGCCTAAATGAATATTTCTTCACCTGCTGCGGACCCCACACATCCCTAATTCCTGTAGAGTTCCATTTCAATGAAAGCAGACCCAGGAAGTGTAGCACTCATATTTTCATGCCCTAGTAGTTTCCATTTAATGTTTTGTTTTCTTAAAATGTAAATGTGTACTGAGCGCAGAGGCTATGCTGTCATCCACACGGAACAGAGCACACCATGCTGGGCACATCATGGTACTCCGTGCGATTTGGGGATTTAGACTCAGGCAAGCTCAAATCTGAAATAGGAAACCATTCATTTTAACTGAGTAATACTAACAAGACAATGTACCTCTCAGATTTTGCTTCATCCTCTCTGAATGCGAGAGAAAAAAACTAATAAGTCACAAAGAGAAGGTGAGAAATCAACATAATAAAATGTATCAGTCATGATATGAGTCTAATATGCATTTTCCTTTATGATTAGAGTTGACAATAAAAAGCATATACATATGTGTTCTACTTAACATGATTAGCAGAACTTACATTTTTGAAGGTCAAAGACTCAAAACTTTAGAAACTAATCTCTTTAGAATTCATTCTATGAAAAAAAACCACTTTATTTTCCTTAAGTTGAAATATATTTCAGTTTGATTTAGCACTTAGTTCAAGGATATCAGTTATTCACTGATTATATTCATTTTAGATATTTAGGTAATCATATCACAGCAATCTTTAAAGATAATATCTTTCATATTTATAGTCTTATTTTGCTACACTCAGAGCTTAAGGAGTCTTATCTGGAAGCTGTGTTTGCCAGGAAAACACACTGTTTTGCTCACAGAGTTTGCTTATTTGTGAGAGAGAGAGAAAGATTATGGTCTGGGGTGGCACCTAAGTCACTTCTCCAAGTCCCCTCTTAGTGCTTTGTCTGTCTGATAGCCCTACCTGTTTCTATTAGAGTGGTTTTTTTCATTAAGATTTATTTTTTGGAAAGTTGCTGGAAGATGGTGAGTATAATCCAAACGTCCCTAAGTATTACTGCAGGAAGAAATGAGCAAAAAAGTTTAAAAGAACTATTTAAAGAAAATTCTCATTTCCTACTTTTTAGCTAAAATGTCAGTAGTTCCATGGAAATTACATCCTCACAAAACAAAGAAAAATGAAAATTAGTTTTAAAAAGTTACTGAGTTATTTGAATATCCATGAAAGTAGATAAAATATTTATAATAACCCCTCATGTTTTCATTATTCTGCATCAAAAACTCAACTGATAGAGAATCTGGTTTCATAGATACTGTTAGTTCTATCACTGCAAAAACAAACAAAAAATCCTATAACAACCTAGAAGCTTAAAACAATAGACATTTATTATCATAGTCTCTGTAGGTCAGAAATTTAGGAACAGCTTAGCTGGATGTTTCTGAGAGTCAGTCATGAAGTCACAGTCAGGATGCTGGCTTGGACTGTGGTCATCGGCAGTATGAACAAGACTGGAGGGTCCTCTTCCGAGGGGCTTCTCTCATAAGGTTATTGGTAGGCAGGGGGGTCTCTGGGGACGTTGGCAGAAAGACTCATTTCCTCACCACCCAGAGTTGCTGGAATGTCTTCCTGACACGGCCCCTGTTTCCTCACTGAGCAGGAGATACAAAAGAGGACAAAGAGGAAGCCACAATGACTCTTGCGACTGGAAATCACACACTCACTTCTGCCATATTCTCTTTGCTAGAAGTAGGTCACCACACACAGCCCACACTCAAGGAGAGAGGAATCAACTCCACATCTTAAAACGAGGAAGATCAAAAAAATTTTAACATATTTTTAAATTGCCACAATACATCCACCCACTTTCTACTCACCATTCCAATTATTTTGAAGGCATGCCAGACCACACATCATTTCATACATAAGCACTTCAAAACAAAAACAAAAACAAAAGCCAATCCAGACCACAATTTGATTCTCACAACTAAAAAAGATTTTTTTTAATATTATCAAATATCCAATCAGTGTTCAAATGTCTTTGATTTTTTTCATTTTTTTTTTTACAGTTGGTGTGGTTTGTTTGAATTATAATCCAAACAAGGATCATCTATTGCATTTAACAATTTTTAAAGTGGTTCAAATCCTCCTTTAATCATCCTGTTTGAAATATACTTACAAGCAGACAAAAATATAAGATGGGGTTCTGTGAAAGTGGTTTCTTGAATGAGACGAATTTGCTGCTTTGTTTTGACACTGCTTATTGTTCTTTTCACAAGGAACACTCGAGAAGCAAGGAAGCAGATTTTCCTAGGTTACCTTTGAACCTGGAATCTGTGTTACTGCTTTGGTTCTATTCCTAATAAGCCACAGGTGTACACTACAGGAGCGAGCGGAAACCAAGACAGGGATATGATGATGGTTAATTGTCCATAATCTATTTATCCCGAGGAGCACTTATACATCTGTTACATGTTTAGGTATTTGCTACTTGTAGTTTTTTCGTGATTTTTGAGCAGAGAAGTGTCCATACCTAAAGCACCATAAAAAGGAAAAATGCTACCAAGGGGCCTTAAAGTAGCAAGACAAAGAAAGTACAGCTTTTTGTGTCTTGGAAATGAATGACTCCGTCAACAGGGATTTTGTTTTATATGCACTGTATTAGGTTTGGGCACTAAACACTTGACTCCCATTTCAGAATGAATTACTTTGTTAAATGCAGGTATTTGAATAGGATAAGGTACTTTAATTACTAAATTCTTCAATAAGTACCTTTATCTTGTTTTATGAAATATTTTGTAGTGTTATCCTTTGTTCTTTCCTTAATATGTGTACATATGTATATATGTATGTGTTGTATGTATGTGTATATATGCTTTTTATATACAAATATGCATATGTTAACTTTATGTACTAAAATAGCTCATAAAATGTGTCCTGTACTCAATTTTTTATTACGTGTCTAAACTGTGGTTTTAGATACCAATTTGCAAAAGTAACATTTTAAAAGTACAATTTACAGTTAATCTTGCATAAATGATCTCTAAACATGAACTATTTAAAATAAAAAAAGTGTAATGTTCATAGGTCATTAGATCAGAGCTGAATATGAGAAATTTAGACTTAATCACTGAAAATTAATAACTTATTTAGAAAACTTTCAAAATATCTTAAACATTATTTGCAGGTAATTGTTTCTCCAATCAATGACATATCCACTTTTTCATTTTAATTTTAAATGTTTTTTTCTGATACTTCATTTTCATTCTAAGCATTTTACATTAATAAACACCAAATTTATAAATTGCTACGTTATCCATTACTATATGAATTTGCACAGTTGACTGTGACGAACTTTCTGTAGCTGACTTTTGCCTGTTATTTGATGAAGTGGCAAGAATATAATTCCTAATAAAGTCAAACTACTGTTCCACTTTACTTCCCAAGGCACAACCATTTACTCCAAGAAATGTGCACAAACAAGACTCCTATTTGCAGCCAGCACTAAACTTTGAGAGTAGTTGACTTTGTTATCTAGATCCAATTGTTAATGCTTACTGTTGAGTTTTCTTCCTTTCTTGTTTTAAATTTTCAAACCACCAGAGGATGATTTCCTTAAGAATGTTCTCCCAGGTATGTTCAGAATATGAATTAGGCCCATCTATTTCTGTCCAGTAATAACAATGTCACAGGCTGAATGGACTCCGTGACCTGTGAAAGAACTATTCATATGCTTTCGTCTGCCCCGGCGCCTTCTTTAACAAGTGAACGTAGACCTTTTTCATAGTCATCTTAAACGTTTCAACTCTGTGTTTCACGTTGGGTTCTTGCGTCTCCAACCGCATAGCTTTTCTGTCTCTTTTGGGGAAGACTTCCTTGCTCTACTCATTTAAACGCTTCTGCCTTTATGACTATTTTATTGCCGTACCTATGGGGCTTCTTACTGTATTTGCCTGTAACTGAAGGAGATTTTAAAGGAATTAAATTTATTCAGACTAAATCTTCTGGGGGATGCAAAGGCATCTTAAACAATTAGCAATAATTAAAAAGCATCTATTCAGACTGGATAAAAGGTAAATAGATTTCACTTAAATATAGTAGTTAGTTGGTACAGTTTTCCCATTTGCATGTTGTTTTTAAACCTCCTGTTGGCGAGTAACTTTGAAATCACAAAAGAAAACATTGGTTTTTGTCAGTTTGCATAATTCTTTCCTCATGAGTGCCGTTAACAAATTGCTGTACTAAAAATTTTAATTATCTTTAATTTAGATGTTGCAACTAACTCTGAATATAACAGCATGAGAATGATTCCTGCATAAAACCTAGATTTGCTTTTTAAACTTTTAATCCTAAATTAATGTGGAACTGGCTGGAAAGATCTATGGTTCTTTGACTTCTGATATTTTCTATAAATTTGATTCTGGTATTTATCTGCCTCAAGGAAATATTTGCTTTGGGTAATACATTTAACTGTGTTCTCAAAGTTCTTATTAAATTATTTCAAATTAGGACTTGTCTTATGGATAGTCAGACAAGATAAATTAGATTTGTATTCAAAAACATTTACAGGTACCTGTTAGTATAAATGTAAACATAGTGATGGATAAAAGTAGTCTTTTTCTTACACATGCACATATGAGCACACACACACATATCAATTTATACCAAAGCAAATATGCTTAAATTCTTCTGCTCAAGAAATGCATAGTTTAGTAGAACAGAGAACCACTTACATGTGTTTGAGGAGGCACCAAGGAAGGCAACTAATATCACTTGATATTTAAATGTTATACTTTCATTCTTCAGGATTTGAAGTAAAACAATATGATCAGGTAACATTTTAAAAAATGACAGCCAGACTGTGGAAAAATGTGACATGGGATGAAACAGACTGGGAGAAAGAGAGAAAGAGACATGAAGGACAGTAGAAAATACTGAAAAAATGTAGCAAACCAAAGATACATTTTTTCAAGGGCTGTCCAAACTCAGCCATTCCATGATAGTCAAAAATATACGTTATGATTCTGGGTGCAAAAATAGCACCACTAAGATTAGAACAAGGTGTTACAAAGGTTAAGCTTACAGATTTGCTCTCCAATAAAACATACAACTACACTCACATTCAACTGCCTACTCAGCCATTCTGCAAATGCCTCATAAACAAGAAATTAGAAGTAAAACAGAGGGAGTAAACAGTCACCTCTGAAGGCAAAAACAACAAACTTGAAGGTAGATTCACTTTATAGTGATGACTGGTTACACAATCTATGTATAGAAAAAAGCATGCTGCTTAACAGTATTATCAGCTTTGGGGGGGAAAAGTTCTTTTTACATAATGGTAAACTGCAAAAAAGATAGACTTTAGTCAAAAATTCTGGGATTAGAAAATGGTTCTGCTACGACATTGTCTAAGGGAACTTTACCTCATCGAACATAAGCCTTTATAAGGAGGATAATAACACCTAATAATCCTTAAGGGGTAATTGTGAAGATGAAGAAATGACTTAAGTGTAATAATATAATAACTATCTCAGGGAAATGAAACACTAAAATTTCCATGTAATTAGTCTCATGGAATATTGCTAGAAAGCACCAGCACCAGCACTTAGTAATAGAAAAATAGTCCTCTTAGCAAGACATGATAAAGAACTTCAATGAACATAAAATATAACACAACAATCAAATATAAGCATTTAGATGATGTTTAGAAACTGAAAATTCTAGGGCTGCCTTAGCATGTAAAGTCCCTGAATGCTACCCTCATGCCTGTAGGATGGATTCCTCTCCTAGGTGACATGGACGATCACGGTGTGTGCTTCTTTCCATTCTTCTGTGAGCCGTCGCTTACACTGACTTCTGTGCCTGGCCCGACTCACATCACATGTACCCATCAAGATGCACTATGGCCACCAGGAGAAACTTCTAATCAAGTACCATTTCCTCTTTTGAAAACACTTGGCCCCCATTCCCAGTAGTTATTTCATTTCACAAAAGCCTTATTAATAATTTAAAAATCAATATGTTTTTTATCAAACAACACTGCGCTTAATAGCTTAGTTTTACATTCTTAGCAATCTAGCATTCTAAATATTTACATTAGTGGAAGAAGCACTTACATATAATTGTACATGACATTCTATTATGTATACTTGCAGATTTTGAAAATAGATTTAATGTGTATAGCTATCCAATAAAGTCTCATTGTACTATAATTTTAAAAGAATAATTTTATTATATTACAATTTTCTATTAGGATGTGAGATTTTAAAATATAAACAAAAGAAATGCTAGAATTAAATTATTATCACTTGATAATATGACAAAATAAAGCATCTGACTGAGAAACTTTTTAGAAAATTACATGTGCATAATTTCACAAGGGAACTAAAAAATAAATAAATAAAAGTTACCATGCTCATGATTTTGATTAGGCAGAGATTTTCAAGCATCAGTTTATAAATGAGACACCAAATAAATAAAGTGACATAAATTATTGAAGTTATTCGTTCAGTTATTGGTTACCAAGTTTACCCATTGTAGATGAGAAAAAAAATCATGTGAAATGAAAAGAATACTTAGCTCCTAGATGAGATGACTTTTGAAGAATGTTTGGGAACTAAGCATAGAGAAACTAACCATTCACGCATACTCCATACTCTTATAAGCTTGGCTAGAGAATATTAGTTTGGCTTTTGGGGATTTCTAGTATTACTTGTTAACTGGCACTACTAATTGACTATATAATTCCTGTGATTTTAGAAAGGCTTGCTCTCAGCTAAAATAATAAACTTTATTTTTAATCTAGAAGTTTCCCTAAAGAGATCTGTCCAAGTATGTAAAAGCATGGCTTTATTAGTGAGCTTATAATGACTTACTTTAATCAATGGTTAACATTATTGCATATCTGTAATTGTCATGATGTCCATGATTTAATTGCTGTATTCTGGAATATACAGATTTTGATACTATTTTATTTTGTGTCCCTTTCAGAAAAGCTGTTAACATCCTTGTAAGATAGATACAACCCAATACAGATCACAATCCTGAAGATAAAGTGAAAAAATGAACACAGTAACAAGATTGCCCTCAATATTACATCATTTTTTAAGGTCAACAGAGAAAGTCTATTTTTTATCATAACTTTTCCTTCTGAATTTCAAGAAAACAGGCTGTCCCCAAATGTAAAGAGATAATGTGGCACAGAAGAAACATGTAAGTCAAAGTGGAAATATCAGTTGGTTATTTATTGATCCTATGATCTTAGGAACATTAAAGTCTTTAAACTTATTTTA
Source organism: Camelus dromedarius (assembly GCF_036321535.1). NCBI lineage: Eukaryota > Metazoa > Chordata > Mammalia > Artiodactyla > Camelidae > Camelus > Camelus dromedarius. The sequence goes on along the minus strand of NC_087437.1, from coordinate 25,049,192 downwards.
TCCTCTAAAGAGAGACCGATATTACTCATTTCTCTGACTCCAGGGAAATAACCAGACAAGTTATATAAATTCCCTGTAATACAAAAAGTATAACAGTTATCTTGTAGAGTTGTTATGACTATGCAATAACTTCCTTTTTTGAAGAAGGAAGTTACTCAGTAAATGTTTATGTAAAAAATGTTGTGATACTTTTCCTTGCTAATAGGGCTCCATGGCAAAATGAGTGCTTTATGCAAAGAGACCCAATGTATAAAAATGTTCGGAGCATGTTCAACCCAAAGTAGTCCCCTGAGAAGTTTATTCATTAAGTACCATTTTTGAGATCCTTGGAACTTCCCAAGGCTCTTACCAATCACAGTTAACTTCTGTTGAATATTACCAAAAAATCTTGAACTATAATTTGAAAATAGAATTTACTAAGAAATAATTTTGCAAAGGTCTTACTTTGTTCTTAACTACTAATTCACATACAAGAAAGAGCAGACTACTGATCATGAAAGTTTTGACAATCTGAAAATAATTTGTGTCCTAAAGATCTGGACATAGGGCCTTTGGACAATCAAATAAAAACAACTTGCAATGTCCTGGTGAAAAATAAAATCTTATATGTAGTCTATAAAAACTAATATGTATATATTAGTTATATATATATATATATATGAAAATTTTTGAATAGGATCAACTCATATTTTGCCTTTCTTTTAAATTTTCATAAGAATTCAAAGAAATATGAATGCAGAACATCTGCTTCTAAATAATATTGAAATAAGCAACTTGAACCAACTTCCCACTGAGAATACCTAGAAAGGCTAGATAAAATATTTTTTACAACCTGCTTCAATACATCAGACAATTTAAGAGGCAGTGAAGATACACAAAGCCACAGTTCAGAAAAGACAGATCCTTAGATTGATGGCACTATATTGGAGGATTATCACTTTTGCTTTAGAGACATCTGCCAGGGGGCTAAGAAGTTAATAATCTGAGAAAAATTTTAAACAGCCTCCAAACTAGGAGGATCAACACTGGATTACAGTGTCTACTGAAAAGCACTCTCTGAAATAGGAATCTCAAAGGCTATTATCTAGAATGAAGGGAGGCTTAAAGTAGACCCTCCCTGGCATGTGCTAAAGCCTAGCTTAAACATATCAAAACCCTTGAGGGCAATTAAATTATTTTTTATTGTAAATTTCCTAGCCACCACCAGGTTTCATTTCATTAAAATTATTGACCCTTAATCAAAATTAACAGTAAACACATTAAAAGAAAACAAATGAAAACCAAGAGATATGTAAGAGTCAGTAGAAATATAACCACTGGGTGTCAAGACAATGTGGTAGAGAGATGCATACTATAATATATTTATAGTTATATGTTTAAGAAGATAAATAAGGAAATTGAAAATGTTGTCAGAAAACTAAAAACTATAAAAAGGACAAAATATGAATTCCAGATCTAAAAATTGTACTAAATTCTTTTAGGAACTCAATAGAGGGTCTATTAGTAGCTAAAACATAACTGAAGAGAGAGTTCATAAACCAGAAGATAACTCGAAAAAAATATCTCAAATGAAATCCTAAGACTTTATTTTACTGTTCACGGTCAAATTGTTTCCATGGTCAAAGAACAAGGGACTACAAACAAGAAAAAAAGATAAAAGAACAAAACATAATACGGTCATGAAAAGGCCATAAACATATTATTGGCCCACACAAAGACAATACAAAGAGAAAGATGAAAATCCAAATATACATACATATCACAGTGTTTTTAACAATGAATTGTCTTCATGACTCAACTGATATGGAGCATTTTTTCCAGGATTATATTATTAACATGTATGTGAGGATTACCTAGAACTTTTAGCACGCTTCAATATTTGACACCTTGAAGGAGATTTATGTTGACTTTCTGTCTGTTTACTTGCCCTTACTCACCAGTTTCATCACTAGCCTACAATCTCCTAGGGCACAAAAGCTCTCTGTCTTCTTTCCAGTTATTTCTTCTACATTTGGACTAACCCTAATAATAGACACCTGATTAAAGTTGAATACATAAATGTTTGCAAGAATCAATTTTAAAAATGTATTTTCCAATAGTTATTCTCTTTTTTTCTGATTCTTATCTAACATCAGATTGGTTACTGAGACTATTTGCCACCAAGTTTAGTCTTGACTTCTAAACAAAGAGGTAATTAGGCAAATAATTGTTCACCTACGTAACATCATTTTGGTCTCTTTGCTTCGTGTAACCTGTAGACAGCACGAAAAGTTTTATATCTTAATTGATTTGTATTTCCAAACTCATGCCAGAAAAAAATGAAGCTATGTTCAATAGAGGACACCTATTCTTAACATAAAGCCTTACAAGGAGATCTTATTAATTGAAAATAACAGAATAAATTGAAATCTGAAGATGCCATATAGAAGTAGAAAATAATTAAAAGATATTAATTATATTAACACCGGTTTAAAATTAACACTAGTTCAGTTTAAGTGAAATTATAGGCACGCTCTTAATTATACCTAAACTTACCAGCATCTACGCCTGTAGAAGTCAGCAGATCTGTTGCACCTCCTTGTGCTGCTGGGCCTGCAGGGCTTGGTATGAGTATGCTCTGATTCATGGTAACCGAACCTCCTTTACGCTATCCCTTTAATACCCACTGTTCCCACTTCAAGCCCCAGTAGGGGATTTTGTGTTGGATTCCAAGTTTAAGCAGGACTATCCACACATTTGGCTTAATTCATTAGGATGACTTTTTTTTTCTCTCTCACATGTCTGCTGTGTCAGCTGAGAAGGCTGAAAGACTGTGAAGCAGGCTGGCATCTCTGTCTCTCTGTGGGTCTTTTCCACGTGGCTGGCTTGAACTAACAGTATGGCAGTCTCAGGATAGTCAATCTTCTCACATGGTGGCTGGCTTCCCCAAGGGTTCTCCTTCTAAAGAGCAGGGAGGAAGCTCCTAGCTACAACAAGTCTCATGATTTGGCCTGAAAAGTCACACAGAGTCACTTCCACTGTCTTCTGTTGATTACGCAGGGTTCGCCTAGATTCAACATAGGAGGTGACTACACAAAAGTATTAGTACCAGGAGGCATGGTTTACATGGTTCAAAGGTCCTGCCATCTTTCATCTCTTAAGCCAAGAAAAACTAACAGAGACCACTTAACAAGAAATGCACTTTTCCCTTTGCCTTAACATTTTCTTAGCTCTTTTAATTTTTAAACCATGGATTCAACAATAATCTCTGTTACACACCACAAAGAGTAATTTTTGACCCAGGCACTAGGTGTGGTATGCAATAGAAACATAGTTTGTGGTCATATTTAGTTTATATATGTTCTTCTGGTGTAACACACTCATTTCTAAAAAGACTCATTGTACCTTAATTGAAATGCCATATGAAACTCAAAGTATTTTAAGATACACTTCCTGAATACCTACCATATGCTAAGTGCTGGGATATATCGACTAACAAAACGCTGTCTTATCTTCAGAGAGCTTAGGATAAGGACAGGCCGTGCGTTTCAGTTTCCCCACGGAGAGATCCTTATATAGTTAATCCAAAGTTCTTTTTCTCAGCCCCTCACACCTTATCTGAAATCTCCTTCATGCTGGAAAGAAACTGTCTTTCAGGTTCCAGAAAAAGTTTAGCAAACGAAACAGTACAAGTGATAAATGTTAACTGTTACTCCTTCGTTCCTTACCCTATATGATTTCAGGTGGGATTTATTAAGAGAAGATGTATTTCTTCTTCTGGGTCATGAAGAACATTTTTTTTATCTGTATTCTCCAAGGAAGCTCATGGTGAAATAGATAAAATGTCAGAAATAATTAAGAAAAATGCAGGGGTATCCAACAACCTAAAATTACACCTTTTGGTGATGCCTAGTTTTCATCCTCTTGGTCCCTTGACAGGTATAAACACCAACTTATCACATCCTTTAGATGATGGTGTGTTAAATCAATGGGAATGAACTCATGGCACAGTAAATGGGGAGGGTGAAAACGAAATTCTCTTAGAAAGCAGAGGTCGTGGAATCTAGGAGGTCAATATACACTGTGCCATAGATACAGGATCTAGAATCTTGCAGAATTGTTGTGTAAAAAGTCTCCTAAATCTCTTTGATCATTTTCACTAGTTTCAATCACACCTCATTTTGTCACTTTTAACCTACTATTTTCTTTAACTACTAAAATTACTTTTTAAAGCGTTTGTTTCAGTTTTTCCCCTTAACTTTCAGTGTTAGGTGCTTTTATCCCTATGGTAGTAGAATCAACACACAGAGAAAGTTGACTATCTGTATCAGAAATGAGATACTTCACAATCATGGGACTCTTCTTTGTAAAGACCTAGCATATTTTTTCTTACCTCAGTTGAAATACTCTTATTCTAGACATACGAACTAATTTTAATGAAATGCCCCCAAGAATCAGTTTCTTTGTCTGATTGACTACAATACATAGATAGTAATTATTTGAAGCACATGCTACTAAAAGTTTTGAACAAGTAGACCAAAATATATGTAACTACATTAATCTGCCTATCTAAAACTTTTAATTGCACATTAGTAATGGTAGTTATAATAAAACAGATAAAAGCTTTTAAATATACCAGGGTCAAGCAAGTTGAAGGAGTTGCTACCAATAAGCATAAATTTAGCCCTGCTCTTCCAAGCCATACATTTTAAACAGGACAAGGTCATCCCTAGATTAATCCTGTCTTTGGAAGGGTACGTATGTTTAATTCTGAGGAATGATACTAGATATTTCATTTGCCTGCCAGATAGAAACCACATTCTCCAATGTTAGCTATATAAATAATAAAGGTCTCTAATTGGCCTTGGCTTTCCTTTTTTGATATCAAAGAAGTTATTGGCTTTCAGGCTTTTAAAGATACCAACAGTGCTAAGGCCTTATCTGAATAACTAAAATCCCAATTAATGGAATCTAAAATATCAATATTTTGTTGTATCTAATGCATCAAAGCTGCACTACTTATTTACAAATGTATTTTTATATATATCCTGCAATGGATACTTCACAGAAATTCTCATAAGTGGAAAATTAAAAACTATATCCTTGTGTCTAGAGATACAAATTTTGGATATGGGTCTATGAATATATTTGTAATTAGCAAACACACTTTGAGGTAATCACGACCCCATTATGGATTTAGCATGTTCACTTCCAAATTTTTAATTCAAGTTTTCATTTGGCAACCATGAGATGCAAACATACTTGGAACATTTTAAAACAATACATACTTAAAGGACATTTTGGACATTTAAAATATATGTAATTTAACAATTTAATTTGAACTGTATTTATGAAAGTTCATTTTCCATATACATACATATATGCATCCATGTAAATGTTAAGCTTTCTATTTTTCATACATAAAATTCAATATACTGCTGTTGATTTTCTTTTTGCTTTTTTGACAATGACTGTATATATTTAAGGTATACAATTTGATGATTTGATATTCCTATGTATTGTGAAATAAGTACCACATTCAAACTAATTAACATAGTCATCTGTTAGATAGTTACCACTTTTCCTGTGTGCCAGGACCGCTTAAAATCTACTCTCTTAGCAAATTTTAAGTATAAAAATGTGCTGTTAACTATAGTCATATTGTTGTACATTGGATCTCCAGAATTTACTCATTTTGCATAATGGAAATTTTGTACCCCTTGACCAACGTCTCCCCATTTACCCCTCCCCCCATCCCCTGGCAACCATCATTCTTCTCTTGGATATGAATTCTATTGTTTAGATTCTGCATACAAGTGGAATGGTGCAATATTTGCATTTCTATAAATGGCTTACTTCCCTTAGCATAGTCCCCCTCCACACACATTCATCCATGTTGTCACAAATAGCAGGAGTTGTTTTTTTCTTTTTAAGGCTGAATTATACACACATTTTTATTTATATATATATGTGTGTATATATATACACACATATATATACACACACACACATATATATATATATATATATATACTCAGCCACTCTATACCTTTCGATTGATGAATTTAATCCATTTATATCTAAGGTAATAAGTCAGAACTTACTCATGGAATTTTGCTCATTTCTGTTTGTTTTATAGTTTTTATAGTTGTTTTGTTCCTCTCTTGCTGTCTTCCTTTGCTATTTGATCACATTTTTGTGGTGATATGTTTTAGTTTTTTTCTCTTTATTTTTTGTACCTATATTGTAGGGTTTTTTCTTTGTGATTATCTCAGGTCTTGCATAAAATATCTTGTAGTTAAAACCCTCCACGTTCATAACTAATTAACTTCCATTGCCTACAAAAACACAACCCTTGTACTCCTCCCTCTACATACTTTGTGTTTTTTATGTCAGCATTTACTGCTTTTTATACTGTGCATCCACTAACAAATTTTTATTTATATGCTTGTCTATGAGGCTATCTGGGGTTTCTGTGCTCCACAGTGTTTCTGCACCTCTCCTATTATATTCCAGAGCTCTCCCAGACATATCTTCATTGGGATGTAGCTGTTTATTCATTGTTCTTGTTGTTTTGTGGGGGGGACAAGCACTTGGACCTTCTATCTTCCATCTTGCTGACATCACCCCCAATATACTGCTATTTAATATTGAATTGATGGTAGTTGCCAATATTCTGTCAAGTTATCATTTGTTAAGGTTATAGTTAAACATTTACATTAGTATTTGCCATTTTTTTGTTGCTTTTACTTTGCCCACTCCTCTGCTATGGGAGGCAGGGGTGGTCAATGAGTTCAGATACCCTAAAAGGCAAGTTCTGAATGAGCCACCATCTGAGCATATAGTGAAAGGAAATGGTTGTCTTGGCAACTGGGTCAAAATTAGTGCTTTCAAACCCTGACTCTTCTACTCAGGTAACCTTTTCGTTCAGCAGTTTTCAGATACACTTTAATACTATGAGTCAGATCTCTTATTACCAGTAGAAATTTATCAGCTGACTGCCTTTTTTTCCCCCTTATTTGTAAGTTGTGCTCCTTGAATTGTAATTATACTTGGGGTAGTTGGACTGTACAATAAGACCTTGAATTATTCCACTGAACAAGTTTCAGTACACTGAAACAGCAATCTGTAAATCTGTAAATCAAATTGTTTGCAGAAAATCTAAAATTTTTATTTCTTTGTGTTTTATTCCAACATGCTTATTAATTCTAATATGTAAATCTTTTCCCCAATTTGGAGAAGACATAAATTTTTTGTAAAAAATTGTAAAACCTATAAAAATTAAAGAAGAAAATATTATCTATAAATCCATCAGTCTTGTATGGTTACATTTTATTCCAGTCTTTTTGTCATGTGCATTTTGGAACGATGCCATATTTCTTCTCTTTTTGCCACTTATTCTCTCCCAGGAATCTGTTGCTTAACAATTTATCCTATTAATATAATAGTTTGTAATAGTGTAGTACCACATCCATGGTATTACTATTGTACTCATAATTTATTTGAAATATTGTCCTATGTTCACTTTGTACTATTTTTATTTTAAATATTGTAAAATCATTGTATATAAAGTTTTTCCTGTGTCTCTGCTTATTTCCTTAGAATACATTCTTATAAGCGGAATGTTGGCTCAACCAGTGTGCCATTTTGCAGTTTTCCTTATTTATTGTCAAATTATTCCCTAGATTCTGGAATAATTCTGGAGTCAAAAATGTTTTCATCAATTTATGCTCCTTCCATCAAAGTAAGAAAGCTCCAGTGTCATCATACTCTATCCAACTTTGGGATTTGCCAGTAGAAGAGTCTCAAAACCAGTATTTTGCAACTAATTTCTTTATTAGTGAGATTGAACATATTTTTGTATTTTATTAAATATTTATATTTATTTTTAAGTGAATTATATATATTCAGCTCTTATTCACCTATTTTTTTTTTCTGTTTTTTGGGGAAGGAGGTAATTAGGTTTATTTATTTATTTATTTAAGTGGGGGTACTGGGGATTGAACCCAGGACCCATGCATACTAAGTAAGCACTTTACTGCTGAGCTATACCCGCCCTCCTTTATTCACCTCTTTGTTGATGTGTTTTCTACTCTCATTTTCCTTTGCAATTTTTAATATCAAAAATTTTCTTTTAATTCTGTGGAAGTCAAATTAATTTCCCCTTTCACCAGTGTCTTTCTTCTTTTTTTGTGTTTAGAGATCCTTCCCAAACCCAAGATTAGAAAAAAAAACTTCCGTATTTCCTTCTGAGTGCTTCATGATTTTGTTCTATTTAACTTATTTATGGAATTAATTTTAATGCCTGTTTAGAAAAGAAGGACTCAACTGGGCCAGTGCATTTACAGTACCTCATTTAACTACCATACCAATTCCATGAGATAGATATCACCAATCTTAATAGAAAATTGAGAGGTATAGAGATGTTTTTACCAAAGTTCAAGCATCTAATACGTGGCTTGTTTAACTGTTATAATCCACATCAGCGTGGGAGGTTTCCTCAGGGGCTTTGTAGATGTACATTAGCTTTCCCTAAGAATCTCCTGGATTGCTGCCTGATCAGACATGATGATGGGACTTCCCAATTACTTAGTTCCAGTCTTTGCATCATGCCACCAAGATGCTTCCTTTGCCTCTGATAAACTTCACGAGAGGGCGAGTCTACTATGTACTGCTTTCCAATAGAGACTAGTATTGCCATCTCTCTTCTGGAATCAAACACTGACATCTTAGCTACTTCTTTCAAGCACAGAAAAGGTTTTTTTCCCTGATTTTACATAGGCTTAGTAGTGCAAAGTTCAGGAGATAACTCTTTAGGAAACTTTGCTGAAAGTTTAGAGATAATGAAAGGGAAGCTCAAAATAGAGAACAACGGTGCACAAGTTCAGGTGCTCTCACTGCAATGGCCCTTGACTTCAAGAAGCCAGAGGCATCTCATCCCTTCTACTAGAAGAGGAAGCTCAGCTGTACCACCTGTAGGGGAAGCTCACTGCAAGACTACCACCATCAGCGGGACTCCAGGCATCTTTGTGCTTCAGTCTGGGCCAGAGTAACTCCTGACCCTAACGAGAGAAGAAAGATTTTCCCTTTTACTCAATCACTCACTCCATTGCTTGCTCACTCATTCACTCAATTTTGAGTCTCAATTTTCTGTCCCAGCATCAATCTCTTCATAGTATAATTTAAAATGGGACTATACATTTCCTCCTGGGGGAACCCCACCCCTAAACATCCCCCCACCAATATACATGGATCTGGTCTATTCTAGTCCTGTAGCATCAATAAAAGGACCAACTACAGTAGTCCAGTATCCCCAAAGCTGGATTATTAAGACGTAGGTAATACCTAAACAATATCAATCATCTGGAGGAAGCCATGTCGTTTGTTCAGATTTCTTTTCATTTTTCTCTAATCAGCTTAGCTAAAATAGTTTGTGATCTGTTCTATCTTTATCAGTGTGGAAGAAATATCCCCCCAAATTAATGACTTAAAAAATTATTTTGCTTACATATTTGTCTGTAGTTTGTGCAGAACTTGGTGGAGCTTGGCATCAGCAAAGATACCTTACTTGCTGGGAACTAAAGTCATCTGATGACTTATCTGTCAGTTGGAACCTTAGCCAAGATTACCAAGCAGAACACTTTACAAATGATGTTTTGATGTGGTTCAGGATTCCTCACAATACTGTGTTTGGGTTGAAAGGGTGAGAGTCCCAAGAGACAGAGAGCCAGGAGGAAGTTATGTTACTTTATGATCTACTACTGAAAGTCACAAAGCATCATTTCTACCACATTTTATTAAATCAAAGCAGCCACAGAGTTCCATCCAGTTTCAAAGAAATGGGAAATAGACTGTACTTCTTGAAGGAGGATTGAGAAGGTTCTGGAAAAATGCATGGGTCCAGCAATATTACAGTGGCTGGTTTTATAAAATATAACCTACATAGTCTCCCTTCTGGTGATAAAATCCACATTCATCCCACACATTTTAAAGAAAAATAAACACCTCGTCTCTTAGGACCCCAATGTCTTATCCCATTATGGTTTCAGGTTCAAGTTCAAAGTCTAAATTATGTTCAGTTGCATATCAGATCTCTCAGTGTGTGGTTCTCAAGTATGAATTCCTTGAGAATAGTTTTTATAGATTAAAAAAAAATTAAACTAAATAGACAAGTTATCAGCTCCCAAGACATCCGACATACAATGGCAGGACATGCATCAGATAATCACTGTAAACACTCTCATTCAAAATAGACTGAAAGGAGAGGCCCACACGAATCAGTGGTCCACAGAACTCTAAACTCCTGGAAGGCACATGTTGGCAGTCCCTTGACTAGTGACTACTTAATGAGGGTAAAAGGATTAAAAGGGACTTTTATTTACTGTCTTATTAACTTCCTAATATTTAAAATGTATACAGTGAGCATGCATTTATGGATTAATTTTGTAGTTACAGTAATATAAATATATGTTTTAATTTGGAAAAAGAGATTAAATGAGGAATTCATAAGGCAAAAAATAACATAGAATAATCCAAACACAAACAAAGATTTGAAGTCAAAATGATGAATACAACATAATTAAATTATGAATACAATATAAATTAAAACCTGCTTGTAATTATAGGTCTGTAGCTTGAAAATTAATACATGAATATAAAAGGAAAGCAGACAATTATGGTGACCATATTTTGTTTTGTTTTGTTTTACTTTGTACTTTCCTGGGATCTACTAAAGAAATATGAAACAAATTAAACCAAAATATTTTGTGGAGTATAACGTAAGCTATTTAGAGCCATTGAGGATTGTGAAGTTCTGGGTAAACTCACTCTCAGAACAATGAAAAATTCACCATGAAAAGTATTAACATTTAAAAGTTTACTTTAATTCAAATGAAGATATTTCTAAAATACAAAATCTCCTGTATTTTTAAATGTAGCTTGCTCAGTTGGGATCATTAGTTTCATTTTACTCAACATAAATAAAAATATTGTTACATAAGACACTAATTAGCTCAGAATCTGTTGAAATATGAAGTTCACCTTTTCCCTTTATCTGTTTCTATGAAATAATGATTACTATTTTTATTGAATGATAGAGTAAACAGACTAACAATCCAAATAGAGATCTGAAAATAAAAGTTATGGATACAACATCTGTAAATTTATATGACAATTCCAAATATTCTTTTGAAAATTAACACATGAACGTAAGAAAAAAAACAAAGTATGATGGCCAAGATTATTTTATGTTATCCCCTCCTAGAATCTACTGTAGGCAAAAGAAATTATGAAAATGAAAGACTGCTGTAGTTTTTGAAATTCTGAACCATATCGCTTTCCACTAATATTCATAGACTGTGTGCTGGCAAATTCGGTTATAATTTGCTATTTCTAATTTGACTTTGAAGTTGGATAACTAAGTCCAGGGCCTTGTGAATTAAACAAAAAATAAATCATTTTCATAAAGTAAATGCAATAAATCATCTTTGAGCTATAGCTCCAGAGGCTTCTTGATAAGTAAAAGTTAATCTGAACTTTGCATAGTTGGTTATCTTTGCAGGAGTCTTACTTGCTTGATTCACTTTTTGTAACCATGTTCCAAACAGGTTTTATTGCAAGATGGCTGGGGCTAGAATTCATGGTATGTGGTCTTGTGATTCATTATTTTTCTAAAATATTTGTGGCAGAATTTTTAATGCACCCTTTTGTAGTGAGAGTAGTGACGGTATGAAATAAACTTATATTCATCCCCTGAAATTCAGTTCCCTGAATGTTTAGTTCTGGAAGGGAACTGAAGCCTGCATTTCAATTCTGAGGTTTCTAAATTCTCTTCTGAAAATCTTTCATCCCAACGACACACTGGAGAGTAATGGCCAGTACATCTTATTGCAAACGTACATTACTCAACCCTCCAGGGCTCACTGAAATATCTTCTAGACTGGCCTCATAGGGACAGACATCAAAGCAGAGAAACAGCCAACCTGCATGATGCTGGGAAACCTTAAAAACAACAATGGGTAAGATGGTACTTTATGGACCGAATGCCCCTCTGTCTTATTCAGCACATTTTGTGGAGTATCTCATTTTCTAAAGCACTTTGACAGTTCACCTTTAATGAAATCAAAGCTTTTAAGGGGAAAGGACTGATGATATTGCAGCCCTGATATTCCCTCTCGAACCAGATGGGCATAGTGTTAGATGCTTAACTTAGCACAGTGTTAGCTGCAAGATGCATGAGTTCCAAAATGATTCTAAGTGTTCATTTAACGTGAGGCTTCCTTTGAGAAAAGGCTGCCAGTGGTGCATAATTGTGCCAAATGTGCAGTAGTTTCATAATGTGGGCTGTAATCCACTAGGAACTAAATCCTGCTATTACTCTCTTTAGGGAGACTTCTAAAATTCTGCTCTTCTTATTGTGAACAGTAACCTGGAGTAGTTAGGGGTTACTGGAAATCTCCTTAAAAAATTGCTGCACATGTGTCGAAGCTTCCTTAATGTAAGTCACAGTAATGTGTTCATCAATTGGGCTGTCCCCAGAGCCACAAGATTGGGCATCCAACATATCATTTCTTCTCCTCTAAGAAGTTATTCTTTTCTTTTGTGTATTATGACTTTAGTTATAATTGGATATTAAAAATTAAATAATTAGTGTCTTCTTCAATAATTGGAATAATTTTTGTCTACTGACAGGGACCCTATTTCCATGGTAGTGGTGTTACAGTGGGATCTGGCTTTATGAAAATGTAGATGAATACAAAAGCATACCTTTCACATGGGGATTTCAATTCACCATTCATATATTTGTGTGAGTGAGGGAGTGTGTGTGTTTGTGCGCGCGCGCGTGTGCAGACTGCAAAGTTGACATTAACCCATTCAAAGAGCAAACCCAGCAACCATTTCCTGAAGCACTGCCACCTTCTGTAACTATTCAGGCAGGAAGTGAAGAGTTTCTTATTGAACTGAACCCAACCAGGGGCCTTTAAAGACAGCAGAAGGCAATTACCCCAATTGAAATTTGGCCAGGACACTGGAGCTAGTGCCTCAGCTCTTCCAGAAAGTACCAGGACTGGTTTTATGTCATGATAGAAAGTTGATGACCATGGTCAAAAAGTGCCTTGCTTTCATATAGGGTTTGGCAATCCAGAGCTGAAGTTGCCTTTTCTAAAAAAACAAAAAACAAAAAACAAAAAATAAGTAATTGGACAAACAGTGGATTGGTGCAATCAGTTCTCATTCGGGTAGTTTGTTTTTTGAAAGAGAGAAACAAGGGTTCTGTTTTTTTCTTGGACCAGCTCACAGTTCTTTTTGTTACTTCAATGACCAAAAAACATATTGCATCTAAATCCCTATGATTTATCATGAAAATTAGCCCCGTCTCTTACCAAAGTGAAACAAGATAATAATTTCATTCTATGTCTTTTGATATAACTTGTTTAGAACAAGTTTTAGATTTGAACATTTAAAATTTTAAATTCATGATATTAGCAGAGCTTCCATACATCATCAGATAATTATATTAGTAATGAATTTATATGCAAAGATTGTAATAAAACAGATTCAAGATAATAATTATCTTATATATAAGATAATGTATATACAATATAATATATTTATATATTTGACTTATATATATTTAAATATAATATATAATTATTATATAAAATGTAATACGTCAGAATGATTAGTTTTAGGAGAGATCAGCTGCAAGGTAAATGCCTAATTATAGGTTGAAAAAGGCTTTTATAATATCTAGTGCAAAAGAATTATTTGACACTATTCAGTTATAATCTAAATATATTTCAAATTGATGGAAACAATATTTCAAAATTTCTAAAGATAGTACAATTTCAGTACATGTTTCAAACAGACCTAATAAATTGATAATAAATGCATCTTTACAAAGAAAAAGGCTTAAAGCATTTTCAGTAGCTTTAATTACTATAATAAGACTTGGTTCTTAATAACTAAGGAAGTATTAAAGGAAAGGTAATTCTTATGTTAAAAGGAATGATAATGTAATTCAATTTACAAGTGTAATAGTTTTCAGTTTAAGTTTTATGTTTCAAATATCACACAATTATCCAAGTGTCTCTACTTGTGAGTGAAACTTATTTTCTCATTTATCTTTATACTCATAGAACTAATCCCGAAGTTGCTCTTAAATGTACTGCTCAGCTTTGCTATGTCCGTTTGGGTCAGGGGGTCAGAACACTATTCTCATGAGGTCAGGGTCATCCTCATTAGCGTTGCTCTGCTCTGAAGCCACCCATTATGCCTTTCGTCCTTAGAAGCCTGGGGTGCCTGGAAGGAAAAGCAGATGGATCCAGAAAAATCTATCAGCGCCGTAAGTACCCCAACTAATGGCAGGTCAGCACTGCCATTTCCATACACAAAGAATATGGCATTTTATTACTCTTCAGCCTCTATATTCTTCTCAAATCTGCTCATCAGAAAAAAGATGCCTATGTCAATAAGGCAAAAAGAAGTTACCATATTTTAATTTAAAAAAGTAATGTTTTTCTAATAATAAAGGAAGAGTCTTTTTAAAGCATCATATTTAAAAGATAATCCTTTGTAAAGTGAATCTAATTTTAAAAATTTCACAATTTAGTGGCATGAAGAAATCCCTAAAATGTAATTTTAATTAAATTATGCTCATGATATAATGTTAAATTGAATACAAAATTTCATATAGTAAATATATGTTATAATATAGAATTATATTGCTATATATTAATATATAACATACATTATATTAATATGTAATATTAATTAATGCTATAATAACATATATTATGACATTACATATTAATTATATTAATATATTATAATGCATGATTATAATATTACAATTCCAGGATAATATTACATATCATTATATCCCTGAAGGAAACAATAAAAAGCAAGACAAACATACAAAAGGCAGCAGAACCAAGAGAAAGGATGAGAGGAGAAAAAAAGAAGATGAGGAGGTCTGGAGTGACTGCAAACGACACAATTTGACACCCTGGAGCCAAGTGTGTCTGAGGTAGGTCTTATTTACCCCTAGAATTTTAATTACATGAAATTGTAAATCTCCCTTTGTTTTTCTTAAGCTGATTTGAGTTAAAGACCCAAAAAATCCTTACCAATACATCTGATGTTGCCTCAATTAATAGATAGTTAACTGAGCCAAATAAGTAAACTGTATAGTACTTCACAACTGAAAGCATGTATGTTCATTCTTGCATAATTTTTTGATATTCCACTGCATATCTACATCTTATAGGGGGGAAAGGAGCTCATTTCATTTAACAAAGTGTAAAAATATATACAAAAATTTTTAGGATTAGCATTTTTAAAATATGTTTCATAATGAATACAAAATAGAAAAGGCAACCTACAGAATAGGAAAAAATATTTGCAAACCATATATTTGATAAGGAGTTAATATCCAAAATGTATGAGAAATGCATACAAACTAATAGCAAATCAAAAAATCAAAGATAATCATTTAAAAATGGGCAAAGGTCTTGAACAGACATTTTTCCAAAGAAGATACACAAATGGCCAATAAGTACATGAAAATATGCTTAACATCACTTAATCATGAGGGACATGCAAATCAAAATCACAGTGAGATATCACCTCGCATCTGTTAAAACGGTTTTTATCAAAAAGACAAGAGATAGCAAGTGCTGGAGTAGAGAAAAGGGAACCCTCGTACACTGTTGGTGGGATGTAAATTGGTACGGCCACTATGGAGAACAGTGTGGAGATGATTCAAGAAATTAAACATATACATATGATATAGCAATCCCACTTTTGAGTGTATACTCCAAGGAAATGAATTCACTATCTCAAAGAGCATTCCCGTGTTCTTTACTTTATTCACAATAGCTAAGATATGGAAACAATCTGAGTGTCCATTGAAAGATGAAGGGATCAAAAAGATGTGAGAGAGAGATATACATTATATACATAGTATATCCATACACTATATGCAGATATATATAGTATTACTATTCAACCATGAGAAAGAAAGAAAGAAATTCTGCCATTTGTGATAGCATAAAACTTGGAAAACAGTTTGTTAAATGAAACGAGCCAAACCAAAAAAAGTCAAATACTGTAATCTCACTTGTATGTGGAAACTTAAAAAAAAAAAAAAGAAAGAAAGAAAGAAAGAAAAGAAAAAAAAATTTGGATGAACCCATAGAAACAGAGAATAGAATGATGGTTACCAGGAATTAAGGGTGGGGAAAATGGGGAGATGCTAGTCAGAGTATAAGACTTCAGTGATAATGTGAATGAGTAAGTTCTGGGGACCTAATGTACACCATGATAACTGTGGTTAATAATACGTATTTTCTACTTGAGATTTACAGAGTATTCTCACCACACACACACACAAAGGATTTATGTGAGATGGTAAATGTGTGAATTAACCTGATTATGGTCATCATTTCAGAGTGTATACATAGATCAAATCATCATGTTTTGTACTTTAAGTATATCCAATTTTTTGGTCAATTCTACCCCAATAAAGCTGGGAAAAAATATAACAGTGGCATTTTATATATTAAGATAAATGAGAGACTTTTGACAGCACAGGAAGGAAGCGTAGCCTAGAATGATAGAGACAGAAAAGAGAGGGCCAAGGAACAAAGAAGCTGCACCCAAGAGCTGACACTGACGGGCATCTTGGAGTATGGCAGAGATAGAAGAAATAGATGGATAGATAAGCAGATAGATAGATAGAGCGATGTCCACTTGAAACATATATTATAATATAAATTGTTGTTTGCCTTTCTAGATAGATATTCCTGTAATGGCTCTTTCCTCCCACCTCAAAAGTAATTTAAAATCCAAATGCACTGAATTATAGACTTGAATCGTTTTTAAGTACTGCAACATTCCACAGTGACATTTCCATGAACACACTCTTTTCATTTCCTCCTTCTCCTTGACTGGATATGGTAAAGATCAGGAAAGACCCCAAATGGATAAAGCACCGAGACAGGGACATTTGAGAGAGGTATGTAGATGTGGACGTTTTCCTCGGTCCTTCCTGGATGCTGCCTTGCACAGAAGTATTCCTCTTCCGTGTGTGATGTGTCTGGAAACATGCTATCTTCAGTTCTGAAGAACTAAAGGACGTCATTCCCCAGACCACTGAGCTCATTCTTTATTCCTCAATGGAAGACGATCTGAAATTACAAACCAAATAGCGAGGGTCTGTGACGCACCAGATCTCTCTGCTGCCGTTTTCACTTTGAAAACATCAGCCAACATTTTGGATCAGGCTTACAGGTTCCTCCTCCCTGCTTGATGAACCCATCCAGTCTTCCTTCTCTTTCCATCCCTCCTGCTGCTTAGGTACCAGCAAATCATGACAGTGTGTGGATGCCTTGCTTCCGAAACTACTGAACTGAGGCCCCAGCTCTTTAACTTTCAAAGCTCTGCCTGAGCTTGCAGAATTGTCATTATATGTTAAAGAAAACTTCCAGGAAAACTGTTCTCTGGAGGATCCCTGCAAAATACCAAACTTAGTTCTACTTAAAGGGAAGGTAACCCAAGCAAAAATAACAGATCATTAGAACAAGGGAAAATGAATTCTAGAAACCAGAGCAGAGAAAACCCCTTCAGACTGTAATCTCTGCTATTTTAGTACATTTTGTAGAAAAATATGATTGAATTGATCACAAATTAAGTTACAAAAAGAGATGGACCAGGCTACACGTGGGCGGATGCTCATGTAATTAGGGGAGGCCCTCCTTAAGAAAAGTCATACAAAATTATACATACAAAACTAGGAATTAAACTATATTTTTTATAATCAGAAAAGGAATCACAACAGATTAAAAATTTTCATAAAGCTAACCAAAAAGCTAATATAGGGTTCCATGTAAGCTTTGATAGCATCTCAGTAATCCACTGTCCATTCCAAATGGTTTTCAAGATCTTTCTAAGCAACTCTCTATTCTGTTTCATTCTCTCTCTCTCTCTCTTTTATTTATTTCTTTAATGGAGGTACTGGGGATTGAACCCAGGATGTGCATGCTAAGCATGTGCTCTACTACTGAGCTATACCCTCTTCCCATTCTATTTTTATTCTGGTACTTCCTCTCAAGCACATCTTCTCTATGTTTAGATGAGTTTGCGTGCCTGTTAGCTTAACTTTTGATAATTTCCCTGTGACCTATATTCCTCTCCTAGAATTATCTTCATACTCTGTAACCAAACTCCTGTCTGACACTGTTTCTGACTCCCTCTGTCTCAAAAACCTTCAGAAAGCTTGTCCTCACCAAAACACCTCTTGCTAAGGACTACCTATGGTTAACAGTGGCCTTATTATCAAATCAGTCCTTGTCTTCACCTCACTTCTCAGCATGCTTCCATTCTGTTAACCTTCTCTCTTTACCTGAAGCACCTTTCTCTGGTCTTTGGTGGGGCCATACTTTTCTCATTTTTCTCTCTTCTCTCTGGCTACTCATTTTCATTCTCTTTTTCCAGATTATCTTCCTCTGCCTAATTAAATGTTAGAATTCTTCAAGGCTCAGTCTTAAGACCTCTTCCAACTCTATTGTCTAAGAAATCCTATTCAAGCCCAAGGCATCAATGCATACCTAGAGTAAAGACTCACAATGTATCTCCAGGCCAGACCTCCCTTTTGGACATCTCCACCTGGTATTTCAGAGACTTCAAACTGTGCTGTGATCGTCCTCATCAGACCTAATCAGTGGTACCACCATACATTTTGTTCCCTACATGAGCATCCCACGTATCAACTCTAACATTTTCCTCTCTCTCACACTCAGGTCTAATCTTTCATCACATCCTGCCATTTATACCTCCCCAGTTCATCCATGGCTCTTCATATGAACTCTGTCCCTCCAATCCAAGCCAGCATCACCTCACAGCTAAAGCCTAATAAGGATATTTCTATATTTAATTTTTCTATCCTACAATCTGATCACCACAGAGTTTTCAATGGGATGATTTTAAATCGCAAGACTGATCATTCACCATCTGCTTAAATACTTGCAATGATTATCTGTTAAGTTTACGGTACAGACTCAACCCTTCTGATAGCCCGTGACGTCCTGCGTGGTCTGACCCCTGCTTATTTGGCCATCTCACAGACCCGGTCCCCTCTGTCGCCAAGTTCCAGCCTTACTGGCTGTCTTCCCTTTACTGAGGCCTGCTCTGGTCCTCCCCCGAACCAGTGCCTGTGCTCTTGAACTCCCTTTGTGTGAAGTGCTGCTTATCCCCCATACATTCATGGAATCTCAGCCAAAATAAAAACAAACAAACAAACAAAAACACTTTTTTGGGAGAAATCTCCCCTGATTTCTGCCCCACACTCCCATTAGTACCACTACAATGTAGATCAAGTTTTCTTATTCTCCACCATAACAGAATAATTTTCTTTTCTTGATTAGCAGCTAACTTAGTAGGAAACCATATATTCATATGACAATGAATAGTTTTTACACACTTGAGCGCTGTCAACTGAAATAAATGCGCAGCCTTAAAGTTGAGAGTTATGTTTTATTTGGTAGGAGGACTTGAGCCAGGATGACAGCCTCTCAGATCGCTCTGAGGGACTGCTCCGAAGAGGTAGGGGAGGAGCTGGGATATACAGGAGCTTTACAACAAAGACCAGGTAGTTGGAACATTAAAAGATTACTTGTTAACTAAAGAAAACCAGACATCTCAAATTTAAGAATTTAGCACTTTTCTAGGTATGGGAAGAAGCAAACATTTGGGCTCATTGAATTCATTCCTTTGACAAGCACCTAGCTATCTAGGGCCAGTATCCTGTCCTTTCTTATTCTGCGTCCCCTCAGCGTGCACCACTGTGAGTGGCTGCAGAGGCTGGGCTGCAGGCTTCCCTTCACTGCGGGGCGACAGCCGCTGATGACTTGATGGTTCCAGCATTCTTTGTCTACTGATGTGGTTTGCAGTATTTTTCGTTCACAGGGCTTTATGAGAGCAGGAACTGGTCCTGAAGGTACTTGTCCTTGCATCACCACCACCCAACAAATTGCCTGGCAGATGTTAGCCTAGTCAGCAGACATTTGCTGAATGTTGGGTGAAATAGGCCCTCAATCTTTACCTTCAACAGGGAGTGTGGCTCTGCATTAATAAAAATAGGCAAATGCCTGAGAGCATTGCTCCAGGTCCCATCTTCAGTCCTCCTTTATACCAGCCTTCTTGGATGCTGAAGCTCTTGACAGCTCTGCTTGACTGGTTCTTCTGAGTTTCCTCTGACTTAGAAATCCCTCTTTATACCACTCATCTTTCTAGTAACCTAGAAATCCTCACAAGGTACCACTTCTGTAAGTGTCTCCCATCCCCCCAGCATCTATCTACAGCTCGAGGCTCCAGAGGCGGCCAGTGCCCTTGCGGCCCCCCGGGCTGGGACATCCCAGGCTTCCCCCCACACCCAGAAGCCCTAGCACACAGCTCGAACTGGAGATGAGAGTTTCCAGGTCGTCCTACTGGCTTGAATTTTAATTAAAACAGAGACCCTCTGGAAAACAGTATTGTTTTGGAGTGAGAAGATCTTTCAGCTTCCTTCATTCCCTACATTTTTTACTTTTACCTGTGTTCAGATTTATTGCCTTTCTTTAACTATATATGGCAGCTCAAATAACAAACTGATGCTCTCTAAGAGTGAATTCACATCGATTCTAAGATATTCTCCCAGGAAAGGGCATATTACCAAAATCAAGTTCAGTGAAAGTCATCGTGGTGTGTGTACTGTGTAGAAAATAGATTGTACATATCTTTTGCCCTGGAGAAATAGCCTCTGCTCTTAGGGAAACCTATTAATTATGGGGAAATAGATGATGGCTTCTTATTCGTCCAGGACCTCATGAGAATATTTTCATGACAAAATCTGCACATAAATTTAAAGCTGTTAGACTAAACACCTCAAAAAGGCTTGGGAAATTTTTTCATAATTCCATGGGCTTTGATGGGATTAAACCAGTAAAATTATTATAATAGGCCTTCTAGGAAAGTAACCACTTTTGTTTAATTAGTCATTCTCACAGCTGTCTATGAAATAACTTTGTGTTTCAAAAGCAGCATATAAATTATTTATTTTGATTATTACTTATTCCCTTAATTATGTACAATCAATAATAAAATAAGAAGAGCTTTCAGTTGAGTACGTATCATGTGCAAGATGTTGCACTCAGGACTTGAAATATATTAGCTCACTTAGCTCCTGAATAATTATTTGCATTAGAAGCAATAGGATGCCGCCTTCAGAGCTGAGGATGCTAAGCTACGGTTCAGTATCCAGCTCAAGATTACTTAGCTGATAAGAGGCAACAGAGATTCAGAACAAAGTATTTGGCCAGTGGTTCTCAATTGGCAGCATATTTAGCAATGTCTGGAAACATTTTTTCATTGTCACTACTTGGAGAGTCCTACTGGTGTCTAGTGAGTAGAGACCAGGGATACTGCTAAACACCCTACAATGTGCAGGGCAGCTCCCAGCAACAAAGAATTATTTGCCCCCAAATATCAATATTGCGGTGGTTGAGAAAATTGTACTAGACAAACCAAGATGGCTCAGGAACATTTGCCAAAACATAAAAACCTGAAACAATTAAGAGGATCCATGTCATCCACTAAAGAAAGAATGGAATTCTCTAAACAGTTATCACAGACCTAAGGGCGGCTACCTGAAGCTCGTCACAAACAGGCTTATGCTGACTGGGCCACCGCGCCTAGTCCAACTCTATGCCCTGACCTGCACTGCTGAGGAGAAACAAAGTCAGTACCAAATGGGCCTGACTGTGCGATCACATCTATAATAACCCCAGGAGGTCGGATACAGGGAATTAAGGGCCAGGGAGGAAGGAGGGCTGTGGTATGTCAGAGTGAGCCACTAAGAGCTATTTCCGGGTAGAAGCAGAACCTCAAATTTTAGGGATTAAGGTGACTCCAAAACTGAAGACAGAAAGCAGATTTTAGAATCAGAGGATGAGTCAAAGTAATTTCCACAGGTGAATGGCTTCCTGCTTCCTCAGAGGGGTCTTAAAGGGCAAGTAGGTGAATTCACAAGTTCACAGAATCTATTAATAAATAATAAGGATGGACTTAATAAATCACTTGTGGGGAGATTCTTAGAATTATATAAACATTTTGAACCTCATCTAACCTCCCCCTCAATCCCTGTCTTACCATCCAGTTATTCTTTTCTTTATCACTTTTTACAGTGATGGTTACAAAATAGTGAGTCCTAATTCCATTATGCCTTCTCTGTTTAAAGTCAGCACTCTACTCTAAGGAACAACTTTCCTTTCTCTTCTCATATATTTATTTATCGGTTATTATCAGATTTATTTTTTTAACTTATTTTTAGGGAAAATTATATTTACTAGTTTTCCCTGACCTGTACAGATTTTATTTTTTTAATATTTTTAAAATTAAAAAAATTTTTTTTAAATTGAAGTATAATCAGTTTGCAATGTTGTGTCAGCTTCTGGTGTACAGCATAATGTTTCAGTCATACATACACATACCTATGTTTCTTTTCATGTTCTTTTTCATTTTAGGTTACTACAAAATATTGAATATAGTTCCCTGTGGTATACAGCAGAAAGTTGTTGTTCATCTCTTTTATATAAAGTAGTTGGTATCTGTAAATCTCAAACTCCCAATTTATCCCTTCCCACTCCCTCCCCCACCCCCATAACCATAAGTTTGTTTTCTATGTTGTTATTGTCAGTTTGTTTAATGAGTTATAGTATCTTACTATTACTGTTCTAATTTTTGGCTTGTGAGGGTCATTTTCGATTGTGAAATCACCAACAAAAAACATAAAAATATGAAGAACATTGAATAAATTGACCATAAAGAGACACCTGTTTATAGTATGAAAGCTAAAACTAAAAGACAGAGACTTGTTTTGACCTCAACTGGGACTCACGCATCTATGTGAGTTGATGTTAGGGTTACAAATAAATTTTAGCAAGTAGACAAATTGACAAATACAGAATCCGTGAATAATGATGTTCAACTCTACCAAAACCCTCAGTGTCCCTGGTAAATGCTTATGCTCCAAGAAACATTAATCAAAGTTCTTATGAAACAGTTAATTTTTCCTTTATTTCTCAAAGTCCTGGTGATTTGCCTGAAGATATGACACAACTGTATAGTATTATGGGTCATAATTTTGTAATTACTTAAATTGTTTACTTGCCTATAACCTTACTTTGTTCATTTGAATCTGCTATCTCCAAGGCCAGTGGTTCTTAATTGAGGATATATGTCAGACTTACAGTTTTATAAAAATACATATGTCTAGGCCTTACTCTTTACTTACTAAACCTCTTCATATTCTAGATGTATTCTTTGTAGATTATATATGTAATGTCTCAGGATTATTCTCTATAAAAATTATGCTTATCTTTTTTTTTATAAATGACACGCAACGTTCACTGACTTTCTCAAAATGGGCTTAATCAGTTATCCCTAGAGATAGTTTGTCTAGAATTGTATGTAGAACAATTTTATTATCATGTTTTGTGTGTCAGAGAAATAACTAACATTGTTGGTCATTGACAGATTGTGATTATGAACTCTCAACTATCTTTTTTCATTTAAAAAATTTCAGTAAGAAATCAACAACAGCCATTAAGTCTCTATCATCTATAGTCTTTGTTTCACCCTGATGCTGTGTGATGACCCTTCTATAAGGTACCAGAGCTTTTGTCTTCAGCAAACAAAGAGTGTGTCCGAACACCGTGGAAAAGGGCTGTATCGGGCACTGCACACTATTGACCATTCAAAGAGACTCCTGGGTAAAGGCTTCTGGTGACATCACTAGGCAACTTTCCCCCTGGGATGAGTCAAGAGGAAAACAGTTTCATGAGACTTCTAACCCCAAATCCAGTGAGACATGACAATGTGATAGACTGCTTTTGTAAACTGAAATGGAATATTTAAAAATATTACCTGATTTCCGTTGATCCTTCCAGAAGTTAAGTGTTCTGACTTTTCACGTTAATTCAGTTATTTATGTGGACTCAGGAAGAATCTGCCCTCATTTCTACCAACGTACAATTAGAAAAGTTGATGATGCAACTGTGTCCATTACAGAAGAAGATAATGCTCATTTAATCAGGCATGACAAGTCACTGTTAAGGAACTGTGGTTGATTTTACCTATGAAGCTGATGCCTACTAAATCTTCTCAGAGAAACTGCCCTGGCACCTGGCTATGCAGCCTCAGCCTTACAGGTGGCAATGCCAAGAAACCTAAGGACATTTGGTCTTTAAGAGGAGGAAAATCCATCCAAGTGTCGAGATACAGCAGGTGAAATCTGGTGTAAAGAGATGGTCTGTTCTGTTTTGTTTTGTTTTGGCTGATTTCCTACCCGAGGGATAAAAAATAATAGAAGCCTTGAAAATCAAAATCCAACCTGAGATTCCTCATGATAGCTTCCAGAAAGAAGTTAATCTTGTGACTGTTCAATATACTATGGCTCTAGGTTATTTGAAATGATCTCGAGAAGGAATACATATATTCATTTTATATCATATGGGAATCATGATTTCAACTTTTGGTTAGAAAATTATCCTCTAACATTTTTTACTCAAGAAGAAAGTTCAGTTTTTGGAAATTGGAAGCAGTAAACAACACATTGCTAAAGCAACACAAAGGGAAAGCATGATATTCTCATGAGTGTAGAATTACTTATTATCTTCATTACTTATCTCAATGTGCCAGGTTTTCATAACTTTGAATGTTCTTAACACAATGTGTACAGAGGAGTCTTACTAAGTTTTTTTTGATGGTGCAAGCACAGGTGTCACTAAAAAGCCATCAGTAAGACTTCAGAAGTTGAAGATAGGAAATATTTATCAAGCAGTTCACACATACACATAAATACTGGTAAACGTGCTTAATGAACAGAGAATATATACCAGACAGAATGAAAACACACGTTTAAAATGAGGCCCTGAAGGTACACTGCCAGCTACAAATGTTTATGATAGCATAGACATTTCTATTGGGGAATAAATCTAAACTATATCTTCATGATCTAGGAACACAAAAGGCAAAATATAATAGGGTCCTAGAGATTATCAATAATTTCAAAGCCAGCACATGCAATGGCACGGGAGCAACGAAGAGTCTGATACATAACTTGGGTCCATACAGTGGTGGGTCCTTTGAGACTGAAGGGCAACTGACCTCAAGGTCCCAACTCTCAAGGTCTTTTGCCTGTATTTTATGGGCACTGATGCACCATGGTTTCCCATGGCCATCCATGCTATAGTCTTGCCCTTTTTGTCATTAATAATCAAAGGCCAACTATACTAATAGCAGAAATTTGTATATAATCATTTTTATCTAAATGTAACCGATAAAAAAGACATGTTTGAACCTTCAACATTTTACTCACCGATGTTGACTTATGCTAAATATCTTTGCCATTCATTTATGCATGGGTATAAAGAAATGAGATATGTGTGCCACTGTTTTAATACCCACAGTCTTATTCTGTCCACTTTCTCTTAAATGACAGTCTACATTAAGCATAATCACCACCATGTACTTCCATGGGTGGAATTTGGGGATCTGGGAGGAAGAAAGTCTTGTTTCCACCGGGAGGAGGTGGTGAACAGCCTGAGCAGAGGGTGAAAGAGAAAGAACAAGATTAAAGGGGATCCTGAAGTAAGAATTTTTTTGTGTCACTGTTGCTGGATACAGTTAGCTGAAATGGAGAAAAAGCAAGTACTTAAAATGATCCCAAAGGAGAAAGGTATGTACATCATGGTATCAGGATTCTCATTGAAGGAATAAAGTTTTCTTTCAGAGGGGACAGTCAAAAAAAATCTCAACTTGCAAAAGTTAAATTATATGTGTGTATTTATTAAATTTGAGAAAACACAAAAGCCTAATAAAGCACGAAGATATGTTTTGCAAATATTTCTAGAGGTCATTTACTAAGTTTCCCAGGGGGAGAAGAATCACTGTGAACAAGACATACGGTACACTTTCAACTTTTCCAGGACTGGAAAACACTTCCTAAAAGCATTTCCAACACTATGGGATGTGACTAATGAGCACAGGAATTCTAAACTAGACCTCCTTGTCTTAGTTCAGTTTAGCACAATTTACATATAAAGACAGATAAGAAACTGATCAGCTAGAAGAGGAGGACACACAATTTCGATGGCTGGAGATCTGTTTTAGAAAAACAGGAGAAAGTTTTCAACACGCCTTAAGGGATTGTTTTCTAGAAAGGAAGATATGGAGAAGTGGGGAGGCAGAAACCTTAGACTATCTTGCTGATTCTCTGGGACTGAGTGCATAAACCCCCACCGAAATCCTAACTGGAAAAAACAGTAGTGCAGTAGTAGTGCAGAAGTAGTAGAATTTTGATAGGATTTCTGCTGATATGGAGCAAGTACAGCATAAACTCTTGACAGCTTCGAAAGGCGTGGCTTATTGCGTATATATCTCATGATTCAATTCTCCATACAGTGGACACTCTAATATGATAGACACTTCGCTGTGCAGGGGACAGAGTGCAGAATAAGACAAAGTCATTCCTCCTCAAAAGCTCAAAATATGTTGTGTTGCAAGGCCTTGGCACTGTATGATTTTTTTTAATTGGAAGTTTTACAACAGGAAGTCCTTTGCCAAGATCAGGATACGCATAATAAAACTACTTTTTGCTACAATAATCATTTCACAAAAAAAGGACAAAATTCACAGAACAAATTATTGTTCTGCATACTGAATTAATTTGGCTTTATGCAAATGAACAATAGTGGCCTTATTTTTCTCATTTAGTCACAGGCCAGTGGAAAATTCATCACTTCCCTTCTAATTTGAGAATCCTTAAGTTTGACATGTAGAAGGGTTTGCAGTGTTATATGTCCTATTCTTTCAATTGGAAGAATATATCACATCTCTGAGCAGACTAAGGGAGAGAGAGAAATGGATCCCACAGACACAGACATGCCTGCATATCTACCACCAGGAAATAAGTTAGGATAATATCCAATTATAAAATATAACATGCTTCCTGGGGGCTTCCTATCCACTTTTGATATGTCCATGTGAATTTTTAATCAGATGATTCTGTAACATCTTGATAAGATCTGGTGCACTAGTAGAATTTGCATTTTTATTAGGGAAAGAGGGAAAGGCAATATTGAATTGTTAGGAACATAACGATTGGAAGGTTGAGTCTAAATGGGTTTTGGATCTGAGGATCACATGTAGTTTTAGGCATCTGGAAGGCAGGTCTTAAGGCGAATTGGAAATGAGAAAAGATCAAGAAAAATATTGGGAGAGAGCCAAAGATAAACTCATGAATTCCAACTGCTTTTGGTTTCCTTCTTAAGATGCTGTTCCAACTCTTTTTAAAATAATCGACCCCCACCCCCCACTTTTCTTTTTTGACAGGAACTTAAACAGATGCATACAGTATAAAATGGATAAAATCTAAGTGGTTCTGGTTGAAATGAGGAGGAAAGTCCAATGCTCTAGCGGTAGGAATTGTGCAGTCAGCAATCACGGCTGCCTACTTTCAAAACCAGTAGCATGGAGAGGAAGGTAAAGACTGTAAAATAAAGATGATAATAGGCTGAAACTCAGAGAACTGGTATAAATATTCTGAACTCATGAAATGGAAGGAGTTATTTGTGTCCTAAAAACATGTGGTTTTGCAAGGGCTTACATTTAGCCTAAATTATTCTGCAAAGATGACATGTCAACTCTAAGGCAGCAGGAAGAGAAGGAGAGGTGGTTGGCTAAAGATGATAAATTGAGCACACACCTTCCCCGGAACAAAATTTATTCAGTGTCATGGATTGAATGTTTATTCCCCCTCCATTCATATGTTGAAATCCTAACCCCCAAAGTGTTGGTAGTAGAGATAGGGTCATTGAGGTGTAATCAGGTTTCGAGGGTAGAGTTCTTGTGAAAGGGATTCGTGTCCTGATAAAAGGGACGGCAGAGATCCCCCTTGTACCTCCGTCACGTGAGGGTGAATCAAGAAGTCAGCTATCGCTTTCTTTGCTGCATCTACCATGAGAATGAAGACCATTCTCAGCAATCAGACTGTCCCCAATGCAGCAAGTGTCGACATCACTTTGGAAGGACACACAGTTATGGTAAAGAGCCCCTGAGGCACCCTGTGGAGGGACTTCAATCACATCAGTGTAGAACTCAGCCTCCTTGGAAGAAAAAGAAGAGGCTCTAGCCTGACAAATGGTAGGAAATGGAAAAGAATCACGTACAGAACATGATCAAGGGTGTTACACTGGGCTTCTGTTTCACATGAGGTTGGTGTCGGCTCACTTCCCCATCACCATCATTATTCAGGAGAATGGGTCTTTTGTTGAAATCCGAAACTTCTTGGATGAAAAATACATCCGCAGAATTCAGATCAGGCCAGGCGTCGATTGTGCAATATCTCAAGCCCAGAAAGATGAATTAATTCTTGAAGGAAACAACATTGAACATGTATCAAATTCAGCTGCTTAGATTCAGCAAGCCATAATAGAGGAAAACAAGGATATTAGAAAATTCTCGGGTGGTATCTGTGTCTCTGGAAAAGGAGTCGTTCAGCAGACTGATGAATGACAGCTAAGCTGTCCGGCTATGGAAACGGCAAGATGCCAGACGATTCTTCAGGTTCATTTGTGGTATTTTAAAGGTTCAATCAAAGCTCTATTGACTTGGGGGGAAGAAAAGGAAGACAGCCATTCATAAGCCAAAAAGTGAGCTCTCACCAGACACCAAATCTGCTGGCACCTGGATCTTGGACTTCCCAGCCTCCAGGACTGTGAGAAAGAGATGTTTGTTGTTTATGTCGTCAGTCTATGATATTCTGTCGTAGTAGCCTGAAATGACCAAGACTTTTACGTACTTTAAGAACAGATATAAGATACTGACGAGGGGAAACTTTGAGGGAAAATTCTGAAAGATAGAAGGTAGAAAAATAACAACAGACAAAAACATTTCTACAAGACAGCTGTAGAGGTGGAGGTAGCTCAGGCTTTAAAATTCAACACATCAGTGAGGTGGGACCTCCTTTCCTGGTGGCATCTCAGGTAATTAATTGGAAATAATTAATTGGGATTCAGAGTAGCCAGACTGCTTGACTAATTTACAAGTGTTCCATAAAGGACTGGAGGATAGAATGATGGGAAGGGAGGAAATAATCCATGAAATTGTCGAGAAAAAGAATCTCAAAGTTGAAATGATGCACACACTAAAAATTTTTTAAATAATTTGAAAATCTTGATTATAGTTTGTATTCCACAAACTAGAAAATCAAAACCTGCCTGCTGTTGTGAGCAAAAATGAACATCTACAAAGAAAAAGTTGACTATTTTTATACCTCACTACCTCAATACTAACACCTATGCTAGCAAGTGCCAACATGATGTATTCTGCTGTTTTCTATATGCTCACTTAAAAAAACATACACATACTCACCTGGAGAGTGATTTTCTTAATTATTTTTAAACAAAAATGGGATGGCACCATGCCATATTTTTCAGTAATTTTTCTTTTGTAGTATAATATAAATGTCCCTCTGGATCCATTGACAAGGCTCTAAGGAAGATGTTCATTTGGCTTAAAATTTTTTTTCTAATATTTTCACGAGGATGTCTTTCTCATTTTCTTTACCTCCTTATCGATCATTTTCTATCATATCAACTTGTTTTATTTTATTCTTAGTATGTAATTGCTCTCTGAAATTATCTCATTTATTTTTTATTTTTCATCCTCACAAGTATATGAGTCACCAAAGACACACTTTCCTTTACAACTTGCTTTAATGACAACACTTAAAACAGGACATGAACATTGTAAGTATATGTCAAATGTTTGTTGAATGAATAATGAATAAGCTCATTCCTTTTTTATGGTTGGGTAACATTTCACAGCATGAGTGTACCTTAACTTATACAACCTTTCTCCTCTTAATTGACAGTATAGTTCGCTGATTTATTTTTGCCACTTATATAGTGCTACAATAAACATATTTCCTTATGTATCTGTGGTTTTATTTCTGTTTGATAGATACCCCAAACTGATATTATTTGGTTAAAGGATATATGTGTATATATATTTTTTCTTCAATTTTAATAGGTACTACTAAATCTGCTCCAAAGGAGTCATAGTATTTCACACTTCTGCCAGCAGGTATAAGAATTCCCATTTCCCCACATTCTCCTCAGCACTGAGCATTATATATTAAACATACATACATACACACATTTTTGCCAACCTCATGGGTTAAGAAAACTGGTAAGTTACTGTTGTTTCCATTTCCATTTTCCTGATTACTGGCGAAGTTAAACATCTTTTTGTATATTGGTATCTGTTTTCCACTGGCTTCTCCTCTGTGACTTGCTGGTTTATATCACTGCCAAATTTTATTACTGGGTTTTTTTTTAATGTCCTGATCATCTTATTTGTTATTGCTATATATATTACAAATATTTTCTCTCAGTCTAATCTGTTCTTTAACTTTGTTTATAGTATATTTTTCCACATAGAAAGTTTAAATTTCTTAGTAATCAAATCTCTTAATCTTTCCCAGTCATGTTCCCTCTATTGCTTCTGGAAGACTCCCCCACCACATAGTTATACAAATGGTCTCCAAATTGTTTTGCTAATATTATGTGTCTGTTATGTTTATATCTTTAATCCACTTAGAATTTATTTTTGTAAATGTTGTAACAAAGTGATCTAACTGCTTTTATAGAGATGGGCAGCTAATAATGCCAAACATATTTATTAAATTAACAATGGAATGAAATACCACCTCTATTAAATATTAAGTTCCCATTTGTACATTTTGGATTTTTATTCAATTCTATTAATCTGTTTGTCTTTCTTGTTTCAATAGGTTTCTTAGGTATAGGAAAATAGTGATTACTAAAGCTTTGCAGTATATTTTAAATTTTGGATGGGTTGTCCTCCTTTATTTGTTATATGCTTTAAAGAATATTGGGCAATTTTCTATTAAAATTCTAAAGTAACTTTACCCTTTTTTAGTAGGGATTCTGATAGACTTTTAAAATTAATTTTATATAATCATTTGGAATTTCGACATTTTAATGATATTGAGATGACTCCGTGGTTGGTCTCCATCATTTATTACTCCTTGAATTCAAGCATTCATGTGTCGGCCATGCATCTCATCAACTTGGAAAAATGCTGAATCCCTCTGGGTCTCTGGGTTGGACATATGACACACAGTAATCAGCAACATCCCACCTCCTGGCCCATGTTTATGGTCGGTCTTGTGACCCGAACTGGGCAATGAAGCACAAGGAGAAAGTGATTGTGGGCTTTTGAGAAAGAACTTTCCTTACTTGTATAATGGAGCTCCCATATGTAACCTACTCTTTCTTTCTTGCTTAAGTCAGTCAGGAAGCCTACTGCCCCGACATTGTTGACAGTGCTGAGAGATCCCCCAAAGAAGCAGAATGAGGATGAAACTGCCAAGTTGAAGGCAGAACAGAAAAGCAAAATAGATACATTGAGCCACAGAATCCAACTCTAAACTTCCAGTTTATAAGCCAATAAATCTCCTTCACTTGATGCTTTTAAACTTCAGCATGAATAAGAGACACATAAAAGGCTTGTTGAGATGTGGATTCTTGGCCCCGTCTCCCAAGATTCTGATTCAGCAGTTCTGGGATAAGTCTGGAGAATTTGCATTGGTAACAAGATCCCAGGTGACACTATTGCAGCATGCTCATGGACCACATTCTGAGAAGCAGTGGCCTGCATGATTGCGGCCAGTTTGAGCTTCATTTTCTCCTGTTTGCAAACAAGTGCACCCTAACTGATAACACTGTCCAGGAGTGGTTTTTGGTTTTTTTCAGCCATGTTCCTCATCCATCAATAAAATCTGTTTGCTTATTTATTTATTTAGTTTTATATTTTCTTCATCTAGGTCTCTTTTTTTATGGTTAATTTCTTCCCTAGGTTAGTTAGAATTTTGTCAACCAACAAAAGTACTAAAGCTTTTTTTTTTGGCCTGTGTGTAAAACATACGGGTGTGTGAATGCACATGGGTACATGTGTGTAATATATATCTATAATTTTGGGACATTTATTAGTGTTCAGACAATGTACTAAAATGACAATGAAAGATGATTTGAATTATAATCGCTTTGGTTTTCAAGATATAAAAGCTGTCACATTCAGGATTCTGGCAGAAAACAGCACACCCTAAATTTTTCATTGATGAAAGTTTAATAGTCTGTTTACAGAGGAGTTAACAGGTTTAAAGGAACATGGTTGAGTTGGGGAGGCACTCAAGTGAAAGATCAAAATAAACATTTTTCATACATGCAGAAACTCGTAAAGTTTATCACCATGAACACTGTGACAAAAATTGAGAATGTACATTAGCAAATCAAGTAATATCCCTGGAAAAGGAAAATGTTGGAAAAAGAGTAAAGGAAAAATAATTTCATAAAATGAATAATTGAAATAAATGATTTATGCTACCCTTTAAAAATCATGTTTTCATAATATTATTCATAATAGTCCAAATTATTACATCTCAGTGGTGACAGATATGAAGGATGAATAGAGGTAGTTAAGGTTCTCATCTTATGGTAGGGAATAAACTGATATAGCTAAATCTAAATATCAGTAGAAAATGAGTTGAAATATGTGTATTAGGATTTTAAGGATATACACTAGGCAGAGAGAAATAGGGTTTACAATTTCAACCCATCAACAGTGGGAAAAAAACAGCAAATAATGTTCAAATGAAAGAAGAAAGAAGTCGAGGAAATCTCAGCAAAAGAAAGAAGAATATGGGTAATATAAGACAAAATGATATGGCAGGGAAAAATCAAGCACTATAATTCACAAAAAATAGATTAAATTCTCCAAGTCAAAAGTTTAAGAAAATGTAGTTATAAGCTTCTTTAAAGGATAAGCATCTAAAAAAATAATTGATTGTAGTTAAGTACTCAGCAAATGCTAACTCAAAGAAAGCAGTTATATTAATATTGAGATTGGACAAAAGAAATTTAAGGTGAAATTTATTAAAAGGGAAAAAGAGGTACATTGGGTACTGACAAAGTTATGAACCAGTACAATATGCAAAAGTCATGAAATTTTGCTCTACAACTTTGGAAGTTTTCAAAGTAAAAACCAATTCAATCACCGGGAAACTGATCATTTTATAGTCATAGTAGGAGAAATCGAGTGACTAGGTGACTAAAAGTCAAGAAAGATAAAAATCAAGAGTAGCAAATATTTTCTGCAAAGGGCTAGATAGGAAATATTTTAGACTTTGAGGACCATGTGGTCTCTGTCACTCAACTCAACTCAACTCTGCCGTGGTAATGTGAAAGCAACCAAAAATAATATAGAAATGAATGGGCATGGCTGTGTTCCAATAAAACTTTATTGACATCGGTTGGGAAGGAAAAATAAAGTTCCCTCTACCCTCTGAGTTCTTGGCTGAGCCTTTCTGTAGTAAAGCACAGATTACCAGAGGGAAAAGAAACGGAAGTTTATTAACAGGTACCTCTCACATGCACATGGGAGATACCCAGGGAAAAAGGAGTGACCCAAGGAGGTGGCTTAGAATTTTGACTTAAATACCATCTTAATAGGGAAGGAGGAGAGGGATGTGGGCCTCTTAGGGGCGAGAAGATGATTGCTAGGAAAGATGAATGGCCCCTTGAAAGAATATTTGGGAGGTGTGATAGTTCATGACAAAGTTTGTCTGGGGGTGGTGTCAACTTCTAGTATCTTCTGTGAGAACAGTCAATCCCCCCTGGTTGATGAAAGCTCTGAGAGGGGATCTATGACAAATGAGTTCCTTTGGGAAGCTCTGTCTTTAGATAGCGAAAGGGAGTTCAGAGAAAGCCTCTCTCTGCATCTGCTGTTTTTCAAGTGCCTGCAGCTCAAAATAATCAGCACAGCAAAGTGGCGTATTTTAGGGTGGCGTATCCTGAATTCCCGCAGTCATGTTTTGGGGAAACCCTCTAGGATTTCATAGTGCAAAGCCCCTTTCACCTCTTGCAGGGGCCTGATGGCTCCGCTGGTCCCTCTTCTCCTGAAGACTCCGTCCAGACATCCGGATGCCATTCTGACCAGAGTCACCTTGCTGGGTCCAACCATAGTGATGACCAAGGCTGCCTCAGGGGAGAGAAGACACCGCCCTGGAGATGAGAGCAACTGCTCCCACTGCCCCAAAGTAGTATGTGTAAACTACTTGCGTTACTAGGAATACTGAGTCTGGATTGATTGGACGGTATTACACATAATCTCTTTAGGTTTGTAATCCTGTAGGAAATGTAATGAGGTTCTCGCATGTTATGACAGTCAGTGGAGTGACTGCCACAGGCTCAGTCAGTCTTAGGCCGCTCTGACATTGACACACGCACATCTCTGGTCCTTTGTCAGTGGATGTGCTTTTCCATCCACTGCAGCTGTCCACTCTGAAGATGCACGATTTGCATGCTTCCAATTTCTCAGAAGAGTGTCTGATATTCTAGGGGACACATATTCAAGCTGTCCGAGTGGTCTCAGAATAATTTCTTCCACACTTAAGACTTAAGGTGAAGGAATGGGTGGTCCTCAGCATCCAACAACAAATCTCTCCAGAAAAAGCCTTCCCTGCACTCCATTAGCCTCCCTCTGGCTGAAGTCTGAGTGGGCTGGAGGTGGTCGATGGGCAAACTGCAAAGTTGACTTTAAGGCCCTCCTTTGCTCTCATAGTAGAATGTGAAAGTACTTTCCTACTGATTTTTTTTTAACTCAGCCAAACCTGAGGTAGAAAGAGGTCCAATATAACATTTGTTACAAAAAAATTTTTCGGTAGCCATGGAAATTTCATTTTTAAAAAAGACCATGGAATATGTAACATGAAGAAAATCTAATGAAGACCCCAAATCAGAAATCAGTCAGGCTACATTTCAGGCAATAACCTGTGACAAGAAAGTAAAATATTTATTTCGATATTAAGAAGACTTCTCTAAGTAACCCTTGGGTTAACTTGGGAGATTAAAGCTAAAATTAAATTCTAATTAGAAATGAACAATGAGAACATGACCTGGTTCATCATGTGAATGTGATTGAAATGCTACACAGAGGAAAATATATAGCCCTTAAAGCATTTATTAGAAAACAAACAGAACTGAAAGGAAGTGTAAATAGATGCTCTGGGACAGAAAGTAAAAGACAGGCCTGGCTGGGCTGGAGCAATGTGCTGTCAGATTACACCTGCACGTGGCTGGTTGTCATAGTAACAGCCGAGATAAAAAAAGGTGGACTAAGAGGAGTGAGATTGAGTCCACATTGTACCTCCCTCCTCAAGATTGCAAGAAAACACTGATCTTCTTAAACACCTGATGGGATACAACGCCAAAAGAATGATTAAATTTGGTCAGTATTTTCTCATATTCCGGACCCGAAGCCATTCGACAGTTAAAAATAAAACAAAAGAGTCAGAACATATAAAAGTGACCTTGCAATTGGATAAAATGGAATTGAATTGGTTTAAGTAAAATACCAAGCAGATTGCAGTTAAATGAAATGTTGATGTCTAAAGTTAAGTAATTCTGTCCTAATTCACTCTGCTGTAATAAAACATTTAAGCATACACATTATGGATATAAGGTCACCCACTGTTTTGAGTCTCCCAAAAAGAACTTCATAGCTAAGTTATAAATTAATTTAAAAGGTTTTATAAAATTGTAAATGTTTTGCTGAGCCTTTAGAAATGCTTTCATGGGAAATTACTAAGAATGCAATAAAAATATTTTCAACAGGCTTAAACTGGCAATTTAAACTTTTCCAGCATGAAAGATGATTACCTTTCAAAATCAGCTCAGCATTTGAATTTTTTTTTAAAAAAGATTTGAATCCATTCAATAAATAATAAATAAATTAAATAATTTCTCAAGATATTGTTGCTTTCCTTTCCCCCTTCCTATACTTAGTAGAAATTTTGAATGATTTCAAGAAAACAATACCAATGTACACTCCTTTGAGATTAAGGCAAAGTTGATTTTTAAACTTCAGGGTTAGGTCTATTTTATGTTGATTTAATTGTGTCTTATTCACAAGTTTAAATGTCCAGTCACATTCTGTTCCGTTTTTGATGACTGCTAGTAGGAATTCCTTCCAAATACAACACTGATTGTTATGACAATGCAAAGCAGAAAAATGAGTCTCACTTTGCCAATGAATCAAAAAATATATATCTATATTTAAGAATTATACATAACTATAATAAGTACTTTAATTAATTAATAATGAATGGATACTCAGCTCTAAAAAAGAATGAAACATTGACATTTGCAGCAACACATGCATGGACCTGGAGATTATCATACCAAGTGAGGTAAGCCAGAAAGAGAAAGAACAATACATACAATATCACTCATATATGGAATCTAAAAACATGATGCAAATGAACCTATTGACAAAACAGAAATAGACTCACAGACATAGAAAACAATTTTATGGTTATCAAAAGGGAAAGGGGGTGGAGAGGGATAAATTAGGTGTGTGGGATTAACAGATACAAACTACTATATATAAAATAGATAAACAGCAAGGATTTATTACTGCATAGCACAGAGAACTATATTCAGTATCTTGTACTGGAAAGGAATATGAAATATATATATATATATCTGAATCACCTTGCTGTACACCTGAAACTAACACGATATTTTAAATCAATTATACTTCAATAAGAAAGGAAAATATAAAAAAATAATGAATGGAGTGGTTTAGATTTATTCTCTGTTTCGCTCTCTCCAGATTGGAAGGGAGGGAGATATTAGTTCTACCAAGGGGAAGAATGTTCAGAAAGACCCCGTAGAATGCAAAAGGCTTGAAATAAATCTAGAATGGCATGGTGGTGTTTGCCAGATGGGCAACAAGACTATGTGCACAGGTGCCCCTTCTCACCAGCTCCATCCTTTCCAGTTAAAGAAGGAAGATTAGGATTATAGAGACAATGACTATGTTCCAAGTGGAGTAAATTACTTTGGGCATGTCTTTTGACCTCCTAGATACAACTCTTATATTGGATAAAGCATCACACAAGGGAATCATTTTCACTAGGGTGTGTTAAATGTTGGTTCATGCAGATTAATTCTGCTGGCATTCAGTTTGTAGCTGTACAGTTGTTTATTCATTACTGTAATTGTTACCATACTACATTCATTGAAACTCATGGTCAGTTAACAGTGCTTTTCACCCTGTCAGGAAAGGGTAAATAACAGCACACTAATAACAGTTTTGAAAGTAAGAACTGACAGGAGTGGAAGGGCCACAGAAAGTAGAAAAGTCATAAAAATACACAAAGATGGTTTACAAAGCAGAAGGGGAATATTTATTTGAAAATTTAATAAAATATAGAATATCTACCCAAAAGTGGGCTCTAAATAATTTATCATATTTAGAATATAGTCTTCTAAATTTAGCATGTTTTTTTAAGAATGTTTAATTAAAAATTTCATATGAGTAAGGAAATTTCACCATGAATTGAAGTCATCACCATGAATTCTAATAAAAGTCTTGTGAAGAATTTTTAATCCTCTGTGGCTTTACCCCTATGCATCTCCTTGCATCTTTCCTTCTTGGACATAACTTTGGTCAATCTGAGTTTTGTTTCAATATTTTCTTGCTAAAATCTGCATCTTTCTTTCTCTTCTTGAAAATCATCTGACATCAAAGCATTTTTACTTGTATTGAAAACCCTTATCAACTGCTGTTTGTTTCTCTCTGGTAACATCACCAATCCCCCGGGATCTAGGCAATCTTAGCGGGATATATTTCTTTCCCATGTTCTTCTGCTCTATTTCCTGCAGCGCCTGATGAAAAACAGATTTGAAAGTTCATAATAGAACAGAGGTCAACATGAAAGACTCTAGGATCCTGGCCTTTGGGTTTTGCTTCTGGTCTTTATTATTATAACAAACAGTTAGTTGAACTATTATTTTCCATGTCATGTAAAAAATACGAGAATGACAGCCTTTTCTTTTTAATCATAGATCAAGATTTTCAAATATGTAAGAAGAGATAGAAGGGGAAAATATAACAGTAACACAAAATAATCAAAATGAGCTGGAACATTCTTACGTTTCTAAATAAACAACAAGCATACCAACCAAGTCAACGCCCTTCTCCTTCTCTCCTGTTTTGACCCAGAAGTTGTCTTCTAACAGTCTGAGGCCAATGCCTCTGCTTGTGCTTTAGATTCTATCCCCCACTGTATCATCTGGGGACATACAGTGAGCATTTTCTCTTTTTCTTTTCTCCATTTCAAAGGAACAGCCAGGCTCGGCCCATCTCCGCAGCCCCCGCAGCTCCTGCCTAACTCTCTCCTCTTCTCCACGTTTTATTATAAGGGGAGGGGGTCATTCTCCTCACTTCATCTCTCACCTTCCTCTCCCTCCTTAACCCCCTCCAGTCTGCTTCTATCAGCATCTCACTACCCAGGTAACTCTGACTAAAGTCACCACAGCCAAAGGCCATTTTTCAATGCTCCTTTCGGCAGCAGTCAAAGAGAAGGACCCACCTTTCTTCTTGAAATACTCTCACCCTGGGCATCAGAATCCTCCATGAGGGGACAAAAAGTTATATTAATTTTATCTCCTTCCTGCAGATCTCCCCCTCCCATCCCCTTCTTCCCCTTTGTATTGTCCTCCCCCTCAATCTGAGAAATCCTAGACTCCTACTTCAGTATCCTCTGGGATTTAGAGATGTATGAACTGTCAAAGAGGAGAAAGGCAATAGATAGATGCAAACTTCTATATATAAAGTAGATAAACAACAAGGTCCTACTGTACAACACAGGGAACTACATTCAATATCTTATAATAACCTATAATGAAAAAGAATATGAAAAAGAATATACATATGTATAACTGAATCATTTTGCTGTACACCAGAAACTAACACAATGTTGTAAATCAACTAAACGTCAATAAAAAAAGAAAGGCAATAGATGGGCTCACTAAAATAGACATGATACTACAGAAGAGAGAAGAGGTATTTATATAAGAGGGTGGACAGAAAGGAATGAGAAGAAAAAAGTCAAATATTTTCTTTGTGAACAAAATAGCTGTATCTTTTATATCAAGCTTTCTCACTCTGAGTAGGATGGAAAACTCTTGAAATGTTTTAAGAATGAGACAGTGGAGCAGGTTCACTCTGATGGAAATGGAGAAAGATTAGAAAGGAATTTGATTGAATATTTAACAATTAACCAAAGGGTTATTGGTTATCTTTCATGGTGGAGTAGGAAGATCCTGGACCCACCTCCTCCCACAAACACACCAAAAGTACAACTACATAGAGAGATTATCTCTGAGGACAACCTGAAAACTCACAGAAAGTATTTCCACAAC
Organism: Camelus dromedarius; assembly: GCF_036321535.1. NCBI lineage: Eukaryota > Metazoa > Chordata > Mammalia > Artiodactyla > Camelidae > Camelus > Camelus dromedarius. Next base: position 25,009,821 of record NC_087437.1, on the reverse strand, counting down.
TAAAGACTGAGACAAGTGATGAAGGGGTCATCTGTCCAGGACTCATACCTTCAGTGTGTAACCGTGGTTGGATGAGAGATCACAGCCTCGGGGGTCCTCCCTGAGGAGTGAAGGCTCCCAATTCCACATCAGGCTCCCAGCCCGGGGACCCTGCACCAGGAAGATGATCCCCTATAATGTTTGACTTTGAAAACTCAGGAGGCTTATGTCTGAGGCTGTAGGAAACCAAGACTCTGCTTTTAAAAGACTTGTGCAAAAAAGTCACTCACTCTCAGCCCCAGTGCAGAGGCAGCAGTCTGAAAAGCACTTGGGTCATAGATGAAGGGGATTCATTGACTAGTTTTAGGGAAAGTGAGGAGGGGAAAGGATCTGTTAGAGCCTTCTCTGGCTGCAGAGCAGCTAGAGGGCATGCTTGTCTTTAGCGGGGAGGGCTCACGTTCTGGCTGGCTGACCTGGGGCCAGCAGGTGCTGTCTCTGACCCTCCCCATCTAACTGACTGGCACTGCTTGCTCTCCCTGGAGTCACTTGTGGGCCCAACCCAGCTGGCACTCCTCCAAAGAGTTCCTTCTGCCCCACCAGTTCTGGTGAGACCCCCTGACCAGGACTAGAGCTTCTCCAAAACAAGTCCCCACCCCGAGTTACTACCTATCCTTGTCAAAATATTCCAGGCATTTTGAATAGGAAGGTACACTTCCAAACTAATTCTACAAGGCCAACCATTACCCTGATACCAAAACCAGCAAAGACTCCACAAAAAAAGAAAGTTACAGGTCCATATCCCTGATGAACATAGATGCAAACGTTCTCAACAAAATATTAGCAAACCAAATTCAACAATACATTAAAAGGATGGTACATCGTGATCAAGTTGGACTTATTCCAGGGAAGCAAGTATGGTTCAATATCTGTAAATCAATCAGTGTGATACATCACATTAACAAAATGAAGACTAAAAATCATATGATCTCAATAGATGCAGGAAAAGTTTTTAACAAAATTCAACATCCATTTATGACAAAAACTTTGAACAAAGTGGGTATGGATGAAACAAACCTCAACATAATAAAGGCCATACATGACAAACCCAGAACTAACATCATACTCAGTGGTGAAAAGCTGAACAATTTCCTCTACAATTAGGAACTATGCAAGGATGCTCACACTCGTCACTTTTACTCAAATCATGCAAGAAAAGAAATAAATGGAACCGAAACTGAAAAGAAAGAATTAAAAACTGTCACTGTTTGCAGATGACATGATACCGTATATGGAAAATCTTAAAGATTACCCCCCAAAATTACAACTAATAAATGAACTCAGTAAAGCTGCAGGATGCAAAATTAATACATAGAAATCTGTTGCATTTCTATACACTAATAATGATATATCATAAAGAGAACTTAAGTAAACAACCCCATTTACAACTGCATCGAAAAGAATAAAATACCCAGGAATAAACTTAACCAAGGAGGTAAAATACCTATATTCCGAAAACTGTAAAAGATTGATGAAGGAAAGATGTGAAGATGACATGAAGATGACACAAATGAGTGGAAAGATTTATTGTGCTCATGGACTGAAATAATTCATACTGTCAAAGCATCCTTACTACCCAAAGCAGTCCGCAGGATTCAATGAAATCCTTAACAAAATGGCAATGGCGTTTTCCACAGAGCTAGAACAAATAATCCTCAAGTTTTTATGGAACTATTAAGACCTTAATAGCCAAGAAAATCTTGAGAAAGATCAAAGCTAGAGATAATACACTCCCTGATTTCAATCTATCCTACAAAGCTATGGGAATCAAATAGTATGGCACTGGCACAGAAACAGACATAGATCAATGGAATAGAATAGAGTCCAGAAATAAACACGTGCTTATACTGTCAATTTATCTATGACAAAGGAGGCAAGAACATACAATGGGGAAAGACAGCCTTTTCAATAAATGGTGTTTAGAAAACTGGACAGGTACATGCAAAAGAAGCAAACTGGATTATTTTCTCACACCATATACAAAAATAAACCCAAAATGAGTTGAAGACTTAAATATAAGACCTAAAACCATAAAACTCCTAGAAGAAAACATAGGCAGTCCACTCACTGACATCAGTCTTATCAATAGTTTTGGGGATCTGTCTCCTCAGGCAAGGACAATGAAAGCAAAAATAAACAAATCAGACTATATCAAACTATAGGTTTTGGACAGCATAGTAGATCATCAACAAAATGAAAAGGCAACCTACTGAATGAGAGAAGATATTTGCAAATATGTCTGATAAAGAATCAATATCCTAATTACCTAAAGAAACCATACAACTCAATATAAAAGAACAACCTGATTTAAAAATGGTAGAGGATCTGAATAAATGTCTCTCCAAAGAAGACATAGAAATATCCAACAGACACATGAAAAGATGCTCAACATCACTAATTATCAGGGAAATGCAAATCAAAACCACAATGAGATATCACTGCACATCTGTCAAAATAGCTGTCATCAAAAGAATACAAATAACAAATGTCGGTGAGCGTGTGGAGAAAAGGGAATCTTGCACACTGTTGTTGGGAATGTAAATTGGTTTGGGCACTGTGAAAAAAAGTATGGAGGTTTCTCAAAAAACTAAAAATGGAACTACTATATGATCTAGCAATTCCACTCCTGGGTATATATCGGGAAAAAACAAAAAAAAAAGCCGATAATTTGAAAGATATGTGCACCCCAATGTTCACAGCATTATTTACAATTGTCAAGATATGGAAACAATGGATGAATGCATAAAGAATGGAATACTACTCAGCATAAGAAGGAATGAAATCCTGACATTTGCAACAACTTGGATGGACCTGGAGATTGTCATACTGAGTAAGCCAGAAGGAGAAAAAAAATACTACATGATATCGCTTATATGTGGAATCTAAAAAGTAAAAGGTAAAACAAAATAGAAACAGACTTATAAAGAATGAACTGGTTGCCAGAGGGGAGAGTGATGGTAGATTGGGTGAAATAGGGATTACGACATAAAAACTTCCAGTTATAAACTAAGTAATTCATGGGGATGTAATACACAGCAGAAAGAACATAGTCTATAATACTGTAATAACTTTGTACAGTGACAGATGGTTACTAGACTTATCATGGTGGTCATTTCATAATGATTGCTATGCTGTACATCTAAAACTAACAATATTTTATGTCAACTATACTTCAGTAAAAAATAAATAAAACATACAAAATAATTAACTGGATTTTCGGATATCTTCAAAGTTGTTGACACACTTACACATAAGGGATAGAGCTATTTTGAAAACATTCTTGATGGCTTGACTTTTTCTGCAGATAAACTTATTTCTTCCCACGTCAGCATGGATTGGCTCTATGCTAATTACTTCTAAATACATGTTGCCAGCAGAGATCTATTTCTAAATGATGCACTCAGATATTCACCCCCTATTTGATATTTCCACCTAAATGTATAAACTGCTTTATTAAGTTCAAAACAGAACTCGTGATTTCTGTTGCATGTCTTCTCTCTCCTCCCCCAAAACACACTCTCTTCCTTATTCTTAAGGGTCATTTACCGTCCTGAATGCTGTCCCAGTCTATTGATTTGTTCCACAAGCCTTGGTCTTATCCAAGATGAGCCATTAAAAGAAAAAAATAACACAATGTATAGTCCTGTGCCAGTTAGGATGTGTATGGCTACTAATGACAGGATATCTAACCAAAGCGGCTGAACAGTGAGGGATTTATTACTTTGTCTGAGAAGTGGGAATGCCGCAGTTTCAAGGGTAACTGACTCAAAGGTATGACAGTGTCATCAGCCCACTCATGATTTCCATTCCTCAGCATTTGGCGGTGCGGCCCCTTAAAAGCTGAAGGTGACTGGTGCAGTTCCAAACACCTGCGTGATCACAATGACAGTCTACTAAAAATTACACAGAAAATAAAGGAATGGGGAAAAAAGGATGCTAGGTTCACACAATTCAAAAGAAACCTTATGCTGCAATATTAATCTCAAATGTATTGGCACTGATTCTGGAACAAAAGGGCTTGGGTTTGAATCATAGCCTTAGCAGACGTTTAGCTGTGTCATCTTGAGCAAATGATTTAACCTCTCTGTGCCTCTACTGCCTCTTCACTCCAACCAATGGATTCTTGTGGGGGTCACTCACAGAACATAGCAGGACGCAGGAGACCCTGGCCTGACAATAACTGTGCCACAGCCCCAGCCACTGTGCCTGATCTGGTAGGAAGACACGCTACCAGAGCCAGCCAGGACAATCAGAACCTTTACCTGGATTATTAAGTAAAGCCAAGGGGAAGGTCACCCCTTCCTCTGGAACTGCTGAGCATGCCACGACCTCACCTCCACTCTCCGCCCCTAAGATATGGAGGAAGCTTTCTGCACTGAAGGCGGGATGAGAACTCACACCAGAGAAAAGCTAAGATGAGAGATGACGAGAAAGAGGAAGGGTCCCGGTAACATGATGAGCATCTTACTCTGCGATCCCATGCACAGGGGCCACACTCCATGCTATTTCTGGCTCCGGCTAGATTGAAATGGATTTCACTGGCTTACGGAGAGTAGTGCCGCTCAGCTCCACAGCTCGTAACTAGCTGATTGCAAACTATGGCCTCGGTTATCTAATTCACATAGTACTTAAATTCTTCCATCAGTGTATGAGCCCGACCTCCCTGTCTCCAAACTTGTAACAGTAGCCAAGGGACATGGACCAAGCAGAAGGAGGTGGACATTTGTAATTAAAGAATATGAAAATAGGTCACTGGTATTATCCTTGGATGCGTAAAATCACGGTAATCAGCTAGCATTGTGCCTAGTGCATAGTAGATGTTCAATGAAGATTTGTTTCCCCTGGTAAAAATTTTTGAAGATAATAGGAAAAAGGATATTATACATATACAGATACATTATATATATAGATATGTTATCATCAGTAGTCTCTCAGTTTGAAATGCTAATATTTGAATTTGATGATAGGGGAAGTGGGCCTCTTCCCTGGTCTTTCAAAACTGAAGACGTTACTTATGTTCTTTATCATTTCAGAATGTGTCAGTGTAAGTAACCCGGCTTGAGTAGTATTAATGTACTGCTTTTCCAGCTCATTTTTATTTTATCATTTTCCTAATGCTCTCTCTTTAAAATTTATTTGCAATCTTGTACAGCATCATAAAATTTGAGTAATCTATACAATAGATTCAACCCCTTACTATAATGCCATATCAATACATATATAAAACTCATGGATATAGTCTAGATGGGGTGGGGTAAATAGTGAAAGAGAGAGAAAGATGAAGATGAAATAAAATTGAAATTGAGGACTTTGAAAATACAATGTTTATTTTAAAGTGCATAGTTGAAAAATTTCCATGAACGTGTTCCTCACAAACTAACCACTCCATCCCCACACCAAGCAACAGTTGCCATCTCAAAGAAGATATCCCAAGATTAAAATTGGATTGAGATTCGGGAATTGGGTAATTTTACTCCTGAGTCTGACATTGACCAATAGAATGAATAATTTTGGATGAATCATATTCTGGACATTGTTTATTCAGATTTAGACTGTGGTGGTCCCCGTGGGTTAAAAACACATGAATTCTATACGAGAATTCAGTGATTCTCATCAGAGCCAAAGTCAAGCCAAAAAGTTAGGTGAAGAATTTCTTTTGTGTCTTTCCAACTTCCTCTTGTGAGTACTCCTCTTCCACCACATGAATTTCCCTTTCCTCCCATCAATCAGGTGTTAAAAGATAAACTAGGGCATATTAAAATGTTAAGGGTTTATGTGAGCAAAAATCGATTCAAATTGGGCAGCATCCAATAGCAGACAGAAAGTAGTTCTGAGAAGCTGGAGAAATAAAAGACTGTTATAGGCAGAAGAGGGCAGGAACAAGGGAGCTATACGGGCAGAAAAGCTGATATTGCAAGGTTACTTTCCTTTAGGTGAGGGCGGGGTGGGGGGGGTGTGTGTCTATCAGGCAGATTACTTAACTCGTGCTGCTCAGGAAGACTCCTAATTGACTGGCTTAAGATTCCACTCCTGGGGGACTTGCAACTGTAATGAGGTCTCCATTTGGAGATCTGAAGCTTAGCATAAACAACTCCATTCTGAGCCTGTTGCCTCCTTTTCAGCACATGTTAGCCCTTGGTAGGGACTCCTACATGCTAGGGCTTGTTCCTTGCTTCCATGCTCTGGTGCTAACACGACGTCCTCTGTCTCTCGCTTACCCTGCGCTTCTCACTGTAGGCTCCACCCAGGCTGAAGAAATTTCCTCAGGCAGTTTCCCATGATTCAAACACCTCTTTTTCACCTCATCTGATTACTCAGTATCATATTATATTGTTTTGTCATATAGAACTTTTATTAATAGTAAACAACAGGTTAACAACTGTCACCTTTCCAAAAAAAAATCTTTCTATTTTTAAATAGGTATGTCTCACCATCATTCAAAGGAATTGGTATCTATCCAGGGGACCTGGGACCCTCCCACAGGGAGACTTTAGGTTAGTTAGGGGAATATTTGGGAACCTTGAACAAAATGATAATTTATGTTTATCTATAGCCTATCCAATTGTAATTAGACATGAATTTTTAGTCAATGACAAATCATTATGAAACTTAATCTTGATTGAGCATGTCATCAATATCCCCAGACTGTTAACTTCTTCATCAATTTTATTGTCATTTTATAAGCTGGCATTTGGACTTTTTGGCGACTTGTTTTCTGCCCGATTTGGGGGTGGGGGGGCGTGTCTAAGGGAGTGGAGGAAAGGCTGTGGTTCCAGCAGGCGTGACTTGCATTTCAGAATTGTTTCTGTAACCGGGGGGAGAATAGCTTGCAGGTATTCCAGGCCATAGCTCTCTGAAAGTTCCTCCCACATGGCTTGCTTCGCTTTTACTTTCATTTTGTATTAAACAAAAAGTCATTCGAGGGCCATTTAAGGCTCTGGTTTGTGTTTTCCAATACCAGATAAAAGTTAAACAGATGAACCATTTGGGGGGTAAGGATTGGGAAATCCACGGCTGCTAAAATGCTTTAAAGTTTCAAAATGGTTTTGTTTTTTTAAACCCATTTTCCATGTTCCAGCAGCTGTGGGTTTTCCCAGGGCTCCCCCTGTGGCTCAAAAGGGAGCTGCTTAATGCTTAACAGATGAGCCAATTGAGTTTTTAAATGCAAAATTAAACTTAAAGTGCACAGAGAGCACGGGGGACTCCACAGACAGGAACAGGCTGACGGAGGAGCGCGAGCTGCAAGCCCCGGGCGGCGGCGAGACGCCGCCTCTCCTCCTGCAGCCAGCGGAAAGCGCGAGCAGCACAGGCGCGTGGGTCTTGTAATCAACCCTCAAACAGGCTGTAGTTATCCTCCATGTTGCCAAAAGGTTTTTCATAACTACTTTCTTTAGATTTATTTATAAATGTCTCTTTTTCTTTAAGAACAGGAACAAAAAATAGAAGGAAAGAGACCGATGGACCCTCTGGAATATAAGAACACATATGTTTTGATCTCCATCAGGTTTGTTGTCTCAGTGATGATGAGAATTTAGTTCCCTTAGCACTTTTTTTCCCCTCAGATCCTTAGGTCCTTTACCCCGTGGGTCCCAGACATTGAGCAGATCATGTAGATTCTCAGAATATTCTGCCTAGAGTGTGAGGAGCCCGGACGACTACAGACTTTGGTTGGGACTCAATTTGCCTAGCCACTGGACACACTGTTTCATCATTCATCTAAATATTTGAACATGAGAAGGCATTTGGATTTGGCACTTAAAACTAATCAGAAAAACAGTTTTTGCCAACTTTAATAAAGTCTTTGATTCAGGACAAATCATCCTAATGCCTTAAAGAAAAAAATCTCCATGTTATTTGTGTAAGTCCTTTTACCTAAGATGTTCCCAGCATCAGGACTGAAATTCCACGGGTGAACTTTCTTTTACTGGAGGTTGTAAAACTAACTGTTGAATTCCAAATGGTGGAAATCTTTTTGGGAGTCAATCTCATGATTTCAACACGTTTTTTATAGCACAATGTACACTGGCATTCCAGAATGGGATACAGCCAGTGAGGCTCATCAGACCACATAACCTTCAAGATTTCTGGCCAATACACACCGGAAGCATGAATTCCTTAGCATCTTTGGGACGTCACTTGCTGTCTAGTGCATTGTAATTGCATTTAAGGAATATTTAGCATAACCCGAAAAGTGCTGAGAAATGACAAACACACTGGAAGACTTCTATTGCTCAGACCTTGTCTTCATACTCAGCTTTTAAGCTAGGAAAACAATTAAAATCCTTTAATGTCTCACTTTTGAAGAAATCACTCTAGGACATAGTAACCAAAAATCCTGTTACGCCGGCAAAAACTTCCCAATAGGATACCAAGAAGAGGATGCTAGAAAGCTTCAAGTTCTCACGTGCTATACCACCAAGTCCAGCAATGACGAGTGAAGTCACAAGATTAAATAAGCCTAAAAAAGGACACAGGAATACATACACGTGTGTATCCGTATACACGTGCACACATATTCTAGCACGCGTACACACACATACCTTTCATACATTATCTACAGTTGCTATTCAATTACTAATTACATTCCTTAGATATTTTTACCTCTTTCAAATTCTCAAAGTAAATCTTACTATATTAGATTTTGAGAGCTCTCGTGGCCCACTCCTACTGCTTGTCCCGAAGAACAAAACCAACCAACCAAAACAAACAAAAAACCCAACAAACTCTACAACAGATCATCATTATTTGGTGTCACTCTTCATTCTACACCTGCCAGCTCTTGTTTAGTAGAACAATTATTTTACCTTTGCCATTTAAATTTCAAGTGGTGATTGTGAAAAGGCAACTTTTAAAAAATCCACCGAGGGTGAAGATTCCTCCACTGTCTTTGTGACTGCGTGTTCTGAGACTTGTACCTCTTACGTAATCAAATCCATTTGAGTCATTGACTACAGCCAGCCTTGTCAGTTTGCCTGAAGGAAAAACACTGATGAGGTTGGGCTCCTGTGAAAGCAATCATATGGTTAATTGCTTTAGTGTGAACCTAGCCATTGTGATTAAAGCCTAGGACTTGTGTTTAGGTAGAGCAGAGTTTCCATGCTTCAAGGCACTCCGTGGCAGAGCTAGCATTCTCCAGGCCTCAAGAAAATGTGCTGAGGCATCGGCATATTTCCCTGAGGAGTTACAGTGTTTGGGGGATCATTCAATCATTAGACTATATTCAAAGAAACTGGGTTAATTTGAATATGTAATCATTGGATCACATATTCATATATTTGTTAGCTCTCTGAAAGGGTGATCATCAGAATGCAGGTTTAAATAAACAAGTATCTATTCAAAACTTGACATATCATGTGCTTGAATTTAAAGTGAATTCTGCTCACCCCTAAAGCGTCTCATACCTGTCAGCTAATACAGGTATTAGCTGTATTCAGCAACTGGCGTCCTTTTCATGAACATAAATTAAAAAGACGATCTGCTTTACTTTTTAATAAATTGCTATGGCTTATCTTTTCAGAATTCCAATTTTAGTAATTTCTTATAGAATTTGATTAGTAATATTTAGGCCATATATATATGTAAAACACATATATATACCTACACACACCATCATATACACATGTACATATGTGTGTGAATACATACATACGTTAAATTCAATGCAGAAAACATATAAAGACTTTTGTTTAATCTTTTTCTCTTTTTGTAAAATTACAAAGAATCAAATCATTATTTTGCTCCTTTCCAGTGAAATGTTGGCTTCACAGTTCACTTTTTATAAAGAAATTCTAAATCATTAATCAAGTAGAATACCACTCTTTTTTTTTTTCTTCTAATTATCCAATATACTTTTGAGGCTTTCAGAAGTGGAGGTTTACATCCATTAGGGCACAAATGGTGATAATAATAATAATAATAATAATAATAATAATAATAATAATAATAATACAAACCCCCAGCTATCCATGTTTCAGTAATTCAAATCCAACACCATTTTGAGTAGATTTTTAATATACTCATGGGAGTCACACAAGGGTAACTGATGATTTCAAATTACTTGCATCTTATTTATCTTAAAATCTATTCCCTAATCTGTTACTACATTATGGGCAATAATATCATTCTATTAGTTGTAAAAACAATGGAGTTTTACTAATTTAACTGTATTTACTGCTCCTCTATAACCTCATAAAAAGCGATTCCTATGTATATAAGGTATTTTTAGAAACCCGACTTTCTCAGACATAGAGGCAAGGTATTAAGACGTACCATTTTAAGAAATTTTAACAAAAAAGGGGACATATTATGGTATAGTCCTCATCATTTTGCATTGTTCTCCAAACAGTTGCCTTCCTTTTCAGGGTGGATCTCTGCATGTTAATAGAGACTGCATCACGTGCAGAAGCTGGGAGCATGCAAGCCGTGTTTGGCACATAGATTCTTTGTAGGGAAAAATCTTACACAAAGCATGCTGCATCAAGTGCTTTATTTCAGAAATGAAATCTTTTTTTTTTTAGACCAATCTGACTCAATATTTCCTACCCTGTAAACATTGGCTCATAAAAGGGTTAAATATTAAAATCGAATGGGAAGTAATAGGAAAACATTGCCTCTATTCCCCAATGCAAAAATCAAATATGCAAATATGAAAATGAGAGGACTCTGCTCCTTCCCCTTATACAGCTGATTAAATTGTCACTGCTGGAGATTATATGGGGCTTTATTCCCTTTACAGCCATATATTCGATTGGACAGACAGAAAAATATATTGCCCCAGACGAGACCCACCACCTGGGTACACTGTGCTTCTGGTTGCCTGCAGAGGTCTTGTCCAAAACTTTGCAGCTACCCTTTTAAAAAAAGAAAAGTATTAGATGTGATCATTCATGACAGACTGGATGATCTCTAAAGTCCCTTCTTACCTGGAGATTCCAGTGAGACAGAAACTCCTCCTCTTATTACCAGATATCAGCTCGCAGGTTAATTCCCTTGTAACAAAACCTGCACAGACATATCCCCTTTTTATATTGATCTTAAACATCTTTCATTCATTTTGCATGATACATTCATTAAAAAAAAATCAGTCTCTTCTCTTTCTGTGTTTGCACTTTATCTCCTACCTAACTGATACATTTATTTCCTGGCGTATCAGTTTTGACACTGAACCTGTCCCCGCCCCCAGTTGTTCCCTCCAGAAGAAAATATTTGATTTTTGCAAAACTCGGATATAGAAAGAGAAGAATTACCTTTGATTCTCTTGATGTCTCGCCCTGATTTGGAAATGGTTCTCGTGGTCTGTCTGGACGTAGTAGAAGTTCGGACTCAGATGATGTCGCCTGCCTGTGTCACTCTGCACTGCGGGCTGAGCAGGGAGCTGCCTCCAGCTGCAGTCTCGGGCCTCAGTGTTAAGGACGCACAGAACTACTTTGTTAATGAGATCAGCTTCTCTGGTGCATAAAGATGTAGCCACAAGGAGAGGGAGATTTAACAACTAAAAAGGGGGTAGGGGTGATGTTTTTGAATTGGAGCATTAAGGGGAAAAAAAATAACAACAGCAAAAAAAACAGTCAGCAGATACTTCCTTGCAAGGACAAGTGAACAGGAGCAGTTCTATTTGCCTTTAGATCTGTAGTAGAGATACACGTGTTCCTCTGCTGTAGCAGCAAGGTATAGATTCCCGAAAGAATTTTGGGCTGGCTTGGTGTGTGGCTGGAAATATTTTTGTTGCTCTTGTCATTTTACCCATTCAGCAACATGACACTTATGGATGTTTTAAACTGAATAAGATCTCTACTGTATCTTTTGATATAACTGCAATTTGAAAAATGTATCTTCTCTGATTGGGCAAATGAGTAAACAATCAAATTTCTCACCTCTCACATCCAGTTGGGTAAATTTGTAATAAAATCAAGTGATTTCTCGATGCCGCAAACCCAGAATTTCATATGCGTTTTAAAACACAGACATATATCATGCTTAAACAGCATTCTGCTTTAACTTGAGAATTTTTAAAAATCATTGCTTTCTAGCATCGTGTGTGCCCTTTTCTGCTGGTAAGTCTGCTCAATGCAGATCTCTTTTTGCTGTCAAAATTAAAAGCAGAGTTGTGTGTGTTCTGCTTCCTTGAACATGTGTCCACTTCAACCCTTTATTCTCTATTTGCTTTTTTTCCTGTCTTTCCCATGTTTCTTTGTTTTTCTTTTGTTTTCTTTTCCAGACTTCCCAGGGCTTCTGTTTTAGTATATTGTTCTCTTCGCATTGTTCAACTGTTCTTTGGCCAAAGTTCCATATTTAACCTAATTTTCTTGTTTTTGTTTAATCTCCCCATAGTTTTATATTGTTCCTTTTTTCCCCTTTCTCTTCTCTCCCATTGTGCTTATTTATGAAAACACAATTCCAAACATCAGATTATGGACAAATTTCCTCTTGAATGTCCTTACCTTGTAATATTTTGGCTTTTAATGTCTTTATTCCCTCAACCACTATTGGTCAGTATTTTAAATCATCTTTTTGTTGACTGCATTGCCTTTTCTGTCACATCTTTCTGTTTCATTTTCCCCTTGATGTCTTGGTTTTCCAGACTTCTAGTGTCACTAAAATGTGACCACCATCTATTCAACACTTAGTATCAGCCTTGTGTTTAATGCTTCACACATATTCCCTTGAATATTTACTATAACTCTGAAAGGTAGGCATTCTTATCTCCATCAAGGGAAGACAGAGGCCCAATGATTAAGGTACTGCCTTAAGGCCACACAACTGTGACAGCAAGTATTTTTTCTCAAAACTATTAGGCACCAAATCACCATCTCTTTCAACTAAATCATACTGAGACAAAAAAAAAAAATCAAAACTATGTTTTAAAATTCTGTTATGTTTAGGGGAAAATATGCTCACTTGTTAAACTTCACAGATGTATTCTTACCTCATTATTGAAAGAGTAGGAAACTAACAAAATGGCTTCCCTGACGCTAACGCTGTTTGCTGATGCATTCTGACTTAAAATTCTTGCAACCGATTTTTCTCTTTTCTCTGACAAACCCCCATCTCTGCTTCACTTGCTCAACTGCCTTTTACACTCTCCACTCTCTCTAGATTCTTTACCCAAATAGCTAATCCTTTAACCAAAAAGCTGTATTCCAGCAAGGTGGTCACGGGCTGATAGCCTCACAAGAACGAACAGACCCTCTGGAGTGTCTCCGTGACGCCAGGTGGATTCATCAATATTAAGAAGAATGTAGGACCCCGGAAAACACCTTGATTGTTGCTGCCTTTCTGTCCATCCAGTTTTTCTGTAAAACCTCAGGACCTCAACCCTGAGATGGAGTCACAGTCTCCGAGGCACGAACCTGCTGTGACTCCCCTTTGCCTGGCGAAGCAATAAAGTTGCTCTTTTCTAATTCTCCCAAAACTCTGCCTCCAGGTCTCAAATTGGCCATCGGGGTACAGAGGCCGGTTTTTCGGCAACATTATTTACATGCACTTGTACCTGAAATGACTAAGTAGAAATTTACTTGTTATGTCTTCCTTCTGATAAAACTTACCAACTTGAGTTTTATTTGAGATTAAAAAAGAAGCAGCAGCTCTGAACTCAAGTTACTGTCTTCAACAAAACTTTTAACTAAAACTAGGTCCCAGTTTTCTTTGGACAGACACCAATTTACCAATACATGGCTGTAAATGTAAACAAACTGTGATAGCAAGTTCTTATGAGTAAAATAAACAAGAAAAGGCAAGTCTAGAAGCATGGAAAGACTGCACTGTCGGCACAACCACTGCATTCTATCAGCCATCTCAGTAATGACATCAGTGATCAAATATGTTTTTACAGTTGTCAAAGTAGTGGATCCGACATCTAATCCCAGCCTGCCTGCAGCTGCTTTTCTCCATCTTTCTCTCCTTGTATTATATTTGCCTTTTGAGAGAATAAAAGAATCATATATTTCTTTATGTTCTTCATTCAGATTTAGAAACTCTTGCACTTTTTGCAATGACGATGAGATGTGGTTATTACTCACTAAACAGGTCAGTTTGCAAGTTCCGTAAACCCACCATTTAATCATTACCACCTCCTTCACCTTATTCTTGCAATGATTTTATAAATATGTAAATATATATATACACACTTTTAAGAAGCACTTATATTTGATATTCCATTAGAAGCCTCTAAAATTGCTCCAGCTCTTGCCATGAAAAAAGTTCTATTTCTAGACTTTGGACAAGATCTTAACAAAATTCTCTTTGATGAATTGCAGCCCTGAAAGCTGTCCTTGTACTAAGCTGTCTGTACCTGGCAGTTTCCTAAGGAACTGCAGAATGAACAAAGTTAGCAACTAGCAGATCTGAAATATCTGGAGAGATTTGACCACGAGGATAGGATAACACTAACGCAGTGACTGGGAAGTCATGAACACTTGACCTTGAACTCCAGCTCTACCATTGGTCACCTTTGTGGAGTGGGCAAGTTACCTCATTCTTCTAAACCTCAGTTTCTTTATCTGTAAAAGGGGGATAATGATGCCCACTTCCAAGGTATACGAGAAAAAGGTCATCAGGTCATGCATATAGAGCACTCAGGACAAAATCTGGTGTTAGTAAGTCCAGTATAAAAGATAGCCGATGGCATCATTACCGCTTTTATCATCACTGTGCCAAAACTAAAAATTGTTTCCTCTTTCTTTCCTTCTTTTGCCACTGTGTACTGAGCCGTAGAGTCATTTATCCAGCTTATGAGTGGCATTTGGGGTCCTGGTATTTATCTGTTGTTGTTTCCCCCACACTGTAATAACTTTATATATAACTCCTATGACAACTTTTAGGGTCAAGATAAAATTTGTACTAAATGAAGCACACATGAGCCAGGTCTCCCACACACATTATAAATAGCACTTGGAATTGACATCTATTGGCGAGCATTTGAGCATAGTCCATATAATGCTCTCACCTTGCTATATCAACTTTTGCTGGTATTTAATTTCCCAAGGCTAAACCTAGTGTCTGGCACAGAGAAGATGTTTGATAAATTACTGTTAATACGAGCTGAACTGAACCTATATATCTTATCTACCTTAGGGAAAACATAAATTCACTAAGGGTATGCTTTATTCATTCATTCATATATACATATATGCCTTCATTCATTCAGTAGGCACTTGTTTGTGTCTACAGTATGATCAGTACTGCCCCCCAGATTATCCACACAAGGGCACGGGCCATTCCTTTCTTGTTTGTAACTCTGTCCTTAATATGTAGCACAGCACGTGGCATATGATGAGTTCTCCAGAAATATTTGCCGAATCAGTTAAATTCTATTTTCGGATGGATTTTCCTTCCACATACATAGAGACAGCCTGCAGAGTTGCATGATGAAAACAAAAACAACAAACAATCCAATAGTAAATAAGATCCATCTTTCATAATTAATCACCAGGCTAAGTGTAAACAGAGCTTAAAAGTTTGCTTCAAGATTTCATTACCATGAGTCGGTGTGTTTTCAGCTGAGTCTGTCAGTTTCCCTAACAATTTCCTAATCAACAGTTTTCACTTAAAAAAAAAAAAAGAATGGATAGTAGGTGAAAAAAATAGCAATGGGTATAAGCAACAGTATTAAATATACGTATATTCCTGGGAAACACATAAATATTGGCAAATCTAGTCATTGAGAGTAGGGGAGTCAGTTATATCAGCTTTTGGGGGAGTTCCTAAGAAGTGATGTATTTTGGTGGGAATCATAGAACTTTATTGCCTTAGAAATCATACTATCATTCTAATTTTTACAAATGAAAAAGTAAGACCCCAAAGATGTTCAAAGACCCACCCAGGGTACTTGGCACCAGAACAAGGGTCCTGGTCTCTGATGTTTAAGAAAATAAATGATTTCCCCACTATATCACAAGACCTATTAAATATAAATGCTACCATGGATAATTCCATGAATAGTGACACTTTAAATTATCTGTAAGACATTGAAAATACTAACCCAAAAAAGAAAATGTCCAATAAAATATTCAACATGCTGTTGGTGTTGTTTTCTACAAAAAAATAAAGGTTTTAAAATAATAGAAACTTCAGTTATTCAAGCATAATGTACTTCTATTCAACTGAGTCCCTAAATCCAGATTAAGATCAGAGTAAGTTCCAATAGGCATGTCTTTTTTTTTCCCTCCAAGCCATTCATATTGAACTTTAAATTCATGTTAGCAACCGCCTATACAATCCAGGGGGAAAAGGAGGAAGGGGATAGGGTTAGAGGTGGTGTTGAACAAGTTTTTAAATATAAATTTGCAATTTAATCTTGGAAGATGAGACTTTTGCAAGGCTCTTATATCTAAAACATCACCCAGAGTTGTTTGCAAATAGCGATTTGGAAACATTAAAAAATACTCGAAAGTGCAAAATCGTAGCCTACCCTTTACAAGTAATCATTCAAACAGTAACGATTCTCTGGTAGATTTGTTCATCTGGAATAAAATGGCACAGATTTAGGGGGCTATGTATTTATAATATTGTTACATGAAAGAAACAAGGGGCAGTGATGTTAACTTCACAGAAAGTTACTGTTTTGGGGTAAGCTCTGATTAAGCATTCATTCCACACTATGTTGTCTTCACTCTGCTACTGAACTGGATGGCATAAATGTCCCTGAGAAATGAATTTATCTGTACAATCGTCTACAGATATAATAGTAAAAAGTGGCCTGGGAGGACCAGGATAGAGGCTTTAAAATGAATGAATGTAAGCACGTGTAATTATTTCTTTCAGATTTATAACAACAATTCTTGCTGTTAACAAATATAAATGTAACATTTACTCAGAAATAAGAGACTGCAGACGGAAATAAACAAACCAAGGATGTAGTTCATCTAAGTAAACACTGAGGTTATAAACCTTCAAACTCAAATATCAAGAGCCCTGCAAATTAATGCTACACACAATGGGCCCTTTGGAAGCTAACTTAATCCACCCCCCTGAATCTACATGAGGGCCATGCATAACAATGCAGGAGCTGGGTTTCCATTAAGAGTTTCCTCTGCAGGCTGTCAGCTGTTTGAAGAAATAACAATTTCCTAGGCATGAAAGCTTTTTCAGAAGGTTCCCACTGATGTGTAATAAAAGTGACTTTCCTTTTTTTTTTTTTTCCTTCTACTTCTTCCCTTTTTTCCCCCCTTCAGATGTAACTTTGCAGGGAGAAAAAGGGTGGACTAAGGCCATAGGCCCCCTACTAGCTTACCTTACGTGGATTATCAGTGCAGGTGTTAATATAATTGAAGGTGTGGTAGCAGATACAACCCTCTAATAGTTTTCGGTATATGGAGATTACCTAGGTAGAGAATGCCAGAGTACCTGAAGAATAGGCGAGTCAGTACCTTATTAACATATCACCATTCAGCGGCAGCTGCATATCTGGAAGAAGAAGAGGAAAAAAAAAACCTTTAAAGAGCCTATTCATCTATGTTAATGGGCCCATTGCACAGCACATTGTGTGAGAAATTAAGTCTCTGGCTGTGAACTTCCTGTGCTGTGCAAGCTGCCTTGACTCTTTTTTATTGCTTCAGTGTTATTATCTCCTCCTGGAAATAAAAACAATCATGTTCTCACATTTGAGAAGCCAAAACATTCTGAGATAACAAACTGGAGGTGCTGGTTGAAAGTTTCTTTTGTCTCCCTTATTAAGTGAAAAAAATATGTTTTGAAATTAAAGCAACCCTCAAATTTACATCAAAACACATCAAATTAACTGAGCCGTCCTGTGAATGATAAAGTGTTCCCCCCTTCTTTTCTTATAAAATACACAATTAAATTGCTTTCCTGGTTATCGTTCCCTTTTTAGAATTAACTTTTGATGACAGAATATGTTAATTTATTCAAATTAGACATGATTTTTAAAAATGTGCAACTGGCAAAAGAACTGCTTTACTCCTGGAAGATAAGTATAAGATGTATTGGGGGAAAAAAATCACGGTATTTATCCTCAACAATTTCAGTTAAGACAGGCTTGGCTAGCATTTCAAACATGAAAATGGAAAAGGTAATTTCAGGTTAAGGAAATTTCTCCTTTTGTACTAATTGAAAGCCGAGAATGTTTGCTTCTGCCTTTTTCTTGGCTATTTCAAGGCCACCACGTAAACCGATGTACATTTGGCATAAAAACATCCTCTTCAGATGAACAGAACACATTTCCATCATTTTGTGTGCACATTACATTAGCATCACCAGGATCATCATTAACATCCTCATCACAAAAGAAAGAGCTGGTGATCAATACTGACTGATTACAACTCAATTAACAAAGAATCTCCCAGTGCAATTTAAAGAAATCTAGTTTCCTTCAGACTTGAAGAATGTTCAAGTTAATCTAAGATGTTTTACTATTTAACAGATTTAAGGAGTATGGGGGACAATAAACAGAAAACCGTAATTCAATCTGTGGTTTCACTGTGCTAATGGACATTCTGTCTCCACGGGCAAAATTTGTCTGAACAGGATAATAATTATTATCTGCTGTTTCCTGATTTAGCACTCATACATCTTTATTTTAAGACTATGGCAAATCAGTCAATGATGGAACATAAAGTTGAATATATCCAAGACGAATATATGAACACCATAGAGTTTGTCAAGGAAATTCTTGGGGCATTAAAGACTTTAGATTGTTCACTGGATTTGGCTTGTTTCCTCTAAAAAAATAAATCAATAAACTTTGTAAAGGAGGAAATAGTCAAACAGATCCTTCTGCAAATGACATGATGGTAAGGAATTTTCCTTATTTTGTACAGTAAAATCAGCATCGGTTATATGAAATAATGTGCACTGTCTGACCGATGGGCAAATTTTTCAAGTTACTACTAATACTTTGTTACATGTATGTATTCATCAGCATATTTATTTGAAGCATTTGGAAAAGAATCTATTTTCTCTTGAGTCAGTTGCTTGAGTCCCAGTGGGATGTCTGTAAGAAGTACATTTTCATAGATTTTGGATGGGACTGCTACCTTTCTACTGGCTTCCTAAAGAGAAGACTTAAGAGTACAGGAGAACAAAACTTGACTATCCATTCTTTGTTTAACGAGCTCGTGGTTCATGTAGCTTTATACAGACTACTGGATAAACATAAGATTGTCTAGATTGTGTGGCCTCTTTCAGATTTTGCTATTACAAACCCCTTCTTTAGATAAGGTTCCTTTTATCAAACACACATTTTTTAGACAAAATGCCTTCCAATTTTGGGGGCTACCATTTTATGGAGCTATCCTCTGTTGCTGGAAGTCCTAAAGTAACAAAAAAGAGCTGAACACTACTATTTCCTGTATCAAGGAAGCAGCTGATATCTTAGAAAACATGGAGACCAGAAATTTAAAGACAAGTAAAAAAAAGAAAAATTTGGAACTAGATTCCCTTAAGGGGGATAATTCAGATTAATGGACCATTCACTGTCCTGTTAACACAGAACACCTGCATGGGCCAGGTAATCAGGTGACAAAGTTGCCAGTATAAAAGCGACATCAGAACTTGTCTTCATTGGCATCAGAACTGCCAGCTGTATCACCTCTGACCGCGTGGCCCCACATCTATTAACCTCATCGATTTGGAACCCTGCTGAGACTCCCCAGAAAGCTGCTCCCTGCTGAAAGGTTGAAGTGGATCAATCCTGAACCAGGAACAAGAATTCAATAAAACAATACAGTGTGGACCTTCAACCATTAAGGAGTCCTTAAAGTAAATCAAATTAAGGACTTTGCCGTAATGAAGATCTTTTAAGATTTTGAGATGTCAATTGATTCCAAGTCCTCCCAAGCAAACTATTGTCTAGAAGAGGCATCAGGCTGTGATAAGACACATTTTTTTTTAAACCTGTTGTGAGGTAATTACTAAAATAATAAGGAGGGCTGGGTCTGTGTAATCAAGATGGCTGTCACCTGCACAGAAATGGTTTTAAAGTCAATCTTTAAAATGTTATTATTTTCATAATAAAATGGAACTTTATGCAGATTTGCAGTGGAAAATATCACAGTAGAAAGAAAAAACTGTTTTTCTCAATAGTTACTAAAATGAATTTATTTTTGCTTATTAATTGTTATCCATAATATGCTAATGAATTTTCTAAATTTTTTGGTACATTTGCAATCTTTCTCAAATTCATGGTTTATAGAGAAGACAGCTGGAGAGGTTCAGAGCTTCACATCTCTCTACAAAGGGAGACATGATCCACATATATAATGTGTATAACAGGACTGCTACAAGCTTATTTGTGTTTAAATGTGATTGAATTCCTTTGGAATTTGACTTCCATCTTCCCAGATATTATATTCCTTGGGTTTTATTTCTGTGTAGGGCCCTGATCTGAGCCTCAAAAAAAAAAAAGAATCCTATCTCCTGAAAAGCAAACAATGATTTTTCACTTGTAAAATCTGAGGACCTTACAAGTGCTTATCCTTGTAAGTCGTAAATTTACAACAAAGAATATAGATAAACTAGATAGATAGACACGGATATATATAATATTTTAACATATATTATGCAAATATTACTTACTTTTTGTTTTATGTATGAATACCTATATATCATATATAATATATATTTCTTTACTTCTGAGTGTTTCTTTTTTTCCCTAATTATATTTTAAAATGACAATTTTAAATCATCTGTGTAATATTTATGAATGAATATGCCTGGAAAATTTAAATAAAATTTTGCCATTAAAAATGCAGAGACAATCTCTGATTTTGAAATTAACATCAGTTGACATTCTGCTTTCCCAAATACTTTCTATATGATATCTTAGAAAATTTTGTATTGGGATTTTTTTCCTTTACTGGAAAATAAATACTATATCACCTATTCATTGAAAAATGACGCAGTCGATTAGTTAGTATGGTAAAATTAATGCCATGGAACTAGTATAATGGAAATTCGTGTTTACTTGCTGTAATTGATATTTATCTTTGATCAATAATGTATAAGAGCTTATGTGAAGCAGCCAACGTAGAATATATTACATATTATCTCTATTTAGCACCTCTAGGCAAGAATATTGTACAGGGAAAAAAGCCAAAATTACTGTTTTTCTTTATTAACGGCTCTCCAAGGAATACACTGGAATGAGTTCTGTCTGCCAACTAATTGATAATTATTTAATTAGCACTTTATAATGACAATGGGATTTTACCCCCCACCAGTCCATCTCTTCTTTAAGACCGAAGTAGACCACCTTATGCATTTTCGCCCTAACTTCTGGGAGCTAACACCAGCCAAAGTGTGCCCTTACCAAGATTTCCCAAGTTAGAACTCCAAAAGCACTGTGTTCCGCCACCTCCTTTAAGCCACAGCATTTCCTTTTCCCATTACGGGGGATGACTGGCACTCGAACAATGTGTGTGGGTGTACAGCCTTGTTGTGTCACTGTGGACAGTTCTAACAGTGGCTTCATTAGTTCTTTTTACAACAAAAGATAGGGCTTTCCCCCCTGCCTTTTTCTTTCTTTCCCTTAGTTGGCATGCGGGCTGAATTCTCCTTGGACCCCCTGCTTGACTTTTTTTTTTTAATTCCAGAACTTCTTTAGAATGGTGCAGCCATTCGAACACTAGGAATTGTAACTGATCGACTGTTTGCAGGGGAACTCATGAAAGTTCTCTTTGTTCCCCCTTCTTTAAACCAGGTTTACCAGCCCCTCCCTCCCACCAACCCAAAAGGAAAAGGAAATCCACTTTTAATTATACATTGATGGAAATCGCTGTGAGGGAAGGGCGCATTCACTGTAGAACGCCCATTTTAAACTTCATTACAAGCAAAAAGAGGTGTTTGCGTCAGAACGTCAATTCTCAAAAGCCCCAGTTAAAATATATTTTTCCCCATAACCCTCTGTTCAGTTTAAGATTTCTCAACCAGTGAAAGAGTTCTGCTTAAGAAATAAAACTGGATAGTAGCTTTTATATATTTTTAAATATATGTGACATTTAGAAAGGATAACAGATATATATATATATGTGTATATATATATTTATATATATATATAATGTGTGATCTTAAATTAACTATCTAGGAGGGCTTTGTTTAGATAAAAAGGGGCTTTTTTGTCTTTTGAGGGTTTGTTGATATGAGAAAGAGGTGGTAAAGTCCTGTCTGATGGCACCAAGACCCTTGCTTCTGAGAACCAACAATCAGGCTGCAATAATGCTATACGTTTAACTTTACACCCCAGGACCATTATCGTGAGGTTCTCACTACAGACTTAAGTCAGACAGGACAACCCACTTTTTATAGGCAAAGCAACTAAGGCTTAAGAGAGTTGTAACTGGCCTTGTTAGACAAGATCCATAAATTAAATAAAACCACTACAAGTTCTTTAGGAATAAAAGGAATCAATATAGAAATTATATTTTTAGGACTGTGTGGGGAGGTCTGGAAGAGGGGAGTAGAGGTCAAAGATACAGTTAATAAATGGAACCCTGACCCAGGAAGACAAGTTAGAACTCACAGGAAAAATTGAGAAGCTGTGTTCATCTGGTACCTAAAGGTGTACTATGACCAGGGAGCAAGTGGAAGTGTCTCTGGAGACTGTCCCTTCCGGGGAACATGTCCTTCTGTAATCTCACAGCCAAGAGTGTAGTGGTGGGTGTGGGACCGTGGTGGGTCAGTGGGGCCAACAATCAGAAAGACAAGTTGGACATGGAGCAGGAGGGGAGCAATGCCTAGCTGGGGCCCACCGGGGACATTTGCATCTGTCTCTCACCATATCTGACCGCCATGGCCTTCCAAGAGTAACGCCTTCTTTCTTCACTTCTATCTTCCAAATCTCATGCAAATTCCTTTCTTGGTCAACTCTAACTCAGAACCATGCAGGGATAGTACTGGAAAATGGATTTTCCATCCTTAAGTGAGGATAGTAGTGCCAAGTTGGCGGCACACAATCCAACACATTAGTGTAAGGCCACACAGTGAGACAGTGGCACAGCCCAAACTAGAGTAAGTGTTTGATTGTGAGGATGCCTCTTCCACCCTGTCAGGCTGTGTTGAGTTGTCAGTACCAATAAGAGACTTCAGAGTGAAGGAGGGAAGGCATCAATCTAAACGTCATGGCCAGTTGCAAGTGACAGGAATCCAACTAAAAGTGGCTTAAGCCAAAAAGGGGATTTATTGTCAAATGGGAATTAGTCATCAAAAGGAAATTTATTGCTTAATTGAAATATTCAGACTTCAAGGATGACCAGATCCTGGAATTCAAATGGTATTGTCAGGACTCAATATTTTTTTCCCTCCCTTGGCTCTGCACTCGTCTGAACTAGCTTTATTCTTGTCTACTAAGAATGGTAACACAGAAAGATTGGATGGAGAAAAACAACCCTTAGGTCCTGAAGGCATAAATTCTTCCATGGAGGAAACAGTTTTAGGCCTACATCACACCAGCTTTGATTCCAAAGGAAGAGAATGCTTCTCTGTCCTAATATTATGTTCATAAATATCCTAATTGAACCTTGTTGGCCTGGCTTGGATCAGATGCCCATTGCTGTATTCATAATCGAGGCCAAGGAATGATTGTCCAAGCTCTGAATTTGAGTTTCTTCCAGGAATCAGCTATGGGGAGAGATTACCATCCAAACCTGAGTGGAAGGACAGATTTCCTCTGCTTAAGAACATGAAATGAACAATAAATTCTCACTGTGCTAATTAAAGCTCCTTTTTCCAATGAATTTTGTTATTGCAAAAAGGAAGTGAAGGAAGGATGGGTTAATCAACTCTAAGACTCTAAACATTCATAAAGCAAAACTGCTGTGGAACAACAATCAACAAGTTTTGATTAGTTGGCATATTTTGCATGTGTCCAGTACTTTTCCAGGCATTAAAGGGACCATAAAAGTATAATTTACATTTGCTATCTCCATTAATGATTTTTTTTTCTTTTTTCTTTTTCATTGAGGAGAGAGTTTTTATACCTACAACAATTAGCAAGCAATTGAAGACGGAATGCAATTAATGGCAACTTCATGTGATATGGGTCAAAAGAGGACCAGCCCATTAGAAACAGGTGACCTAGGAAGGTCTCACAAAGGAGCTGGCACTTTGGTCTATGAAGAGTGATGAAGGTGAGGAAAGGCATTCCATTCTAGAGAATTACCGATATAAGCACAGAGACAGAACTAAGCATATCATGGGAAAATGCAGCAGATCTCATTTTCCCCTCTTCACTAACAGTATCTTTTTTGTTGTGGTTAAGAACTGTCATTTGCCAAGTTTGGGAGATGCATGTGCATTGTTTTGAGCCAAATATAAAAATTTTGTTCTCCAATTTCCCAGCATTTTATGCAGTAGGGGTCAGTATGACCCAGCTGTAGCCAATGAGATAAGTCAAATCTGTTGGGAAAGTTTGGGGAAAACTGTTGCATTTCTAATATAAGGCTACACACATATTACGTCCAAACATGGTACCTTGACACACTGACTATTTTAAGCTGAAAGAGTTTAAGGAAACAGCAGAAGCAGGACCTTCCCTCCACCTTTCTCCCCTGAAGTAGGTCACAGACCCTTAG
Source organism: Camelus dromedarius (assembly GCF_036321535.1). NCBI lineage: Eukaryota > Metazoa > Chordata > Mammalia > Artiodactyla > Camelidae > Camelus > Camelus dromedarius. The sequence goes on along the minus strand of NC_087437.1, from coordinate 24,985,261 downwards.
GAGAGAGGTGCCCTCCCTACACTGGAAGAAAGAAGCATCCTTATCTCTGAGGACAAAGGGATGCCAGGAGAATCCAAGCAAACAGGCCTTGCTACGTTTCCCTGTTTACTGCATTTACATCATACTCCGATGTACCATGTTTTCTTCATCTGGTTTTGGTGACGAGACTGTCCACTCTTCATCAAAGCTAGCATAAAAACACTCAGGTTTCACTGATTCTTCAGGTCTTCATGTCCTGATGAAGTTTCCTGTGTCACATAAAACTGATATTAAATAAATTTGTACACTTTACTCCTGTTAATCTGTCTTTGTCAGTTGAATTTCTAGACTCACCCAAAGGTGCTAAGAAGGTTGAAGAGAACTTTTTCTTCCCCTATAAAGCAAAGCTTTAACTGTTTCCTTTCTGTCTTGAATGTAGGCAGTGTTAGAAGATATAGCTTCAATCTTGAAAAAGAAAGTTGATATGCTAAAACTGGTAATGCAAGATGGAGAAAAATCTAAAAACAACCTTTCACCAGACATTTTGGAGCAAAAGAAGTCTTTATTTGTGTAAGTCATTGTAAGTAAGGGCTGTCTTACTTATAGCCGAGTTCATTTTTAACTGATACAGATGGGAAAGGAATTAACCTGGTGAAGGGTTGGAAAAGTATGGGAAGTGTAATTTCACTAATCACAACATGCACATTCACATCTCTATGATTTTATGTGATGAATACCCTCAATCTAAAAAGGCTCTTCTTTTATTTCTTTACTTAAAAAGTCATCTATGTAGGTCCAGCACATATGTTACTTCATTCACGAAAATTTCTCTAATTATTACAGTCAGACTAAATGAGGCTTGGGTTCCAACGAAACATAGCCTGTGCTCAAGTCCAGTACTATTTTTTCCCCCAGTTTTTCAGTAGGATGAGGTATTTAGAAACTTCCCCTACTCTGCAAGCTTCCAGAAGACAAAGGTGTCTTATTCAATTTTTTGTTTTGTACAGAAGTGTTTTACATATATTAGACTTTTTATCCAGTTTTGTTTAAATGAAACTTTCTACTTTCTTCATTGTAGACAAAAAAAAAAAAAAAAAAGGAAAGGAACAAAAATGTAAAAAATGTAGTGGAACTATTTTTCAACTCCTTTCATTAGTAGGTGAGATTTAGCTCTCCATTCTGAATCTGTAATTGGTCCTGTGACTTGGTTTGTCAATGGGATGTAACTAGGGACTTAAAAAGTTATGGTGCACTAGGATATTTGCACTGTCTCATTGCTTTTTAGAACCCTGAGACTCCACGTAGAGAAGCCCAGGTTTGCCCACTGGATGATCGGAGACCACAGAGAGCAGCTGCTTGTCCCTGCAGAGCAGCACCTTAACCAGATCTAACCGCCAGCTGATGCATCACTGACCTCAGTTGCTCGAGGGCTGCCAAGACCAGCAAAACGCTGTCCAAACGAGCCCAGCCTAAGTAATGACCCACAGAATGAGGAAGTAACACAGGTGGTTGTTTGAACTACTGAAGTTTGGGGATGATAATTAGAGAGCAAAAATGAACGGATGTACCATCAATTTTTAAGAGAAGTTTTAGGTTCACAGCAAAATTGAGTGAAAGGCCCAGAGATTCCCCATTCATCCCCTGCTCCCACACACGCGTAGGCCCCTCACTGCCGACACCCCTCAGCAGGGCGGTACATTTGCTACAAGTGATGTACCTGCATTGACACATCATTATCACACAAATTCCATAGTTCACATTAGAGTTCACTTTTTGTGTTGTACATTTTGTGGATCTGGACAAATTTATCATGGCATGTATCCACCCTTATAGTATCATACAGGGTATATTTACAGCCTTAAATATCCTCTGTCTCTGCCTATTCATCCTTCCTTCCCTCTCACCCACTGGCAACCACCAATCTTTTTACTATCTCCATAGTTTTGCCTTTTCCAGAATGTCACATAGTTGGAATCATACAGTATGGAGCCTCTTTTGCTTAGTAATATGCATGTAAGTTTTTGCTACATCTTTTCATGGCTTGATAGCAAATTAATTTATTTTGTTAGTTTTTATCTGTTTGATTTTTGATTGACTTAAAATGTTCAGGCATCAAACAGACTGTGTGAACACAGAAGCAAGAAAATACAATATGTTAAAGAGTGTGGAATTCATTCTATTAGCAAAGAGAGGAAACCATGAAAAGTGTTTATCAAGGAGGAGAAATGATGACATTCGTGATTTAGAAAATAATTGCTCTTGAGTTTAGCGTGAAAATAGACTAAATGGGACAAGGATGAGGTAAGGAATCCAGTTAGCAGCTGTAACGGCAACGTAGAGGGCTACAGGTAGACTGAAGGGGAGTTTGGAAGGAATTCAGATTCGTGTCCTTAGGAGATGGAATTAACAGGATGTATGAAGTAAAGCATGAGAGAGAGAAAGAAAGCTAAGGAAAAAGTAACTTGGGTGTATGGCATGATCTTCAGGGGAGATGGTGGTAGAATTTACTGAGCTAGGAAACACAAGTGGAAGAGCAGTCTGGCAGGAAGTGAGGAAGCACTAGGTCCCGGTCCCCCTGAGAGCAGGACTTCTGGGGGCTGTAACATGGAGATGTCCAGCTGAATCTCAGGGGCTGGAGCAGGCTGTAAGTGTGACCAATTTCTTCCTGTTTGCCTGAATTATGGGGTTTCTTGCTAGACTTTCAGTGCAAAAATTAGAAAATTCCTGGGAAAACTGAGGTGACTTGGTCACACCCTGCAGGTTGTAGACATGGATTTGGGGTATTGTCAGCACACAATGTTGAGTGGGAACAAGGATTATCATCATGTTACTCTCATCACTACCTGAGTGTATTTTTTCTAGCACAAAATATAATGGTTTGAAACTTGTATCACCACTAACATTTTGTATATGACATTATATATATATATATATGATATCCTCAATAAAATTTTAAACTCTATAACAGTTAGGACCATATCAGTGTTCTTCTTTTCAGGGAATTCAATTCAGGATATCGACACTAACCTTTAGTAAATGGAATTATTAACTAATATAGAAAGCTAAACCCTAGAAGATACGTATTTGGGAAAGAAATAGGTAAATGAAAGAATAGGACCTTCATATGTATACCAAGAAGTCTCTGCCTCTTGGATCATAGCTCCAAAGAGTCACATTAAATGCATTTCTTGAGTTCACTTCTTGAGTTCTCCGTATCTTCATAACAGGTGGAGAGACCAGTTTGAATATACAAAGATAATGTAAAACTTACACATAATCACCTTATACATAAAACAGCTATCACTAAGTGACTGTTTTACATCCCATATCTGTTTGTCTGATTGCTGAGGACTGCTGAGGAATATGGGGGCATGGAGGCAGCAGGGCAGCTTCATGAGGTTGAATCTAATTTTAAGCTTCTCGGGTTTAAGCTTATACTCAAAAAATATTCGGTCTCATGTCAATCTGTTTAGTACCACTGTGTCTAGAGCCTCCTGCTCTATTAAGTACCAAAAGTCAGTTTTTACTACCTGATAATCTGCTGTTGTCATTTCATTTATTGTTGGTTTTGTTGTGTTTTTACTGGAGTGAAGAGAACATGCTTTTGAATAAATAAACACACTAAATTTTAAGTGTCCATTACGATATTCTAATTGTGTGTCTCTGTTCAAGCACTCTGTTTAGAAGTATTTTAATGTGAAAACACTTTACAAACCTTAAATTCCAGGTTAGTTATTACTAAGTGAGCGTTGCAAGTTATCAAAGGCTTACATTAGATAGACTATACTTCTCTCAATTTCTCCAGATGTTGACTGTCAACACTGAGGAAACATTTGTAGCTAGAGCTTTTTTTTTTTTCTTTTTTTTTTTTTCTGTCTGCCTTTCATTTGTTGCGAACTACAACCACAACCCCTTTTGAAAAAATGTGGCACCTGTCCAGCTCCATAGTTTCTGTGACTCCTTTTGTCTGATCAAGGAGGCTTTGGCATCTGTTTACCAACGGACAGGAAGCCCTCTCTCCCTGGATGTTTCCTAGTCACTTGCTCTTCTGTTGGTATCTGCGGCCAGACCCATTTCATAGAGCCTCTTGCCTTCTATTAAAGATTACTGGTTTCCAGTCTGTCTTACGTGACTGACTTCTTTCTTGGAAACAGCCTTTGCATCACAGTCTATTTGAACATTCCCACTAGTACGAAGCAGTGGTTAGAGCATTGCTACATTTTCACTTCCTAACACTCTATGCTATAATTCACTCAGTTGCCTTCTTAGATACAAATGAGTAAGTTCTTAGGAGTACAAAGATATGGAAGAATTGTTAGAAGACACTTAGATTTGAACACTTAGCTATCTTACTTACAAATGAAAGCACATACTTATGTCATGAACATTTGACCTGTGTGGTTTTAAAACATGTTAAAATATGTCAATGTTTTAAAACTTTAAAATGTAAAATTATTCTAAATGTTTTTTTAAAGTTATAGGAAACTGGATATTATCTTTTTGAAAAAAAAAAAAAAAAAAAAAGGAAAAGTCCTCAATGTCAGAAGTCAAGATAAAAACACTGAGAGGGAACTATGATAATAATTACGGAGACCAGATACAGGATGGGAGAAAGAAGTTTATATGAAATTAAACTGGGATAGAAAAATGTAAAGTATTTTCCTGTCATTGAAAAGGGGTCCTCCTAGGATTTCACACAGCCAAATAGCACCCCAATTCTCCTTAAATTTTCTTTCTTTTTTTCCTTTCCATGAGATGAGACAAGGAAACGTGCACACACTGGAAACTTGAAAAAATGAATCGGTTTGGTCCTTTGATTGACTGTAAGCAGGGAATTGTCAGACTTTCCTGTTCAAATACAATCTAAGGTCATATGTGATCTGCTCTCAACATCCTAAAATGGTTCTCAAGCTGGGCACCCACTGGCCCATTTAGTTATGTATCTACTATCACCCTCGTCCTGTGCAGAATTAAGTCAACTTGAACCTCCATGATGATGGATAGAGTCACAGCTGTGAGGTCCTTCAGACTAGAGACAACCGTGTACCTTCTTTATCAGAGAATCTGGAATATTTGACTTTTGTTTTACTTGGCTAAACTCAGTGCATAAAACAAAGCTTAGATGATAAGTGAGTCAATGTGCAGTGTTCACACTTGTGCTTGAAATACGGTTTGTTCAGTTAACAATTCTACCCATTAGAAGCTGCACTGCTGTCTGACTCTTTTTTTTAAGCCTGGTTGTTTCTCCACTTAACCTTGAACTGCTCTTACTTTGAATATCTCCCTGCTCAGAAGTAATCACTGTCCTGTGTGTAGTGCTTATAGTTTCTGAGCTTATTTTTAAACACTTATTATAATTGTTTTTAATTCAGCAAGAATATTTGGCTTGATTGTTGTCAATATGGCATAATTACTATCCCTTTCAAGGTCTCCAAAAGACGTTGCATTGCAGAGGAGAAACTAGGAATGACTTTTCACAGAGGTCCTTTTTCCACTTTGTTCTGGGTTAGAATTTGCCAGTGAGAAGCACTGGAGTGACATTTGGAAGGTAGAAAAGAAGGGGCAGAGAGGGTTCTCTGGAGGCACTTTCAGACAGACACTGGGTAGACTGGAAACAAGAAGACCACAGCAGCTCTCTGGCAAGCTCGCCTGCTTTAGTGCTATAGGCAATTGGGATACCAAGTAATGGCTTCTTGAGAAGCCGTGTTTGCTTCCTGGGATAGTCAGGGCTTTCCAGCCAAACAATGCAAAGAACAAAATAATTGTAAACTCCATCTCCAGTGAACTAGAAAACAGCCACAATGCCCAATAACAAAAATTTGAAACTTGGATTAATTTGAGGGTGAATGCCAAGTAGAATACACACCTCTACCCATCTAATGCAAATTTCAAAATTCTTCTAAAGTAAAAGGCCTGATTAGTGTCCTGGTTATTGGTCTGGGTAGAGTTGCGGAGGGTTGGCCTGACAGAGTATCTCTGAGTCCAGTCTACACCTACATTGTTAACTATTTGTTTAATGAATGAAATTAGTTATGAATGTGCCCTTTACAGTCTTCTTAATCATAATGAAATATAAAAAAACTACTTAAATATACAACAATAATGGTTTATTTAAATGAACTTTAGTACTTTCATATAATGAGATATTTTGAAGTTGTTCACAATGGTAATGCCATAGAAGTATATTTGTCAATGTGAAGGATCGTCCTCAATTTACTAAATACAGGAAGGACATGAGAATAAAATATATATTTGTACCTTAGACTGGCATGGTTCTCATGCCATGGTGATCACTTATATACAGGATTGGCTAAATGCAGGGCTAGAAAGGAGGAAAAGACAGACTCAGCAGTTACTAAACAAATTTGTGGCTTTCTTTAAGGCCGATGTAAACCAGACTAACAGTCTCTGCACGCCTGATGTGCTATCTGATCCACTCAGGAAGCTTCGTTTTCTTTGCTTCATAGAAAAATAAAGTAGCACAGAAAATTAGGACTCATCAATACAAGAAATCATTTGACTGAATAAATAAATGTGAAATTTTACTTCAAGGTACTTTCCTCCATAAAAGTCTCCCATCTCAGCTCACTCAGAAAGAAGGGAAAGGAGAACGCAATAATCTGACTTCAGAATAAATAATGGAAGAATTTCAAAACTGAGTGAGGGCTTTGCTTTGAACCATCCAATCTTCTTGAGACTGCAAATTGTGCAGGAACAGAGAATCGTTTCTCTCATGAGCTTTCCTCCAATCAGGAAGAAAATATAACATGAGCATTTCTTATGGATTTCAACATATCTAATCATACATCTGGCAGCAATCTAGAAGAGCAGCTAGATGAAAAATTCATAAAGAATTTATGTACATAGTATACTCAGCTCAATTTTCATTTTATACAAAATTTTTGAAGGAAAACAGAATTATTTTGATGGAATAATTCACATTATAATTCATAGTATATAAGTGCAGCTAGCATAAATTAAAGTCTGAATTACTTTTGGATGTCATTCTGCTTAAATGTTTTCAATGCAGGTAAAGTTTTCAATACATTTTTTTTCAAATAGAAGGTTGCTTTCCATTACATCTTTTTTTTCTGTGTCTTTGTGTTTCATAATATATTTCAAAGAGTCAAAATATGTTATTACTGAAACAACAGACTCTCTTTAAGCAAAGATCAACTTTGACCCAAACCCAAGCTTTCAGTTTAAGATTTGATTCAGATAATAATATCAAAAGTAAGGCAATACTCTGTAGTAGAGATTGTTAAAAGCTCAGTCTTTGGAGTAGAACAGAGCTGAGTTTAAATCACAACTTCACCAACTTATTAAGCTGTGTGATCTTGGAGAACTTACTTAACCTTTCCAAACGTATTTCTGATCATGTCACTGTCATCCACTTTCCTTTTCTAATGACTATCCAGTCCACTCATGCAATCATGCATTGGTTCCTAAATATTCGTTTAATTTCCAAGTAACATATGAAGTCATCATATATACACAGACCCTGAAAAAATACCCTTAAAAAATAAATTCTAGGCTGGGCTATTCCCAACAGCACACTGTGAACAAGGAGGAGTATGTATTCAGAGCTCCTTATCTTCTCTCAACAATCCCACTCCTCAGGCTGCTCGGTCCAGTTAATGGCAAATTTGTTCATTCTTTTGAAATAACAAAAATGTCAGTGGAGCCTGTTGGGTATGCATCAGCTCAGATCAATTAATTAGCAGAAAACATAGTTGTAAATACAGAGAAAGTAACCTTTTGTTAAAACAATGAATTTTTTTTTGTTTTATCTATTGTTGTATGCTATTATATTGAGTATCTCATTAATCAAATGTTAAAATATGTTTCTAAAAATAAAAGTATTGTAGTTATCTTACAACCACGTGGAAAGCCAACAAGTTTTCTAAATACAGAATCCTTGACATTGTTGAACCCCTAAACAACACCGTAACGGCCAATCTACAGCCTTCTTCCCATGTGAGAAACAGATCTTTATTTCTCTAAACTTTTGTAAATCATGTTTACTGTTAGATGCATGTGAAATCATTCCTAGCTGATACAATTGGTAATTTAATTTCATCAAAGCAACATAATCCATCACAATCAATTCATGCTGATAACTTTGGTGTTTATTGATTTTGTAGTTTGGATCCTATTTGGTTTGTAAATAGGTTTTTTTCAAAAATTGTCACACAGGAAAGAGAAGGGAAAGGAGTTGGTATTTTGTTGTCATCAAGAAAGTTGTACATTGCTGAAAATCATCATTGTAGAGTGATGCACTGAACAGGAGTGAACGTCTGTAAAGTAAGCACAACACTGGACCACTCGGTAGATTTTGCATCCCTGTTTTATTGCAATTGGTTATGAGATCTGGGAATGTCAGCCCTCACATCTATGGACCGTATTCTTTATATGAGGAAGACACAGGACACAGAATGATCTATTAGGATGCTGGAGGAAAGTGTAACTTGCATGTTTTTAAGTCATCATTTGTACATTTTTATTTCATCCATAGTAGTATATAAATACATTTTGCAGCAGATGTTTAAAATGTTTTTACTGATAAGAATATGTGATCTAAAACTTTGGAAGACAATCAATGTCATAGTTATTTCATCTTTAAATTGAAAAATTCAGTGTTTTTTCAACGCTCCTTCATGGGGTCCTAGAAGTTCATTGAGAGTGGTTAGGAGGTGGAAAACCTGGGCAAGGGAAGGTTCAAGGAAACAGAGATCACATGCTTTACCCTCCCAGCTCCTCTGTACATCTCTCTTATCACTTTTGAGTTATATTTCTTTATAGGAATAGGCTCAGACACTCAAACAAAAAGTTTGAAGGACACTTGACTAAATGATGTCTGAGATCTCAACCAGATCTAATGTCCCTTGCACAAGGAACTACATTCAATATCTTGTAATAACCTTTAATGAATAAGAATATGAAAACGAATATATGTATGTATATGTATGACTGGGACATTGTGCTGTACACCAGAAATTGACACATTGTAACTGACTATACTTCAGTAAAAAATTAATCTAGGCTTTTTTGATCATCTTGAGTTTTTAGTTACCTTCTATTCTGGAAATAAAATAGTAACAAATATTAAGCACACACATAGCAGATTTTCCTGTTAGGGACCTTGTGTTTTAAACTTCAGACTCATGGTCTAATTAGTGGTATAGGACACATGTATGAGAAGACGACCAAAAGATGTGCAACTTGACTGGTGGACACAGTGTGTCATAGTGGTTAAGGATAGGAACAGATTTCTTCCAGGTGAAATCATCGTGTAAAGTGTATTTAAAGGAGTCCCTAAGATCATCCCATGTGAGGCATCACATTTTAATGACAATTTTGCTGTTAATACTACCTTAAAGTAATTGCATTCTGTAGGTTTTGATTGGCTAACACAGCTGATTGTTTTGAAGCTTTGTTGAAAATAAAAGAGTGCTACTGAATTTTGGTGATATACTTTTTGATTGATATATAGTTTATTTACAAGTTTGTGTTAATTTCTGGTGTACAGCTTAGTGATTCAGTTACAGATATACATTCTTTCTCATATTCTTTTTCATTATGGTTATTACAAGCTATTGAATATAGTTCCTTGTGCTATACTGTGAAAGTGGTGAATGCTTAGCCCCTAAATGTCTAGACATTCTTGATGGAAGTCAGGTGTAGACCCAATTGCCTCATGAATAAAGACGGCCAAGTCATTTCAAGCTGTTTCAGCTGTTTAACAGTTTATCCTCAAGAAGTAACTACAGATGCGATATTTCCTAGATTCTTTCTTCTCCACCCTTTTCATTAGAATCAACTCAAGTAATTTGTAAAATCTAAAGATAAAAGAAAACAGCTTGGCCGTTGTATGTCTGGTCAAGATTTTCTGCCAAATTTTTGGTATGGATCATAAACAAACAAGTAAGAGAGAGAATAAATGAATAATATGAGTCATGACTGTTACCAGAGGCAATCCTGAATCATTTCCAATGACTGTTAATCTGTTTAAGATTACAAAGTCAGCAAGCACATATGTAAACCTTTCTCAGGCAATGCCTTCTCACAAAGATTGAGCTGGAAAAGTGAGCGGCAGAGATGGTGCTGATGCACTTATAATTGGCTATGACTTCCCATGACAATGAACTTGGTTTTGTCCCTTAATGAAGGGTTGGGACCCATAGTGGGAGGAAATCCATTCTGCCTCTGCCTGTACCTGTCCAAGGGAGCACTGTTCCCTGATGGAGAACCTTCAGCAGGTAGTCTTGTCTAGAGTCTAAGTTTCTGAAGATATTTGTATCTTCCCTGTCCAAAATGATAGAAATTTTTCTCCCTCTTTGGTTAGAAATTTGAATGCCAAAATCTAATGGTTAATGGGCAACTTCATATATAAAATAACATACCTTTATTTACATATGAATATTTATGTTTAAATATTTTTGTGCTTCCAATCAGCCTAAATGCGTGAATAAAGAACTGCTATAAAATGCATTTACTCTAAGAAAAGGAGAAAATGAAAAAAAATACCACTTTACTGCTATGACCCCAAAATACACCATTATAGGCAGAGTCCTTGCATGAGTGTGTGAGTGTGTGTGTGTGTGTGTGTAGAGAAAGCCTAGGTCCCCGAAGCGCTTCACATTTAGACATTTCATATTAGCAAAATATTCAAAGAAATAAAAACATAAAGGATCCAAGACATACACTCAAAACGTAGGGGAGGGGTGCTCACCCTGTAATTTTTACATTTAATAGATCACAATATTTTAAACTTTATCAGGGTATTTCCTTATTTTTTACTTATTTATACTCTTTGAGTAGAGAAAGCAGTAACCATCTCTTATCTGAGAATCCCACCACCTCTCCATTTACAGTAACTGTGCTTGAAGTGTCTGGAGACTAAAGAGAGAGGCAGGAGGTTTTGTTTGTCTGAGTCACTCAAGCAGCCACAGCATCCAGATCAGTGCTGGTATTTATTTAGGGGACACATACAGTTTATCAATCAAATCCAGATGCTTTTGTCTAAGACAGATGCTAAAGTGGACAGTGCACCAAGTCCTCCCTGGCAAACTGAAGATAGTTGTGTAACTGTTACTCATGAATTATTCATTCAATGCATGAATGCATGAACAAGAATATACCCCACCATAAGCTTGTTCTAAGTGATGCTGTGAACAAAGGTCAAGAAGTTATTCTGGGCTGTTTCCCATAGCCATTCAGTGGACAGATGGTATGAGGTGATGGGTTTCAGCTCTTCATAAGGCCTGACCTGGAGACTGAGGGAAAATGATCTGCAACCATTAAGCTATCAGACAGACAATAGTGCAGGCTCAAATATAAACATTTTAAATAATATTAAATAAAAAATATTTATTTTTAATTTTCAAATAAAGATCTACCTCAATTTTTTAAATAAATAGAATAGAATAAGACTAAGGGGAAAAAAAGATGCTGTAAGAAAAACAGGGTTTGGGATGGGAATATAAAGACCTGAGATCTAGCCTTGCTTCTTCATTCAACTTTTTCTGAAATATTGGAAAATTACTTCTATTTCTACAATATCTTAAGTGTAAAATTACTAAAATAGGGCACCTACTAGTTTCTGACTTTCCCAGCCCTGCCTATCTACGTAATGGTTGTTTTACAGAAAGAGTGACAAATTCTAGGTCAAAAACCCTCTTTTCCAAAAACAGAGCAGTGATGGATAAAATTCTTTAAAAAGAGAGAGGGGAAAAAATAAGTAAAAAAGATATATTTGGCTCAGATAAAGGTTCAAACATTTTTTCAGACCAGAAATGGGTCATAGGTGTAATATGATAATCAGGACTCTAGCTGGGCTTCTGGGCTGAGTCCTGAAGCAGGAAGTGGTGGTCAGGAACTGGCCCCTACAGGTCAAAAGAAACAAGTGCCCGCTTTATACAGGAAGCTGGAATTAGGCTCACTGATGTGGCCAATGACTTAGTGCAGCTCTTTTAATTTTAAAGGAGGCTGAAAATGTCTCCTGCCAATTCATAGTGTCCAAAGTCCTTGGTTTTGGGGAACTGTAGACCTAAGAATGCATAGCTGTCAATCTGGATATGAGGCAAACTGCCTGCTGAATCTGAGGCTGAATCTGCGAATCTTTAATGTTACCATGTGCTCTAAAATGCTTTTAAAGACCTTTGTCTTAGATTGGGGACACAGAGAGCTGAATAGAGGCAAGTGCAAAACTTGTAAGGGCAGGGAGGGGTAGGCAAAAAGGGGAACTGATGGGAAGAAACAAATATAAGGCAATCTGCAAATGCAAATTCTAAAATCCAAAAAAAAAAAAAAAAAAAAAAAAGCCTGAATGCTAAAAATGAAATAGGACAACAAAAAAAATGATAGGAAAGGGAATTCATTCCAGACAAGTTTAGATCTATAGAACAATTAAACAAATACTTTAAAATAAATATGCTACAAATTTCCAAAAAAAAAATGAATGTATACATCAATTCTTTTAAAATCAATGACAGTTTATGAAACAAAATGGTCAAAAGAATAATAAAAGATAATAAAATATAAGTTTAAAATTTTAAATTTAAATTCTTAAGAATAAAAAGCATAATTATTCAATTAAAAGCAATGCAATAGATGAGATAAATTTAAGAATGGATATGGTCAGGAAAAAAGTTAGTAACCTGGAATATGGTACCATAGACAGTTACACACATAAAGATGTGAAGAACAATTGAGAAACATCATGGTTAAATTGTAATGCTTCACTGTTAATCTAAAAAGAGTTCCAGAAGAACAGATTGGAGAAAATGGAAGAAAAAAATCATGATTTGGAGAGGTAATTACTGACAACTTTCCAGAATTAAAATTATACTCCAAATATGAGCAGAATAAAAAAAATAGAACCATAACTAGATACCTTATAATTGGACCCCAGAACATCATTACAAACAAATGATCTGAAAACTGCCAGAGGGAAAAAGAGGGAAAATATTTTTCTTACAAAGGAATGACATTTAAACTAACAGCAACATTTCTTTGTCAGAATTGCTTGGCATTGATTTATGCCAGAAGTTAACAGAGTTCTACCTTCTGTCATAGAGGGAATGTATCTGTCAACACAGAATTTCATTCCTAGCCAAATTCTCCTTTAGGAATAAGAAAAAAAACCCAGTATTTGCAAACATATAAAAACAAATAAAGGCTGTCACTCAAATAATTATTGAAGGATGGACTTCTGGTAAAGTAAAAGTAAATACTGATGAAAGGTGTTAAATATGTGAAATGATAGTGTGTGTTAACATTGACAGTACAGGTCTGAACTTATTAAATATTAACTATTGAATCTAATGTTAAATCATTTTTGTTTGATTGGCAAAAGTACAACTCTGACAACACTAATATCATGGGGGTAGAGGTTGTTAAATGGGAATGTAAGGCATGCTAAAGGTTTTATTGTGTTTGGAAGGATAAAAATCTATTGAATGTAAATAGCATGTATCTTAAAAATCTAAAAGTAATTCCTAAACGAATATAGATTAAAAATCTATAGTTTCCCAATCAGTATAGAAAAAACATATAAAATGTATAGTAAATTATATGTGAAATATTTATGAATATGTTGTATATTTTTAATATATAAAACAGAAAGGATGGTAACAGGATAACACAAAATAAAATGGCTGGAATAACTCTAAATCTGCCAGTAATCACATTAAAGTTAAATGGGCAAAGCTGTTCTATTAAAGAGATTATCAATTTGGAAATTAAAAAGGAAAATAAAATCAACTATGTTGCGCTTATAAGAAACACTCTTAAAGCAAAACCACACATAAGGACTGACTATAAAGTGATAGAAAATGATATGCTTTACATATTATTCCACAAAGTAGTATAGCAATATTAATATCAATCAAATAGAATTTAAACAAAAGAGCATTAAGAAAAATAAAAATTTTACATATTGATAAAACCATAATCATTACAAAAATACGCATTAAAAAACATAGCTTCAAACTATATAAAGCAATAACTGACAGACGTACAAAGAGAAATAAACTAATCTACACTGATAGTGGATTATTTTCACACACGGCAAAAACTGATAGATCAAGCAAATTGGTAAGGATGTGGGGACTCAGAGAGGGGGGTGCCAACAGGGCTATCGTGACAGTCCCTCTGCTGCTTCCGCTCTTGACAACTCTATGGTAATATCATATTATTTAACTTACTGGTTCCTTATGATAGGCTACTCAAGAGGTACAGTATTCCTCCTCGTTCTATTTTTTTCTTTCAAAGTATTCTTAGGAATTACATGTTCCCTTTCAACTCTAACATTGCCCTTCAAGTTCCAAAAATTAAACATCTTGTTATAAAACCTTGAGAAATGCATTAAATGTATAGATTAATTTGTGGAGAATTGACATTTTCTACAACATGAGTTTTCCATCCAGAAGGAGTATACCTCTGTGTTTGTGTCTACAGTAATGTGCTCAGCAAAGTTGTATAATTGCTTTCACATCATTATTATGCTATCTAGAAGAAGAGCATTAGATGTAAAAACTATTAGCAGTTAGAAGCATGATATAGCAATCAACTTGACTGTGTCACTTTGACTAATGATGCTCTAAATAGGATTCATCCAGTTTTTTTCAGTTAGGTACGCTATGAAGTGATCTTTCCAAGTGTTGGTCTTTTCATTCATTCAGTCACTCAAGAAATATTTATTTGGAACATAATTCACACTTTGACTGAGTCCTGGGATATAAAGGAAAATAAGCTGCAATTCTATCCTCAAGAGATTTACAAATCTTAGAGTAAGAAAAAAAAATCAATAGATTCAGAAAGTTAAGGAAATAGAAGAAAAAGATGTCCAAGGAAGGAAAGAAAGGAGGGAAAACAAAAACAAAAACAAAGGAGACCACAGACTGCATGTTATGGGCCCAAATGTAACTCCTAGATTCCTTTCTCAGTCTACATTAGCACAATGTAATTTATAACTTACTACCGGCTGCACAATAAATTTAAAGACGTAGAATAAAATAACAAGTGCATAGTTACAAGTACTGTGATGAAACTGAAGAAGAACACATTCTGAACCTTATTTTTATAAAGGACACTGTCATGTTTACCTCCATGTGCTTTTTTCCAGGTATTTGAACTGCTTATTTTTAGTTGAATATAGTCTATTGTGGATAGTTTTTGTGGCTAATTCACTGGATTGCCCTTTAAAATGTAAATATCTAGCAGGGATCTGATTTACTGGCATGATTATAATCCATCCCCAAATGAAGTTATTTGTTGACATTTTAAAATAGCTTATTGCTAAGATACTGCCAGGGACTTTTAAACAGCAAATTCCATAAAGAGCAGCTTGAAGTAGGTGAACACAAATAATTTACATTACTCACAAGAGATATTTTTTATTTAATACCTAGGGTAAACTAATTGAAAATCTAAAATTATACTGCTTTCCTGTAGAGTATGAAAAGGGATTATAAAATGAAAAAAATCCCTTAGATCTGAATACCCCGTACTTTTCTTTTTCCGCATTTCTATCGTCATCTTTTTCTATCAGGTGATAGTTAGGTCTGTGTTCATGGATTAGGATCCATTGATCTCAGTTGGAAAATCTGAGTCACTCTTGCTGATCACTGTGTGCTATTGCCAAAGCTGCCTGCTTTGCTAGCAAAGTATAATTCTATTGAAGTTCGTCCCAAATAATCATCTGTATAAACAATGATATGTGGTTTTAAACTTGAAGCACATTTTCCAACCAGCTGAACTAACTACTTTATTTAACTTTTACTTAAGAGCAATGCGACATGCTGTGACTTTTTCTAATGAAAAAAAAATTGTTTTCCAATGGAATATAGTGATGGTTTATTTGATCAGATGCTGGCTGTTCATCACAGGAACAGCAATTTCTGCCTACTATTTGCCACCAAATTCGAAAATCTACCTTAATGGGATCCTTTTGACATATTTCAGATGAGAGGCTAAATCAGAATAATAATTCACTCATTTAATGAACAAATCTTTATTGACCGTGTACTATAAGCCATGCAACTTAATGGGTTCTTGGAATTAAAATAGAAAAAAAAAAATCTTGGTCCCTGCCTTGCATAGAATATCTCAGAGGCATATATGCAAAACTGATGACATTGTAGTGACGAAGCACCAGTAGAGTCTAATACAAAGTGAATTTTTGAAAGATTAGAATTGGGGAGGATATGTAGACAGAAACAGGAAGTTGATGGTGAAATGCGGTTTAAGTTGGTTTTGGAAGAGGTGGGTCAGGCACCGAGTTTTGAAGTAGAGGTGCTCAAGGCAGATGAACTGAGCTTACCTGGCTTCCTACCTACTAGCTGGGTGACTTTGGCTGTGCTATTTAACCCACCAGTAAAACCAGATGAATAAAGTCTACCTCATCAGATCATGTGAGGATTAAATTAAACAACGGAAAGTGATTGGTGTAATTCCTGGCACTGCTAGTGTTCTATAAGTATTAGCTAAAATTAGTATTGCTCCCGAGAGAGGAATCAAAATGTATAAACATATAAAATATGTCTGCAGCACATAAAAAATGTTAGGCTGTACACGAATGAGTGGTGGGAGGCAGAGGCTGGGCCAGCTGTGAGGAGCCATGTGTGTCTTGCTATGAAGCTCTTTGCTGCCCAAATCAACCCTGACCTCTTGTAATGGTAACTAGTGTCTACGTGTTTGAGATAATTTTAGATCATTTTTTCTATTCAGTTAAAGAGCACGCACGGATTTGCCTGCACTTGTGATATGTGACACTTGGGAGTCAGAGGGGACCAATGGCATAAAAAAGACTGAGTCCTAAAGTGACCTGTCATGACCAAGGTAGTAGGGGGCAGTAGAAGCCCTTCTGCAGGGGTATTTTTTTTTTTTTTCATTGTTGTTTCTAGAGAAGAAGAATGAAATACTAATCCAGGAAGCGTATCTCACAGAGGTTGGTCAGTGACACAGATGTGATCTTTGCCCTAATGGAGCTTCTACCCTAGAAATAAACAAGTGTATGAGACAGGTGTTAAGTGCCTTAAGGGAAGCCAAACGAAGATTGATGGTGCAACTACTTAACATCAAGTATTGGGGAAAGTCTCCTAGAGACATATAACCTGAATCTTAAAGTCAGACATGGGAGTAGCAGTGGGAGGAACATTCCAGCCAGAAGAATGGTACATGAAGACCCTCCTAAAACTGAGTGGAGGCTAGTCTGCCTGGAACACTGTGGATGAGAAAGAGAGGCAGGAAGGGACCAAATCATATACTCTTTGCAATTAATTTGTTGCATTTTACAACTTGTTTCCAATTTGAAAGGATTCCTATTATAATCAGAACACGTGCACACTTACATCTGCATGTTAATTCCTTAAAACTACTCTTATTTTCTATGTATTTCATAAATCAGGATAGATCTCTAAAAAATTAACCCCACTAACTTTTCCTCTTGTTCTAATTTCGTTTTACTCCTAAAACTTTCACAAAGATTTTTCTTTATCCAAGACGTCTAAATGAGCCTAAAATCTCTGGAATGAGCAAAAAATTGGCATGCCATGTATTCTTTAGGATACTATTGTTGTAATCAGAAAAACTGATCAAACTCAGAAAATTGTGTTAGATCGCTATTTAGGGATTGGACACAACTTACTTATTAGCATATAGTTTGTTTTTGAAATTTCAAGTGTCTTGCTTACATTTTAACTAAATGTGATCAACAGTGTAAAACAGAACATGCTTACTTCCAAAACCAGACATTGGGTTTTTATGAAGAGCAGGCACAGTTCCTCTCAGAGGAAAAAGTCATTATTCAAAACTTCTCTAATAGCTTTCTTTAAGAACTTTAATACAATCCCTGTTTTTGAGAAACTGATTTTAAGATCAAGAGATTTAAAAATTCTCTATGTTTTCTCTAGTGTATTATTTTCATCTTGGTTTGTGGATAATAAGAATGCAAAAATGTATTTTAAAAAGTTACTGTCTAGTGTAATAATAGTCATAACCAATAACAGTACTTAATATTTTTTGAATGCTCCATATACCACAACAATGAAATTGAATGAGAAATGTAATGATCTCTTTCCTAAAGATAAAGAACCAGATTTGGACGTGCAGTTTGCACAATTACATTATTATTTAATGGTGTTTGAGGGTGTGATCTTTTTTATGTGTTGGCCACCTCAAACTTTCTCTTCCTCAACCTCCAGGACTTTCCTCCAACTAACACTCTTCACCCCGATGCTGTAATTCAGGCCATGTTACTATGTTTCTCGATACTGCATTTCTTATTAAAAAACTTTCATCTATCGGTTTTTTTGATAAACATAAAAATTATAAGCAGAGATGCTATCTAAATTTTAATTGTATAAATATACGGCCACAAGCTTTAATATGTTACAAAATTGCAAAGATTGCCACACTCAGCAAAATAGTGTATCCTTGGCAAGTTGTAAAGCACACCGAGTTGATTTATTTTACAGTCTATACATTTGCTTAGAGAAAAGCCTAATAAAATAAAAATAAATATGTCACATACTGACACATTTTTTACTCTGAAGGAGATTTTGAAAATGTATCTTTTTAAAGAGCTAGCAGCAAATACTTGTCATTAAATTAAAAATGTTATACAAAACCTTTTTTAAATGAGATCATGTTGAATATCTGCCACAAGACTGAGGAGGAACAGATTTTACCGAGGGAGAGAGATGGAGTCCAGGGACTCATTGTAATTTAAAGACACTTCCAAAGACGTAGCCACGAAACGTCATTAACTGCTCCAATGATGCATTCAATGTCCGGCTACATTTTGACTGACCTTGTCTTAGGCAGTGGATAAAGAGGGGTGAACAATGCAAAAATTGTCACTGGTTATATTAGTGAGGGATTAGTGAAGAAAACAGAAACCTCTGCTACTGTAAGCAGAAAAGGACTTCAATGATTCCAAAATCACAAGAGAAGTCGGAACAGTGGATTCCAGTCTAGATCTCACAGAGCACCAGAGAACTGGCTCATGAGGGATGAGTACAGTCAGAAAGGCAGGGAGTGAGGAGGCCACCCTGAATCACTGAGATCAAACTCATTCGTGTAGCTGCAGATCGGAGGCAACAAGCCACGGGTGAATCTTCCACTGTCACTTCTTAATGATGACTGGCATCCTGGCCCCCGCTCAGCTGCACCTGCTTCTAAACACCCACCAAGCCAGAGACTGGACCCTTGGACAATGCTGCAGAAACACCTGTGTCTTCAGTATCTGGCTTGACAGCAGCAAACCGCCTGAAACAGCGGAAAGATGGATTCTGCTTCATGTCCAAATTTCACATGAGTGTATTTCATAGATGGAGCATAATTCACGTGCATGATGCTAGATGTAAAGAAGTCTATTAACTTCTATTAACTTTCTACCCCTGGAATGCAGGCAGGCTGTTAGAGGGTGCAAGGATAGATGTCGAGCCAAGGGGCTCCTTTCCTGCCAGGTTACATTTAACCAGAGAAGCCAAACGCATACATAAATATATAATTACAAATAATGGTAAGTGCTGTAAGGGGAAAGAGAGAGTGCCTTGGGAGAGTATGCTAGGGCAGACCCAATTTAGATCAGAAGAAAGAGTGATTTGTTTTTAAATTGAGGTACAGCCAATTTACAATGATTCATGTATATAGCAAAGTGACTCGGTTATACATATACATTTATATATTCTTTTTCAGATTCTTTTCCATTATAGGTCATTACAAGATATTGACTATAGTTCCTATGCTCTACAGTAGGTCCTCGTTCTTTATCTATTTTATATATATATAGTAGTGTGCATCTATTAATCCCAAACTCCTAATTTATCTCTCTTCCCCAACCACCCCTTCTTCCTCTTTGGTAACCATAAGTTTGTTTTTTATGTCTGTGAGTCTGTTTCTATTTTGTAAATAAGTTCATTTGTGTCATTTTTTTTTAGATTCCACATATAAATGACACCATATGGTATTTTTCTTTCTCTGTCTGGCTTATTTCACTTAGGATGACAATCTCCAGGTCCACCCATGTTGCTGCAAATGGCATTATTCCATTCTTTTTATGGCTGAGTAGTATTCTATTGTATAAATATACCACATCTTCTTTATCTAGTCATCTGCTGATGGATATTTAAGTTGCTTCCATGTCTTGGCCATTGTAACTACGTAGTACTTCTATGAATTCCGGGGTGCATGTATCTTCTTGAATTAGAGTTTTCATCTTTTCTGGATATATGCCCAGGAAGAAAGAGCGGTTGTGAAGCTCCTCTGTGAGGCTTTCTCATTTAGACAAAGACCAGAAGGATGAGTAGGGATTGTGGGTGGAGTGTGGAGAGAGGGCAGTGAGTTCAGAGTTCTGAGACACATGAATGGATGAGGCATTCAAGAAATAGAGGGAAGGCTGGGGGATTGGAGAAGAGCAAGCAGGGCCAGGGGGTTGGAGCAAAGGTAAAGACCGGGTCCTCCAGACCCCATTGTCCCTGTCAGGGATTTTGCCGTCATGGTCTAAGCTCAATGGGAATTCCTCTGAAGAAGTTTAAGCAGGGGTGGAGACATGATCCAATACATACCATAGTTCTAAGAGCTCATCCTGGCTGCTGTGTGAAGAATAGATTGGAGGGGAGCAAAAGGGGGAAACCTAGTTAGTGATTATTGCTGAGCTCGGGCAAGAGGCAGTGATTTAAGGTGCTGGTGAGAAATCTGATTGGACAGATGATATAGGCAGCAGCAGTTAACATTTTGGACTTTAGTTAGGAAATGCATTGGAGAACTAACTTAATAGGAATAGGCCAATAGATAGTACTGAGAAACAATGAAAGTGAGTGAGATCAGACAGGGAGAAAAAGAAAAGAGAAGAGGATTGGGGTTAAGCACTGAGGAATGTCTACATTTAGAACTTATCAGGGTCATGGTTCTTGACAACCAGGCTCTTTCAAACCGTAGCAGGCTTTTACCTATTGATTCCAGAAAGTTCTATGTGATAGTAACCAAAGGCAGTCTTTTGGAGATAATTTTCAGTTCTACATGCCTTTGCTGACCTCACTTATGTAACTCTTTCCTTCTCTTTATTTTAAGGGAGTTTCCTTGAGGCTCTCTGAGCTTCTGTGGAAACCTCACTGCAGATAGTATATTTGTCCAGTCATTTCCAACAGATTGTCCCTTCAATCTTTATTTTTACAAAAGCCAAGGAGCAGTTGTTATTTCTGAACCTGCAAAGCCTTGGATTTCCAGACTTTCTCTAGAATGTTTCATTTCTACTTGGAATTCAGCCAGTTCTTCCCTGAGGGTGTCTCCTTACAACAAGCACAGCCAAAGACCAGAAACGCTATCACTGCTGTTCTGTTCTCTTGTCTCTTCGTGTATCTCAGGGCTACAGGCTCATCAGGTACATGACAGTCCTCTCAAGCAACCACAGTTGACAGCTGACACTCTTTCTTCTGACATCTTTCTTTCCCTGGTGGAAGAGAGATATCACTTAATCATTTCACTGGCTAGAGTGGGTCAGCCTGCTTAATTGTGAAGAAGTCAAGACATGGAGAGAAGTAGATGGAATGTTTAGAGAGCTGTCCACACCTGTCATGCCTTCCCTTTAGCCTAACACAAAATGAAATACCATGAGCATAATTATATCTGCCTGAAAACTAATTTTCAGATTCTTATGTTCTAATTTTTATTCATCATGATTATATTTTACCACTCTCCTTAACCTCTTGGGGAACAGGAATAACACATGGCTTGTCAACTAGACCCCCAGCTCCACTCCCTAAAATTTTCTTTTCATAGTAGACCCTAGAGCAGAAGGAAAAGGTTAAGAACTGTGGAAGTATAATTTAATTCCAAAGGAAAGTAAGAACAGACAGGTGCATATGTTCCCATTCTAGGCAAAATTATTTGCCCCAAAAGGAAACACAAAATGAGTTACACATTTCTTCTTTGCTCTGTGTGATTGATTATTGTTCAAAATATTCACTCTTTTCCCCTCAGTTTTGTGGACAGAGTATTTCCCTATTTTCTGACTCTGGGTTTGGTTATATTTTTGGTTGGGCCAATGGGAGATAAGCAGACATGACTGAAGTCAAATTGTGAAAACTGCTTGTGAGATTGGGTTTGAACTCTTATGTGAAATACTTATTGTTGCATATAAAAGATTTTGCTATTATTAGTTATGTGTTGCTTTTTTGAGTCAGTATTGGCCTGTATACTACAAAACTATGTATGTGTAGATGGATTGTGACTTTTCCATAACTGACATAAAAGGTGCACAAAGTGTGACTTTGGTGTGTGAATTAATTTCCTCTAAAGATCGGGTTCCTGATTAGGTGATGTTTCAAGAGATGAAAAGATCAGAGTAATATGAATCCAGGTTTTAGTTTTATTTCAAAGATGAATTACTTATATACATACATGCAGTGTTTTTCACTGTTTTACCAATAAAATAATTCTCTGTTATCTAATTATCTAATTTGCTATGTATAATCTTTTCCTTTGCTTTCTGTATTGCTTAAAACCCTGGACAGAGCAACAGCTTAAAGCAAAATAAAATTCTAAGTACAAATTGAATTCTATTTTCACTACTTAACTGTTACAAACTCTAGTTAGCCAACAATTTATTTCATAACTTGGCTCTTTTTTCAATCTTGCTAACTCCAGCCTCACAGGGTTTTTTTTTTTAAAGGCTACAGTCCATTTTATAACATTCTTTAAAGTAAAAGGTGAAAAGCTTTCTCAGCCCATCCTATCTACTCTGAGCACTGTAGGACCTTCCTTTCCAGAGGACAGACTTCTGAATTCCTCCCAATCTAGGTCAGGCCAGACCCATTATTCTCTGTCTGCCAACTGGCATGTACTTTTCTCTACAGAAAAATGTTACATGTTCCCTGACTATTCCATGCTTGTTGCTTGTGTTCATTGTTAAACTAAGTTTGCTGAAACAAAATAGAGCAGATAATGGCCTCCTCTCACCACAGAATGGAATCTAAGACAGTGTTTGTAGCGGTCCCTGTAGGTTCTCTGCCCAGATCTCCTGGACAGTCACCTTTCCTGCAGGTGCCAATGGCTTCTTACTGGAAACAACTGCAACCCTCCCCCTGGGGTGGTCCCTGATGGCAGGAGCATGCGCAGCTGCATACAGGACAGGCAGCCTTCAGGGGGTTAATAGCCCCTGGGAGCAGCAGTTAGGGATGAGGTATAAGAGTTGGTAGATAAATAGCCCAGCTTTTCACCCTTCTGGTGGCACAACCTTTAGACATGTTCTGTTCTATTTCTCAGAATTCCCCAGAAACAGGCGGCAGCAATGTGTTCACTCATTATTGTACCCTCTCTCACCACCTTCCTTTATCTGTCTCATGTCCCTACGACCTCACAGGTGTTTTCTGGAATCACCTTCCAAATAAACTAATTGCACTCAAATCCTTGTCCTAAGGTCAGCATCTGGAGAAAACCAATACAAGATAGTGCCGAAATTTTTAAAAAAGAAAAAAAGTAAAAGTAAAGATGAAGAGAAAGTAGAAAGGAAGGAATGAAGAAGGAAGGAAAGAATGAAGGAAGAGAGCTTGGAAGTTAAAGGTCAAAGAATAAATTAAATAATTAATCACTTACTTAAGAAAAAAATTCTGCTTGGTAAAACAAATAATCTAATTTTTAGGCATGCACACATTCTGGACAAAATTTTGAAGATAGAAGCTGCTTTCAAAAATGGGACATATGAAGGGAATGGCTGTAATCTTTAGGCCTCTCTGTCTCTTAGAGATGGAGTATAATGAAGAAAGTGTGCTGGTTTTGGAATCAAGCCCACCCCTGCCTCCTTCACCAACTGTGTGGATGGAAGCCTCTTTACTTGGTAAATGGGGACAGTGTAAAGAAGGGTAAGTGCTGAGAGCCAGAATCATCTGTGGCCTTCCCTTGGACTGAATTTGTTGTACTTGTGGTCTGGTCTGGATTCCTTTTTGGAAGTTGATGGGTCTAGAACAAAAACTGGATAAATGGCTAGAACGTCAGGCCTTCAGAGATGATAGCTGACTCAGGATTGTCTCAGAGAGACTAGGATTGCATCATTACTTCTGAGAATTTTATCTAGACTTATATCTTCTGTGTAGGTGACACTCATTAGTGTCAAAATTAATAATTTTAAAAATACAGCCCCAAACTTCATTTGAAGGAGTAGATGATAAAATATATAATTTTCCAGTACCATTTGCTCAGAGGAAAAGGTTTTAGCAACTGGTATCTGACTGTAATGAGAAATCGTACCCCTGTTCCAAAGTCTGGATAAGGAGCTCGCCATACTAAAATCACGTGCTTTAAAAATCATTATGAAATCAACAATTATTGATTGATTGCATCTTAGGAATGAAAGATGTGTGCTAAAGGCCAGGGAGCACTACATAAATCTTTTGTAGTGTTGTACTCTGTTTGGGAGACAGAAAGGTCTTGTTGCTTCTGTTTTACAGATAAGGCAAGTGACACCTGGGGAGAATAAGTGACTTTTCCAGGATCTCAAAGCTAAACAGTGGCAAAGCCAGGAACTTGAGTCTTCAATCTAACACGATTTCCCTTTTCTCATCTGCTTTGTTAGTTTGCAACTCAGCCTACTGAAATATACATATATACATACACACACACAAAGTAATCCCTTTCAAAACCTAACACATTTCTTTATAGGCTGTTCTTACTGAAATAAAGTAAAAAAATCACAATGTAGGGAGCTGGGTTTCAGTATCTGATGACAACAGCCAGTTTTCTTTCATGGGTATTAAAAACGCTTACTTTAGAAGGAAAAGGCAGGAGGTGGGAGGCCCTGGGGGCTCAGGGATGCGTCCCTGATGGCAGCTATGGGTCCACTGTCCGCAGATTTACACTCACGGCATCTGGGGACTGATTAGCTTTTGCCCAGAATAAGATTTCTTATCTCACTGGTTTTGTTTGTGAAAAAACTCAGCAGTGTGAAAACTAACAAAAATTTTCAAATTACCCTGAACAACTCAAATGTTTGTCTCCCTATATGGTCTCACAGGCCTCCTATCACATCTCCAAAAATTGAATCCTAATACTGATCTTTTTCCCCCATACCTTCTACATTTAATAATCTGAGTTACAGCACAGAATTCACCATTGAGTCCTTTGCAGGTTCATTCTCAACACTTCACCCAAAGAGGAAGGGGGAGTGTGCCGAACAGTATCACTGTAAAGGGGAACCAGATGAGGATGCTCACCATGGGCCCCATGCAAAGTGAAGGCACATTGGAGCCTTTTTTATCCAGAGATCTGTCAGACATTCATCAGGCGGTGTTACTTGATCACAGCAGGATAAAAATGCACACCCAGGGCAAATCTGTAAACACCAGCTTAATCTGCATGGGAAGAGCCACTGTCATCTCCTCCGAAAGAAAAAGCCTCGAGGACACATTTCAGCAGTGACAGTCACCTCAATGTCTCAAAAATCTTGTCGGATTTATTACACAACCGTAAGAAATATTAGAATGCTGCATGGAAAAGGGGAGGATAATGAGTGTTTTCTTAGAATTTTATTTCCTTTAAGATAAATTAAGTCCTTATTTCACATTGTGATTAAAGTAAAAAGTTTTATTACCCTAGGAGCTGCAGCGTCTTCAACATCATTACATAATAGCATATTTTTCATGTACTATTACATCGGCAAGCAATCTGACTACTGGGTTACTTTAGCACATCCATCCCATAGAAGAGGTTAAAGATGATCATCCCAAAATTTAACTTAGCTTCTTAGTTTTCGTGTCAGTACAAATCTTAGTTTCTTAGTTTTAGTGTCAGTACAAAAAACACAAAATTATTTGTAGTAATATTTAGGGAGAGACAGGAGCAGACTTATAAGGTACCTGGAAAAGAGTTCTCAGATATTGGTAAAAATTAAACTGTATTAAGTAATGAAATATAATTAACCCACAAAGCATAATTTTCACCAAGTCCTGGAAACATTTCATGTGAATCCTCATAATATTAAATTCACCACTCACCCCTGCCCCTCCACACAGAGAAATCTAGAGAATCTTGACTTTCGAAAACTCCCTTTTGTGTAAAGATGAGAATTCTTAGCATCAAGAGACGATGATAGAGTGGTCCAAAAGCACCTCTGAGAATTTGCTAAATGCTATGAGCTTTCTTTTCAGAAGCAGAAAATCATACACTGAAAATTTGGTATATAGCTTCAGGGTATTTACCAATGCCCTAAAATCCTACTGTCCTCAGTTAAGAACCCCTAATGTACACAGTCAAGTGAATGATCAGTTCTGAATGTGGCCAACGTACTGTGGAGGGCTGGGCAATTCCCAAAGTCACTCTGAGCTGTCATCACAGCT